>NC_058380.1:38145000-38768750 GCF_018350175.1 Felis catus
TCATGTCATATACCTTAAATACATACAATTTTTTGTCAATTGTACCTCAGTAAAGCTGGAAAATAATACTATTTGAGTGCCTACTATTTCCTACATAGTATTTTAGGTACCAGAAATACAGTAGCGTGCAAAACACACAAAAATATTTTCCCTCCTTGAACTCCCCTAGTTGTTAGTTGAAATGGCAGTAAAAATAAGTAAATAAATATAAAGTATGTTAGATGGGAGAAAGTGTTTGCAAGCTAAGAAAATCAGGAAAGGGGATGGTGAGTACTACATAAATACATGGAGGAAAATCATCCCGGGATGAACAAAGGAACCTACTGTGGCCAGAGCAGAGCAGAGAGTGGGGAGAAAATGGTGGGAAATAACAAGGTCAGAGAGGTAACAGGGGGAAGATCCTGAAGGCTGTTGGCTATAACTCTGAGATGGGAAGGGTCTTGCATAGGGAAGTTTCATGACGATTCTACTTGTTCTCGTTTGCTATTTTCACAATTATTCCTCCATTCAGTTGAATCGATGTAACTTTATCACCGCGCTGATGCTGAATGGGGTTGAGGCTGTTCGAGTCAGGCTGTAGTGGAAAGGTGAAATAGAAAGTTAAAAAAAAAAAAGTTTATCTACATTATTAACTTTAATAAATAATTAACGAGAATACACCAAAACGTGGGTTCCTTGGGCCAGGCGTTCTGTCTGTTCTGTGCAGTGCTGTAGCCTCCATGCCGAGACCAGTGTCTTACGTTAGTAAGAGCTCAACAGATTTGAAGCAATAAATATTAAATTAGCATGAATACATAGTAAATCTAAAGTCGCAAAAATATAAACACTACATGCCATGCTATGATCAGTTGTTTTACAAAGTAGACGCTAAAATACTTTTCTGTGCTTCCCAGGATCACAGGGACTGTCCAGGTGATATATTTCTTGCAAACAGAGAATGTAATACTCCGCTAACTTTCTCACATATTCTAGCTCTTCTACATAGTTGTCCACTCGTGTCCAGCCCAAGCCCGATTCCAACTCTGGTTTTGTGATATCCCACCTCATTTAGTTGTATCAACATAAATGTAGAACAACAATAGAAAAGAACAATCTTGGGTTGTCGGTTGAGCATCCGACTTCGGCTCAGGTCATGATCTCACAGTCCATGAGTTTGAGCCCTGCATCCGGCTCTGTGCTGACAGCTCAGAGCCTGGAGCCTGCTTTGGATGATGTGTCTCCCTCTCTCTCTCTCACCCTCCCTGCTCGTGCTCTGTGTCTGTCAAAAATGAATAAACATTTTTTTAAAAAATAAAAAAAAAACAATCTTCTGCCACAAAGAACCTATCACTCTTTTTATCCCTGATGACGGAAACTCACTAATAATATAAATGACTGTAACTTGTATTTAAGTTGAAAGAGGAGAAGTGGCAGGAAGGAAATAATATCCCAGAAACTTGATTTAAAAATTTAAGTGTTTTTTCTAACAGAGTAAAATATAGGGGATAAGTTCATATTTATATCGCGGGAAGTAAACAGAAAAAAATGAAGAATACTAAATAGACATATTCATATTCAAGGACAAACCTCCATTAGATATGGCACCTCTCAAATTTATAGATGAAGCTTCAGCAAACTATACGTCCATCTTTTTTTAGCCTTGAAAGAGAAGTTTAGTGAATTTTTTTCAAATAAGTTTCTGTAATTTAAAAGTAAAACAACTAATGATCAACATAGATGATAAAATACTAAAATTTCCCTGCTTTTAAACGTTCTTGATCTATTGGATGTTATGTTAGTGCTGTGTTCAAAACATTTGAACTCTGTTTTATGCAATTTTCCCTGTTCTGCTATATACAGTAAAAGTATTTTTATGTCTTTATCCAGTAAAAAATTAAAAACAAACATTTTTATGTTATCCTAGAATATTTTAGGTCACCTTCAGGACATAATAATCTATTAATACTAACTTTATTATGTTATTAACAAGATGTCTTTGGCATATTTTAGATGTATCCACATTTCCATTGGAAAATGCCCCAATTGGACATAATAGGCAATACAATATGGTGCCATTCTGGCCTCCAGTTACCAACATAGAAATGTTTGTTACTGCTCCAGACAATCTGGGATATACTTATGAAGTTCAATGGCCAAGTGAGTATTGAAAATGTATCTTTTCTGTGGAAATTACCAAAACTACATTTGCTACCTTTTAAGGTAATGACAGTATTCTGAGGCCTATATTTTCCACTTAGATTTAGAAGGTTTTATTTGGATTTTTATTTTGGGATAAAGAGATTGAATGTAACATTTGTTGAGAGCCCACTCTGATCTGGAATTAAGCTGATTTTATAGCATACTATCTCATTTAATCCATACAACCCTCTGAGCTAAGTGTTGTAATCCTCAGTTTACAAGTAAGGAAGATGAGGCTAGCTATGATTAGCTGAGAAAGGGTAATTGTCACAGGTCATATTTCTAGTAGGCAGAGATAATGAGTTATGAGCTGAAGTTCATGTAATACGCCCCAATTTTTCTACTACATAATGGTGCCTTCGCATCTTTATTCTAAAAAGAAAAAATGGAGTGAGATACTCTGTGCTGCTTTTTCTGAGATTTTGAAATTCAAACATTCTTATTTTCTTTTCAATCCCTTCCCAACAAAGGCAGCAGGGTATAGTGAAGAGCACAGCATGTGGGTTTTGAAAGACTTGGGCCCCTAAACCAACTCTGGTGCCTACTGGCCAAGTGACCTTGGACAAGTGGCTCAAACTCTATGGCATCATTTTCTCACCTTTAGAACAGAAATAATAATAGCTATCCCAATAGGGTCCGCTTAGTAGGAGAAATTTAGTAAGTGCCTTCAACATGACAGGTGCTATCATCAGCAATGTGGACAATAAAAAAGTTCTATATGGGGGCACCTGGGTGGCTTAGTTGGTTAAGCGTCTAACTCTTGATTTCAGCTCAGGTCATGATCTCAGGAACTGAGAGATTGAGTCCTGCAGGCTCTGTGCTGACAGCAGGCCCTGCAGGCTCTGTGCTCACAGCACAGAGCCTGCTTGGGATTCTTCTCTCTCTCTCTCTCTCTCTCTCTCTCTCTCTCTCTCAAAATAAATAAATAAATAAACTTAAAAAATTCTATATGAAGATTTCGGTAAAATGCCTGCCACAATGCCTAAGTTTAGGGTAGCTGATTTTTGGTGGCAACTACTATACTGTTTACTTTTTGTTCTCCTTTTGTTTTTCACAGGTCGGAATTTTAGTATTTCTGAACTTGTTACTATAGGAGTAGTTGCTGCTTTATCCCTGGTCGCGGTCATTTTTGCGGGGGCTTCTTGTATGATTCGTGCCAGAAGCAACATGGATGAAGCACATCAGCCTCTTCTCACTGATCAATATCAACACTATGCTGAAGAATATGAAAAAATGCACAATCCTAATCAGTCTATGGTCTAATGACAAACGACCAATTCTCTGATACATTAGCATCACAAGAACACCTGGTTGAAACATAACAGATGAAATTACTGTATGTTCTTTTCCTCCATTACTTCCTTTCTTATGCACGCCCATGTTGGAATTAGAGCTCTACATATTATTTGCTAGAGCAAGAGAGTCACAGTCTTTTTAATACGTTCTTTTTTCCAACTCTATTTCAAATGGTAGGTTGTATGTTAACAAACTAGAATTTAAATAAAAACTTGAAACATTAAAAAAATAAAAAATAAAATAAAACAAAACAAAACAAAATAAAATGGTAGGTTGCAGGCATATACCCCTGTCCTCTAACCCTAATTCCCAACCCTAACCCTAACCCTCTGGAGAGGTCTTTGCACTGCAAAATACCAGACACATATACTAACCCTAACCCTGAATCTGAGAATGTGGCCTCCTGAACACATGATAAGAAACGCTGAGAAACAGCCTAGTTACCCTGGAGAAGACTCCAAACACTTAAGAATTGGTGGGATTTCTGGAAATTGGTGTTGAAGGTAGAGATTTAAAAAAAGAGTAAAGGAAAATAAAATGGTAGTTTGGACCAACTTTATGATATTTAAGCAGAGAATGTGAAGATTTGGGCGTGTTTTAAAGACCAACTATATGACAATGTACATAAGCTGTTGTGCTTTGTTTATGTATAAAGAAAAATCATAATAGTAAATCTCTGATTAAAATACATCAGTAGGCATCTCTACAATGTGAAAATGCAAACACATTTCCGTTCACTGACATCGAACAACGGATATATAGGAAGCCACATTTATTAATTAAAATCCATTATGTGGAGCTACAAATGGGATCCCAATTAAGTTTTTCAGACTAGAATTCCCCTTGGGCACCAAAGTTTAGTTTAGTTTAAGGTTTAGTCTGAGGTTCAACGTCTCAAAAAAATCCTGATCTTTGTCACACTCTATAGAGGCAAAGACTTCACTTTGTTTAAAAAACAGTTGATACTCTATTTGCCACCATGTTCTACCTGTCAATGGACTGGAAGCCAACAACCCATTCATACATTTCACGTCCCCATTCCTCTTCCAATATCTTAGTGACCCAAAGCAAGGCATAAAGTGGAGAATACGCAATTCCGTGCTCTACAAACACCATTCGATTCATCGTGTTTCAAGTAGCCTTCTCGTATCACTTATCGGTCTTTCATATGTTTTCAAAATAAAATAATAATAATAATATTATGTCATCAGTTGTGTGAGGCTTTCATGACGCAGTTGTGTGAGGCTGTCATTAATTTTTCTTCTGCCTATCTTCTAACCTAAAATATTTTTACTGTTTTTGATCTTGGGTTACTGAAATAATATTCTCAACGAAGAACTTGAAAGGCTGGTCACTGGGAACAAACAGTTTTGGCAAAATCGGTGAAAAGAAATATGAACAATAGTAATTATAGAAACTATAGTTTCTATAGTAACTATAGAAAGTGGGGAGTCTGATATTCCCAACTCAAAAAACAAGATTAAAGTTATGTACACAATTGGTTATGGGTTTCCCTATATTAAGCAATCTTAAGGCTATGAACACAAGAAAAATAGGCAAAATGTGTTAGTAAAAGAGAATGCATATAATAATAGTATCTTTTTAACTTTCAAATACCATTCCTGAATTGATTTTTGACTACATTTTATTAAAATATTATATACTCATTGCTTTTCAGATATATTATAATATAATGTAAGATTTATTTAAACATTAATAAAACTAAGTCTGCCACATCATATTTTTGGAGATTTACTAAGTACTCATTGCATAAATGCTTATTTCTTTACTGATATTTATTTATTTATTTATTTTTATTTGAGATAGTGTATAAGTGGGGCAGAGGGAGAGAGAAACACAGAGAGAGAGATTCTTGAGCAGGCTGCATGCTCAGCATGGAGCCTAATACTGGGTTTGACCCTATGGCCCTGGGATCATGATCTGAGCTGAAATCAAGAGTAGGACGCTCAACCAATTGAGCCACCCAGTTGCCCCTTGTAAACATTTACTAAGCACACCTAGATTTCAGACATACTCCAAAACTGTGGAATTGGGGAAGGGAAGGGAAGGAATAGAAAACTGAGATGGTCATTTTTGACTTGGCCTTCAAAGAATGCTAATGGATTTACCAAACACAAGAGTAGAGAAGGGCACTCCATACAGAAATGACAGCAGGGACAAAGTAGCAGAAGTTTAAGTGACATGGAACATTCAAAAACATAAAGTAGGTCAGTGTGGTTAGAGCATGGAGCAATATGGATACTACATCACCTTTTCATGGAGAGGAGTAGAAAGATAAATCAGGAATAAAATCAGAGTGTCCTATATGCAATCCTAAGAAATCTGGAGTTCATTCTACAGGTAAGAGGGAGCAGGAAAGACAATAAAGTATGGTTTACAAAGATAATAATGATGATGTTTGTAAATAAGGTCTATTAAGAATAATTTGGAATGGTTAAAATAGAAGCTAAGGGACTAGTTAATATCAAATAGTTCATGGGACAGAGGAGGAAAAAAACTAATTATAAGAGAACCCATTATATTATAAATGTATCTTTCATTATTTCTCCCTAAACATGTTGCTTTATTTTTCTTGTACTCAAAGACTTCTGTTTAGTTTGTGTGTGTGTGTGTGTGTGTGTGTATACATATATATATGTGTGTGTGTGTATACATATATATACACATACATATATATGTATACAATAAATATATGCATATTTTATATACATATTTATGTATATGTATATATATTTTAGGTTAGTATATATGTATATATGTATATGTATATATATATATATGTGTATATATATGTGTGTGTGTGTGTGTGTGTGTGTGTGTGTGTGTATCTTGATCAGGTGACCATTACTCTTCCTGTAATATATCATATTATTCACTTCAAATAATAGTCATTTGCAATCTTGTATATTTTCTACTGCTCTCAGTCCTTCATTTCCCTTATAAAACGTAGTCAATGAAGTTATTATGCACTTACTGGAAAGCATATTTCACACCACTTAAACAGATTCTGTCTTGGTGCATAGACCCCCATTATATGCCAGTGCCACCAACTGAGCTAAGAATTATAGTCTCAACAGAGTAAGAATGCCCAATTGAACATTCCTATACAATCAAAAATGTAAAGCTATTGTTTTTGTGCCCCTCTGAAGTTACATACTGTCTTCATTCCCAGAAGCAAATTTCAGACACAGTGCCTACTGACAGCTATGTGTAATCTTTAAAATTGGATGCAGGGGAAAAGATTTGGACTTTTAAAATATCTGTTTCAAGATTAGGTTATAAGACAGTTGTGCTAAGTTCAGCCCATGAGTACACAGCTATGTTATGTATTTTGTCCTTAGCCTAATCAAAATTTTTATTAACCAACCAACCGATGGAACATCATGTTGGGCTGAGAGAGCTAATATGAAATAGAAAAAGAACAACAACAAAAAATAAATATATTAACAAACCAAGAACAGGACCTGATATAATAGAGATACAATTTTAAAAGGAAAAGTGCAAAATCCGGTACTTCTAAAGAACAAGAGCAAAATTAAAGGATGAAGGAAGACAGGAACTGTCAGGATTCTTTACAAAATAACCAGGAGCTTTTAGTGTATTTCAAATTCAATAGAAACCAATAGGGCAATGAGACCAAAATAGGGACAAAATGCTATGCTATGAAAGTGGGGGAAAGTACTGTGCAGATATTGATATATTGTACTTCATTAATACAGAAACAGAAATCTGTAGTGTTAAGAATCACATCTGGAGTATTTATTTAACTTTAGAGCAACTGTTTAAGGGAAACATTGACACACTGTTGCTTATTCATCTTCCATGTGATACAATGATACAATTACAGGCCTAAGAGAGAAACTTTGAAGTCATACTTAAATTCTACCATCTATCTCAATCTTCATATCCAATTAATTACTAATTTTGTTAATACAGTCAATATGCATTGACCACCGTATCCTGAGCACTAAACCCATGATCTACGGTAGTGGTTCTCAATTGGAAAGCTATATACCCCCAGGAGTTCTTTGGGGCTGGGATTGCTACGGGTATCTATTGGGTCAACCCAAGGGTGCTGCAAAACATCATACATTGCCAACACATTGAAAAATTAACCAATCCCAATGTCAATAGTACTGAGGTCAAGAAAATGTGATCTAGAACTACAAAGATAAACAAGTTTCACAGTGTCCCTGACTTCATAGAGCTTAGCACCTAATGGGAAAGAAGGACAAAACCAATGTACTTTGTTAGGAATACATTATTTCCTCACAAAATAAATTTAAAAGGTACAGAGTTCAAGGTAGTTGAGCACAATGGTACTTTCAAGGACTCAAGCTCTTTCTATCTTTTTCCCATTACATTTAGTATGTGGTCTCCATCATTTTATTTATATGGTTGGGGCTGCAATATGGATGCTACATCACCAGGCTTTGTATCTACTCCACAGGGAAATTTTCCATTTGTTCAAAAGTGGATATCCACCCAAGAATTCTGCCTATATCTCATTAGAAGTTTATTACATGGAAAGGGAGTATAGAAAATTAACGGTCTTTTTGTTTTTAAAGTTTGTTTATTTATTTTGAGAGAGAGAGAATGGATGTGTGAAGGAAAGGAGAGAGAGAGAGAGGGAGAGAAAACCCCAAGCAGGCTCTGCATTGTCAGTGCAGGGTTCCAACTCATGAACCTTGAGATTATAACCTGAGCCAAAATCAAGAGTTGGACACTCAACGAACTGAGCCATCTAGGAACTCCTCTTTTTTTTTTTTTGGGGGGGGGGGTTGTTTGTTTGTTTTTGTTGTTGTTTTTTGTTAGCTGGTTACTATCCTGAATAAAGTCAGAATTCTAATAGTAAGGGATAAGAGAGAATATATTTGGGATTGTGGCAACTTGGAGTATTGCCACAACAAATAAACGAGCAAAAAAATCAAGACAATAATTATAGCAGTATGAAAGAAACACACAGTGTGTTTTCCTTATAAAAACAAAACAAAACAAAAACAAACAAACAAACAAAAACCTCCGGTGGAAGCTATTTAATTTAAACAAATGAATTGGAAGATTAGCTGAATAAGTGAAGTCGAGCTGAATGATAGGACAAGAACACTGCTGGAAAAGTTAACCAAACAGGGCTAGGATAAAAGCCATGTTCTCATTATCCACAGTGGAATGTCAAAACATGTTCCTCTAATATTTTTTAAAAATTAGAAATAGAAACTTTAACATACTATTCAGAAATATGGAGGCAAAAACAGAAGCAGCAACTTAAGATGCAAATTATTATATCCAGAAAGTGTGAGTTGTGTGGGGCATGGATTGGGGCAGCAGAGCACCTTTGCGGTTCTTCGTGAATCTTGACTTTTTGAAAGGAGGTTTTTAATTTGTTCATTTTTGTTTTTTAAGAGAGAGAGAGCATGTGAGTGGGACAGAAGGGCAGAGGGAGAGAGAGAATAAAATTTAAGCAGTTTCTACACTCAGCACGGAGCCCGACACAGGGCTCGACCCCACCACCCTAGGATAATGAAATCAAGAGTTGGTCCTTGACTGACTGAGCCACCCAGGTGCTCAGTGAAGGGCAAAAAGAAGAGAGTGATTCTTCTGGAAATCTCAGTAAAGAATGACTGAGTCAAAACTGACATCATTCAGCAAAAGTTTATTCTTAAAGTTTTTTTCCTCTACGAAATAGGAAATTTTAGAACTTTAACTTTGGGAAGAGGGTAAGAAAGGACAACGAATCAAATCTGTCATAATCTTCAAATAGAAACTGTTCGCAAAATGAGTAAGACCCTTATTAATCAATTGGATTAAATAAATTACACATGAAAATACACTCTTGTGGTCTTGGTGTGTAGGCTTCAAAATACAGGTTTCTGACATGTCCTAAAATATATTTCTGCAATGTGCTTTCCTTTTGGTCTTCAGATTTAGCCAGACATTTATCAATATAGCTGCTAAAAATTGAATAGAACATTACCACAAGATGGCAGCTTTGAACGTATTTGAAAATGTTGATTATGAACATCAAAATGCCTCCAACTCAAATGAACAGTGAGACATCTGCCATTCCTCTTCTGGTTTAAAAAATGTTCATGTGATCTTTGAAAGCAGAATAAATGCAATTTTTTTCATTTTGTTGGAAAAAATGGCTTGCGAGGTTAGTAGTTTGCACATGGCTGAAAGTCTCAATGAAATACTAATGACCAAGATGTGTCTTCTTATTGACTAGAATTCTCCTGTATACATTATCCTCCTTCATCATGATCACTTATCATTAGGCCCTTCCAGGCCACAAAATGAAGAGTGAGTGGCATATCACCCAAATGGTTTCGCATACAATCGATTAGTATGCCAGCACCAAAGACACTGATCATTTGTGACAAGGGTGAAAGGGCTAGGCAGCTATGGGAATCAGCTCCATTCAGCCACTGAGACTACAAATAACAAAAATCACGGTTAACTCTGTAAATGTACACCTAATGTTTAAAAAAAAATGGTCTAATAGAAGGCTACAAAAAATATTACAACTCATTTTTAACTTACTCTGAAAAAATTCCCATTTAAGGAACAGTTACAAGAATACAATAAACTCCCACGTACACTGCACCTAAATTTACCGATTGTCAATATTCTGCATGTTTTCCTTGTCACTTTATTTCCATATATACCTATATGTTGTATATAGATTTTTTCTTTTTTCTGAACAAATTGAAAGTAGCAGTTATCAGGACCCCTTGTCCTGTATTTCCATGTATCTCTTAAGAATAATGGCATTCTCGGGGCGCCTGGGTGGCGCAGTCGGTTAAGCGTCCGACTTCAGCCAGGTCACGATCTCGCGGTCCGTGAGTTCGAGCCCTGCGTCAGGCTCTGGGCTGATGGCTCAGAGCCTGGAGCCTGTTTCCGATTCTGTGTCTCCCTCTCTCTCTGCCCCTCCCCCGTTCATGCTCTGTCTCTCTCTGTCGCAAAAATAAATAAACGTTGAAAAAAAATTAAAAAGAATAATGGCATTCTCTTAACTGCAACACGGCTGTCAAATTCAGGAAAATTAACATGATACAATACAATTTTCTAATATATAGTCCCTATTAAGTTGGTGCGATAGTTCCAATAGAGTCCTCCACAGTGATCTTTTTTTTTAAAAAACATAACTGCTTCAACTTTTTCAAGAAGAAATAAAAATAGCATGACATAAAAATATCAAAAACATAAGAAAGAAAAACATACCACTCTAGTTGGATAAAGCCAATAAAATCCAAAGAGGTGGGTAAAAGAGAAAGATGAGGACTTTCTATGGAATTCTCTTGAAGAAGGAGAAGGAGAAGAAGGAGAAGAAGAGGTAGTCAACATCTGTATGTGATGGGCAACAAGAGAGAACCAACCAAGTTTGCACCCAAACAGTCCTGGGTTGGTTTCATGTCTCTTTATTAGCAATATGTCATTGAACAAGTTCAATTGCTTCTAGAAGCGTCAGTGGTCTTGTCGGTAAAAGAAGAGCAGTTCTTACAAAACAGGGATTTCTAGAACACTAAAAGCGCAGTGCATGGCAAGTACATCTCCTGATGCCTGGAAAGTAGTATGTGCTTAATAAATTTTCACTTCCTTCCCTAGAATCATGAAAACTTCACTTTTTCCAACAACTTCCATAAAAAAAGGCCTGGCCAAAAAAAAAAGGAATTTATACCCGAAACTTAAATCTCATGATTCACGATGCCATGCTGCACACTGGTTTCCAAATGAACGCTCTCATCCCACTGCCATCGAGGGGCATGTCACAGCTAATTATCTGTCATCGCGCCCTGTTGCATAGGCGGTACCTTGCCTGCTGCTGCTGGGACCTCCGTGCTGTCTGTTGATTCATTTGCATTGCCTCCTGAGTGTCTCTGCTGTGTATGGATCACACAGAATGAAGCCCAGGGGCCAACTGGCAGGCCCATCTGAATTGTGGAACATATCTGAGGCCCCTCCTCATTACTTAGTGAGTAATGTGGGGGATGTTCGCCGGTTCACACACCCTGGCAATGTAAACGGTCATCTGCTGCCTCATCTGCTTTCCTGCGTCTGGGGTGCAGGACCAGATCGGCTGAGGAACTTTGCTAGCACTTATGCAAATAGCTATGGGAGCTCCTGGGTTTGGCAACATTTCCTTTCAGAAGCCTCATTTGTGGCGGCACCGTCTGCCTCTTTTGTGCCTTCACAGCTTTGTGAGGCAACCTCAAAATAGATCTTTCCCCTACTCTTGTTGTATTTATGTCCCTTTGCCACGGAAAAACTGAAACTCTTCTCAGTACATTTAATACACCCTGTTCAGTGGAAACTCCAAAAGAACATCTATTTAAGACAGAATCAGACTACACATACCAAACTACGGGGAAATGCATTTCCTTAACTGACTCCCCCATTGAGTTTCAAAATGCATAAATAAATGCTTAGAGCATGTGTAGACAGAAAATCCTAAACTGTTAGGCATACATGTATAATACTATAATTTTGTTCTAATACAAACTTTACGCTTCTAACTATGCTGCATAACAGATACTTAAAAAGTAAAACTAACTTGATTTGAATTTTTTAAATTATCTTCAAATTACTAACTTCCCAAAGCACTGTGGAATCTGCAATAGTGTGTTACTAAGTAACAAGAATGCGGTTTAATTTGGTATAAATTTTTATTCCATTAATAAATAGATCAGGTTTCTTCATTTTGCCCCTCTCTTCTCGCTGTCTTATGCTATACTTTATGATATGAGATGCTTCTACAGAAACTAAACTCAAAGTTTTCTTAGAAAAGAAGGAAAAACATAAATCATTAAACATAAGCCCCAAGGGTGGGAAATTTACCTACAAGGGACTGTGAAAACCACTGCCAGTGTTGCTTAAGACTGACTTCCTCTAGGTGTCAGTATAGTCCCAGAACTTGCAAACTTTAGTGCTAATGAAAAAAGAGCACAGTAAAATAAATATGTTTATGCCAGTCTATACTATTTATACATTTGAAAGATTTTTCTTTTGAAAACTGAGCTAAAATTGCAACCGTGAATGTTCATCTGCAGATGACAGAATGGATTTTGTACTAGAAGGAACAAAATGTGGCAATGATACATTTTTGCAAACACACATTATTTTCCATACCTTTTTTGGCATTGTAAGGCCCTATCATTCATTCTTAGGCATCATAAATTATCTTCTCCTTGCCAGACACATAATGTTTTAGAAACTCACTAAACCTCATCTGAGGTCATTATTGCTATCTATTACAGTAATCGGACTCAATTCAACAAGCCCATCAGCATGGAGTCTTGAATTACATCTTTCTCACCAACAGCACAGATTTGTTTAATGAGACTAACACAGAGTTTAAAACATAATGCAAGGTGAAGGGGATTAAGAGTACCCTTATCTTGATGAGCATCAAGTAATACAGGGAACTTTTGAATCACTAAGCTCTACCCCAGAAACTAACATAGTGCTGTGTGGTAACTCTGCTGGAATTAACATAAAAAAATAAAAAAGTAAATAAAAATATTTTACATTCAAAAAAAGTAATACAGCCACATACAGTGATTCGGAAGAGTATGTATTTGATACGTATCAAAGCATGCTCTCTATGAAAACACCCATCCCTTTAGTCAGGTCATTTTTTGTTTCCTCTTCTCTCCAAATTAAGTTTCTCGGTCGGCTGTATCTGTCCTCTGGATGCCTCCCAAGGATCAAACCAGAGAAGTAAGAGTGACATCTCTAAACTTACAGATCTAGTGCATTTCAGAAATCCACTAGAGCTTACCTCTTAATTTTTCTCCAAACTTTATTTGAAAAAACATCAAGTCCTCAGATGATTGGAAAAGCAAAACCATGGCTGCTGACGCACATTTCATCTTCAGTCCATTTCTGAGACCACATGACACAGGAAGTCTGCATGTATGATGTATGGGTCCAATTGCAGTGGTATGATTTGTAGCTGCCCCCCTCCCCCCCCCAAAAAAAAATAGCTGAAGATCTGAATCGGGCAGATAATGACACACAAGGCAGTCAGGAAACAAGAAGATGACAGGATCTCTTCCAGAGTTCGCACAACCACGGTCTCCTCCAAACAGCCAGGGCACTTCATGTCTTACATCACTAACATTATCCTATCATCTGAGGAGGGAGACAGTTACGGAGAAAGCTAGATGGCCTGGGTTACCGAACTATAAGGGTCTGGAAGACATCACTGGAAAATTTAGAAAGGTGGTTCTTTTTTTTTTTTTTTTAATTTTTTTTCAACGTTTTTTATTTATTTTTGGGACAGAGAGAGACAGAGCATGAATGGGGGAGGGGCAGAGAGAGGGAGACACAGAATCAGAAGCAGGCTCCAGGCTCCGAGCCATCAGCCCAGAGCCTGATGCGGGGCTCGAACTCACGGACCGTGAGATCGTGACCTGGCTGAAGTCGGACGCTTAACCGACTGCGCCACCCAGGCGCCCCTAGAAAGGTGGTTCTAATGACATCACAGACAACTCCTTTCATCTACAGCAAAATGTAAAGTGTTCCCTCTCTGATCAAATGTAACAAAAATTTCAAAAAAAAATTTTTTTTTAACATTTATTCATTAGAGAGACAGAGTGTGAGTGGGGGGAGGGGCAGAGAGAGAGGGAGACCCAGAATCTGAAGCAGGCTCCAGGCTCTGAGTTGTCAGCACAGAGCCCGAAGCAGGCCTCAAACTCACGGACCGTGAGATCATGACCTGAACTGAAGGTGGACGTTTAACCCACTGAGTCACCCAGGCGCCCCAGTGACAGAAATTTCAGGAAAAAATAAAGAAGGAAAAGAGGAGGGGAGGGAGATGGAGGGGAGGAGGAGGAGAAGAGGAAGAAAAAGAGGAAGAAGAGAAGGAAGGAAGGAAGGAAGGAAGGAAGGAAGGAAGAAGGGAGGGAGGGAGGGAAGGAAGGAAGGAAGGAAGGAAGGAAGGAAGGAAGGAAGAAGGAAGGAAGAAGGGAGGGAGGGAAGGAAGGAAGGAAGGAAGGAAGGAGGAAGGAAGGAAGAAGGGAGGGAGGGAGGGAGGGAAGGAAGGAAGGAAGGAAGGAAGGAAGGAAGGAAGGAAGGAAGGAAGAAGGGAGGGAGGGAGGGAGGGAAGGAAGGAAGGAAGGAAGGAAGGAAGGAAGGAGGGAGGGAAGGAAGGAAGGAAGGAAGGAAGGAAGGAAGGAAGAAGGGAGGGAGGGAGGGAAGGAAGGAAGGAAGGAAGGAAGAAGGAAGGAAGGAAGAAGGGAGGGAGGGAGGGAGGGAGGGAGGGAAGGAAGGAAGGAAGGAAGGAAGGAGGGAGGGAGGGAGGGAGGGAAGGAAGGAAGGAAGGAAGAAGGAAGGAAGGAAGAAGGGAGGGAGGGAGGGAGGGAGGGAGGGAAGGAAAGAAGGAAGGAAGGAAGGAAGGAAGGAAGGAAGGAAGGAAGGAGGGAGGGAGGGAAGGAAGGAAGGAAGGAAGGAAGGAAGGAAGGAAGGAAGGAAGAAGGGAGGGAGGGAGGGAAGGAAGGAAGGAAGAAGGAAGGAAGGAAGAAGGGAGGGAGGGAGGGAGGGAAGGAAGGAAGGAAGGAAGGAAGGAGGGAGGGAGGGAGGGAAGGAAGGAAGGAAGGAAGGAAGGAAGGAAGGAAGGAAGAAGGGAGGGAGGGAGGGAAGGAAGGAAGGAAGGAAGGAAGGAAGGAAGGAGGAAGGAAGGAAGAAGGGAGGGAGGGAAGGAAGGAAGGAAGGAAGGAAGGAAGGAAGGAAGGAAGGAAGAAGGGAGGGAGGGAGGGAGGGGAGGAAGGAAGGAAGGAAGGAAGGAAGGAAGGAAGGAAGGAAGGAAGAAGGGAGGGAGGGAGGGAGGGAGGGAAGGAAGGAAGGAAGGAAGGAAGGAAGGAAGGAAGGAGGGAGGGAGGGAAGGAAGGAAGGAAGGAAGGAAGGAAGGAAGGAAGGAAGGAAGAAGGGAGGGAGGGAGGGAGGGAGGGAGGGAAGGAAGGAAGGAAGGAAGGAAGGAAGGAAGGAAGGAAGGAAGGAAGAAGGGAGGGAGGGAGGGAAGGAAGGAAGGAAGGAAGGAAGGAAGGAAGGAAGGGAGGATATAAATGAAATTCCATGATGGAAGTGACACTGTCTACTAAAGAAATTAATATATATTTATTAATTTGTCTGTTTGAATGGCTGAAAAATTATTACCCTATCCTGGACACCAAATCTTCAGTTATTCAATTTGCTTCCATAGCCCTTTGGCCAACTCTACTGATCATGTCATTCTTATAGCTGAAGGTTAAAGTTCATTTATAAAAGTTCTTCAGAGAATTAAATTGGAACTATGCCCACTTTTTTTTGAGGCTTTATTTTGTACTGTGCCAAAACACTTTTAAAAATATTTCTATATTTGCTTAAGTAAAGGATTTTTTCTTATTTAAGAATATTTCAGGAGATCTCTAGAGAAGCTATTTTATAAGTTTAAAATACTGTTTCAGTTTCCTGCTTGCCACTGTAACAAATTACCATAAACTTGATGGTTTACAGTAACACAAATTTATTTTCCTATGCTTCTGGAGGCCAGATGTCCAAAAGCAGCTTCACTGGGTTGAAATCAAGGTGTGGGGAGAATTGTGCTCCTTCACAAGGCTTTAGGGGAGAATCCTTTTCCTGGCCTTTCCCAGCTTCTAGAGAATATTATTCCTTGCATTCCTTAGTTTATGGCCCCTTCTTCCGTCTCCAAAGCCAGCAGGGTTCTCTCTGGTTATATGGCCTTCTTCTCTTCTATTTGTCAAATCTTCCACTTGGGATACCTGTGATTGCATTTAAGGACCACCTAGATAACCTAGGATAATGTCACCATCTTGAGACACTTAATTTAATCAAGACTGCGAAACCCATTTTGTCATGGGAGGTAACATTCACAGTTTCCAGGGATTAGGACCTGGATATCTTTGAGGGCCATTTTCCAGCTGACCATAAATACTTTCTTTGTGTGCCCATTTTGAGAAATTGGCTTGCTTGTTACCAATAGAGAAAAATTTAGCCAGTTCCAAATTCTACATTTTTCTTCATTAAACTGCCATGAAAATTTTATCCTTAGCCTCTCTTTCAGCAATGATAGAGGACACTGAATCAAGACTGGAAAACTGACTGAGGATTTCCGCTACATCCTCATAAATCTTCCACGAAGCTTCCTGCTCTCCAATTATTTTCCCTCCTCTCTACCTGGATTCCTCATTTCCTGCTATGTTTCTTTTCTAATACTTCTAGAATACACATTTTGGTTTAACCATATAGCAGAAATGTTCACATTCTTCATCTTAATCCTAGTTGTTTCTTGGGGTTTTTTTGTCCCCCTTTTCTTTAAACTTCCATGCAATCAAGATGGCTTTATATATTACAATTTTCACAAGAAAGGTAAGTCACTTGCCCTTGTAAAAATATATTTCAGACTTAAAAAGTGTCCCAAGGGGCATCGTCATTCCATTGCTCTTTACAGACTCCAAACTCTCCAAGGGGTCTCAACCCTTCTACTTTTCATTTCCCTCTCAATGTGGCTAATGCCCAAATCTCTATATTGAACCTTAGCCCCTGCCATGAGCTTCAGTTTCATATATGTAGCTGCAGGCTAGACAAACCCATTCAACTTGCTCTAAAGAGCTTCAAAGGCTGTATTTCCAAAATGCAACTATTTCATTTTCCTACATAAAAATGCTTCATCCTCCTTCAGCCTTTGCCTCAGGTGAAAGTGCTGCCATCTACAAGTCACTTGGCACCTTGGGAGCCATTTTGGATTCCTCCTTTCTCCTTCATCTGCTAGCTAGCCACCAATCATCCTTATGGCTAATCCACACCACATCTGCTCATTTGTCCCCCAAAATAGTTTTCATTGCCCTTTCTTTAACCCTTTTACCACTGCCTAGCTGAATTTTTCCGGAACTTGGATTATTTTCATTTAGTGAGACTTTCAGAATGTTAACAAGCCAAATCAGTTACAAACCATAAAGCATTTATTAAATACATAGGTTGAGTAATGCTTTCAGGGCAAGTAACACTGTGCTATTTGTGGGAAAATTATAGGACTTACTGAAAACTGAGACTCTATTATAAGAAATATGTCTAATATTGGAACACAAGTTTAAAACTGCTTCATAACATATTCTTTCAAACCTGGCAGTGTTTACCTGAACCTGAATGCATAATTTTACTTGGAGATGATATTAATCTA
The DNA here is from genome assembly GCF_018350175.1 of Felis catus. Lineage (NCBI taxonomy): Eukaryota > Metazoa > Chordata > Mammalia > Carnivora > Felidae > Felis > Felis catus. The sequence continues at coordinate 38,162,672 of NC_058380.1, forward strand.
TGTTTGAGGTTCTTTGTGAATGTGAGTCCGATATGACACCTCCTTCCTAGATCTTCCCTCTGCCCTGCCTCTCCCTCATTGATAGGACCTGAAATTTAATCAACCACTGTTTCCTTCCCCGTCTCACTTCTTCCTCTTACTACCAAACTGTTCTGCTAAATCTTAACTATATTCCTGCCCCACCTAAAAGAGTCAGTAAAAGTGCAGTCTCCTTAGCATGCCTTTGGCGCCTTCTGCAACCAGTCTGGGACAGCTTTGCAAGCTGTCTTGCCCTCTTCCCATAGGTTAAATTCTAGGACCACCAACCACTGGCCTTTCTCAAAAAAAGCATGTTTTTTCTTGCTTCTGGCTATGGTTCATGCTCTTCTCTCTGCTCCACCTTTTCTGCACCTGACCAGTCTGACTCTGCACCGCAATTTGACCAAGGCTTATCCTTGGCAGTTTCCATGCTAGCAGCCTTGCGATCCTACATATTCTTTGAGAACAGAAACTATGTCTTACTTGTTTTTTTGTGACCGGGTACTCCGCAGATTACCTAGTGCAGGGTAGAAGCAAGTAGATACATACTAAACTGAACACAATTGAGCAGAGTGAACTTAAAGGAGCTGCTCGCACAACTCCTAACTTCCACGGGGTGGCACTATTCTATTTTCAACAGAGACCAAAAAAAGAATCCCAACACCCGGAAGTACAAGGGCGGTGTTCAGTGTATTTGTATAGATCCCGCACGTGTCTGTGCATGGGCAGAGTGGAACTCTCCTCACTGATACCCGCTTACATCAAAGCAAAATATGGACCGTCAGTTTTGGTGTCTCCTTTTTGATCTTTACAAAAGCAGAGTTTTAAAAAATATTAAATTACTGGGCAGTTATAGCCAATCTACCTAAACAGAAAGGACCTGGTATATTTTTTTCTTTGATAGCGTTAGCCCCCAAAGGTTTTCAGAGTAGTTATGACAGTGAATGGCCACTCTTGCGATAATTCAAGGTATTCCCAACTAGAGAGACAGAATGGAAAGACTGCAGGGGCTTATGAGCAAAGAGCTTTTGCTGGGTACAACTTTACCTCTCTGACGTTCACAGTCTCAAGTACAAACACTGGACAGTAATGCTTAACTTTAAATTCTGATGGGAAACATTAAACATTGCACAACCTATAAGACACTGAAAGTATTGGCACAGCGAAGAAATCGAGGATACGATGATTATTATTGAGGAAATTAGATAGATGAGGAGATTTACAAAATTCATGCAGCCTTGATGTTCGTTAATTGATAAACTGATACATATTAAACATTTTTTAAGAGTTTGACCGAAAATCTATTTGCAAGCAGGGAGTGCCAAACTGAAAGTGGCAAGGGGCACCCTGCCTGCAGGAACCAGGGTAAAGACCTGAGTGAAGAAAGTACGGAAGCAAAGAAAGGAAATTATTTGATTGGTTACAGCTTAAAGCCTCTTTGGCTGTTAATGATTGGTTGTCCTTAGTGTTTTGATTTCACAACCTTGAGGCGTTTACAGGCTTAGACCAATGTGGGTATCTAGATCACATAGCTCTACTGAGCTACATCAAGCCTCCTTGTTTCTTTAACAAGTTTAAAGAATCGAAGTGCTTTTTCATCTTGGCAGGTTGCCTAGGCTGGAATCTATTTTAGCCACTTTTTTTGATGTGTAACAAGTCATGTAGGCCTCATTTTTATCGGCTATAAAATGGATCTTAAGGAAATCTCTGCCTCATTTGCTTGTTAGGGGGGTTGACTTCAAAATTAGCTACAAGTCTAATGGTAATGGTGGAGCAGGAGTGCTAGAAATACAGGATGTGGCAAAAGCTCTATTTGCCCAAAGCTCTATCCATTAGGCCCCATAGTCCAAACCTCACCTTTCAGTTCAAAATGCTGATTCCGGGGCGCCTGGGTGGCTCAGTAGGTTGAGCTTCCAACTCTTGGTTTTGGTCGAGTCATGATTTCACGGTTGGGCTCGTGAGTTCAAGCTCCCCATCGGCTCTGCACTGGAAGGGCGGAATCTGCTTGGGATTCTGTCGCTCTCCCTCTCTCCCTCTCTCTACCCCTCCCCCACTCACACTGTCTCAGTTTCTCTCAAATAATAAAAAAATAAACTTAAAAAAATCTTTAATAAAAAAATGTTGATCCCACTGATTCTGGATTCAAAAAATAATGTTTAGGATCTTTCAATGGGCTTTAAAAATAAAGCTTATTGTATATTCAGTAATCTCTCCCACCTTCAAGGTGTTCTTTCCCTTTAAGGAGACAAAGCCCTTGGCTTACTCTGTATATTTATTTACCTGGCAAATTCCATCCTATAGATGCTGCCTTAATTTCTGTGCTGGTGCTTCCCCTAGTTGAGTGAAAAAAGTGTTTGATAACAATGTCATTGTTACCAATAGTATTTTATTTTGGAGTTCTGCCTTTCATCAACAGAGATTAGACACTTATTTCTTAAGTATCAGGCAACCATAGAAGGAACAGAAGAAACCCGGTGTCTTTAAAATAGAAACATAGGAAATCATTTTAATACTTTAAAATATTTTAATATTTAATACTAATAGCTACTATTATTTTCAATAATATTTTAATTTTTTAATTTTATTTTTTAAAACTTTTTTTTATGTTTTTTTAAATTTATTTTTGAGAGAGTGCAAACGAGGGAGGGACAGAGAGAGGGGGACAGAGGATCCGAAGCAGGCTCTAGGCTGACAAGCTGACAGCAGTGAGCCCGATGGATGCGGGGCTCAGACTCACCAACCGAAACTTGAAATCGTGACCTGAGCCACAGCTGGATGCTCAACCTAGGTGCCCCTAATGTTGTATTTTTTTTTTTATATAATATCTTTTTATGTCCCATACCCATTATTTGGGTAATGGCTACTGGAAGCATGCAGACTGCCTACCGTTTGCATGATTGGAACACAAAAGCATGGGGAAGTGAACATCTGAGCAATGAATATCTCCCTCAATCAGTAGTTAATTCCTAAAATTCCACAGTTAAGATTCATTCTTTTGACTTAAAACCTTTGACCCCTGGTAAACACATCCAAGGGCAGATGACTCTTGAGGCCTTATCAAATATTTGCATCTAAAGATGAGTGATCTTATCAGATCCCTTCCCCCCCTGAGCACACTTTGAAAACACGAAGGTAAGAAAGCAAAAAGGTTCCAAAACCTGCAGGACAATGGGGAGACTGTTTGCGGTACACTAACTCCATGATTTTAAGTATTCCCAGCCACGTTATGAAGTTCACATTTTTAAGATATTTATTGACATCTTACAGATAAAATGAAGCTCAGAGAGGCCATTTAACATCAAGTAGCAGAGCTGGTATTCAGATGAAAATCTGTATCTCTAATATATATATCATATATATATAATATATATAATATCTGTATCTCTCTATATGTATATATATATGTGTGTGTGTATATATATATATATATATATATATGTATATATATACACACACACATATATATATAATCTCCAAAGTTCAGACTATAAGACCAAGACAAGACTGACTTTATCAATGTCACAGTCCAGTGTAAGATGTACTGCCTGTCCCATATCATACGGCCAGAAAGCTGCCAGGTTATGGACAGTTCAGAGAAAAGGAACTCTCTAAACAAGGAACCTTTTGTTAAAATGGCAACCTCAACTTTATAGCTCTTACCCATACATCTAGATCTTTCTCCCTTGTCCTTCCACACAGGTTAATAAGCTTGATTTCATATATGTAAAGATCTTCAAGAATATGTTTCAAATTCTAGGCTTTTGGAAGCTGAGTGTTCACAGAAAGTATCATAACCAGGAGAACTTTTCCCCACAACCAAACATTATGTCACTTGCTCTCCACCCTTTTCCTCCCCAAGTTAAAGCAACTACAATTATAAGAGATGTTGTAAGGGAACCCAATATGATACTACACTGCCTTCCTTCACAAAATTAAATATAGAAGTTGAAACTGACTACTGTTAAGATTCTTTCCCCAAGTTCACCACTGTGAACCCAGCTTGACAAAAGTAATGGCATTTTCCAAAAGTGATGGTGCTATCCTGGAGTTTTCGACATTTCTGTCACTGTCTTGTTTTCCAGGCGGTAAACACATTTCTACCAGCAAAGGAACAAAAGTGAATTCATCCAAACCTTTGTAAGCAAATAATATTTGTTAGTTCAATGGTAGATCAGATCCCACGTATCACCTTTAAAAACCAACCACTTCGTTGAAATTCAGCGATACAAGAGGCATGTTCAGGAATCACGATCCATGATGCAATTTTCCTATTTGTGTACGAACGTGGCTTTCTTATATGCTTTCTCCAGTTGACTAATCAAAGTAACTGCAAAAAAGCTTTTTCAGTTAAAGAATTTGTAAGATGTGGCAAAGTTTTCATTTATTTGTTCACTGGTTCGTTCAGCAAGTAATGAATTACAAGCCCACTGGGCATAGAGCACTAAGTTTACAAATATGTGCAAGGCATGGGTTTTGGGCCCCAAGAAATTTACAGCTTAGGATATCTACATATGAAAAACAACCATGCAAAGTAGCTTAGGATATGCAAGTAAGTACCAAAATAACCTTGCAGGTGCTATAGTCCCACAATCTATGTTAGGGTCAGGAGGTCACTCAAAGGAAAGGGTGCTTCAGGAAGCATTTGAACTTGCAAAGGGCAGCTGCTGTCCCATCTCAGCTGACTGTCATCGTCATCCTGCCGGTGTGAGGCTATCAGGTCTCACTATTATTCAAAAGAAAATCCAGAATGCTTATCTTATGAGGAAATCTCCCAATATTTAATTGGTATTGCCTACATATTAAAAGAAAGAAAACTATACAAGTTAAAAAAGTACATATATACACAAAACACAAAAGAAAAAAAAATCAGCTTGCCAATTCTATTCATATAGTTTTCAAAAGAGCAGGGAACCACATCTGATCAGCATGACCTGGAAAGGCTATCTATGCAAAAGGCAGTATTTTAGTTGTGTCTTGAAGAGGAAATAAACGTTTCAAAAGAGAGTAGGGAAAATAAGTATTTCAAATGGAAGCGAATGCTTGAAGAATGAGAAGTCAGCTGGAAAATGCTTTTAAGAAGCAGATAGGCAGGGGTTTTATCAGAATTCTTTATGTCACAGTGATGTATTGATCTTTGAAAAGTAGATGATGATGGGGCGCCTGGGTGGCTCGGTCGGTTAAGCGTCCGACTTCGTCTCAGGTCATGATCTCATGGTTCCTGGGTTGGAGCCCCACATCGGGCTCTGTGCTGACAGCTGGGAGCCTGGAGCCTGCTTCGGATTCTGTGTCTCCCTCTCTCTCTGCCCCTCCCCCGCTCATGCTCTGTCTGTCAAAAACTAAATGTTTAAAAAATTTTTTTTAAAGTAGATGATGATGAAAATATAGTAGCATCTAAGATCTAAACCATTTTGAAAGAGGTGTTTTTTTCTTACTGTTACAAAATGAAATATGTTAAAGTTAGAAAGTACAGACAAGCCAAGATAGGAAAATGATGTCTTCCGTATTGTATCACCTAAATATGACTATTAACATTGTGTTAAATAAAATAATAATAGGTAACATTTTCTGTATATTCGCTGTACTGTAAGCACTGTACTGAGCACTCTTTAAGTCCTCACTCATTTTCTATGAAAATATAGATGTTAAGCCAAGACTGATCATAGGTATACTGTTTTCTAAGTCATTTATACACAAAAATATTATGAATATTGTTCTATGTCATCTTCTACAGTGTCATCTTTAGTCCTGCTTACCATTCTATTGTATAAATAAATAAATCTGTGATTATTTATTGAATCAGTTCTCAATTGATGGGCATTTAAGATATTTGTAGTTTTTTTTCCTCTATCAAGTATCAGCTTGATGGATTTGATCAAAAGAGGGCATCCAATTTAAATGGCTAGAACAACATTAGGTGGGTTATTAAAGCTTACACAATCAGTTAAAATCTACCATTCAGCTGTGGTTCAATCAGAGCTAAGGCTCCATTCCTCTGAGACACTTTTGGCCCTGCTTTTCTCCAAGGGTCTGCTTAGTCCTCTGGCTGGCAAAGAGATGAGATCAGCAGTTCTGGGCCTCGCATCAAAACACAGCAACAACCGGAACGGAAACCAGCTCTTCGAGTGCCCCAGCAAGTGCTCTATTATGTCTCATATACCCATTTGTGGACCCTTTCCTGTGGTGGGTCAGAAGTCATCAATACTTTAGTAGAGACCAGTGTTTCTGAATTAATGCCTGGAAATAAAAAGTGGATTTATCCTAAAACCCACAAGGCTCAACTTCAGGACTGGAATAGGAAAATATCAGCCCTGAAGCAATAGGGCTGAGGTGGATGACGGAATGCAAATAAAAAAAAAAAATTGTTGAGGAGAAAAGAAATTAGATGAGCAACCAGTTGTGTGTACTACAATAAATAGCAACACAACAAACACCTTTAGAAAGGAAAAGTAGAGAGGTGGAAAGGTGGTTGGATATAAAAATCATGTCCTTAGAATTCATTCCGAGAAGAGGAATTGCTAGAGCAAAGAAGGTATTTCTGAATGTGGGTTTTATTTGTTTTTGTTTTTTATGCAATGCCAAGTGGCTAATGAGAATTGCAAAACCAATGTATAGTCCTTCTGAGAGTGTCTGAGTTCCAGAAATGGTATATTTGGCTGGTACAAAAATGGCTGACACTTGGGTAGATTAGATACTTAGACTGGACTAAAGTATAGACATCCTTTTCTTTTTGAATTTTTTTTTTGAATTTTTTTTTCAACGTTTATTTATTTTTGGGACAGAGAGAGACAGAGCATGAACGGGGGAGGGGCAGAGACAGAGGGAGACACAGAATCGGAAGCAGGCTCCAGGCTCTGAGCCATCAGCCCAGAGCCCGACGCGGGGCTCGAACTCACGGACCGCGAGATCGTGACCTGGCTGAAGTCGGACGCTTAACCGACTGCGCCACCCAGGCGCCACTTCTTTTTGAATTTTTTATTATGTTTACTTATTTTGAGAGAGAGAGAGAGAGAGAGGGAAAGAGAGAGAGAGAGATCAGGGGAGGGGAGAGAGAGAGATAGACACAGAATCCAAAGCAGACTCCAGGCTCACAGCTGTAAGCACAGAGCCTGAAGTGGGACTCGAACTCACAAAATATGAAATCATGACCTCAGCTGAAGTCAGACACTTAACTGACTGAGCCACGCGGTCACCCCTGAACTATGGGCATCCTTAAATGCAAAAATGAGGAATTTGGGCTTTTTTTTTTTTTTTTTTGCATGCTTTTTCTTAAAAGGGTGTTGAAAGACCTTAGAGTCAAGGACAAATGCACAGTAATGTTAGGTAGTTAATTAATGTAGCAGAATGAGAAGACAACCTACAAACTGGGAGAAAATACTGGCAAAAGACACATCTGACAAAGAACTGTTATCCAAAATATACCAAAAGACTCTTAAAACAACAATAAGAAAACAAGCAACCTGATTGGAAAATGAGCAAAAGGACTTAAAGAAGATTATAGATGTCAAGTAAGCACATGAAAAATTGTGCCATGTCATTAGGGAACTGAAAATTAAAACAAGATACCACCACATACCTATTAGAATGACCAAATCCAAAGCACTGACGACATCAAATGCTAAGAAGGATGTGGAGCAACAGGAACTCACATTTATTGCTGATAGGAATACAAAATAGTACAGCCATTTTGGAAGATAATCTGGCAGTTTCTTACAAGACTAAATATACTCTTAGCATACAATCCAGCAACCGTGCTCCCTGGCATTTACACATATGAATCTGCACACAGATGTTTATATCAGCTTTATTTACAAATGCCAAAATTTAGAAGCAATCGAGGTATCTTTCAGTAAGTGAGTGGATTAACAAACCATGAAATACTATTCAGTGCCAAAAAGAAATGAGATGTAAAGACAAGGAGGAAACTTAAGTGCATATTACTACATGAAAGAAACCAATCTAAAAAGGCCATAGACTGTATGAATCCAACGATATGACGTTCTAGAAAAGGCAAAACTATAGAGATAATAAAAAGATTAATGTCGGCCAGGATTTTTCGAAGTAGGGAGGAATGACTAGGCAGAGCTCAGAGGATTTTTTGATCAGTGAAATTACTATGTATGATGATATAATGGTGGATACAGGTCATTATATGTTTGTCAGAACCCATAGACAGTGAGTAGTATAACACCAAGAATGAACCCTAACCTAAACCATGGACTCTGGATGATAATGACATGTCAAGGTAGACTCAGTTGTAACAAATGTACCACTAGTGGTTTGACAAGGGGAGAAGTTACAGATAGTGGTGACAGGGGGTGTATGGGAACTCTCTCCACTTTCTGCTCAGTTTTGCTGTGAATTTAAAACTGCTCTAAAAACTGAAGTATTGTATACACACGTACACACATGACAGAGAATGGCACATGCTTTTGAAGATGAAACACGCCATGCTTTTGAGGAAGAACTGAAAAGTCAATGAAGCTGGTGGAGAGAGACAGGTAGAAGAAAGCTGTTGTAATTGTCCAGGCAAGAAGTCATAAAATTCTGAAGTGGACGGTAAACAATGAGCTTTGACACCTGACTGCATGCTAACCCATTTGGGGTAGGTTCCTACCAAATGTTCACAGGCTTTGAGGAAAACTGGATCTAATTCCATAATTCTCAGCTGTTGAAAAGTCACCTGGAGCTAACCTTTGTCTACCTTCTCTTCCTCATATCCTGTAAGGTCTCATGTATATTTTTACTCAAGCGCACCGAATTATTCATCATTCGCAAACAATAGCATATTCTCTCCTGCCTCTGTATCTTGCACAATCTACTCCCTGAGAATGAAGTAGCCTGCCCTAACAGAGTGAGGTTAAGATATCTGCCTTTTATTGCTTGTGTGGCCTTGGACAAGTTAATTCTTTTTTGAATCTCACTTTCTTTATCCATGAAACTGAGGTAAGAAAATAAAAAGTATGTACCTCGCCGGATTGTCAAGGTAATTGATTAATTTAACACAATATGCCAAGCAGAGTGCCGGGAGCATACTCAATGTAAAATACTTTTTATCTTCTCCCTTTGCAGTAACCACTCAGCATGTGCACGCACACACACACACACACACACACACACACACACACGGGCTGACTCCAACAACCTCTCTCCAGCTTCATTAAAAAGCTTGCTCTCATGTAAAGACCTGATAAAGTGATTTACCAGGTTACATAAGCTTTAAGCCAAAAAATAAAAAATAAAAAATAAAAACTCTATAATAGTGAAATTTAAGCATCAGGTGATGACTGCAAAGGTATTCTCGTAGACGGGAGATCTTTTCCAGTGTTCCTTAAATGCTCTCCGCTCCTCACTGATCACCTCCTCCCAAAGTCACTCCAACAGCAAATTCTTCCTTAACACCATCCAGCTTTCAAGCTCTCCTCTCTCTGCACTCTCACCGCCTGGTAGCATGGCAGAAATCAAATAGCATTGCTACTGTTTGCATGTATTTCTTTCCTACCAGCTTGCGAGCTGCTTGAAGGAAAGGTTTTGGTTTTCTAAATTGGCAACTCGGGCCTTGTGGGGAAAGTAGAAACCCACATTATCAACATTTATTGCATAAATGATTAAAAGAACTATTGAGAGCAAAGCAGTGGTCATTTTACTAATTTAGCACAAGGGATTTCAACCCTTTTTTCTCTGTAGGCCCTAACTGTGAACATAAACATTCAGGGACTCTCATGGAATTGTCCTGGATACTTTCTGAACGGTTTCCTGGCTTCTTTCTCAAGATGAGACACGATGCTTTTTCTTTCCCCATCCATATTATACCCCAGCTTTGAACTTCAAACTCTCAAGTTTGAAGAGTCAAGTGTCCCTCAGAGATTACAACTTTGTTATAAAGAATCAAATGGATAATACAGTGAGCTAAGAATGGCTCCCAAAGATGTGTCTGTATACTTATCACAACAATATGTGAATGCTGCCTTATTTGGAAAAAAAAGGGTTTTACATGAGGAGCCTGAGTGGCTGCTGAGTCAGTTAAGTGTTCAACTCTGGATTTCGGCTCAGGTCATGATCTCACAGTTCACGGGGTTGAGCCCTGCATTGGGCTCTGCCAGTGCGGAGCCTGCTTGGGATTCTCTTTCCTTCTCTCTCTGCCTCTCCCCCGCTAGCTCTGTCTCTGTCTCTCTCTGTCTCTCAAAATAAATAAATAAACTTTAAAAACAAAAAAGAAAGGAGAAGGCAGAAGGAGATTGGACACACACAGAAGAGAAGGCAAACCGAAGACGGAGACAGGAATTGGAGTGATGTGGGATGACTTAGGCCACCAGAAGATGGAAGAGGGAATGGAAGGGATTCTTCCTCAGAGCCCTCAGAGGGAGCATGGCCCAGCTGACACCTTATTTCTGACTTCCGGTCTCCTTAAGTGTGAGAACATACGCTTCTTTTGTTTTGAGCCACCAAGATTGCAGTAATTTGTTACAGCAGCTACAGGAAACTAGCATAAATAGGAATGCAACCGAAGCAGCCATGCCATCGGTGATCTGGGCGGCTTCAGAAATTGTTCATTCCCCTCTTTTTCTCTTATCCAAATGCCCTGCTTTCTCTATATCCTGATCTCCTCTTTTTCTTGACGGAGTTTTTCACCTCTGTCTCAGTTTCCCCTTGCTCTGACCTTGTGGCACCTCACAATTTTAGCTTTTCATTACTTCTCACATAATTGATTCCACATCATGGAATCACTCTTCTCATCCTTTCCATGTTAATGCCTGTCCCCAGCTGCCGAATAATTTCCTTCTTTTCCAGTTTAAATCCTAAAAGGGTGAACAGAGTTGGCCCAGCATACCATAGGCTACTTTGGGTTTGTTTCTCTTGGGTCAGATCTCAGCTGTAGCCTGGGTCTCATGGTACCAACATGGCTGCCTCCGGCCGGCCCTTCAGTAAGGATCCCATGAATGTACAATTACCCTTAAATATGGCTGTGGGTGTGACCCTCTCTGGAACAGACAACCTACCATATTTCTTATGTCCAGAAAGTTACAAGCATGCTGAGGGAAGTATAATCCAGCCACCATCATGAGCACTCTGATGACCTTTCCCTTACTATTGGGAAGGCCAAAGGGGAATTTTGTATCCTCGTACTATCACAACGAAGTCCATTTTCCTAGACCTTTGCACAAGAATTTTGCATGTGCTTCACTGTAGTAGTTTTAACGATAAAATGACATTGCTTTGGCAAACCAGTTCTGAGTAGCTTGGAGCATCCTTAAAAAGTAAATGGAAATGTCCATCTGGTCAGTTTACAACAGACTCAAGCGGGATACCTGAAAGTCTCCTAGTTACTGTGAAAAACAGCATGACTAAATATCTATTACCAGCTGCATCTTTAAACACAGCTTTACATCCTTATGCTTTCGTGAGGTCATTTGATTAGACTGAACAAGCAACAAAACTATCTGGGTCAGGACAGGATAAGAGGTTCTAAGGATTCTTCTTTTCTCAAGATATCCCAAGTAAAATTGCACTCAGGATGCAGGAAGTTACAAAAATACTTTTGGGGGATTTCCTGAAGGCAGTTATTGAGAGCCAATTTTAATTTAAAAAGCAGAGCCCTTGGCAAGGAGGACAGGAACAACAGGATACAATGCTATACACAAAAGCGCGTACACATTCAATAGCACTAAAAATGGGTGATGGGACAAAGATCATTGTTCTTCCTTTCCAGTTCCATCTGCTTACACTGAGAAGACAATTTGAAATGCTTTACATACGATACCTGTAGGCATCAGAGACAATGAAACAAGGATGGAACATTTAAGATTATTTAAAATTTAATTGCCCCAGTATTTTGATCCTGTTTCCAAACTTGCACATTTAATCATCAGTTTTTAAAATATTTAGACACATCTTTCCCTAGGCCATTTCATTTATTTCATTTATTGCTATTTAACTTTTATTTTTCTGTAAGAGAGTGCCAGCAGGGGAGAAGAGCAGAGGGAGAGAAAGAAAGACAGAGACAGAGACAGAGAGACAGAGAGACGGGGGGGGGGAGAATTTTATGCAGGGTCCACATTCAATGTGGAGCCCCGCATGGAGCTCAATCCCATGCCCCTGGGATCCCGATCTGAGCCAGAATCAAGAGTCAGACACTCAACTGACTAAGCCACCCAGGTGTGCTTCTATTAAACTTTTTAATAAATAAATCATGCATCAAAAAAGCAAGCACCGTGGTGAATTATTTTTAATCAATCAATTTAATAATGAACAATCAGGGGCACCTGGGTGGCTCAGTCAGTGAAGTGTCTGAGTCTTGACTTTGGTTTCAGGTCATGATCTCACAGTTTCATGAGTTCAAGTCCCACATGGGGTCCCACATCACCCCTCTGTGCTGACAGGTGTGGAGCCAGATTGGGATTTTCTCTCCCCCTTCTCGCTCTCTGCTCCTCCCCCACTTACATTGTTTCTCTCTCTTTCTCTCAAAATAAATAATAAACATTAGAAAATGAATTAATAATCAAGAAGTATATACAATCATAATTTTGATGAAATATTAATGGTTTATTTTTAAAAAAAAATTAGCATTTCCCTTATATATTTATTCTGCTAAACTAAGTTCATTCAAATCGTCTTTTCAGAGTGTGCATGTGGGTGTGAGCTACTCTGCATGTGCATTAACCTTTACATCAGTGGTCTGGTATGAGATTGAACTTTGACTTGACGTAAGCACGTCTGTGGCTCTACGGGTAGAGACGAGCTCTGAGCAGCCCTGGAACTTTAGACTCACAGCAGCTGATCTGACCTCCCAGTCTCCTCATCGATGGAATGAAATCAGCTACTCACCTCCCAAGAAGCTCTCTTGTAGACATCTTGGCACCTCCAAGGTTAAGAACGGGAGACCCCCTAGAAGTCCCATTAGGGCTTTCCATCTCACTTCTGTTTTCCTATCTGAATAAACGAGTCCTACCAGGTGATTGTCCCAGCAAGGATCTCATTTTGAAGGTGGGCTTTCGTCGACAGGTGTCCCGTTATGACTCAGGCAGAGTCTTGTATTTGCAGCCTAAGTCGGCACCTCTGTGGTTACACTCATTCAGGTGGCCGAGCCCCTGGAAGTGATGGGTCATTGAGCAACACGCTACAGAGTATTTGTATGTGGTTAAAATAAACAAATGCATCGTTTTACTCTAAATGACTGGCAGCCTCACAATAGATGTGTGGTAGCAGACATTAAAGGTTTGAAAAACTGATAGGGAGAAAAATTCAAAGTTAAGAAAATTCTATACATGCATGGGCTATATTGGTTCCCTGAGTATAAGATTCCTGTTGCAGAATTTTATGTCATCAGGGAACACAAGTACTAAATCTGAACACAGTTGGCGAATGACTTAACCCAATAAACACAGAGTAATGCACACAGGGACGTGGGCTGAAAGTGTGGCGGCACCTGTGAGAGTAACTGAGAAATTACAGAAGGGAGAGTTGTCCTTTGTCCATAAGGACACTGAAAATGGGTCGATCTTACAAAACGGTTTTTTTTCTCAGCCCCAAGGTTGGGCCCCAAATCCACTGCCCAATGAAGCCTAGTTCACCTGCTTAGGTTTAGTAAAATGAAGCCCCATCACCCTATTTACAGCCATGACATAATGTCAATGCAGAAAATGTGTGGTAATTTAGGGTGATAGCAACTTTTGAGTCTAAAGATACAAAGCCTCTTTGGTTGAGTTCATTTTAAGCCACAGGGCTTGACTGCATTTGAACGGAAGGTGTGGCCAGGCTAAATTAGTTTGGCAATGCTGATAATGTAAATACTAGAACTGGTTTTATATTATTATTATTATTTTCATTTTCATTTTTATTTTTATTGTTATTTTTATTTTTATTGGGATTAAATGTATTAGCCTCCATTAACGAGCTCATTTTTAAAGTGAATCTGGCCTCTCTTCCCCTTACAGATCCTTTAAGAGTCTTAACCATGTGGTTACACGTGGGTAAGCAGCACCTGTTGCTCACTTTTACATGATTTTTTTTTAAGTTTATTTATTTATTTTGAAAGAGAAAGAGAGCATGAGCAGGGGAGGGGCAGAGAGACAGAGGGAGAGAATCCCAAGCAGGCTCTGTGCCGTCTGCACAGAGCCCAGTGCAGAGCTTGAACTCATATCATTTTTATATCTTCTTAATGGGGCTTTTCCAGCTCTTAACAATAGAATGAGATCATCTCATGTGTAGCTTCAGTCTTCCATAGGACTCTCTAACAAAGAGTATTGAAAAGTACTCTTGCACTACTTGTTTCATTTAAAAGACTGTAGCTTTGTGGTGTCTGGGTGGCTCAGTTGGTTGAGCTTCTGACTCTTGATTTTGGCTCAGGTTATGATCTCAGTCGTGGGATCCAGTTCCAAATTGGGCTCCATGCTAAGCATGGCGTCGGCTTAGGATTCTCTCTCCTTCTCTCTCTGCCCCACTCCCTAGCTAGCACTCTTTCTCTCTCTCTCAAAATAAATCAACATTAACCAAAACAAAACAAAACAAAACAAGAACAAAAACCACACACACACACACACACACACACACACACACAAACAAACAAACAACAACAAAAAAAGATGGCAGCTCTCCCTCATGTTCAGGTATGGGCTGAATGAGGAATGTCACAGACCAATTTTGGGATAGTGTCATTGTCTTGTCAGGGAGTAGATTTGTGGTTCATCTTCTCACAAAGCCTGTAAAGAAAGAGAATGCTTTTATTTCAGGACTGCCACAGGTCTTTTTAAAATTATTGGGGCGCCTGGGTGGCTGAGTCTGTTAAGCATCTGACTTCGGCTCAGGTCATGATCTCGCGGTTTGTGGGTTCGAGCCCCGCGTCGGGCTCTGTGCCGACAGCTCCGAGCCTGGAGCCTGCTTCGGATTCGGTGTCTCCCTCTCTCTCTGCCCCTCCCCCACTCACACTCTGTCTCTGTCTCTGAAAAATGAATAAATCACAGGAAGAATTTTCCCAACCAAGCCCTAATTGCTGGAAAGCTGTGCTCCCCCAGGCCACTGCCCTGTCTCTGGCCACCCTGGCATCACACAGGCCTCGATAAGGAAAGATTGTGTGCCACATGATCATTGCTGGCATTGCAATGTTTCCTCCAACTGTGCTCCACAGAAACCTGCATCAGAATCACTCGGGGGCTGCTTGCTAAAAATATAAGGTACTGGCTCTCAACCCCATCCTACTGAATCAGGCTTTGCGAGTGCTTCCCAGGAATCTGCTTTTTGCAAGGCTCCCAAGTGAATCTTTCAAGCATTCATTTGAGAACCGGTAGAGGAAATGTAGAATGGTAATATTACAGTCCAGAGATACACTCGTTATCTGGACATGCTGTCTAGTGGTCCTCAGAAGACAAACTTGGTCTGAAAATGAATTTAAACAGAGAGGGTTTTCTATTTCTGTCTGTGGGTTTAGAAACTCTCTACTTCAATGAAACCCCGGTCTTCACGGTAGATTTAGATCTAGCTGACTGAATACTGGCCCGTCTGAGTTTTAGGATTTCAACGCTCCTATTTAAAATTGACGTCAACTCGACTGCAGCAGAAATCTATGTCCAACTATGATATTAAATCTGTTGTGTAACAGTATGGCCAATCGGAACATCTGGGAACCAAGCTTTATTACAAGTTAGGTTTTAAGTTTGTTGCCATTGGCATCAAGGAACTAGTTTTATGCTGGTCTAGGAGGCTATGAGAAAAATGTGAGTAGAAAGGATGCTTTAGTGGTGATGCATGATTATGTGCATGTTTTATAGCCCTCAATGCAATGACTTGATTATTTGTGGGGAGTTATACTACCTTCGCTTAGCAACCATTTTTCTTATGTGGTCATTTTCATGTTAACATGCAGCTGGTTAAATATTTCTTTAACTACCAGTAAAAAATAAACACTTGATACAGTGAGATTATAGCCTGGATAAATTGAAGAGAGAGCAGGAAGGAATGAGAAAGAAAATGAATCGACTAGACCTCTCATTTGACACTTGGTTGAGGATTCTGGTTCCCACCCCTTGCAAATGTCGCTGAGGGAGGCGGAAAGAACACTGGACTACAGGACAAGACAGCAGTCTGTTAATTCTACTCTGTTACTATTCGTGTGATTAGATAGATATTTTAAATTTCTCACTTACCATTTCCTTGTCTATAACATAAAGGGATTAAACTGAAGTACCACCAAAGATTTCTTTAATTTCTAACATTCTAATACTAAATATAGAAAATGTTATCCTACTTAACGGAAAAGTAAAATATATCATAAGAATGAATTAATTTAATTTTAATTTATTTGCAACCATGTGGAAGAGTGGTTTGAAACATTTTGTGGATGGGCAGCTCTTTGGTTAAAGATAACACTATGAATCACATGTGATAGTATTTTTATTTGGGCTACATACTGATTAAAAACAATATCAAATTCTACTAGAAATCCAGGAATACGCTTTTTTTATTGATGAATTTTCATTTTATTAATTTTTATTTTAGCAATCATAACAGCATCTATATACTCTCAAAAAATAGCATCTGTGGACACAAAATAGAACTGATTGAATTTAAAGAAATTCTTAGTTTATATAAAGATTCTTGGACCCTTTACAATAACTCCAAAAAGAACTCCAAAAATATTTGGTAAACTACTGAAATAGAGTCCCAAGAGATAAACCTGAACATCCCTAAATAGAAGCTAGATCTTACGCACCTAAAGAGATAACAAAAAGTGTTAGGACAGAAAAGCTAGGCACACAGAGCCAGGGAAAGAGCATTCCAGAGAGTACAGCCTGTCAAAGCCTGAAAGGGAAAGCATGCTGTTCTTGGCGGTGGGTACAGTGGGTAGCAGGGCTCCAGAGAGGTGAGATGTGTGCCAGTGTTTCTTCCTACTTATCATAAAGAGTGTGGATTGAGGCTAAGCACAAGGAAAGAGCAATGAAACATTTTAAGCAAGGTAGGGACATAATGCAGCTACATTTTGAGAAAAATCCCTTCTGCTGTTACTAGGCATTGGATTGGAATGGGGAGAGAAAAAATAAAAGACGAGTAAAGAGACTTGTGCGGTGGTCCAAGTACAAGATGAAGATGGACTGGAATAAAGACAAAGATTGTAGACAGAAAGAGACAGAAGAAATGGAAGAATGTGAGAACATTGAGAATTACCGAGACAGCGATGGATTGAATCCTTGGGGCAAGGGAAATTGGGCAACTGGAAATTACTCCTAGTTTTCTGGGTTGTGTAACTGTGTATCTAGCTGATCATTCTTCTGAGATATGGGAGATGGTGAATGAGGAGATAAGTGGGATGGGGGAAAAGATATGAATTACACTGGCAGTTTTCTAAGAAACCATCTATGTAATTTGTTAGGAAATAAGAGAATAAGTAGGGAACACTAGATGCTAAAGGATAATTGAACTGACTGCCATATCTTTTTTTTTTTTTTTCTTTTCAGGTTGCAAGCATTCAAAAAGATCTGTTCACATTTCTATTAACTTGGACATGTGAGTCTTTAGTGAAACCCTCTTCCCATGGTTTGTTAACAGAACCTTCAACCTTCACTGTCCATACTGGCCCGATTCTTGTCCTTCCACTTGGAGTCTGTGTTCCCAGTGGGAACTTGTGTTTTGCTTAGCTGTCAGCCCTAGGCCCTGAGGCAGCATGCTGGAATGTGGAGTGACAAGAGGCTGCCTGTTAACTAGTCATGACAATATCCACCCACCCTGTGACTTCATTTCTGCTTTAATAGAAAGAATGGTGGGTGGATATGGCTCTAGGGCTGTCTGCTTAAGAGTTGTGAGACTGAATTATGATTCTCAACCTAGCATATTCTGGAAAATTGTGAGAAGTAATATCTTCTATATTTGTATTATGAAAAATATTCAAAATGCAGCAAAATTATAAAAATTTACAGTGAACACCTATATATCCACCACCTAGATTCCATCAGTAATATTTTAGCAGAGGTGCTTTATAATAGATCTATTTATCCATCTGTTTCTCCACTCATTAATTCACCTTAATTTTGGATGCATTTCAAAGTAAACTGTCGATAGTACACTTCCCACGATGCGTACTTCATCATGCATGTCAGTAAATAGGATTAATATATGTGTTTTTTCATTTGTGAAAAATAATTATATATGCGATGTGCAATTCTTAAGTGTACGTTCACTGAATTTTGACAAACCTATGCGTCTATGTACCGCAAAACCTGTTAAAATACATACTATTATCATCATCCCAGAAATATTTCTCATATTCCTTCTCATGTAATCTACCTCTACTTACCCAGAATCAATCAATACTCTGATGTCTTCCATTCTAAAACTTAACGGAAATGAATTTATATAGTAGATACTCTTTTGTGTTTTTCTTTAAGTCAGCTAAGTGTTTTTGAAATTTATCCCTGTTATTGTGTATATCAGTATTTCATTCCTTTTTATTGATGAGCAGTATTCCACTATATGGGTATACCGTAATTAGTGTACCCATTCTTGTAACAATGGTTACCTGAGCTGTTCCAGTTTTTGCTATTATGAGTAAATTGTTATGAATATTCTTTTTTCAATATATATTTATTTTGGGGAGAGCCCAAGTGGGGGAGGTGCAGAGAGAGGAGATCAAAGGATCTGAAGCGGGCTCCATGCTGACAGGCTGACAGCAGTAAGCTGAATGTGGGGCTCGAACTCACAAACTGAGAGATCATGACCCGAGCCGAAGTTGGACACTGAACCAACTGAGAGCCACCCAGGTGCCCTGCTATGAACATTCTTAAACAAGTCTTTTGGGGAAATATATTGTTATTCTCTTGTGTACATACCTAAGATTAGAATTACAGGGTCATCACGTAGGTGCATGTTTAGATTTATTAGTAACTTCCAGAAATTTTCCAAATGTACAATTTTATATTCCAAACAGTAAGAGTGCCAGTTGCTCCACACTCTTACCAGTATTTGGTTTATCTGATTCAAAAATTCTAGGGGCACTTGGGTGGCTCAGTCGGTTAAGCGTCGACTCTTGATTTCAGCTCAGGTCATGATCTCATGGTTGGTAAGTTCGAGCCCTGCATCGCGCTCTGAGCTCACAGTGTGGAGACTTCTTGGGATTCTCTCTCCTTCTCTCTCTGCCCCTCCTCTTCTTGCACTCTAGCTCTCAAAATAAATACATAAACTTAAAAACATAGCTTTAAAAAAATCTAGACTTACAAAAAAATCACTTACCAGTGAATATATAATGGTATTTCATTATAGTTTAAGTTTTGAATTTCCCTGAGGACTACTGATGCTGATTATTTTTCCTAGGTTTATTACCATTCCTGTAACTTCTTTTTATAAAGTATCTGTTCAAATATTTTGTCTATTTTTAAACTGAGTTGTATGTGTTATTATTGAGTGGTAAGAGTTCTTTATCCAATTTTAACATCAGTCCTTTGTCAGATATGAGTCTTACAAATAATGTTTTCAAACTGGTGACGATTTTTCTCATGATGTCTGCTAATAACCAGAAGTTTTGAATTTCAGGGAAGCCAACTTTATCTTGTTATTTCTTCTCTGGTTATTGTTTCCTATGGCACAAATAACCTCTGTTTACCACTGAATCAAAAAGATTCCTCCGAGTTTTCCTCCAAAAGCTCTATAGTTTTAGCTATAAGATCATAGGTATGTGATCCATTGTGAATTTATTTGGGGGTATGGAGTAAGGCAAAGATCAAAGTTGTTTTGTTTTGTTTTTTAAATATGGATATCCAGTTATTTGTTACCATTTATTGAAAAGATTTTTCTTCCCAAGCAAGCAATTACCTTCCCACTATACATTGCTTACTTAGAACTGTACTTTGTGGGTCACCTGGATGGCTCAACTGGTTGAGCACACCATTTCTCCTGGGTTCATGATCTCGTGGTTCATGAGTTCAAGCCCCACATTGGGCTAACTGCTGTCAGCACAGAGCCGGCTTTGGATCATCAGTCACCCTCTCTCTCTGCCCCTCTCCCACTCGTGCTCTCTCTCTCTTAAAAGTTAATAAAGATTAAAAAAAAAAAAGAACTCTACTTCTTTAAGATGTCTTTTTTTTTTGGCAAGTATTATGTGCTTATTCATTTTTAAGGGAAATGTAAGACAAGCAGTTTTTACTTTATATCGATACTATAAAACCTGCCTCATCCTCCCCAGCAAAAGCCAGTCATAACAGACCAGGTGAATCTGGCCCACACTGTCATTTCCCTCTCACAGACAAAGGTTGTTTATTACACAGAATAAGAAAACTCTGAAACGCTCTGATGATTCAGAGATCCAGGAAAATGATGAGTTAGCTTTGATTCATATGGCAATTCCTTTAGTGCTGTTTACCAGCTGTGGTTCGTGGTTTATCTCCTACCATTCCCTAACAGACACTCTGTCCTCAACGATTCTTTACATACTGATTCCCAGAAAAGCCCAGGGTTTTCTCACTTCGAGAGATCTGCATATGCTATGGTCCTTGCCCAGAATGCCCTTCTCTTGATGTCTGAGAAACTCTATTCATAGTGGAGGAAACTTTTTTCAATCTCCTCATCAATGTTTAATATCCACTCCTAAATGTTCCCATGGCACATTGGTCGTAAATGTATTATATCACTTACCCATATTCCTCTAATTATTCATCCTAGATTTCTGTCTCCTCCCTGCACACTGCCTCCTTAACATGAGCCTCTGGAAAGCATAAATATAGTCTTTCTTTGCACCCCAGTGAGTTAAAACAAGAAACACAACTATAGATTTTCTGAATGGAAGGATTTGAATTTTATGACATAGTTTAAAATTCAAATCTCTTCCACCTTACCCGGAAGTATATTTATATTTTGTTATTTCATACTTATTCTTAGTTTACATTGCATACAGGATTTCACATCTAATCATCTGGTTTGGAAACTTTGGTCATCTTCCTGTATCATATAATGGAGGAAAACAACTCCCTCGAAAGAATAACAGACAACATGTGTAATTTCACCTAGTGTATATTCTGAAGTTTCCTTATATACGGAGATCAAAATACTGATTGCACTAGGACATTTGAGGTATATCGTCTCAAAGCAGTTTATTACGTGTAGCTTGCTGTCTTCTAAATTAAATTTCTTCTAGCATGCTATTTGGGATTCTGAAAAGAAAGTGTAGTAACAAGTAATCCACTTACCCAATTCTGCTAATCAGTGGTTGTGTGAAAGTACCAGTGAGGATAGGCTGGGTTAAGAGTGACCTTGAAAATCACAGTGATCTCCCTCACATTACAAGACTTACAATGGATCAGCCACAGTCCTATTTGATGTTGTTATTCCGGGAATCAGGTTAGTAAAGCAGTCTGCATTTGGAATATTGCCAGCTACTGAGACCAGGGGAAAAGAGGCATGTCAAACCATAACCTGACTCGTGAAGCTTCTTTCTCTGAATGTTACCCACATGACTAATGGCCATGCCCCAGTTTATCAGGGCAGAATGCATACTCTTCAATTAGGAGGAGAATTTGGAATAGAGTGTTTGGCAAAAGTTTCTCAACCTACTGAATGAGTGGGAATCTTGAGGAAAACGTATGTTCTATCTGTATCTCAGTTTCTTCATCTATAAAATGATAATGCAGTGTTAATAGTAATTACTACATAGGGGTTCATGGATTAATGGAAATAAAGATACAAAACACTTACCATGGTACTTGGCATACGATTATTACTCAATAAATGTTTACAAAATTGAAAAGAAAGAACCTCAGTCTCTCTGTCAAATAAGTAATAGACTAATAGAGCTGCATGTTTCTGGACTTTTACCTTGGTGATTTGGGCAGCTAGAGATCACTGGGATGGCTCAATGTGGGACATACACCCAGGGTCCTTGTCCTTTTCCTTATAAAGTCTTTTGGACTGAAATATGCAAGATGAGTCCTTCACTCACATGTCCAATGCCCTGGCTAAGATAGCTGTAACTTCTGTAGGCTGGACAACATCACTCTCTAGCTATGCATGGGGAACTCAAGGTAGACTGACAACCTAGAAGGCGGCTGACTTCTCCCTGACCAAACATTGCCAAGATGTAAATTTTAGATTCAGTTTACCTACACGTGCAAAAAAAATCATGTTAGTATTTTGATTTGTACTGCATTAAAACTATAAATCAGTCTGAGAAGAATTGTTATCTTAACTATGTTGAGTATTCTTTTTTTTTTTTTTTTTGAGACAGAGAGAGACAGAGCATGAACGGGGGAGGGGCAGAGAGAGAGGGAGACACAGAATCGGAAGCAGGCTCCAGGCTCTGAGCCATCAGCCCAGAGCCTGACGTGGGGCTCGAACTCACCGACCGCGAGATCGTGACCTGAGCTGAAGTCGGCTGCTTAACCGACTGAGCCACCCAGGGGCCCCTGTGTTGAGTATTCTAATCCACAAGCCCTATACATCTCCCATTTATTTACGTGGTTTTTCTTCTTTGTTTTTAAAATCAGTATTTTACAGTTTTGGGCATACAGATTCTGCACATTTTGTTAGATTTATACTCAAGTGTTTTCTTATTTGGAGCTACCACAAAAGGTATTTTTTATTGCAATTGTCAATTATTCATTGATAATGTAAAGAAATATGATTGATTATTTTTATGTTAACACTGTATAACAAGAACTTATTAAATTCACTTATTAGTTCCAGGATCTTTATTGTGGATTCTTTGTTTGGAAATTTTTATGTAGAATCATGTCATCTGAAAATAGAGACTATTTTCATTTTCCCTTTCCATTTCTTTCCTTTTTCCTTCCTTCCTTCCTTCCTTCCTTCCTTCCTTCCTTCCTTCCTTCCTTCCTTCTTCCTTCTTCCTTCCTTCCTTCCTTCCTTCCTTCCTTCCTTCCTTCCTTCCTTCTTCCTTCCTTCCTTCCTTCCTTCCTTCCTTCCTTCCTTCCTCCTTCCTTCCTTCCTTCCTTCCTTCCTTCCTTCCTTCCTTCTTTCCTTCCATTTCTTGCCCAAATGCACTGGCTAAGACTTCTGGCACAATGCTTCTGGCATGGAAAAAGTAGACATCCTGCCATGTTCAAAATCTTATGGATAAGTAACTTGGCCTTTCATCATGAAAGTATGATGTTAACCATATATATATATACATATATATATATATATGTGTGTGTGTGTGTGTGTGTGTGTAGATGCCCTTTATCAGTTTAAAGAAGTTCCCTTCTTTCCCTAGTTTCCTCAGTTTTTCTCATGAATACATGTTAAATTTTTCAAATGCTGTTTGTGCATGATGGATAGTTATAAATATGTGGTTTACCTTTTTAATCTATTAATATGATTAATTACATAAAATGTTTTTTGAATTTTGAATTAGGCTTACATCACAGGATAAATCACACTTGGTTGTTGTTACGTACTATTCTTTTTTATATCTGGCTGAATTTGAATAGCTAATATTATGTGGAGAGTTTTTTGTGGTTATGTTCATGAGGGAAATTGGTCTCTAGTTTCCTTGTACCATCTTTTGGCATTAGGGGAATTCCGTTCCCATAAAATCAGTTCAAAAGTATTTTCTCCTTTAGTTTCCTGGAAAATATTGTAGATTTGGTGCTGTTCTTTCTTCAAAAGTTTGGTAGAATTCACCACTAAAACCATCTGGGACTGGTGATTTCCTTTTTGGAAAATTATGTACTGTAAGTTCAATTTCTCTAATAGAAATAGGTTTACTCATGTTATCTACTTTGGTGAGTTTTAGTATTTTCTGGCTTTCAAGGAATTGATCCACTTCGTCTACACTGTTGAATGCATGTTCTTGTTATTTCCTTATTACCATTTTAATGTCTGTAATAACATCCTCTTTTGTTGCTGACAGCGATAATTTTGTCTCTTTGCTTGCTTCCTGGGTCATTTCAGATAGAGGTTTAACAACTTTATTAATCATTTTTAAGAAATGGCTTTGGATTTCATTGGTTTTCTTTCTTTATGTTGTTTTGTTTTCTACTTATTTATGATCTTACCTTTATTATTTAGTTTTTAATGATCTCTTTGGGCTAATACTGCTCTTCAATTTCTCGTTTTTTAACGTGAAACTTAAATTGTGTGGTAGAGACGTTTCTTCATTTCTAATGTAAGCATTTAGTGCTATAAATTTCCTTCAAAGCCTTGATATAGCTTCATTCCTGTATTTACATTTTAGTTCAGGTCAAAATATTTTCTAATTTCCCTTAATCCTTCATATATTATCTCACAAATTATTTGTAAGAATGTTTTTATTTGAGGATTTTTCAGAATTGTGTTATTGATTTCTAGTTTAATCCTACTATTGTTAGAGAATATACTTTGTAGAATTCAATTATTTTATGTTTGCTAAGGTTTGTTTTATAAGATGGGCTTTGGTCTATTTTTTAAAATTTTTAATGTTTATTCATTTTTGAGAGACAGAGCACGAGCAGGGGAGGGGCATAGAGAGAGGGAGACACAGAATCAGAAGCAGGTTCCAGGCTCTGAGCTGTCAGCACAGAACCCAATGCGGAGCTCGAACTCACAGACTGCAAGATCATGACCTGAGTGGAAGTCAAAAGTTCAACTGACTGAGCCACCCAGCGGTCCTACTTTGGTCTGCCTTGATGAATGTTTCCTGGACACTCAAAATAGAATGCATATTGTATTGTTGGGTAGAATGCCCTGTGAATATCGAGTAGATCCAACTGGATGAAGTGCTGTTCAATTCTTTATACTTGCTGATTTACTGTTAACTTGTCTCATCAAACACAAAGCAGTATTGAAATATTCACAGCTCTATTTATAGATTTGTCTATTTCTTGTTTCAGTTCTATCAGTTTTTGATTCTTGTATTTATAAGTTTTATTAAGACCGCACACATTTAGAATTGTTAGGTCTTTTTGGTAAACTGACCATTTTATCATTACATTATACTCCTCTTTATTCTTGGCAACTTCCCTTGCTCTGAAGCCTATTTTGTTGGATGTAAATATATCCCTCCAGCTTTTTTTTTTCCTTTGGTGTTTGAAATGCATCTTTATCCTTTTACTTTTGACCTACGTTATCTGCTGAAATCCAATGGTTGGAACTACGGTTCCAACATCAGGTCACTATCCAAAGCCTTTACCGTGCCCTTTGCTGTGTCACCATCACTTAGCAGCCAGTCTGGGACCTGGGCTGTGGTCTACCCTGTAAATTCAGTTCTCAAAGTATTTGATATACTGTTTAGCAGCACATCTACCTCTGGTTTAGGAATGAGCCCAAGAGTTCATATGTATTTTATGGGATTGTCTCCTCAGGCTGTCTCCTCCATTCAGTCTCTCCACCACTCTCCAGCACTCAGAGGCCTTCCTTTCGGGTCTTCTGCCTAGAAAGTCAAGGCCTGAGTTTCCCACTCTACTGCACACTGCCCATGAATGAGTTGGCTGTCAGGACCTGGTTCTTGGAAAGACTAAAAGCGTCACTGATAAGCTTCAGAGCCTATGAATCTGATGAAATTTTAGGAATTTTTTGTGAGTGTAAATGTTTATGAACTTTCTTTCTTTCTTTCTTTCTTTCTTTCTTTCTTTCTTTCTTTCTTTCTTTCTTTCCTTCTTTCATATCTTTGGATGAGTGCTCTGTAGAATAATCAACTTTGCACCACCAGGAATCCAAAGAGTATTAAGCATCTTCTATCAGAGGCAACATAGGATGGAGGCAGGAACACAAAGAGACTTTTTTTTTTCCTGACTCCAACTGTCCATGTAGCTTTTGACAAGTTACTTTTCTAAGTTTTCATTTTCTCTTCTGGAAGACCTGAAAATCTCTGATTCTGTGGTTTGGGAACTTTACCTATTTTCAGTATTCTCTTGACAAACTAGGACCTACAGCAGGTACTTTTGCCAACATTCTCAACTTCTTTACTTATTTTTAAAATGTAATCCTACCAACCTGGCAAAACATCAAACTAAGCATCCTTGTTCTTCACTCAGCTTTAGCTCTACTGAGGCTGTTGGATAAAGCCACCCAAACTCTTATATCTGTACTTCATGGGCTCCCACTCTATTCCACCCTCTCTGCCTCTTAGGGATGTATTCTATGTTTCCCTTTTCCTTTTCTCACTATAGAAATATCTAAACCAGGGGAGCTTGGGTGGCTCAGTTGGTTAAGCGACTGACTTTAGCTCAGGTCACGATCTCACAGTTGGTGAGTTTGAGCCCCACATTGGGCTCTGCGCTGGTGGTATGGAGCCTGCTTGGGATTTTCTCTCTCTCCCTGTCTTCCCCTTCCTCACTTGGTCTCTCTCTCTCTCTTTCTCTCTCTTTCAAAATAAAGAAATGAACTTTTTAAAAAGGATTAAATTAATAAAAAAAAAAAGAAATATCCAAAAAATATCAGACATTTCTCTCCTGGCCCAGTGTTTGAAATGCATCTTTATCCTTTTACTTTTGACCTATGTTATCTGCTGAAATCCAATGGTTGGAACTACGGTTTAATCTATTACCTATCCGTCTCCTGGCAATAGTGACTATTATCTGACTACGCTTTAATCTTGCTTTCTAAAATCTACTTCATCAGAGGAAAATGACTTCAGCACCTAAATGGATAGTCTTTCACCTTTTCCAAAGAGTGAGCTATATTATTCTTCATGCACACTAGAGATGAAGAACCCACCCTCCTCTGAACGCTAGAAATGGATTCACCCTAAATCAGCGTGTAAGTAGAAGACGCGACCTCGGTGGCCTGCTTCTTCCCTCGCCTCCGCTTTCAGTTCCTCTTTTTGTCTTCTCAGCACTTGGTTCAAGCCATGTAACTGAGCAGAATTCTCGGATCCTCAGGCTTGCCGCTCTCTTGCATAAGGGGGTGGGCGTGGGGGATTATTAGGATACATGAAATCACCCTGAACTGCTAAAGTCATGCTCCTTCAAGGGAGCATTCACATTTAAATAAGCTTGTCAAAACAGGCTACTGCTCCTTTATCTTAATTCAAGATTTTCTAGCATGTGACACTTGAAAAGAGGAACTAGTATGAAGCAAAGGCACCCCTAAAAAATCCCTTCTGCTACCATAAAGAATTGAAAGTGAAACAGTATTGTGTCTTGTTTACTTGAGGAGGGGTTCTGTATGAGTGTCTAACAAGCATCATTTGGACATTTCATTGCCCACGTATTTCTAAGCTTCCAGATACTCATAAAATCAGAGAGAGAAATGAGTGACACAAGATTTATTATGTTTCCTTAGACTGTATCTCTGATGTAACTACTCAAACTGAATGCACAGAAACTCTTCACAAGCTGTGTGTGATGATAATGTAATAGTGTTCGGCAACGATTTGTAAAACATTTCCTATTCTTCAGTCATATTAGTGGTCCTACAAGTACACAGAAAAGATGCATTTCACCCACATATAGCCATTATAACTGATTGCATACTGATTGCATTATAACTGATTGTATACATTTTTAGTTAAACTGTAGACAAGTGGCTCATAGAGTGTTTTACGTAGAACAATAGTCTTACGAAGGGCTCTAAGAAGAAAGGAACCCGTGGCTATACAAGTTTAGGGAGAGTTATAAACTATATCCCCCTTGGAAATTTAAAACGTATTTAACCATGTAAAAGGCTCTGAGTGGCTCCGCAGGAAAGAAATCTAACTGTTTTTGGCAAAAATTTCTCCAAATTGATTAGACTACTAAACTCTTCTTTTCACTTAACACCCATTAACATTGTGAGCCAGTGCGCTGCATAGCATATTTGGGGAAACATTTTAGTACCCTCTTGTCAGTTGGGAAGGATATCTTTTCCAGCTTTTACCAATCCCCAAGTTCATAATTGCCATCGCATTTATGCCATTGCATATAATTTCTATCATAAAATGCACAAATGCCGATCCTTACTGAAAAATGCACTGGAAAAGTTTGTGGCGTTGTGTTTCCTGTTCCTGTGAGGGGTGCATGGTAAATTCATTCAGGTCATAAATCCCAACTACCTCCCCCAGAATCAGGCTTCACACTGCATTTACCTCCAACTTCGTTGTTTGAAAAAACACTTTTTATTTTTATTTTTATTTATTTATTTTTTTAGAGTTTATTTCCTTTGAGAGAGAGAGAGAATACACACAAGAGCAGGGGAGGAGCAGAGGGAGAGACAGAGAATCCCAAGCAGGCCCCATGCTGTCAGTGCATGCAGCCTGACCTCAGCCTGCTGTGAGGCTCGATCCATGAACCCAACCATGAGGTCATGACCTGAGCTGAGATCAAGAGTCAGGCACGTAACCGACTAAGCCCCCCAAGTGCCCCCAAAACACCACTTTTTAAAACTTCTTTATTTTTCTTCATTTCTATCACAAGGATTAGCAGAGGATAATTTGGGGGACAACTTCTGTTTCTGACTCTCTACCTCCCTCCCGCATTCGCACACGCACACGTACATACACACACACTTTTCATGTTTTCGTTGTGTTTTGTACTCTGTAGAGTAATAAAGAGTGGAATAAACTGTGCCCAAGGCACGACGTGTACAAAAGCAGGAAAAATAGGTAAGCAAATATGTATAATCAGTCTTACCCTTTAAGCCATATGATCTATCCATAAAAGAGGAATTTGGGGGAACTGTTGGTTTCTAATCTGAGATGGTTTTGGATTCAAACAGAACTGGGTGGATTCTAGGTGACCTTGTGCAAGTTACTTTATCTCTCTGGGACATGCTGTTTTCATTTAAAAAAAAATTTTTTTTAATGTTTTATTCATTTTTGAGACAGAAAGAGACAGAGCGTGAGCAGGGAAGAGACAGAGACAGAGCCAGACACAGAATCCGAAGCAGGCTCCAGGCTCTGAGCTGTCAGCACAGAGCCCGACGCGGGGCTGGAATTCACAAACCGCGAGATCACAACCTGAGCGGAAGCCGGACGCTTAACCGACTGAGCCACCCAGGCACCCCTGTTTTCATTTTTAAAATGGAATTATAATAGCTATTTGAAGAACAATTGAGATAAGGTATGCAAATGTCTGGCACATAGTGAGTTATCAAAAGGCAGTAGTAATCGTGTAAGGAAGAGCCTCACGGTAGAAGTGTCACTAAAATCAAAGTTTTTAAAAATTACACATGTGCCCATGTGTATAGAAATCAAGGCTAATGTGTACAGAAATCATGTTTGATTTTATCAGTACGTTTTTCAAGCTAGTTCCAATTTATGCCACATTGAAGATTCAAGGAGCATCTACTGGGACACTCTTTTCCAGCCCTAAATGGAGAGAACAACATTCCTTGATGCAAATTCTGGAAGCAAATAACCTCGCATGCCTGTCTTTTCTGAGTAGCTGCAGTTGGGCACAAATTTGACATAGGTCTCCGTATCTAGTATTTCTCCAGGAATTAACAATCTTTTTCTTTGCAGAGGTATTTGGATGCCAACTTTTCTACCTACTCCTCTTTAAGTCAGAAATCACTAACCATGTACAGAACAAGGATGAGTGACTCAGAAAGAAGACAAAATCATACCCCTGTACTCATTTCCCCAAATACAAATTATTCTTTTTTTTCTTTTCATATCCTTTATTTGACCCCTCAAACACTCTCTGTGTGATCTGAAACAAAACCAGGTATGAATTAAAGTGTAATAGTAGAGAACCCTCGGGGTTCATCTCCCTTTGTTCAACTTGCCTAGCTTGTGGCAGTGAAATGGGACAGAATCCCTCTGATGCAATGTCACGAATGGCAGAAATACAATGCTTAACGCAATATCATTTCTCTCGGTCTTACACACACACATGCACGCACGCACACACAACAGGCACACGCACACGGAAACTCGTAGCGTAGTAGACGGTGCTTTGCGCGACTGAAGTCAAACAAAACACAAACAATGGCTGGATTACTATGACAACACAGTCCGTGCCATGGTTTCTAGGAAGCTCTGGCAACTGTCTTCAATTTGAAGTATTTGCTCTGCTCCCTTCGATCATGTTAGCAGCTCTGTGGGCCTCACACTGTGTGCCTTGCCCATTTAAAGAGAGTTTCACTCTTTCTGTGCGCTTCGAAGTGTACAGAAATAAGGCCAGAGCAAATGAGTCCTTGCTCGGGGCGAGCCATTTCCCAAACCTCCCTCAAGGAGAACCTGCAAGGTCTTCTCATTGTCCTTTATACTGTGGAAAAACTGTAATGGCGAGACTGGGTTTGTCATCATTTTTTGAATTAATTACTGCAGAATTCCTAATTTCAGAGGGGGACAGTAGGGGCTTTTATGTGTTCTCATATTTTCTTTCATGGAGAAAAACATTCTGATATGAAAATAAGAGGTCACCTTTCTTCACCAAGATTGTTAAGTGGAATCAATTTAACCCTCTACACAATCCTATGAGGTAGGTATTATTAGCTTGATCTTATGAATAATGAACATTGGATTCAAGACAGTAAGCAATTTGTAACAAACCCACAATTTAATTTACTTTAAGAACAAGAGAGCCTAGGTTAAAGCCCAGTTACTCTGATATCCTAGTCAATTCTTCCCAATTTGGACCTCTCTATGCCTTTTACTGCATTCATGAAGATTGCTCAGAAAATAATGTTTCGGGAACATCTTTGCCTAAGAAATATTTAATGAAGGCAAACAGCAAAACTAAGAATAGTGCTCCTGTTGTCGGCTTCCACCGGGTCTGCGTGTAGAGAAGACAAAACACAAAATAGTGAATGCTTTTGAAAACTGATAGATGTATTTAAAAACCAAACGATAATCTTCTTTCACAGGTCTCTATAAATAATCTTGATGGAAAATGGGAAGATGTGAGTGTTTGGATTCTAGGTCACACTGAGGATTCTTCTAATATTACTGAAAGGTAGTTGATGAGATTATCTAATTCATGCACATATTGGCTTTCCCAACGATTAACTCAAAATTGTACAACTTGAGTGAGCCGTAGAAAGGGTAACTCGATGGTGACAAATTTAACTTCACAATATTATTGCCTGCACAGTTTAATGCTTATACACAATCTACAGTCATCCCGTATTGCCCAAGTCAATTCTGTATGCCCTACGAGACATAAACAGACACATGATACACATACCATCCTGGAGGAGCCTACCAGGAAGTCAGTGAGACAGAATTCACAGACAGAAAGGAATTAGAATGCACTAGAAGACAATATAGACTCAAAAGATATGAAACATCTTGCTCCCATCCAGCCACTATTGTTACTCACATTTCCCCCCCCCAAAAAAAAACAAACAACTAAAGCCCCATTTATTCTGTGATATCTTTCCTGAATTTTCTAGTTCATAGTTTCCTCCCTTGTTTACTGGTTGAGTCATGTTTTATCAATTATCATATAGATGTTTGAATTTCAAAATTTGTTAATATATTACCTGCTTTCCCAGCTAAATCATACATCTCTTGTTCAGGAACCATAGATGATTGATTCGAAGGTTTTCAAAGCCAGACACTTTGTTTTGCACAATGGATACACTACTGATTTGTTTTCCTGGTGATCATTAAAATGATGACAATTGTTAGTGGCATATGAATTCATAGAATGGAGCAACCACAGGCAACATTGGTACGGCGTTATGTTGTAGACACTCTGGATGTACTTGACTATGAGTTCCTCAAGCATAAGGATTATGGCTTTTTCACATGCATCCGTGTTTCTGTCCTAGCAGGATACCTAACACAGAGCAATGTTTGAAGGACAGTAGAGAGGGAAGGTGAATTGAAAGGAGAAAGGGATGGCCCCAGGTATTGAAGAATGGACTGGATACATGAAAAAGTGAGGAGTTCTAGACAAGAAGGACATCATCAACAAAAGAATAGTGGTTGAAGCTGGCAGCATGTGAGTATGTATATGTGTGTGTGAAACTATGTGGAAGCTATTCTAACTGGAACAAAAACTGCTTTATGATGGCACAGGACATTATGCTGAACAAGAAAGGTATTTTTCATGCTGTGGGGGTCATAGTGTGAAAGTTAGAATGAATAATTCAGAATTGGCACTGGAGGCACTGGGGCCATTACAGGTTCTTAAGATGATGAAAAGCATTTTTAGCAAAGTGACTTCGGAACAGCATCATTGCAAGGAGGAAGAGAAAAGAAACATTAAGGAAGGGAAATTGGTTTAGATACAATTGTGATAGTGTAATCATGGAATGATGAGCTGGAACTATGTAGCAATGTCACCAAAATGGATTTTCCTTTTTTTAAATCATTGGGTTGATGATTAACTGAACTTTTAGAGAGAGAGACAGAAAGAGAGAGAGAGAGTAAATATTCCCAAACTTCTAACTAGAAAGAGAGGTTGCCCTCACACATTGTGGTGTCATAAATGAAAATAAGTAGTTGGAGGAAAATGACAAATTTCATTTTGGACATGATTATTCTATGTAGCATGAGGTCATAAAAAGAACCATATAATAGAGATAAGACATGCAAATCTCTAGCTCTGTGCAGAGCACGGAAAAGGTGCTTAAGATGTTGAATTACTGTTTTCATTAAGTAACTTAACATCTTTAGGTAATTATGTTTCCTAAGAGACAAAAAGGCACATAAACTCCTGCTCTCATTACCACATTGTGAGAATACAATAAAATGGTGGTTGTTAGAACTTGTGGCTATTGTCTAATCTTATATTAAGTTATAAATTAGAGAGCAGAGCAGAGGTGTGCATTTTTGCCTGATCCCCATAGAGGTGGTTTATCTCCTCTTTTTAGGGCCCTACAAAAGACTAGAGGAAGATCTCCTATATCCACCTTCAAATGGACGGAAGATAGCAAACTCTAGAGAACGCAGGATTTATGTTTCTGAAAAACAAACCATAGGGTTGGCTGAGCTTTCTTCTGTCAACCAAGCACCTCTGCTTTCCTCACTATAAAATAAGAACAAGACAACCTTTTTTCGATTTAACTGATTTGTTCTACAAGCTTCAGCAAACACAAGAAGAGGACTCTGAATGGGTTGTAGAGGGACAAAGCGATGCTGAATGACAAGGATATATGGCTCTCTGAATTACAACAGATCTGCAAAGAACTAGAATCATGTAGAAGGAAAACACCTGATCACAGGGGACTTTAATTAAAGGGGAGAAACATTCAGGGGCACTTGGGTGGCTCAGTAGGTTGAGCATTTGACTTTGGCTCAGGTCATGATCTCGTGGTTCATGAGTTCAAGCCCCACATTGGGCTTGCTGCTGTGAGCCTGTCAGCGCAAAGCCCCCTTTGGGTCCTCTGTCCTGCTCTCTCTGGCTCCCCAGCTTGTGCTCTCCCCAAAATAAATAAATATTAACAAATAAATAATGGGGATAAAACATTAGATAATGAGTAGGCATATGGAATCTGGAGTCAGATGGAAGAGAGTTCATCTTGAGATAAAACACGACTCCTAGCTATGTGGCCATGGGAAAATTGCAGAAGTCAGCTAAGCCCCAACTTGTAATATGAGGCCCAGAAGAGGACCCACCTCCTAGAGTGAAGATATGACGACACGCAGGGTAAGTACCCAGTGAGCACTAGCTAACATTATTAAAAGGAAACAGCAGGAAAACTACTTTAGTCAGCACAAGGACAGCACTCATTTCTAGTACAGAGAAAGAGAGAGAGAGAGAGCGATGGAGGGAGGGAGGGAGAGAGGAGACAGCAGCAAAGATAGGTAACGAAGGAGAAATGAGACAAAAATGAGGGAGAATAAGGGAGAAAAGTGACAGGAAAAAAGTCAAAGAGCGACGGTAAAAGGGAACAAGGAAAGGATTCTTAAAATTAATACTTACAGTCTGAAATTTCCATATATTGTTCCTTTGTCAACGAAATGGAGGCAGGACACAATCAAATAGAATTACGAATGAAACTGGAAACAAATGTTAATTGGAAGCTCACTGGAAAGCCAGGTTGGTGAGCAGAAGGGTCAGGGAGGAAAGTGCCTGGTGTTGGATATATGGGAATGGAATAAAAGAGTGAAATATGACTTTATCTAATCCTTCACTGTGTCTTCTTCTTCTTATTTCTGTAGCCATATAAAAATGGTTGCTTAGGGGCGCCTGGGTGGCGCAGTCGGTTGAGCGTCCGACTTCAACCAGGTCACGATCTCGCGGTCCGTGGGTTCGAGCCCCGCGTCAGGCTCTGGGCTGATGGCTCCGAGCCTGGAGCCTGTTTCCGATTCTGTGTCTCCCTCTCTCTCTGCCCCTCCCCCGTTCATGCTCTGTCTCCTCTGTCCCAAAAATAAATAAACGTTGAAAAAAAAAATGGTTGCTTAAATAATGCACAACATAAGCCTTCTTAGTCAAATATGGTTTGGCCTATATACACTGTTTTAAACAAAGTACACTTACATCATTAGGAATGGTGCTATAATACAAAGCAAAGATATTACATTACACCAGGAAACTGAAGTCCTGTAAAGCAGAGGCTGCATTCCAACAAACTAGCAAACCTTTTTTTATAATCCCTATTCATACACAATTCAGAATGATGTAATGCCAGGTTATATATCAACTAAACCATTCTTTTACTGAATCTCTCACCCAAATGCCTGAAAAATCTGTCTGGAGTTGATGGCATGTTGAAGAAATGAATTCACTCTGTAGTGTATCTGTTATATATTACTACAGTTCTTCCACGAGGACCAAAAATAACTTAATTTAAGATGCTCATATTATGCTTAGGAAATGAATATTAACAAGGGATGCAAATTCACTGAGTTAGGACTTAACGCAATTTCCTTGTGAGTTAAGAAATCCTTGGGGCGCCTGGGTGGCTCAGTGGGTTAAGCAAATGACCCTTCATTTCAGCTTAAGTCATGATCTCACAGTTGGTGAAATGGAGCCCCACATGCTGTTAGCCCAGAGCCTGATTGGAATTCTCTCTCTCTCCCTTTCTTTCTCTCTCTCTCTCTCTCTCTCTCTCTCTCTCAGCCTTTCCCCCACTGTGCTCTCTCCCTCTGCCTCTCAAAATAAATAAAGAAACTTTAGGGAAAAAAAGGAAATCATTTATATAGACTGGGATTTAGAGATTTAGTCACCAAGAGATTTTTTTCAAACTTTGAACGACACGTAAAAACTTTGTAAGACATGTACATTGAGGGTTGGTCACAGGAAAAATTATGTAGTCTCTGCAATTATATTTAATGACCGATCACCTTTCAACTTCTCTCCCTTCCTCATACCCAGATACACATACCCAGAGACTCATCTGTCTCTCCCTCCACAGGACTTCCAACTGAGTCCCTACACTCTAGCTTTGGCTTTGACCCCTTCCTATAATATTACCTTTTATCTCAATACCCCCTACTCAGTTATTTGCTACTCAACGTGGTATAACAACAAATCAGGCTAAGGTGTTCCAGAACATTCATGTATTGGATTCCTTTCTAGTTAACATATTTGAAATTGAAAGGTAAAGTTTTTTGTTTTTTGGTTTTTGTTTTGTCTTTTGTTTTCTTAAGTTCAGTGGTGGTGCTGTAGAGAAGATAGTTTTGCTAGATCATTTATGAAAAATATAGAGGACTCATTTCATAAAAGCCTTGTGTGGTTTGCTTTGATTATTTTATTCCATGTTGCATCAGGCAGTAATTCTGCCCAGTTTCGAGAGTTATTCTTTGCTCTCCATTTAAAGGAGTTGTTCCAGAATCATATACTGTGCCACATACCCCATACTATGGGACAGGGAGACACAAATCTTCCATGAGATAGCCAGACAATTATAATATTTTTGGCACTGTGTGTATACAGTTAGGGTTCTAATATTTAGTACTGACAAAGGCTACTCAGAAAATTCCCTATAATTAAGATATAGATATATTCAGTAAATGACATTTTTTACTTCTCAAAACACCCAGGTTCCCCTTCAAAAATATTCCACCTAATTTCTTTCTTCAGGATTAAAAAAGACCCTACTTGTTATAGAAGGTTTGACTAAACATTTAAAAATAAAATGGAAAGCACTAAAAAGACATTTAAAAAATGCTATTCTGAGTTCTTTTTATAATTAATTAAAGTTAAGTAGAAAAACACAGACATAAATCAAAACCACTCATAATCTCACCCCACAGTATAGCTTCGTTATTTGATAAATACACATATATTTTTATAAGTAGCATATTTGTCTGTGTACATATGTACGTATGTACATCTATATACATATGTGTGCATATGCAAACATAGCTACTTGCATTTTTTATCTTTTTTTTTTCAGTTAACAATATATTGGCAATACTACCCTCTCCATTTTAAGTGTTCTGCACTCCATTTTATTAGTTGCTGTGTTGTCCAAGCTATGGCTACACGTAATTTACTTAAGTAATTCCTTATTGCCAGGCTGTGATAAAGCATCTTTCCTCTCTCTCTCCCTCTCTCTCTCTCTCTCTCTTTTCCTCTGCCCCTCACGCCTGCCCGTGAGCTCCCTCCCTCAAAATAAACATTTTTCAAATAAAGAAATAGAAAGAAAGAAAGAAAGAAAGAAAGAAAGAAAGAAATACAATGTTACCAATTCACAAGTATACCACAGTATATTAAACCCACCCCCAATACAGTCACATCGGGTGTTTTGAATTGTCTTTAAGTATTTTGAAATTTGAGGTAAGTTAGCAAACAAACCAACATTTGGCTCTCTGTTTTTCTTGCCAAGAAGTTGTAACAACCCGCGTACAAATCATCAAAGTTCATCTTTTCAGGACCCCACTATTCCCCCAAATCATCTCTAGCACGAAACCAAAACAGACTGAGAGAATGAGAATGAGAATGAGAATAAGAGGGGTTTCTGTTCCAGATTTCTACACAGCTGTCACACGAAACTGGTTGCTGTTGTGGCAGGGGGACCCTCCCTTTGGGTATTCGATAGCACCTCAGACATTTATGATCACGTCTTTGCAACTGACCCCCTATGAACCAGCATGGACTCAAAAGCTCAAAACAAACAGGAAGTGCTTCTGATAGAACATGATGAAATTTAAATAGAATTAGCAATGTTCTTAAGTCCCACTTGGAAGCATTTGAGCTACCACAACCAAAGGTCAGTGTGGAACTCTGGGTCGGGTCCCACAAAATCAGCTCTCACGCATGGTGGGGTACCGGAAAGCCACACAAGAGAGAAGAGGTTGAACAATTGTACTCTTGGCTGCCTTTTATCTTCTGGAATGGCAGCGTGAGTTGGGCTTTTTTTTCCCCCTGTGAATTTATCATGCCCTTGGCATTTGCCTCATCAGACTGGCAAGGACCAGTCTCACTGGCGGGAAGGTCATAGACCTTTCTGCCCAGCCGTGATCATTGCACAAGCGTTCATGCAGCACCCTTGCCTGATTGCTTTGTTCCCACATTTCCACTATGTTTTTTAGGACCATCACCTTGTGACCAAAGAATTAACTTCTACTTCTTTTCAGATCTAGGCTCCACCAAGTGCCAGCTTCAATCTGAAATACCGGCCCCATGCTGGAAGGGAGTGATAATTCATATGAAATCAAGGGCAGAGAATGGGAACAGCCTTCTACAACATTCTAATGCCCCTTAATGATTTATTGTAAATGAATCTTCCATGAATGCATTTATCTTCTTTTTTTGCAACTGTATTTTATTTTTATCACTATGTCACTTGCACTTGAATTGCCCAAAAACATCAGAAGCAGTAGCTCAGTGTTGGCCTTATCAAAACTATATGTTCAACAGTGAAAACCCTAAACAGTCCATCAGTAGGTATGGAAACAACAAGGCTTTGGGGGTAAATTATAACTTGGGGCAATCCCAGCTTCCCTTCTTGAGGCCAGCAGAGAACATCAGGCAAGGGGCTTCACCTCTTGGAGCTTCAAATTAATCTTAATGTTACCAGGATTTGTAACATTTGTTTTTCTGGGCTGTTATAAGGAGTCCATCATACAATAATGTTTAAGACAGCTCCGCTGGTAGCCAGTGATTTTTCAGAGTTTCCCCTACTTTTTTTTATCACCGTGAGTTGTGCTGCTCTCATTTGAAAGTGCTTTCTATTTCAAAAGGGTTCTTGCTGATGCATCAAATGCATATAATAACCAGTAACTATCCCCCTTAATATTTGGAGAACATCATTATAGTATTTATCTTTTATATAAGGCGCACATACGCAATGTGTCTCATTATGGTCATAGAAGTATTCTCATTGAATCATACCCCCTTCTGAAGGAAAACCACATTCTCAGTATCTCTCTCTCTCATTCTCTCTCCAATGTAGCAATGCTAGTTAATAGCTTAAGAAGGCTAACTTTCAACTGTCTAGTAATGCTCTTAAGTTGTAGGACTAAGATCCGCAAT
Organism: Felis catus; assembly: GCF_018350175.1. NCBI lineage: Eukaryota > Metazoa > Chordata > Mammalia > Carnivora > Felidae > Felis > Felis catus. Next base: position 38,200,873 of record NC_058380.1, read on the forward strand.
TCTAATATGGGGAGTTCTTGAGTTTTAACACCCAAATAATGTTAATTCGTGTGTCTCTTTACATAGAATCTTGGAGATCTTTTTAAAATTAAAAAAAAATATATGTAAAAACTTGTATTCCTCATTCTCTTTCTCCCAAGACTACTGGAAGGCAGTTCTACCTTTCATTTATACTTGTAACACCAAGACCAAGGAGAAGCTAGATACCTAGATATGGGCGAGGAATAATGTATTCAGAAGGCATTGCCAGAAATGGGCATTGATCATGAAGTCAGGGTATTCGAGTGGGTATTTTATACCATGTGCCACATCTGTGGGTTAAAACCCTTGCGGAAACTCACAGTTCTCTCTAAACTTCGTAGATACCATCTTCTCTGTGAATGTTCAACATTGCTTTACTCTACCCTCACTGGGCTTCTTGTTCAATGTGCTTGCTTTCCATGCTGTGTAAAAAACAATTTTTCGGGGCACCTGGGTGTCTCAGTCAGTTAGGCAGCCGACTTCGGCTCAGGTCATGATCTTGCGGTCCATGAGTTCGAGCCCCACGTCGGGCTCTGTGCTGACAGCTCAGAGCCTGGAGCCTGTTTCAGATTCAGTGTCTCCCTCTCTCTGACCCTCCCCCATTCATGCTTTGTCTCTCTCTGACTCAAAAATAAATAAAACATTAAAAAAAATTTAAAAAAAATTTTTCAAATGATATCTGTGGAGTAATTTTCAAAGCAAATTCGTAAGATTACCTCTAAACTAAGACCTAGAAACAGCATTCTTTTTTTTTTTTTTGGCCTTTCATGTTTGTCTTAAATTTATACTATATATTGTAAGAGCCCACCTCAAATTCAATGTCAGATATCATCAAGATATTTGGTAAAAGATGTCAAATGTTGATTATAGGAATTATGCCTGTGACTATGACACTGTATTGAAGGATAAGGGTGTTTCTGATCAAAGTTTTCTAGCCTATAAAAGCATATTAAAAATATCTAACAGCTATTATTATCTAACTCACAGGTGATGATTAATAAAGGAGTAAACTAGACTATCATTTAAAAAATATATTTATTTATTTTTGAGAGACAGCACAAGCAGGGGAAGGACAAAGAGAGAGAGGGGGGACACGGAATCTGAAACAGGCTCCAGACTTTGAGCTGTCCGCCCAGGGCCCTACGCAAGGCTCCAACCCATGAACCATAAGATCATGACCTGAGCCGAAGTTGGATGCTTAACTGACTGAATCACCTAGGCGCCCCTAGACTATCATTTTTAATATTTGTTGCCTGATGGAGGCAAAGTCTGTTGTCTGTTTCTTCCCTATGGGTTTCGCTGTGGATTCCAGTTCTTTCTTATTATTCATGGTCTCATGTCTGAGATGAACCCCCAAGATCAAACGCCATTCCACAGTGTTATGGGTTGAAATATGACCCTCCCCAAAAAAGATATGCTGAAATCCTAACTCAATGCTACCTCAGAATGTGACTTTATGTGGGAATAAGTTTCTTGTAGTTTTATTTCTATTTATTTATTTATTTATTTATTTATTTATTATTTTTTTTAGAGAGAGAGGACACAAATGCGGGATAGACGCAGAGAGAGAGAGAGAGAGAGAGAGAGAGAGAAGCCTAAGCAGGCTCTAGGCTCAGCATGGAGTCCGACACGGGGCTTGATCCCACGACCCTGAGATCATGACCTGACCCAAAATCAAGAGCCAGACACTCAACCAACTGAGTCACCCAGATGCCCCAAGGTTCTTGTAGTTTTAATTTGCTAAGTTAAAATATACTGGAGCAGGGCGGGCCCTTAACCTGATATAACTAGTGTCCTTAGAAGAAGAGAAAAATTTGGACTCAGACACAGAGAGAAGACAGCCATGTGATGTTGGAGGAAGAGTCTGGAACCATGTTGCCACATGCCAATACTTGGACAACAAAAGCTGGAAGAGGTGAGGCAGGACTGTTCCCTAAGGCTTTAGAGAGAACAAGGCCTTGTCCACATCTTGATTTTGGACTTCTCGTCTCCAGAACTGCAAGACAGTACATTTCTGTTGTGTTAAGCCGCTCAGTTTATGGCGTTTGGTTACGGCAGCCCCCTAGCAGATGGCCACACACAGTTTTATGAATTTCCGAATCATCCTGCTTTTGACTTTGGTACACATTTCCCCAATTATCACTTTGCCCAACCTTCAACCCACAAACTGCACTGCTTTTTTCTGACTTTGAATCTCTATTTCCTTTCTTAACTGTAATTAATGATCATCCTCCAATATTTTATGAACCGGAGGTGTACTGGGAGCACCTTTCAGGAGCAGATTGTTAAATTTGGGGGTATTTTGCAAGTGGATTGCTAGACTTAGCCATTATTTCAAAAATTACACTGTGTAAGCTTTAAGTTAGGTAACTTATGCTAAAACAAAGGGGATAAGTAATCAAAATGCATCTCTTCCTAATTATTTGACTGCATTTTACTACCATCTATGCTCGTGGGGCTATTTATGTCTCATGCATCTGTATGGTAGAAATCCTATTATAATGCTGTGCTGGGACCCATCTTTTCTCAACTCACACTGGAAGCTTGAAATCAGCCATAGTGGGAGTACTTACACCAGGAGAACTATCGAAAGCTACAAATCGGTTATTTTTACATTTTCAGAGAGCTAGGTATAAACATTTACCAGCACGCCTTTGAAACAACCCACAAGTCCACTCTAGAAGCCAACCTGGATGGCTACGGAGGAACTGACCAAGGCTCGCTTCATCGAAGAGATCACTCTTCTGGGCCCTGCTTGGCACCTTTCAGTAGGAATTCAGAAAAGCATGGAAAGAAAGTAAAAGCATATAAAGGGCTCCATTACAAATAATGAAGGCAGAGAGATTTGACAGGGATTGTCGAGAGGGGATAAGGCAGACTTAGATGCTGGTGACCTACTTTTAGTAGTGTCTCCTAAATCTCCAGGGAAGTGTTTAGCTGTGATTATAAATATTAATTAGATTCCAATCAGAGTACTATTTAAAGGATCTGTGCTCCTGAGGGAGAGACATTTTAGATAGGCAGATAGATAGATAGATAGATAGGGCAATATACACGGCATAAGATGTGTAAGCTGCTCAGGGTGCTAATAAACCAGATGATTCTACTTAGTAAAACAGACCCAACCCAGCTACAAAATTATAGGTGAATTAAACGGCCATAAACAGGCAGGGTAAAGTCTTCATAGCTTTACCAGATATCTAATTCCACTGTGTGTGGATAGGCTCAACATTCTTTAGTTTCGCGATGACATCTTCCTTGTTAAGCAGTTCATCGGCCGAACAAAAACATTTATAGGAACAGCAGCTCTCCACATTTAACGCAGAAATTCAAAGAATCTGTTACCCATGAAATAGCTACTTCCTAAAATTCTTAAGCGTAATTTGAGGCTGTTAGCTGGAGCTATTATCCTGCACTGTGGGAAGTGGAGTCTCAGGTTAGAGACTGTGCCCCAGCGCTTGAACTCTCTGCCAGCAAGAGTTGGGAAAGCTGCAAACTTTCAATCAGTGCCAGAGAGAAGGTGAGAGGCCTTTTTTTTTTTTTTTTTTTTTTCTTTTAACCACATTGCCAGCAGCAGATTAAGGAGTGGCATTACTCACACCACGCAAGGGCTGGCTGAGTCTACTTGGGCTGAAAGTAGTGCGTCCCCTACCAGGAAGCCTTCTCAGTGTGCATCACATCACTCTGCTTCTGTGACTGAGGCATTCTTTGAGAACCTGTCATCTGGGTCCAACAGTGTTCCTATTTAATTAGCCACTAAGTTTCTTTTTGTTTTGGTTGGCTTTGTTTTGTTCTGTTTGCAATGACAAACAAGAGGCTCCCTTTCCTTTTCAATGAGCACAATCCAACTAGGAAGGAAAGTCTCTTCTTCTCCTCCATAGTTTAATCCTCATTCTCAGATTTCCTAGGCATTCTAAATAGAAAAAGAGAAAAAGAAAAAGGCCAATCCAGGTCACATTTACGGCAGTCAGAAAAAGAAGCATGAAAATCTAAAAAGTTAGATCACAAATAGGATGAGAACTATTTTTATAATTTTACTTTTCAGTAGATCAGGCTCAGGGAACCAGGCGCTGGTTGGAGATGGACAGGAAAGAGCAGGGAGGGTATGCTGTTATGAGTGACAGCTGGGGAAATAGGAAAAGGTTATCCAGAGAGGTTCCCCCCCCCCCATTTCTCTCTGTTCTTCCTCTTATTCGTGATGACCTCACTCCCAGTCCAGATTCCCATCTTAGACCCACCACTGCCAGTTCTCAACAGCTGATTCCCCAGATCAAGATGTGCAATGAATCCACGGGGCTAACATACAAGGTTAGCAAGTGGTTCAATGTCTCATGCTTTTTTTTTTTTTTTTTAATGATAGGAGAATCTTGCAAACAAAAAACATTCTCAAGACCCAAAGGTTTGGTTTGTATGTTTTGTTTTGTTTTGTTTTTAAAGACCTTTTTTTTTTTTTTTGAACTTTTTGAGTAAGGAATGTCCTCATACCAGACCACATAAAAGTTAACACAACCTGTAAGAAGCCTAGTAAGGGTCCTGGGATTCTAATATGTTTTGAAAATTAGCATTTTGGCATTCAGAATGTGTCTATTTTATTTTATTTTTTTTTACTTTTTAAAGTATTTATTTGTTTTGGGGAGGGAGTGCACGTACTCGCTTGGGGGATGAGGGGGTGGGGGGGCAGATAGAGAGGGAGACAGAGAATCCCAAGCAGGTTCCACGCTGTCAGTGCAGAGCCTGGGGGCACAGGGCTCAAACTCACAAAGGGTGAATTCATGACCGGAGTGGAAATCAAGAGTCTGAAGCTTAACAGACTGAGCCACCCAGGCGCCCCAAGAATGTCTCTATTTTAAACTAAAATGTTATCAACCATTAAACTGAGAAAGCTGGAAAGGCTCAACATAATTAAGCTTTTCTTAAAATTTTTACCTTTGTTGTATATTCCACTAGCACAAAGTATCACTTTACATACAGGCTTTTTTTTCTTAACGAGGCCAGATTTATTTTGTAAACAAGAACCAAAAAGGAGGGTGACTATAGAGAGACATTTCACGTTTCGTAAACTATAGGAAACATTTATGTTTCATAAATTACAAGAAAAGTATTGCATGCCTTTGTGAGTTCTCAGACTCTGGTCCTTCGTTGCCTTGGAGGGTTTTCATCTAGCTGTAAACTGGACCTACCGTCTTTCATATTTTATCAGACCTTACCAAAATTTCAATTCTAGTTTCCTCCAGTATCTGGCAGTAACGTTCCAAATTAGTGTTTTCATTTCTTCTCCCACCCTCTGGTGGCACAGCTGCTGAGAACAAAAAGCTGACTACCCAGATCCTTAAGGGCATGCTAGGTTATCTTCTATCTAAAGAAGTCATACAAGCTGAAGCCGGACACATACAGGGCTTATTTTTACTTTCAGAGAAGGTTTCTCTGCAGACATTCAAAATGAAAACATACATACATACGTACATACATACACACAAGTTTTCTATTTCTGAGTGATCAACCTCAGTATCAAATACCAGTTTTACTGTCCGTGACTCACAGCAAAGGAGGTGTTTATTTTTTGTACAGTTACACTGATAATTTGACAATACACTTTTTAATTGACCAAGTACAAGCTAAACTATTGCGTTTGTAAAGCTATTCCTCTGGGCCCACCCTGTGCTGAACTTTGTGAGGGTTTGAAAACAACAACAACAGCAACAACAAGGCACAAACTGCTCTTGAGGGAAGTGCAAACCTTCCTGGATTGTATGTCCATCCCAGTGCGGTTCTTATCTGATGAGTTTGTGGTTTTCCAAATTCAGGGCAAAGCACGTTGCTTTATCTGTGAGTTGAGATTTAGCACTGTTCTCCTTTGATTCCGTGAATGGTTGTTCCAACTTTAAAAGGGGCCACTAAATTTACAACTGTTTTCTTCATTCATTTTTAAGAGTGAGAACTAACACACCAATTTCTGGCAGGCTGATAAGAGAACTTTAGCAATTTTCTCCTGGCGTGAAATATTTCATTCTGAAGGCCTGTGTTGTCTATCCTTATCACTCCTAGATGAGGCTCTACAAAACAACAAACTCTGAGATGGGATCTGCCTTCATGCCAAGTATAAAACCCGAGCGATGTTTGGGAATGGAGCCCACGAAGGACCAAGAACACAAGTAATTATTTGTCCCCCCAAATAGAGGAGCCCATATTTTCAAATATTCCAAAGGAACCCCCAAATCAGCCTACTGAATTGGAAAGAGTATCCTCTAATTGAAGATCATTCACACAAACTCGATATTGAGTCCAACCTATAATCCACGTAGCCCATGGCAATTTACTGGGTAGTATCTTATAAATAGATTATACGCGTTGGGTATCTTCTGAGTAGTTGAAAAATATAGCTAAATTACCAAACACAACGTTTCACTAGCTCTGTTCAGTACTTTTTTTCTCCCCGATTAAAAGTGTCTCAGCAACTTCAGCCTTTTAAAATCCACCCCTACCTCCGCACTCATCTAAATTATTCTGGCTACGTAAGTCTTCACTTCCGGCAGTGAAATACTGTAACATTTGGTAAGGTAATTCACTTTGGCCGGGCATTCTCACTGAACTTATGGTGAAACAGTTTCACTTTTTACTAGCGTACAAGTAGAAAAGGCTTCTTTCTAAAGGTAGACTTTTGCTGTATGGGAAGATCGGGGGCGGGGAAGGACGGTCCATTTCAACTCATTCTTCTCCCTCTGACTTGTGTTAACTGTTTTAAAGGTTCTGGCTACCAGGCGACCTAACACCCCTATGAGGTACTTCGACCTAAAGCAGTTCGCTGAAACTCCTAACAGCAGGGCTGGGAACATTTCTATTGCTCTTCTTGCCTGGGATATACGGTACAAGGGTTGGCCGTGGTTTGGTCCACCTGCCAGCGGAGTTTAAAGTTTCCAAGGCTCAGAAGAACACAATGACTGGGACCAAACTGCCTAAATGAGAAGAAGGGAATTTCTGCTGCAAGGAGAAAGCCGTTAAACTCCCGCTGAACTAACCACCTCTTTCACGCGGCCATGCACACGACCGACCTCCTCTTTCACTGACCAGGGATTATTTCTGCCAATCCAGGATATTCCGAAAGCTTGGAGACATATGGCTGGAAAATGAAACGACCCCGGAGTGTGGCCACATCTTACTTTGTGTCGCGTGGTACCAGATGGGCAATCAGTGAATGAGGCAGAGATGTGAACGGACAGTTTTATCATGTGAATTTTCCCCCCATAACGCCAAAAACCAGACTTCGTTTTCCCTCTCACTTCTTTGGGCTTATAATACTCGGATTTTCTCCTCTCTGCAATACCAATTGACTCAACTTTGCAGTGGGGTGGCCAAAAGGGAAGAGGATGAAGCGATCTCTAAAATCTCAGTAAGTGTCGGGGGAGCCACAGCACCCGGGAAACTGCGGCTGCGACCCGCCTCGTCCTGTGCGGATTTCAGGGTTGGTAACAGCGCAAGCGGTTATGGAGCGGACGGTGCACTCCATCCGCCGCCGAGGATAGAGACCCGGGCGCCGGGAGGGGTCGGTTCATTTCGCCGCAGCCTCGGAAGCCGCGGCCGCCTCTCCTCCGCTGCGTTTCATTACCATTATCCTCGTTCTTGAAAAGTCATGGAAGACGGCCCGCTGCCAGACCTCAGAGACATCGAGCTGAAGCTAGGGCGCAAAGTACCCGAGAGCCTAGTGCGCTCGCTCCGTGGGGAGGAGCCGGTTCCCCTGGAAAGGGACAGGGACCCCTGCGGGGGGAGCGGCGGCGGCGGCGGCTGCAGTAGCAGCAGCAGCAGCAGCAGCTGCAGCCTCCCCCCCTCCCTGTCGTCGTCCTCCTCGTCCTCTCCAACCTCTGGCTCCCCACGTCGTAGCCACTGCAGCGCCCTGGAGAGGCTGGAAACCAAGCTGCACTTCCTTAGGCGAGAGATGGTGAGTGCGGCGCGCCAGCTGTGGGAATGAGGGCCCCGCCGGAAGGTGGGGCGATCAGAGGAGGGGGGCGCGGGGAGAGGGCGGCGGACGCTGCAGAGCTGAGTGCAGGGCGCCTGGGCAATCCGGGGGGCAGAGGAGCGCGCGGGGGGCGCGCGTCTGGAGGCTTGTTTACCCCGGACTTTGCTCGGCCAGGGTTTGCTAAGACGGCAGAGCCTGCTTTGCTCTGTGTACTCTGTGATAGCGCCGACTCCGTGCTGCAGCCCCTGACCGCGTAGCTGCCGGTCCGCGGCCTCCCGGGCACCCTGCCCGCCGAGGGTTTGCAGTTACTAAGCCAGTCTGGGGGCTGCTGCGTGCCGTTCAGACTGTCGGTTCGAAAGGTGGCTCCATCCTTTGCACCCACAGCAAAAAGGACTTCCTGGTTTGCCGAGAGGCGGCGAGGCAGGGTCTCCGCCGGCGCTCCTTCCTGGCTCACTCTTGCACCCACTACCGCCCCCGCCCAGTGGTGCGGCAGCCGCAGCTGTTCCAAGGCCACCGTTCAGCTGATTCTCCACAGCTGGCTCTGAAAACAATGGCCCACTAGTCCTTGATGTCCTTAGGAACAGCTTGTTTCACTGTTTTGATCCTAGGGAGCAGGTGATCCCCAGGCCCAGGGATTTGCTAACGACCACTTCCTACCCTCTCTCTCTCCCCCTACCCCCACCCCCCACCCCCAGTCCTCAATCTGCAATTGTTTTCTGTGATGCTTGCAAACATTACCTTAAGAGTAGGACAATGAGACTAGTACAGGGTCTGAAAATACTTGTCATTCCGGATGTTCTTAAACGGACAAACTTTAGTGGCCCTGAGCTCTGGGGCCAGACGCTTGGCCTCTGTGAACCTCAGTTTATTTATCCAGTGAACTGGTTGGAGGAAATAATTCCTTCCTAAATCGTTTGAAGAAAGTGACAAAGCAACAGCATTTTCTACCAGCTTGGAGCAGAGGGAAGTTGCCACAGTGGTCGCAGCCAACCAGGAGGATGGCGGGGATTTTCCACCTAAAGGATCCTGTCTCCTAGGGCCTTGCATTAAAAAGTAACCAGAGGTGTTTCCCCTGGTTCCTCTCTTTCTGCATTTGGAACACTCAAGAGGTGATAAATTCCACAGCATAAAGTAATCTTGGTGAATATATAAGGGTAAAAAGCCAGTCTTCAGAGATCATGTCCTGTGTTCAGAATTTTCACACCGTGTTCTCTGCATAAAGGTCCTAGGATATATACTCTAAAAACCTTTATCGTAAGATCTTTAAAGTTGGTCTACCTAATAACTGTAGTTTTATGTAGTTTTATGTTCTGTTTTCTTCCTACTTGGAGTGTTCAGATGTTGAAAGCAAATTACACACACACACACACACACACTAACACACACCTATACATGTATAGGCATATATATTCATGCATCATGTATATTGCAAATTATTATTCTGTTCATGTTTCACTGTCTAACACACAGGTTATATATCTTCTTCAAAAAGTACTAAGCATTTACTATGGGTAAATGGGTGCTGAAAATACAAGAGCTTGTCTATTTAGGGCTCTCAAATCTCTTGCACTCATTTGCCATTTATTATTTGTAGTAAATCAAGCCAAGTGTGTTGAAGAACTCCGGGGGGGGGGGGGATCTGGTTATTTTCAACCAAGGACACTTTCTAGACTTATCTGTTGTTCTCAATGAAAATACCATAAGTACAGTAAAACTGTGTTTTCCCCAAACCAGAACTTGCTGTGCATGATCAGGGTGTATTAATAAATACATTTTTAAAAAGCAAACAGAAACCACAATGCTCTCAGCAGCAGATTGCTACATTGAGTATTTGTTATATTTTCTGTGTTTAACATCAGGATCCACAGAATTTACCCCAGACAGATGTTTTGTGTTCAAATTTGTGCTCCACAAAGAAAATAACATTAGCCTTGGGAGTTTAGAGGAAAGATTGGGACAGGTATATTCCCCTGCCAGTGAGACCCTTTTCCCCCATTTTACATAACTCTTTTGGGTGGTAGAAACCCCAGCTTCAGCATATCTGGGAAGCAACAGATTTGTTTTTTGTGTCAACTTGGCAGGTTTGTTATAAACACTGAGCAGGTGTTCTGCTGTTCTGCCTGTCTCCTCCCCACATCCCCATGTGGAGAAGTTAGGGACAGAGTGGAATATGACTTCTTAATTGTGATTTCTTATGTGCTTTTCTGCCCTATACTATGTGCACTGAGTTAACCTCCTTGGTATTAAGCGTGACCCCACATTTCATGTTTATTACTTTTAGTTCACACATTGTTCTTCTGGATTGTCTGGAATTACCAGGCGTTGGGCCTGCCCTTGGAACTCTCTCCCTAAGAAACACCTGAGCCATGCCCAAACCTTTCTAGAGACTTCCAGGAGTTAAGCCTCCCTTCTTTTCCTGTTAGATGGATGTGTATACCATTGACACAATATAGCATAGACTTGAAGGGGGGTAGTCTGAACACAAAGTTCTTTACATACACATGGTTTTATATAGCTTCTCTCACCTTTTATGCTTTCATGGATCATCTCCTTCTCTCTTATTTGAGACAGATTTTCCCAGTATGTGAAGTATTTTTATTTTGAATTTAGAGATCAGGAAATTTAACAATACAATAAACACAGAGATATACCTCGGAAATTTATAACGAGATTGGAAAGAGATGTCAGGCCTCTTGTACAAAGTCTGCCCAGTATGTGTTCACTACTTTTCTGTTCAGAGCGTTTTATTTATTTTTTTTAATGTTTATGTATTTGTTTTCAGAGAAAGAAAAAGTGTTTTTCCAATATATGTAAATAATCTCTGTCAAAACCTATGTTGCCACATTCTGGTTCCAGTCAGTTCTAGGTTATGTCAAGATGACTGCTAATCTTCACATGATACAATGCTATCATGAAAACTGCCATGGAAATACTATGTTCTAATTTCTATATTTTTGGGGTTTGTTTGCATAACAGCTGTGTAATACAGCAAATAGAATAAACAATCTCAAGCTAGTTACTTATCCTTTCTTGTTATTAAAACCTTCAAGTACCCCACCAAGTTCCTCAAATCTTGCTTTAATAAAGTTTCGAGGGAATACCCAGGACTAGACACAAACACACGTATACTCAGACACATGCGTACATGATTATTAGCAGAACATAAATCAAAATGTCAAAGATTTTAAGAGTGGTAGACTTATATTTGGTTTTTGATACTTTCTCTCATGGATCTTTTCTAATTCCCCCCCACACCCCCGTTCAATGGCTTGCTGACTTTGTAATAAAGTTATCTTATATTCTCTCGAAAAAAAAAAATTCATTAAATTAACTTCGCAGTTGCTTTGGATATGCTTCAGAGTAGGCTAGGAGATTTCTTGTTCCATACATGTTGATCTATAGATCACTTGTTCTATAATTTAGTCATCTTTCATAACTTCACAGTTTCAACAATATTTTTCCTATTTTATCACTTAGCTATTTTTTAAAGTTAGACAAAAGTTTAAGCAAAAACCCTTATGTATGTAATTGAGAATCTGTACAGTGGAAGACTCCTTCCTGGATGAGGTCACAAGTTAGTGGAAAAGATAAAATGGGAGTATCATTTGGCCAGAGAAAGATCGCAAACTACCATGTCAGCAGGTGCCCGATGCCATAGCAGAGATCAGGCTATCAGGTAAAGTGAGGAGATTTCTGACTGCGCCCCGGGCAAGGAGTTGAAATTGCTGATAATGCTACGAAGTAAGGGGCTTAATATTAGGGACAAAGACATCAAGGAGATGAGGAAATCTGATTCCTAACAGTGGCTTCTTCTGCGATTATGCACATGGAGTGTCATTATACTTACCTAAACCTGACAAACAAATCTTGTTGAAACATGTTTCCTTACACAGTGGCTGGAAAATTGACAGAAGTGAACACAAAGGCACTCGTGTCATTCTCCTAGAAACACATAGACACAATTTAGAGAATTTATACCTACCCTGAAAACAGTGACGTTTCCAAAACCTGATGGAGCCCCGCCCTGTACCTAGGAATGTATGTTGAATTACTGGCACATACTTGAAGAACACTTTCTGACCAAAGAGAATTCCTTTCCATTGCATTCAAGTTGCACAACCATACTGCCCTGATACTGTGAGAGACCACAAATATTGTGAGATTTTTTTTTTAAGACATATTATGTTCATTTCCATGACAGCACAAAACCCATATATTTAGCTTTCCATTTTGTAGTTAATAAGTCACAATTAAAAGAATTTGTCACTTTTTTTTTAATGTTTACTTATTTTTGAGAGACAGAGTCTGAGTGGGGGAGGGGCAGAGAGAGAGAGAGAGAGAGAGAGAGAGAGAGAGAGAGAGAGGGAGACACAGAACCTGAAGCAGGCTCCAGGCTCTGAGCTGTCAGCACAGAGGCAGATGCAGGGCTTGATCTCATGAAACATGAGATCGTGACCTGAGTCGAACTCAGATGCTTAACCGGCTGAGCCACCCAGGCGCTGGATTTCTGGTTTTTTAAATACTGCTTCTGAAATGGGGATTTATGGCTGGAGTCTCTGGAGTCCCTGAGTACTTGTTACATTCTTGTGGTGTTTTTTTTTTTTTTTTCCTTTGAAGGATGTTCCTTTTATTTTTCTTTAAAGGTTATTCTTCACTACTCAAGTGGTAGGCTTCTGGTTTGGTGGAATCTTCATGGGTTTGGACCTAGACAAGCTGGGATTCTGGCCAAGTCTAGAGCAAGTCGAGATACAAACCAGGAGAGCCCAGCCGGCTGCCAAGGCCCTGTACCCTCTCCCTCTGGAGACTCTTAGCCCATCTTCCCAGACGGAAGGCCTGTCTAGCCCTCAGTGGCTCTCTTTCTGGTTTTGTGCGTGGCATTGAGAAAGTTATATAACCACTCAAGGATTCCGCTTTCTTGTTAACATAGGGAAAAAAAAAATCTCTATGTAGGCAGTGTAAGAATTCAATGAACTAATACAAGAAAGTCAACAATTACATAGGCATTCAAAACAGTAAGGACGATGGCAGTAAGAGGTAGTATGTCAATGACACGGCTGTTCTGTTGATCTTCTACAAGTAGCTGCAGATGGGCAGTGTGGTTTGGGGACTGATTAAAGTTTAAGCATCTCCTCTGCTTGACTATCACAGCACCTCCCGCGTCACACGTTCCAAGGAGACACTATATTTCTATCTAGAAGTGAAAAAGAAATACGTGAGGCCTTTCCCTAGCTTCAGTCCGACTGAAATGTCGATTTTGATTTCAGACTCAACGTTTATGAAGCACGTGCTGTGAACTAAGCCCTCTGCAGTGTATGGGTAGCCTAGGCTAAGGAGCTGTAAGAACCTAATTTTGGGGTGAGCCTAGGAAGTCTGAGAACAGAGACTAGTATTTGGTTCGTTGACAACAAAAGCTTTCTAATGGGCAAAGCACCATGCATTTTATATGTATCATCCCAGTGAAACCTTATAATAATCTTAACTAAATATAATTTTCATATCTACGTTGTAGGTAAAGCGTTGCAGATAATTGTCAATGCTCAAGACCGCCTACACAGTAAAGAGACAAGCTAGGTCACGGTCAGAATCTGAGCTTTAAACCATGATTGTGCTGTTACTTTTCATGCTTCAGAATTTCTTGATGCCCATGTTGACACCCGAGATGATATACTCTTCCAGATTTTTAAAACTTTAAACATGTTAAACTATGTGTTTATTTACTGTGGGCTCCCTCTCACGAGTAACATCCATAGACCATCCCTGTGTCAGACTTGGATGACTTGGATCCAAGGCTTGGATGAACACATCCAAAAGTCACCTGGTTCCCAGCAACTGTACCCTTCCTGTCACCAATATCTTCATAAATACCTCCTCCCACTCCACAAATGCTGCTAGGGAAGGATTCTCTGGACCAGTTCAAGACCAGAGCTCAGGAGTGGAACTCAACAGTGTTCATGACCTACACTTTTAAACGCTTCCAACCGGTCACATTTTGGTTCCCTGAGAGATTCTGTTCAGGATGAGGTTGGATCTTAGGTAACCCACTAGGAAGAACCAGAAAACCGGGAATTGTGACACCATCTTGTGTCCATTTGAGCAGCACCTTCGAATCGCCGTTCTTCTGACAGGAGCTCTGTGATCCTATGTTTCTGTGGCGGTACCAGTTGCACAGCACTGTGCTGGGACTTCCCGCGTTGGGTGGCTGAACCGCACTGATCCAGATGGAGCCCAATGTAAATTGTGTTGATAGATTTCACAAGAAACAAGGTTATGTTTTCAAACATACATTTCAAACACCTCAGTCTAAGACTTAAAAATAAAACCTGAATAATTCATTTTTTAATGTTTTTTATTTATTCTTGAGAGAGAGAGAGAGAGAGAGAGAGAGAGAGAGAGAGAGAGGCAGAGAGAGAGGGAGACACAGAATCTGAAGCAGGCTCCAGGCTCTGAGCTGTCAGCACAGAACCCAATGCGGAGCTCGAACTCAGACTGCAAGATCATGACCTGAGCCAAAGTCGGACGCTTTACTGACTCAACCACCCAGGCGCCCCAATTCGTTTTTTTAAAAGGGAATAAACATTGAGCTAGATTTTCATACATAGCTATTATTATGTTCCTTTTACAGAGAGGAAAACTCTTGTTTCTGGGGCTGGGGTGGGGGGAGGTGAAATCATTTCACTAAGTCACTGTAAGTGGTTTCCCAGCCTTCCATTCAAACAAGAACCTCTGTGAGCCTGGTTATAGGCTGGATCCCATTCACTCCCAAACCCTACTGTGTCTGTGCACCATGGAGAATGCCCGTTTATTACCAATGAACATTTTTAGAGAAATTTCATCATAGCCACCAATGGATCTTTTGGTATTCCTTTAAAAATGTTATTGCTTTCTTTTTAGAAGTTAACGTCTGTTTTCTCATTATAACACTTCACAGAAATATATTATAAAAAGAAAAAAAAAGTGCCCTTTTACCTTCCCCAGACACCGCACCTCCTCCTTATTACTCCACACCCCAAGGGAATCACTCATCTGCTGACAGTTTGGTGTGAATCCTCTCAGGTCTTTTTCTGTATCTTTGCCAGCATATAAATGGTACATATATGCTTACATAAATTTGGTGTGTGTGGATTGGATTTTGTTTTCCTTATTTTACATAGTAATATTATATTACCTGACATTTATTGGAGGGTTGCGGTATGCCAGTTAGCATTCTAAACAGGCTTGATGTATTATGGTATTTCTTTCTCACTCCTCGCCCACTTTTGAGGTAGGCACTGTGGGATGTTAGGTAATATGAACAGAGTCCTGACATCTTAAGGAATTTTTACCTAGGAGACACCTGGACGACTTAGTAGGTTAAGTGTCTGACTTTTGATTTTGGCTTAAGTCATGATCTAACGATCGGTTGTGAGATCGAGCCCCGTATTGGGCTCCGTGCTGACAGAGTGGAGCCTGTTTGTGATTCTCTCTGTCCATCTCTCGCTGTCCCTCCCCCTGCGCTTGCTCTCTCTCACTCAAAAGAAAGAAATGAAAAATTTAAAAAAAAGAAATGTTTACCTGGTTAATCTTTATCTTATTCCTTCACTTTTATAAGCAACCTAATTAATTACTAATCAGAAGGAAAAGTAGTTACTTCACTTTTCATAATAACTGATTATCCAACTTGTAACAGGTCCTTTACAAAGTAAATTCTGCGCTTAGAAATCGGACTTAGATTAGTCTTTGATTCAAGAAATAACAAAGTCTTCCAATTGGAATGTACTCATCTTCAATCACATACTGCTTTTTTAAAAAATACCTATTTGGAGAGAGAGAGAGAGAGAGAGAGAGAGAGAGAGAGAATGAGAGAGAGAATGAGTTGGGGAGGGGCAGAGACAGAGAGGGAGAGAGAGAATCCCAAGCAGGCCCCATGCTCTCAGCATAGAGCCCGACTTGGGGCTTGATCTCACAAATCGTGAGATCATGACCAGGGCTGAAATCAAGAGTTGCTTAACCAATGGAGCCACCCAGGTGCCCCTCACATACCATGTTAACATAATCTTCTTATTGAGTTTTTTCCTGGTGATAATAATATAAATACAAACTCTAAAATTTGGGTCTAAAGGCTAACAGTCATAAAGCGATCCATGCCACATGGAGAAGGCAGAAGGGCAACCCACGGGTTTCATGTGCCTTCAGTCTTCATGGCTCAAAAACATCTTCGATTTTTGTCAGATATTGGAATGTTCGTGATATTCCAAGAGATTAGACATAATCGGAATATTTGAGTTCTCAATTAAATGATTCATATCTTTCAAATTGACTCTTGCAAGCAAGTGATGTTTAAAACTAAAACTATAATATGTCACTGACTAATAATCCCTCTCTCTGCAGGTCTATGCAGTGGAAAGCTAGAAGACTGGGCAAGCAAGGAATCAGGGCATGAGTGAAATAGGAATTTGATTATGACCTGGCACTGCTGGACCCAGGGCTTCATTTGGCAATTTCAGGACAGGACCCTTTTTGATTGGGTCTGCCAGCATGGCCATTGCAGCTCAGCCTATAATTCTGATACATTTTCTTATTCACAATGTTTGTTAATCCTGTCAATCTGGAGATAGCCACATTGGACTGTCTTTAGGGATGAGTTCTCGACCTGACCTGTGATGTCTTATGATTGATTTCAGATTTTCATAGGATAATCACTTCCCTTCCATCACATTCACAGGCATGACCCCACCCCTCTACTATCAACGTAGTGTTGCTTTTGTAGAATAGTTTTTAATTTAACAAATTCGCTAGATAATGTGTGTGAGCTACAAAATCATTAGCGTTATCTATTTTTAATTACAATTATGGAATGTTCTCTTTTTTCCTCTGTATTTAAATTAGGACACCTGAAGTGAGCTAGAATTAAGTCTTTGACTTTCCATATATTTGATGGGCAGAATAAAATTGTCGTATTCATACCCACCATGAGTAAATTCACAAAAATGTAACACCAGCATCCCAAACAGTGAGCTATGTCGGTTACAACTCTGGTTGCTGGCATAGGCTATTATTCTAATAGGTTCCCTGATTTTTTTCTTTTGCAAAAGTTGTCTCTATCATTGTTGTTTTATTGTTAACCAAAGCATGAGATCAAAGTTGAGAAGGAAATGTCTCTCCTCATGCTGATGAAGTCCAATTTTCAAAGCTGCTAAATTCAGAGATCTGCCTATAGTTCCTTTGCTGAGATTTTAATCATAAATAGCTACTGTTGACTTTTGATTGGTATGAAATTAACTGTGTTTCCAGGTTTTCTCTTAATTTCATAAAATTTAAAACTTATTAAAATGATACTAAACATGCAAACTGTATAATAGGACCTGAAGTGGAAAATATAAGTTCCCCGCATCCCTTTTCCCAATTCCCTCTCCCTAGAGATAACTACTATGAATAATATTCTGTGTGTCCTAAAATTTTTCTGAACATATGCAAGCATACCGGTAGTTTTTTTGTTTTTTGTCTTTGCCTTTAGCTATAATTATAGGTACCTATTTGGAAAGATATATGTATGTATAATTTTAAAATCGAGACTCTCGGAGCTCATGTTGCAGCTAGATTTCTAGATATAGCAAATACTCTGGTCTATATCATATATGACGTATATTTGATGTGTGTGTATATAACATATGATGTGCGTATGTTCATATACACACTTTGCCTCAAAGCACAATTTACAATGTGGCCACTTTGGATAAATTACCATCAAGGACAGAAGTTAGAAAGAGTCACTTTATTTGTATACAAAGATTGCAGTTGATGAGGTAAAGAAACAGAGTCAATAATCTCTAGAAGTAGAATAGAGCATCATAAAACCCTAGGGTGGAAAGAAACGTCCGAGTTCATCTAGACCAATTCCATACTATCACCCTAACCAGTCATCATGCATTCTTTGCTTGAACGACCTCAGGGATGAGAACTTCATTGGCTCCCAAGGCCGACCATTCCATTTCCAGACACTTCCGTCCATTAATATTTGTTAATCGGCCCTTCCGGTTGCTCATCAAAAGCACCCTCTATGATCATTCACCACAGGGAGGAATTTTCCAGCGTGTGAGCCTCCAGCTGTGGATTTATAATTTAAGATGAAAGCATTTTCAGGTACGAAGTGCAACAGAAGGTCAGTGAGTTTCTCATAGGTTTGTGTGTCTGTGGCTAAAATAAAGGACTTTCTTGCCTTTCTTGCAAAATGAGAAGAGAACAGCAGTGCAGCGCATTGCTGAGGATGGAGAGAAATGGGTGCCGTCCTGTACTGCTGCTGGGAGTGTGCACTGAAGAAACCGTGAGAGATAACCTTGACGCTGTACTAAAAGAAAGAGCAGAAAAGAGAATCCCCTTGACATAGCAGTTCTGATGCCAGTGATACTTAGGAAAAATATAGAAATTTACCCCAAGGAAACAATAATGAATTTGTTCAAAAATTTAGTTTATATATTTGGTATTCTGTGTGACTGAAAAAACTGGAGTAATCTGAATGATAAATAACAGTAGGTTATTTATGTGTGTGTGATAGAACTTTATGTAGCTATTAAAACTGTGCTGCAGAACTGTTTATGGAAGAGAGAAAGTGGTTATGGATATATTCATGTATAGAGTAAAAGGCTGAAATGAAATACCATCCAGTGTTAACCGTGGTATCATAAAATGGTGGGTTTATGGGTGTCTGTTTTTGTTTCTCTGTCGAGTTCTTTTGTTTTAAATATTTTTTTTAACGTTTATTTATTTTTGAGACAGAGAGAGACAGAGCATGAACAGGGGAGGGTTAGAGAGAGGGAGACACAGAATCTGAAACAGGCTCCAGGCTCCGAGCTGTCAGCACAGAGCCCCTTGCGGGGCTCGAACTCACAGACCGCGAGATCATGACCTGAGCCGAAGTCGGGTGCTTAACCGACTGAGCCACCCAGGCGCCCCGAGTTCTTTTGTTTTATCCAGTTTCTCCGCACCAAGTATATATTGTATTTTGATAAGAAAAAAATTATAGGTAGATAGAGTTTTAAAAAAAATAAAAATCAAAGAGTATGGGCTCTAGAATAAGGTAGAGCTGATTCAAGGAATCACAGCTCTTTAACCAGTGCTATGGTTTTAAGCACCTAATGAGTTTAATATTATGTAAAGTAGCTGGGATTCTGCCTGCCAAATAGTAGGCACTTATTTAGCATTGATTTTTTTTTTTTCTTTTTTGGTCCTTCCAAATGACCAAACTTAACTCTTTTGGTCTTAACTTAACCAATGACTTAACTCTTTTGATGCTTATAGGAAAGGATGAGACTAGAATTTTTCCTGCTATTCACATTTCTCTTTCTTCCTTTTCTTCCATTTCATAGAAGAAGGGACATGGCGATATATAAAATAACTTCTTGTCTTGCATGTACCACATCTGAGTTGCTAAATTTGGCATTAGGCGTCCCTGCACAGAAATGATACCTGAAATGATTAGTGCCCAAGGGAGAACTGGCCACTTCAAACTCTGGAACATCGCCTCTGTAGAGCAACGTAAATTAACAACCAACTGCCTCCTCAGGATTTTAGTCGTAGTGGCTGATTCAAATCATGGACAAGTCCACATTACGAAGGTAATGGAATTGACAGCTACTCTCAGAAATACTTGCAAAGCATTCCACAGTCTCTCCATATGAGCTAATGGGAACGTTATGCCTCTTGCCAGAAATAGGTGGGTAGAATATATTAGCACTCAGATAGATGTTCACATAGAGAGGAAATTAGTTCTTGCCCAGAATGCAGAAAAGGATTAGAAATATTTGATTATAGACAGAAACCTTTTTAGGATTTCACAAGAACCACAGGCGAGAATCTGAAACCATACTCTAGGCTTCTTCCATTTTTAAATCTGATGACAAAATTGTCAGGAAATAATACACAAGGAGCCACCAAGTAGAACTTAATTTAATCACATGGATCAGTGATTTTGGTCACACTATAACACTTAATGATTTAATGGTGGACTAAATATCGTGCATTGACAAAAATCTTCCCATAGTGAAAGCACATTATTATTTAAAATATGTTTATGAAAATAGGGGGACCTGGGGGACTCAGTTAAGCATCCGACTTCGGCTCAGGTGATGAACTCACGGTTTGTGAGTTCAAGCTCTGCGTCAGAGCCCGGAGCCTGCTTTAGATTCTGTGTCTCCCTCTCTCTCTGTCCCTCCTCCCTCTTTCACTCCGTGTCTCTCTCTCTCTCTCTCTCTCTCTCTCTCTCTCTCTCTCTGTCTCTCTCTCCCTCTCAAAAATAAATATTAAAAAAAAATTTAAATATGTTTATAAGAATAAAGTATATTTATAAGTCTCTGGGGCTAAAGATTTCCAGAGTGAAAGTCTTGACAAAATTCTGTATACATGACTTCATTTGTCATTTTCCTAAAATTAGGCTGTATATTCTAGCTTTGTTAATAATATTGCTCATTATCTTTTTCCCTCCTCACTATAATCATGTGAGCAGAGGCTGTGACTAATCAATCCTTGTATTCCTTAATGGCCAGCCAAGTATTTAGGGACCCCCATTTGTTAAATGTGTGAATTAAAGTACACTTTAGGCCTGCTTCTAATTTTTGTGTTTGGAACACATTAGCAACATTTCCTTTTTGGATTGGAACATAGAACCTCAATCCGTCCTCTGTATCCCACCAGCCAAACCCAGTCACAAGGAATGTAGGTCCTTGGTTAAAAAAAGAATAAAATAACTTTTCTCCAATCTGTTATTGTGATGAAAGAAAAGAAAAGAAAAGAAAAGAAAAGAAAAGAAAAGAAAAGGAGAAAAAGAAAGAAAAGAAAGAAAGAAAGAAAGAAAGAAAGAAAGAAAGAAAGAAAGAAAGAAAGAAAGAAAGAAAGAAAGAAGGAGGGAGAAAGAAGGAGGAGAGAAGGAGGAAGGGGGGGGAGAGGGGAAGAGAGAAAGAGAGACCGAGAGGGAGAGAGTGAGAGGAAGAAAGAAAAGAAGGGAGAGAGAAAGAAAGGGAGAGAGAAAAAGAATGTTTGTGCCTGCTTAGAGGTGGTACAGCAAAATTTCCTCTTGGTTGCAGGACCTACTCTATCCTTAGATATTGTCGGTCTCAGGAAACATTATTCCCAGGAGTAGTAGCTGAACCTAAAACTGCAAAGAGTTGTTTTTCTTCTCTGATAAGTAAACAAAGAATGTACATATCTTAGATTTTTGTCATCCTCTTTTCCTGCTTGGAGTGACCTTTTGAAGTTTCAGAGTGAAAAGAAAGAACTTTAAAGAAAAGGAAAACATTGTACTAACATTGTAGTCTAGTATTCCATGCGTAGTATATTAACATATGGTATGGTTTCTGTGGCGTTGGTTGAAAATAATGATCATTTAATTTGGCAGCCTAAACCTGTACATGGGTAGCATTAATCACGAGGGCATGAAGTCTCTGACCATGCCTGACACAGCCCTCGGTATAGACTTGAAAACTGATGAGTACAGTGTGACTCATGTCTGAGGTGTTTGCGATACTTGTCTAGATGGGTATACACGTCCAGGTGGGTAAGCTGCAGGAACAGGATGAGGAAGACTAGGCTCCTTGAGTGCTTTTCTAAGATTCTAGAATTGAGAGGAATTTCAAGGAATCAACCCATTTTTCTGTTTTTATTTTGGAACTAGAATCAAAAGATAAAAAATGGCTACCAAATATTCCTGTACTGCCTCTAAAGCAGCAATTGGATGGGTTTCCTTCCGTTTTTTTTTTTTTTGTCCCTATGTGAACTTTTAACATCCTCTCCCCAAAAATATTAGTTTGACTACCTTCTTGCTATAATGGGATTTTCCTGCTTTTAATCTTGGTCTTTCTTATTTATATATCTCCCACAGGAGGAATTCCAAATATGGGGCAGGCATTTATTTTTGAACTTTGAATTTTATTTATTTATTTTTAAGTGTTTATTTATTTTTGAGAGAGAGAGAGAGAGAGACAGAGCACAAGTGGGGGAGGGGCAGAGAAAGAAGGAGACACAGAATCCAAAGCAGGCTATAGGCTTTGAGCTGTCAGCACGGAGCTGGACACGGGGTTCAAACCCACGAACTGTGAGATCATGACCTGAGCAGAAGTTGGACACTTAACCAACTGAGCCACCCAGGTACCCCCAAAACTTTAAAATTTAAAATAATTGTAGACTTTACATAAAAGCTACAAAAATCACTATATACCCCTCACCCAGATCCCCCCATATCTTAATTTTTTGTGAGATGGTGATGAATGGTATCAGTGTCCTCTCATGTACTCTCTTTCTCCCTTTCTTTCTTCCCTTCCCCTCCCTTCTCTCTCTCTCTCTCTCTACACACATATTCTTAAACATCCTTACCTTAAAAGTTGCAGACATGATATTACTTTACTTCTAAATACTTCAGTGACCATTTCTCAAAATCAAGATCAGTTAGCAAGACCTAAGTGGTATCCTTCCTCCCTCCTGAGTACATTGCGGTCATAATTAATGACTTACATTACTGCTGAGTTCAGACAAGTCCTAAGAATTATTTTTCAACAGAGCCCTGTAAGTGGCCACTCAGCATCAGTCAGAAAGATGCCTGAGGCTAGCATTCATTTAAAGAATAGAATTGGGTCTACCTGAAGGGTAGTAGGGGCCATTAGAAGAGCATGCAATCAATTTCTCACTTTCTTATTGACTTGATGCTAGAAATTCTGCCCTCACAAAATCATCTGTCAGCCAGAGCTCCTGATTCAGATGAAGATATCAAATAATGAGTGGAAGATTTTGGACTCTACATGGTATTCAGTAAATACGTTTTCAATATTGAATACAGTAACAACACTATTACCTTCTACAACTTAAACTGTGTGGAAGTAAGGATTTGAGAGCCAGTTTTCTTGTTTTTTTTTTTTACAGTAAGGAAAAAGAAGGAAAAGGACACAGGAAAAGGAAAATCATATTTGGGCATTTTGGTCTAATAAGATATTTCTCCTGTGAGTCATTACCTTGCACTCTACACCATTGTTTACAAAGCATTTGCTATACCGTCCTCAGTCCTGGAGGTATGAAGCTACAATAATAACACGATGAATATAGCATTTGCTATATACGGTTCAATACAGTGTTTATAGTAATATTTGCTAGAATATAGTATTTGCCCAATACATATGACTATTACACTAGCCTTCTGCCTCATATTCTAGTTACTTGGTCAAAGAAGTAATGAATCAAGCGATACTATTACCATGACCCATATGAAATTTAGTTTTAAAAACTCAGGCAAACTCTTTTTGGAGATTATATTTAACAGTAAAATCCATATGTTGAGTTAACTCTTGAAAATACCCACTTGTTTTCCTTTAATCTGGCTATATTCAGGGTTTGCCAGGAAATGGCCCGACAACCCCAGTGAAATGAAATAGAATTTTAACTTTGGTATTCTGCCTCTTAACTTTGAGTTTATTACTTCATTTTTAAAATTTATTTTTGTGTTTTCTTTGTAATGTAGTCCTGGTTCCAATTATTCCTTACTTGGAAGTTTAAAAAATTAGTTTGGAAATGCCAGAATAAATACGTGAGAAGAAAGTCAGGGTAACTAAGAGATTAATGATCCTCTCTATATTTGTGTTTTTGTCAGGGGTGGGGGGGGGGAATGAACCAGCGTGTGACAGGTTTATTTTGGTAGACATTGGGCTTGTGATGATGAATTCAGATTACATGCTGTTTTCATAGGGAACAAATTTAAGGACTTAGAAACGGAGGTTGAATTTCCCCCGCTCTGTCTGAATCCCCTCCTTCCAATCACCATCCATTAATAGCCTAGGAAATTATATAAATTACCACTGTGTCTACCAATGTACATCCTGCTAGAAGGTTAATCTAGTGCCATGGAGAAATAAAATCTAGATTCTGCACACAGTGTGCTCAATATAAAAATGAAACTGTTTCCTTAGATATCAGTTTGGGTATGATTTCTTTGGGTTGTCAGTTAATCAAATTGATTTTTATCAGCATATGTATTTGATGTCCAGGGACTTAATCTGTACTTTGGAGGAGAGTTAGACTGATGAACATCCTGTATGTCCTGCTAAGCAGTTTTCGGACTTGTTTGGTTATGCAATGACCGTACTTTTTAATTGCCCTCCTCCAACCATGTTATAATTAACATTTATAAGTGGGATTTAAAGAGATTAATTTCATGGCAGATGGGAAACTCACTCAGTGAAGCAACTGACTACTTCTACTCTGTTGAATTTGAAATCTTACATGGATTCCTATATGATAAGATAAGATCAGGAATTTTGAGAAGATCTTAATGATTGTCATGTAGTCTACTGATCCATACTGTGACTTTAATGTTTGTTTATTTCTGAGGCAGAGAGAGACAGAGCATGAGTGGGGGAGGGGCAGAGAGAGAGGGGGACACAGAATCCAAAGTAGGCTCCAGGCTCTGAGCTGTCAGCCCAGAGCTCGACGTGGGGCTCAAACTCACAGACTGCGAGATCATGACCTGAGCTGAAGCCGGATGCTCAACAGACTGAGCCACCCAGGCGCCCCCATACTGTGACTTTAAAGAGCAGTTTCAACAACACAGTGAAAAAGCTTCTTCCAACAGTGCTCCTTCCATTCATGATACAAAGCAATCGTTTTAGTGAACCATATCTTTACTTGGCACGAAACATACGGAAAACCAACATGCTCTAGAGGGCGGTGCCCGCACACAATGGAGCTGCCCAAACATTTTGACTTAATTAATAAATAAAATAAGCTCAGAATATGGTGATTAGAAGTCAGTAAATAAATAATAAGGCTGAGCTCATAAATGGATACTGCTTTCTATGTTGGAGCCTTTTAAATAATCACAGCATAGCCATCTTATCTTACTGGCATTCACAAGCAAGTGGGTTGAAACGATTATCATTAGAGCCTATATACTGTTTTATTCAAAACCTTAACCATTAATTGGGTCTCCTAGGAGCACTATCAAATGCTCACATTGCTGAGTTGGAAGTGGAGATACAGAGACCAAGTGATTCATAGTAGATAAAGACCAGGGCAGATTTCCCACTTTCCAAACCGGTTGTCCAGAGTACCATGGAGCAGCCACTATAAATAGAGGAAATGCATTTCCAGCTAAACTTTAATTCCAAAAGCCCAGACATGATTACCGGGAATGTTCAGCAACTTCATAACATTGAGTGTTAGGTTGTTCTTGTTTGCTTTCAGTCTTAAGACAAATTGATTCTATTTGGATTTCACCCAAAATTCTTTAAGGAGAAAAACACTTTTACTTTTTTTTTTTTTTTTTTTTTTACATTGACTTGATTTTGTGCAGTAGGATCATATAACTTGAAAAACTTAGTCTCTACATGAAAATAACCCAGTGCCTTTTTGTAAGCAGAATTTGGTGCTGCTCAAGTGTTCTAACTCTTGAGAACAAATAAAATAAGTACAAGCTAAGAATGTCACTGATTCACACACTTGAAAATGAGTCCAACAAGAATCTACATGCCATCTCTTGACCACACACATGCAATTAATTTTGCCCCGGTCAAAAATCTTTGTTGCTCGAATTAAACAATGATGATGAATAAATATAAGTACTTCCAAATCTTCACTCCTTGTTGGGCGTTACAGACAGATGGAAACTCTCAGCTAAATATCATTTGACTATGTAACTATCCACCCTGGACGTGTTCGCCATCTCTGCTTCTAGAAATGTTTCTTTCATAGGAATCAAGTAAAAATGACACATAATTTTAAGACTCTTCTATATCCCCTTCCTGTGTAAGCTCCAGAAAAAAATGCACGTGAAGTTGAAGACGTGGATTTCAGGTTATTGACCAATTAATCAGGTAAACGAGGCACGAGGTTACTACTAAAACAGCAATATTTCGTCTCCATGGTACTGAGAGTTCTGGCTTAATCCCAAAGATCCATAACCTTAAAAAAATTAGTTTCTATAAGAAACAAATTATATTACGACCACTTAATACTGTGCCTAGGAACGGACCATTTACATCCTGATGTGCGAACCCAGCCCCATCTCAGTTCCTCAGATGTGCCTTGTATCTATTACTGGCTTTTGACATTCATACATGGTATTCTTTTTGCCTGTATCTTTCTTCCTCTCCCACCCCTGGGTGACATACCCATTTAGCTCTAACTTTCTACCCTTCTGTCCCACTGATGGCATAGTATTTTGTTTTCATTTTTTATTTTTTTTTACGTTGATATCCCTCACTAGACTATATGTTCTTTCATAGGTAGAACCGTGTCCAGATATTTCCTCTCTAGAATTTAGCAGAGTGTAAGAGCTCAGTATCCAAAGAATACATTAACAAAGCTACTTAGGAAGTGACCTCCAAAGGCATGATTAGAGAGGGGTTAACAACAGGTAAAGGTAATAGCTTGAGCAAATTTGGGGCTACTGTACTGAAAATTCATGGATACTGTGAATGAGTAACTCTAATAAAGTTAATGAAAAGAAGATAGAAAAGGTAAAATGATCCCAGTTAATGGGAATACTAGGCTGAGAAATTTGAGTATGGTTTCATAGGCCATAGGACCCATTATAGTTATTATTTTAAGAAATAAAAGCTGCTATGTTTTTGTATACTTACGATAGTTTTTTGTTCTGTTTTGTTTTTGTTTTTCTAACAATCCTCTTCATGACAACTAGTTTCCATGTGTTTTATATTATGGGGTCCTTAAAGTATGTTGTACTTTTGAAATACTTATAAACAAGAAAGCTCACTGAAAGTTCACTGATTGCCTAGGAATGAAAGTCTGCAACAAAATAAAAAATGATAAAAATATTTTTGGAACAAGGAAAGAGGGATTATACTTGCACAGGATATGCATATTTCAAAAATGTTTGTTTTCTTCCTATCACATATAGTTCCATATTTACACAGATTTTATTGATTACAAAACATGCCCTCAATAAATTTAAGTAGGCTTTATTAGTATGGTGACATTTTCTAAATAAAATAATTAAATGTTTTAATCATCCAAATAACATTTATCCACGATTAGTTATTTATATAATTCTGTTTATGACTGAATTATTTTGTAATTAAAGATTTTTCTGATTAAAATGCAATGTATACTCTTAAATGATAGCACTCTTGAATGAAAGTACATAAAATATAAGGAAGGGAGACAAAAATATGATTACATTACTCTGAGGCTGTTATTATAACACTTTAATCTTATTTTATTGAAGTATTTTTCTTCTGTAATTTTTCCTTTGCATTGTTGAGGCTAGAATATACACCTTATATCTTACTTTTTGTGGTATTTTTTGCTTGACATTGTATCATAAACCTTTTCCTGTATGATTTTCCTAAACGTAATTTGTATTGTATGAGAAATAGTCCCTTTTATGCACATTCCCCTAGTACTGGATAGCTTGTTTCTTCTACTTTTGTTGTGATGTTATAATATTTCAGGTTATTTCCTTAATAATTTCTAAGTTGGAAGACTACGTGTCTTTCCTTTTGCAACATGATTTTCCAACCCTTGAAATCTTTTTCTTTTGTCAGACTACATATTTGGGTAGATTCATTAGTTTTTTTAAACATTTATTTATGTTTTGAGAGAGAGAGAGAGAGAGAGAGAGCAAGTCGGGGAAGAGCAGAGAGAGAGAGGGAGAGAGAAGTCCCAAGCAGGTTCCGTGCTTTTCGGTGCCGAGCCCCAGGCGGGGCTCGAACCCACAAACTGTGAGATCATGACCTGAGCCGAAACCAAGAGTCCATGCTTAACTGACTGAGCCACCTAGGTGCCCCTAGTTTGTTTTCTTTAAAGGGGTGCATGACTGCTGTGTTTTTGAGTTCTTGCGGAGGGGAAAGGAAGCAGGTAAGCACGTGGGCTTCAGGGCCAGAGGGATCAAAGTGTGAATCCTAGCTCTATCATTTCCTAATCATGTAACGTTGGTAAGTTACAGATCCTCTCTGCATTGCAATTTGAAGATAATAGTATTTACCATTTAGAATTTTTATGAAGATTAGGTGCAAAAAAATACCTATAGGGTACTTCTCATGGTATCTGGAACTAGTGCTTTATTAAAGGCCAGCTCTGGTCATTTATGCTATGGTTGGTATTCTTTGTTGTCACCGTGGAAGTTAACAAGTCAATGGGTTTAAATTTCTATGTGGGATTACAAAAACGGTAAGAAAAAAAGCAAAACAGCACATGCATGGCCAACAACAAAACCCCACACTGCCTTGAAATGGCACTGCTACCAGGCCTCTGCCCGTTTCTGCTTCCAACCGGAAGGCTTTACTGACGGGTACTATGCTTATTTTCCAGAATTCCATATAGCACCTCTACCTGTTCTTTACCCTACCTCCTGAGCAGTGAATTCTGGTCATTGCAAAACCAGCTTAAAAAGTTGCCATTGCTACTACTGAGGAGTGGTACCCTCACTCCTCACCCTGGGTGGGAGTCACACCCTGATTAATTTATAAAAGCAGCACATACGGAGGGCTCCAAGGGACCCACGCCAAGTTTCAGCTGATTGCAAAAATTCCATTTCTCAATGAGGAGATAGACAGTGGGGAAGGAAAACAGGCTCTTTTTTTCCCCACTACTTTTAGAGGAGCCTACATACAACATAGATTATATTTTTTTAAGCTGCATTCACCAGGATTTTAGTTAGTAGAGAATAATCTCAAATTCTAATGATAGTTTGAGTTTAAGCTTTTATTGTGGTGACCTTGTCTTTTTTTTTCCTGTATTACAATTTAAGATAAGGTTTTGAGTTTTATGTTAATTTCAGGAAATTTTTAGGGATTTTAGTTGAGTAAGAACTATATATTTTCCTTAATAGATGTCAAATTGATCCAAACACAGTCTTATTGAGAAAACTCACACTCAAAGGAAAATATGACTTGACATCATCTTTCCTACTTATGTGGCAAACAGCTATATCCACTGAAATCCATCTGTTTAGTGTAACCTGCATGAATACACTTTTTTTTTCTATCAGAGTTTGTGAATTGTATTTATGAAACCAACTCCAAATGGATAAAAGAATATCAAACTTTTATCATAAGCATCATTATTACTATTTCTAATTTACGATGAAAATCATGCATCATTACAAAACTTGTAAATGATTCACAGATGACATTTTTAGTTTAATGTTAGGATAAGGTGTCATGTGAGCAAAAATAGGAAAAAACCTGGTATGATTATGAAACTGGGTGTCGGGACATATCCTGATGAATTCATCATGTACCATCTGCTCCAATAATTCTTGCCACTAGCAGCCATATTTTGCCGGTGGGTATTGTAGGTTCCTACTGTATTTGCTTGACTCTTTCTATTATGGAATTTTCTACATGATTTTTATAGACAGTACAAGGACCTGAAACTTACTAGCAAATTGCAAGTCCTGTAATTTAATAGGCACTTAAAAACTATCAGAAAATTAGGACCTAATTAGGTCTATATTGTTTTGACTGTTTCGTTCTCCAACCTTTTTACCTTATGTGATAAGAATTGAGAAGAGTGAATCATCCTATTCCCAGTAGCTCTTTTTAAGTGTTGTGACCCATCTGTTGCCATATGCCAGGCATCTGCTTTTATCACCCTCATTTGGGTCTTTCAATGCTGGAAGTGATGAATTAACTTTGAGTTTATGCTAATTTTTATTACAAGAGAACAGCTTATTTGCAAACCATTTAATCTGGCGGCACTGATTTTCAGATGTAAGCAAATGCAAGAAGATAAAAATAGAAATCAGCAATGTATATTTATTCCCAGCTACCTTTTTTGAATAGGTGTATAACTTTTAGGTAATTGGATACCCCTAAAGCTCCATTTCTTTAACAGGAAAATATGAGAAGAGATCCTTGATTATAAAATATGTATTGCATTTACATCAAAGTAAATACGACATCAAATATAATAGGTTCGAATTGCTCATGGAAGTTTATTGCGTATTCAGGTCAGTGCCTGTTTAATCCAAGTTACAGAATTCTTTCTTTCTTTTTTTCTTTTTTTTTTTTTTTTAAAGATGATTAATTTTTATCCAGAGCTCAACTATCATCAGAGGGCAGTAAGGTAATATTAAAGGCTAAGACCACACTTATCAGATCACAATGTAATATTCTCAATCCTTTAGTGTTGTGGAAATACCAGTGAACTGAAATCAGACAATCAAGCTGCCAATCCTGTGTCTTCCAGTAAGTAGTGATAAATTTGGGGCAAAATTCATCAATCCTGAGTATCTGATAGAATGGTCACCTGACTCGATTATTAACTATGGTATCTTTAGCACTAACGATCTGAGATGCTTATGCCTGTCTTTAGGGATATACTTTTGGATTGCATGGAATTCATCAGTCTAGTTTTTCATGTATACATTTAATTCTGAATGCAACACACACTAGATATTTAGACTAAAATAACATTGTCTTTAACAGATGAAAATAAAAATGACTTAACTAATGTGTATTGTGCAGGTTTCCTAAGTAGAATCCAACATATAAATAATCTTTTTGAACAAGGGAACAACCAGATTTGTTAGAAACCAGTTCATTCAGTTTCATTGACCTGCTTATGTACATTGAATTTCAGAATCATTGGATGTGACAGGCATTTTTTTTTTAGTTTAGATTATTTATTTATTTATTTATTTATTTATTTTTACTTTATATTTTTGTTGTTGAGAAATCATTGACGTACACCACTGTATAAGCTTAAGGGGTATGATATGATGATTTGATTCACATATATTGTGAAATGATTACGACAGTAGGTTCAGCTAATATCCATCTTCTGATAGGGATATAATAAAAAAAAAAAGAGGCAAGAAAAAAGGATAAATACTTTCTTCTTGTAATAACTCTTAGGATTTATGCTGACAACTTCTTATATATTATACACCAGTGTTCACTATGGTCATCAGCTTATAAACTACACCTCTAGTGATTGGAAGTTTGTACCACCTTTTGACCACCTTCCTCCAGCTCTCCCTTCTACCACTCCCAACTCTGGTAACCATAACGCTGATCCCTTTTTCTGTGAGTTTGGAAGTTTTATTTTTTGTTTGTTTAAGGCTCCACAACAAAGGAAGATAATACAGTATTCATATTTCTCTGATTTATTTCACTTGGCATAATACCTTCAAGGTCCATCCATGTTGTTGCAAATGGCAGGATTTCCTTGGTTTTTTTTGTTTGTTTTGTTTTTTTTGTTTTTTTTTTTTTTTGTGGCTGAATAATGTTCTATTTTATATGCATATACTAAACCTCTTAATCCATTCATCCATCAGTGGACACTTAGGTTGTTTCCAAGTCTTGACTATTGTATATAATGCTGCCATGAAGGGGAGGTAAGGTATCGTTGAGTTAGTATATTCGTTATTTTTGATGTGTTTACAAAATTGGAGTTGCTGGATCATATGGTAGTTCTACTTTTAATTTTTCAAGGATCCTCTATGCTATTTTCCATAGTGGCTGTATTAATTTGCATTCCCACCAGTAATGCACCCTTGTGCATATTTGGGGCACCTGAATGTGTGGCTCAGTCAGTTAAGGGTCTGACTTCTGCTCAGGTTATGATCTCACAGTTTGTGAATTCGAGCCCTACGTCGGGCTCTGTGCTGACAGCTCAGAGCCTGGAGCCTGCTTCAGATTCTGTGTCTCCCTCTCTCTCTGCCCCATGCCTGTTTGCGCTTTGTCTCTCTCTGTCTCTCAAAAATGAATAAATGTTATTTTTTTTAAATGCACAAGGGTTCCCTTTTCTCCGTATCCAAGCCAACATTTGTTACATCTTGACTTTTTGATAATGGCCATTCTAACAGGTGTGAAGTGATATCTCATTGTGGTTTTAATTTTCCTTTCTGTAATGACTAGTGATGTTTATCATCTTTTCATGTACCTGTTGAACTTTCATATATCATTTTTGGAAAAATGCCTATTCAGATCCTTTGTCCATTTTTTAAATTGTGTCATTTTATTTCCTAATGAGTTGCATGAGTACTTTATATTTTTTGGATATTAACACCTTATCAGATAATACAGTTGGCAAATATTTTTTTCCCGTTCTGTAGCATCGATGACTTCTTTTGCTGTGCCGAAGCTTTTCAGTTTCATGTAGTCCCACTGTCTGTTTTTTATTTTATTGCTTGTGCTTTAGGTGTCATAGCCAAGAAATCATTACCAAGACCCATGTCAAGGAGCTTTGTTCCTTTGTTTTCTTCTAGGAGTTTCATGGTTTCAAGTCTTACATCTAAGTTTTTAATCCATTTCAAGTTAATTTCCATGAGTGGTTTAAGAGATGTAGGTCCAGTTTCATTCTTTTACATGTGAATATCCAATTTTCCCAGAACCATTTACTGAAGAGGCTGTCTTTTCTCCATGAGTATTCTTGGCTCCCTTGTCAAATATTTGTTGACTCTATATGCTTGGATTTATTTCTGGGCCCTCAGTTTTGTTCCATTGATCTATTTGTCTGTTTTTATGCCAGTGCTACACTATTTGATTACTACAGTTTTATAATATAGTTTGAAATCAGGAAATGTGATGCCTCCTGCTTTGTTCTGCTTTCTTGGGATTTCTTTGGCATTTTGGGGTCTTTTGTGGTTCCATACAAATTTTAGTAGTGTTTTTTCTATTTCTATAAAAAAATGCCCTTGAAATCTTGATAAGGATTGCATTGAATCTATAGATGGCTTTTGGTAATACTGGTATTTTAACTATTAATTCTTTTGTTCCGTAAACACAGGATATCTTTCCGTTTATTTGTTTCTTCTTTGATTTCTTTTGCCCGTGTCTTATAGTTTTCAGTGTAGTGATTGTTCACCTCCTTTATTAAATATATTCTTAAGTATTTTGTTATTTTAATGCTATTGTAAATGGGATCAATTTCTGTTTTTTTCAGAAAATTTGTTGTTAGTGTATTGAAATCCTACTGATTTTTTATGTTAATTTTGTATCCTACAATTTTCTGAATTCATTGACTAGATCTAACAGCTTTTTAGTTGAGTCTTTAGGATTTTCTATATTTAAAATTATGGATATTTTAACACTAGTAAGGCTTGCAATCCAGAAACACACAACATCTTTCCACTTATTTGTTTTTTCTTCAATTTTTTCAACATTTTGTAGTTTTCAGTATACAAGTATTTTACCTCCTTGTTTAAGTGCATTCCTGATAAGTATTTTATTCTTCTTGATTCTATTATAAATGAAGTTGTTTTCTTAATTTCCTTTCAGATTGTTCATTGTTACCGTATAAAAATGCAACTGAATTTTGCATGCTGACTTGATATTCTTCAACATTGCTGAATTTATTTAGTAGTTCTAACAGGGTTTTATTTTTGTAGAATTTTTATGGTTTTCAACTTGTAACATTATATCATCTGTGAACAGAGATACTTCTTCTTTTCCAATGTGGATGCCTTTTATTATTATTATTATTTAATTTCTCGGGCTAGAACCTTCAGTGTCCTGCTGAATAGAAATGGTGATACAGAAGGCGTCTTCACCTTGTTCTTAATCTGGATGGGAAAGCTTTCAGCTTTTTACTGCTGAGTATGAAGTTAGGTGTGGGTTTTTCATTTATAGCCTTTGTTACAGTGAAGTAATTTTCTTCTGTTCCTAGTTTGTTGAGTGTTTTATCATGAAAGGTGTTGAATTTTGTCAGATGCTTTTTCTACATCAATTGAGATGATAATGGGGTTTTTGACCTTCACTCTGTTAATTGGGTGTATTTGATGAGTTTTCCTATGTTGAACCATCCTTGAATTCTGGGAATATTTCCTGCCTGGTCATGTGTATAATCCTTTCAAATGTATTTTTGAATTGTATCTGGTAGTATTTAGTTGAGGGTTTTTGCATCAGTAATCAGTTATTGGTTTATAGTTTTAATTTCCTATAGTATCTTTGATTTTGGTATTCAGGTAATGCTGCCTCATAAAGTGACTTTGGAAGTGTTCCCTCCTCGTCAATTTTTTGGAAGAGTTTGAGAAGGATTGGTGTTAATTCTTTTTTAAATGTTTGGTATAATTCTTCAGTGAAGCCATTTAATCCTGGGCTCTTTTGTTTGGGGGAGGTTTTGGGTTGCTTATTCAATTTTCCTACTAGTTATACGGGACAAAAAAGTTTTCCTAACCCCTACAGGATCCCCAGCTATGTCTGAAAATTATATTGACAAAAACATATTAACAGAAGTAAAGCATACAAATTTATTTAATATAAGCTTTGCATGGCATGGGAGCCTACATAAACAAATGGGAAAAGATGCAGAAATGACTAATCCCGAGTATTTTTATGTTAGGTTTGGTGCAGGGTGGACAGTCATGGAGAAATATGACAGATCAAAGAGTATGCCTAACTGTAACTCTGGGGAATCTTAACAAGGCCTGTTTGTTCAGATTCTTCTCAGCATCCACTTCTCTTTGGAGAAAAGAATGCTTTCCTCTGGGCATAGGGAGAGCACCTCTCACATGAAACTTTTATGACCTGTCTCAAGAGAAGAATGAAAGCAAGTGATCAGAGTGACCTTCCTGCTTCTGCTGTTTCCTCAAACTCTTTCAGTTTAAAAAGTTCAATGCACCGGGGCGCCTGGGTAGCTCAGTCAGTTGAGCGTCCGACTTGGGCTCGGGTCATGCTCTCGCAGCTTGTGAATTCGAGCCCTGCATCAGGCTCTGTGCTGACAGCTCAGAGCCTGGAGCCTGTTTCAGATTCTGTGTCTCCCTCTCTCTCTCTCTGCCCCACCCCCACTTGCAGTCTGTCTCTCTCTCTCTCTGTCTCTCTCTCTCTCAAAAATAAATAAACATTTTTTTTTTTAAGTTCAATGTACCAGGGCACCTGGGTGGTGGCTCAGTCAGTTAAGCTTCCAACTCTTGATTTCGGCTCAGGTCATGAACTCACAGTTCATGAGTTTAAGCCCTGCTTGGGATTCTCTCTCTCCCCTTCTCTGCCCCATCCCACTCACTCACTATATCTCTGTCTCAAAATAAATAAATGTTAAAAAAAATAAATACAGCAAAGTACCATTTTGGGGGGCACTCTTTCCTAAATGTCATCATAGGTCTGTTCACATTTTTTATTTCTTTATGATCCAGACTTGGTAGGTTTTGTGTTTCTAGAAATATACCCATTTCATCTAGGTTATCCAATTTGTTGGCATATAATTATTCACAGTATTCTCAGAATCCTTTTTATTTTAGTGGCATCAGTTATAATGTCTCCTCTTTAATTTCTGATTTTTGTTATTTCAGTTTTTTTTTCTCTTTTTTTTTAGTCTAGCTAAGGGTTTGTCATTTTTTTTTATCTTTTCAAAAAAAAAAAAACAACTGTTAGTCTCACTGATTATTTTCTATCCTCTATTTCATTTATTTCTGTTCTAATATTCTTTTCAGATCTCTTCTTTCTGTTAATTTTGATTTGTTTTTCTGTTTCCCGTTCCTTGATGTGTGAAGTTAGGTTGTTTGTTTGAAATTTTTTTTTTTTTTACTTTTCTGATGTAGGTGTTTTACTACTCTAAACTTTAGGGGTAAACTAAATTTTATTGAGTGCCATTGGGCCAGGATTCATGCCATGAGTATACCTTATCTCATATAGTTCTTCCAATCATACTAACCTACTAATTGAGTAGAAAATAAACACTATTTTATGGATTAGAAAATTGACATAGAGAAAATACTAAGTTACATGTCCAATTGATCAAAATAAGGAGCTAATTAGGGGAAGAATTACACTTTATCCTTTGTCTTTCAAGATCAAACCCATGTTCCTTCTAGGGTACCAGTCTGCCTGGGAAACAATTTTCCTACAGTGTTTCCTTTGGACCTTCATAAGGATATAGCAAGGAAACACTCAAATGCCCAAAGGAAAAAAACATACAAAATAAAGCAAAATCTATTGTTCATTAGTTGGTTTTAGAGAAAGCACTTAGGTAAAATCTTTCCGTAAGTGATATAATCAACGTGTGAGCAACACTCTGTTAAGAGCATCTGAATGGCTGATTCTTTGTAGTTTTTACAATGGAAAAGAGATAGTGTCTGCGTAGTGTCCTTCTTGACAAGATAAAACAGAAACTGGTACCTCTTATTTTAATTTAGACAAGGCGTAAAATTAATTGTGAAACTTAATTGTAAATTGTAAATTGTGAAACTTAACTTAATTGTAAAAGCAACTGAAAATACTTACCATTTTTACATAATGATGAGAATAAAATTCTTATCCTTGGTGCAAAACTATTCTCCCAACAAGTTGCACAAGCTGAGATGTGACGTCCTAATTATGATAATCACATTGTAGTTCCACATTGCACCTTGCCTTTAATAATATCTTTCATTCAAGAACATCTAATCATTCCGTAGGCTAGAACTAGTTGAGTCTAGCTACGTCTCCCTGAAGTAACATCAGGATATTATTTAAAGGGGGTTAAGTATATTAATGATGGCTAAAGCTGTTTAAAAAAATTTGCTGGGGTGCCTGGGATGGCTCCGTCAGTTGAGTGTCCGACTTAAGCATAGGTCGTGATCTTGCGATTGACATGTTCGAGCCCCACGTCAAGCTCTGTGCTGACAGCTCAGAGCCTGAAGCCTGCTTTGGATTCTGGGAATCCCTCTCTCTGCCCCTCCCCGACTCATGCTCTGTCTCTCTCTGTCTCAAAAATAAAATAAACATTAAAAAAATTAAAAGAAACCTTGCTTCTAATGTAGTAAATTAGGAATTACTGGAAGTATTTCTTAGAAATCTGTATCCTTGTTCCTTTGAATGGAGCACCAGGCTATTTTTTTTTTCCTAAAAGGAAACATGAGATTCTCAAATCATCTATCATTTTAAGAAATTATTACCATATTAACTTCATTAAAATGCTATAAGGATATAATTTAAAAAGGAAATCCTGCTTTAAGAACATTTTTTAAATGGACTCATTGAAAACTAAATGTGTTCAGTAATTAAGTTAGGAACAATTAATGTTATTGCATTGGAAAGGCATGTAACAAATTTCCTTTGTGCCTAATTAAAAAAAAAAAAAAAGGAGAATAAACAGACTTCAGAAAAACTTAAGTATGTCCTCAGATAGGGCGAACAAATCAAAACTCAAGAGGAAAAGCATATTTGTCACGAGAATTTTAAGAACAATAAGACTGGGTTTATGGGTGGAAATGAGAGCTCAGAATAAGAATTTGGAGTCAAGACCTCTGGGCCTTTCTATGTCATATACTTGAAAAGCACATACTTGAAGCCGTTCACCCCCATTTTTGCTTCTGATTGAAAAAAAAATGCAAAGTAGCCTTGCTTCACGTATACAAATGAACTCTGTTTTGAATTCTTGGCCCTATTCCACCTAAAACTGACTGTATCACTTTGGATTCAAGAGAATGAAATAGGAGTTACTTACAGTTTAGAAAATCCATTCCAGAAAGAGCTGTGCATAAAGGTAGCTGGTGTCAGAAAAGCTCTAGTCCGTATCTAACGTCATCCACAGCCAAGTTATTTTTTCTTTGATATCCTTTTCTGTTGGAATTAGTAACATTTTGCCCACCCTAAAGAACAGGCCTAAGATTCTAATGAAACCCTTTGAAGGTGTTTGGAAGGCAGCTCAAAGTCAGTCACCGACAGCACAGCGGTGAGGGAAATCCCATCAAGAGCTTCTGTTTCAGACAGTCCGGTGAGCTTTTCTATGGAATCAACTGTCACCGCCTTTCCAGACTTATCCTCGCTCAACATTCCAGGCATGATATCCAACAAATGACCTCTCCACATTCACCTCCCAGTGTATTTGAGACCTTCGGCCCTTCTGATTGGCTTGCCACATCCGGAGCATGAAATGAACTTTTACATCTCTAGATCTTTCTTTCTTTTCCCCCATTGCAGGCTCAAATGATAATGTACAGTCATCATACATACACTGTTAATGTGCTATTAATCAGATTTGGGGGCTAGAAGGAATTTTAAAGATAGCTTCCAATATTCTCATCCAACAGGAAAATGGAAACGGGAAGGTGAGGTGACTTGTTACAAGTCACAGGTTAGTTATTAACAGAACCAAGGTGTCGGTATCCTTGCCATTCTCACTAACCCTACACCATCAATGGGTAGTTGGGTCAGAGGGTATCATAGATGTAAATAAATAGCAAATCAGCCATCACCTCTGTTTTAAATTTTTTTGTATATCCTGCTGTAAATGGATCAGTGTAGATATAAACATGACAAATTACATACATCACATTCGAAGGAGAACAAACTCTCACATTTCCAGGTGAAATCATCTACACTAATTAGCATAAAATTCTAGGAGAAAACTGTATTGGAAAAATGAACATGGTATTTCAGGCAACATTTCAACATTAATTTCATTTAAAATGAATGAAATAGTTTTTCAGAATGATATCCTGCAAAGGGACAGTTTACATCCTCTGGTTTCTAAAAGACTAAAGTTAGAAGCACATGCATTTAGTTACTAGTAATCTGCTGTGCCAGAGATATCATTAAACTAATTGTGGGAAATAAAATGTAAATAGCTCCGTAAGATCATGAGCACTGAATCATCACAATACTTGGTATATGCTGAATCAAAGAGAATCAGAGAGATAAATTCATTGGAAATTAAAGAGGAAATCCATTCCTTCCTCATGCAATTCACTTCATGCAATTCACTCATGCAATTCACACTCAAAAGACAAAAATCGTTTAGTCTAATTTGAAGAAGTAAGTCAGGGGATGAGTGTTCTCTCATGCAATACAGGCAACTTTTCCCCTAATAAATGGGAGATAAGAAGTGATTAGGTAAAAGTAAAAAGGAGTTGAAGACCTAAGGATGCAGGTTTAACAGACACTTTTGTCACAGGAAAGTCACATTAGTAAGTCCCTTTGCATCATCGGCATTATCTATACTGTTCCAGGCCGGTCTTCGTTTATGCCAGTTCTAATAAGATTTCTCCCTATGGCTCTGTTATTTGATTCTTTCCAAGTACATTTTTCAGGAAAAAAGTCAAAAACATGACTCATACAAATGTAAAACAAGCACAAGGCAAAGGTTTATTTAACTCTTTAATGAGGAGAGAACTATCAAGATGGAAACAGTGGAGAAAGGAAGAAACAGAGGAGCGGAAAATAGTCCATGAGGAAAGGTGTGCTGAGTTAAATTCACCAGGAAGTGTCTTTTCTGTTTTAGTAGCTGTAAGACTGGGACCCCAACAACCCACTACCTAAATCCAGCTTGTCTGTTTCTGTAGAAGTTTTATTGGAACACAGGCATTCCCGCTCACTTACAATGGCTGCTGTTCAGCAACCTTCGTGTGAGCGTTGCCCAGGGGCC
This sequence comes from Felis catus, assembly GCF_018350175.1. NCBI lineage: Eukaryota > Metazoa > Chordata > Mammalia > Carnivora > Felidae > Felis > Felis catus. The sequence goes on from NC_058380.1 coordinate 38,240,105, forward strand.
CCTGCAGATTCCCGAGAATAGCTTTGGTATAAAAGACATCTTAAATTTTTTCCCTTGAATTTACATTTGTATTTTAGGAAGGCCAAACTAAAAAGGTTAAAGTTTTATTAGAATAGATTAAGCTGTTTCATTAAAACATTATCATATGTGCCTAGAAACAATAAATGATTATTGTTTGGAGTAAGAGGAATACAATACAATTTTGATAAGTAAATTGCCCCCACCCCCACCCCCCCCAGCCCCGCCTGCCATCTTTTTTTGGATCAAGGGCATGGCAAAGTCAAGACAGAGCCCAGAAATTTTTCAGGTTAGATATGGAATCTCTACTATACGGACAGATTACACAGAAAAATAACTTTATTATTTCTTGGTAATGCTCCCATACTAATTTTTCATTCCAACAGAAGAAAATGAAAACAAGTTCTAGATTTGAATGAATCTATTTAGCAGTAATTTATTCACAAGCTCTTTTAAAAATGTATCTCCTGGGGCGCCTGGGTGGCGCAGTCGGTTGAGCGTCCGACTTCAGCCAGGTCACGATCTCGCGGTCCGGGAGTTCGAGCCCCGCGTCGGGTTCTGGGCTGATGGCTCAGAGCCTGGAGCCTGTTTCCGATTCTGTGTCTCTCTCTCTCTCTCTGCCCCTCCCCCGTTCATGCTCTGTCTCTCTCTGTCCCAAAAATAAATAAACGTTGAAAAAAAAATTAAAAAAAAAAATTTGGGAAACTTTGCTCAGTTTTGAATGGACTTATTAGGAGATACATTTTTTTTAATTTTTTTTTCAACGTTTATTTATTTTTGGGACAGAGAGAGACAGAGCATGAACGGGGGAGGGGCAGAGAGAGAGAGAGAGACACAGAATCGGAAACAGGCTCCAGGCTCTGAGCCATCAGCCCAGAACCCGACGCGGGGCTCGAACTCCCGGACCGCGAGATCGTGACCTGGCTGAAGTCGGACGCTCAACCGACTGCGCCACCCATGCGCCCCAAAGTTTCCCAAATTTTTTACACATTTTACTACTTTTCAGAATCATTCTTTGTGAATGACACAATTCAAGGACAGTAAAGGGGGTATTTTTTGGTTTGTTTACATCAGTTTTCTATATTGAGGTAAGTTCTATCCTTCACTACTTTCTTTCACATTCTGGAACAAATGATGTTGACAACAAAAATACTCCTCTCTTTGATAAAACCATATTTTAAGTATAGTTCTTTGTCATGATTATTCCTAGTCTGATCTCAACCATACATATAGGCCAAAATTTTTAATTAAAGTTACTAGTCTTTCAGAGGAAAACTGGAGAGTGATCATTTCCTGTCCCTATGCTGGCAGACCAGCAAAGCTTACACAATTACATTATAAAATCTCCACAGCGAAAAACATACCTTTCACCTTTGTAGATGACAAAATTCATGTTCATTAAAATGACCCAAAAATATAGCCACGTTATTACTGTTAAAGTAAAAAGCAAAGATATCCATGACAACTGGTAAACTGTGTGTCACTATTCTGTCGTCTTTAGAAATTATACGGATCTCAAGATTTTTATTAATTTGATTTAATGTTAGTCTAAGTTCTAAAATTAATAAATATCTTGCAGATTGTGTTCAAGCTGTCACAGAAGGATCATAATTACAGTTGGATTAAAAATATTGAGAATTTTAATTCAGTGTAGAAAGTATTGTATATTTTCTTAATCTTAAACAATATAGGGAAGAAACTTTAGCTTCTCTTATCAATAAACCAATCAGATTTAGGAAGTTAACATTAACCTAGTCTCTCTCACTAGAAGATAATTGAAATCTTTAAAAATAAAATTAGGGGCGCCTGGGTGACTCAGTCGGTTCAGCAGCCAACTTCAGGTCATGATCTCGCGGTTCGTGGGTTTGAGCCCTGCATCCGCCTCTCTGCTGATCTTTCAGAGCCTGGAGCCTGCTTCAGATTCTGTGTCTCCCTCTCTCTCTGCCTTTTCCCTGCTCATGCTTTGTCTCTGTCTCTCAAAACATAAAATAAATATTAAAAAATAAAATTAAATTACAGTTGACCTTGAACAACACAGGTTTGAGTTGCACAAGTCCACTTAACATGCGGATTTTGGGGGCACCTGGGTGGCTCAGTCAGTTAAGCCTCTGGCTTCAGCTCAGGTCACAATGTCACCGTTTGTAGGTTTGAGCCCCACGTGGGCTGTTTTCAGTGGAGAGCCCACTTCAGATCCTCTGTCCTCCCCCCACCTGTACCAGTAGGACACTAAAACCATAATCTTTGAAATTTTTTTTAACTGGAGAGAATTCATTTTCATGTCCTCCAGCCCCTCTCCTGCTCATGTCTCTGAAATTAAACATTTTTTTGATATGAGAATTTTGTACAGTGCCGCACTATAAATATATTGTCTTCCTTATGATTTTCTTAATAACATTTTCTTTTCTCTAGCTGATTTTATTGCAAGGTTACAGTATATGATACATATACAAAATATGTGTTGATTATTTATGTTATCAATAAGGCTTCTGCTTGATCGGAGGCCATGAGAAGTCAGAATTTATACGTGAATTTTCAACTGTGCAGCATTCTGCACCCCAAACCCCCACACTGTTCAGGGGTCACATATATATGTTTATTCTCAATACTGACAAAAGCAAGGAAAAGATATTTAGTTATTTATAGCCTAAAATTTCCAAACCAGTGGATGGCTAAAGATTCACTTGGATTCTGCCATAAACATGCTTCTGAGTTAGCATTATCCATGAGGAATGTTTTGATTTTTTTATTTTTCTCTTTCCCTGAAAAAGGTCAGGACATTCAGTGTATTGGAGTTCAGTTTCTTCATTTCCCTGAAATTCTGGGAATATTTATTAGCCTCTATATTTAGAAAAGTCTCCTTTTTCTTAAGGGACTTTATAACTTATCAATAGACTCTATAAATAGGAAAATATTTCATTTTCTTATCAATGAGCCGTAAAAGGTTTTTCCCAGTTTAACGCACAGACTTCAACAGGACATGAAATTTCAATTCTGCCACCTCAGGCACTTTTTAGAAAACACAGAACACACGTTCTCAAAAGGTTATCTTTCTATTCAGTGGAAATGCAATACCTTCTACATGGATTTGAGCACACCAGTAGATGAATGGTATAGACCAGCTAACCATATTCTGTGTTGTCTCTCAGTCTCACCCAACAGAGAATAGATTCACATCTTCCTAATAGAGATCACTTAGTGATCCCATCATGATACCAGATTGCCAAATATCGTCACCCCAAATGGGGAAGAATTAATAGATTATGTGACCTTGACTAACCTAGTGGTTCAGTACCCATGGGTCCCTGGAGTTGACTGTTTGCATAGGTTTTATACATGAGGATTCAGTATGCAATTGTGGAAATGGACACAACTTAAACAATGAGTAAACAAAACATGTAACTATTGACCAAGAATCTGGAACAACAACAAAGGAAAAACAAACAAACAAACAAACAAACAGAACAAAAGGTACCAAATCAGAAAAAGAAAACAGAGTCAGGAAAGATAAAGTTCTAATGGTCTTTGTGACTAACTCCAGAAGCCACTTCCTGGGCAACTTGGTTTGAGCCACTGGGAATCTCAAGGGAAAGCTCCAAATCCATCAAAGTATAATTTTCATGAAATTTTTAAACATTACTGTCATATAAACATGGAGCACATGTTGAAGATTTATTTAGTTCATTTAATGAGAGAACCAGCAAGATGATATCAACTGGCTCAAAAGAAATATAGAAATGGTCTCTCTGTTTTCTCAGAAAATATATGAAATAATTTTCTTCAGTTAGAGACAAAATTGTTCAATGTCCAGTAAGACAATAAAACTATAATCTTTGAACTTTTTTTCAACTGGAGACAATTCATTTTCATGTTCTCCAGACACGAATCTACAAATTAGCTAATAACTTTATAACTCTGGGCCAAAGTAGTAGTAAATAGCAGGTCACACAAAGATATACCCCCCTAGATAATTAAATAATGATTTGGTCATGAGTTAACATATCTTTGAGGAGACATTAAAACCATTTATATATCTTCAAGTTTACAGACTCTTTCCTTGGCTATCTCCAGTCTACCAATAAATTCATCAACATCATTTTTTACCTATATTACAGTTTTGTTGATTTACACCATTTTCCTTCTTCAAATTTTCATCTCTGTGCTTACATCACCCATCTGTTCTTGCATGTTGTCCACTGTTTTTCAGTAGATCCATTATCATATTAATCATAGTTATTTTAAATCCCTAGTCTGGTAATCCCCAAATCTGTATAATATCTGAGTCAGGTCCTGATACTTTCTTTGTCTCTTCAGACTTTGGTTTTGCTTTTTAGCACACCTTGTAATTATTTGTTGAAAGCTGGATATGATGTAAACGAACAGGAATAGATAGGCCTGAAGTGTGAGGTTTTGTATTTGTCTGATTAGGAGTAAGACTGTTTATTGTTTGCTGTAGAGTAGGTGTCAGAGATTAAAATTGCCTCTAGTGTATTTGTTTTTGTCTATTCTGTTATCTTTGGGTTCTCCTGGAGACTCTGAAATAGAGTCTGAGGCCTGGGATACTTTTAGCCGAAATCCCCTGTTGGTACCCAGGAGCCTTGTTGACCTGGTGGTAGGTTGTAGGGAAGGAGAACGCTTGTGTAGTGAATGATTAGGTCTCAGAATTAGTGAGCCTGAATTGGATGTTTCCCTTCCCCCGTGTTGGGTAAGCTCTGGCAACAGCCCAGTAAGTTAGGCTCTGGTAAAATAGTTTCCCTTGAGGACAGACAATGTTAAGGAGAACAGAGGGCTCTGAGAATATTTCAGAATGATAACTTGTCCCTTCCCCCTGCCAGAAGCATAGGGGATAGTGAGAACCTGGTGAGCTCCTGGAGATGACACTCATGAACATGTGGGGGTCTCCCTGAAATTGGGCCTCTTGGAGTTTTTAACTCTCAATCTAGTCTACCCTGAACCTCCAGCAATTCTTCAGTTAGAGTTTAAAGTGTTTCTACTGATACCAGCTCTACCTGGAGACTTCTGCTTCTGGCCTTATGCTCTTAGAAAGCAATGCATTTCTGTATCTACTTGGTTATCTCCCAGGGGCAGTGGTTTGCCCTGTGACCTCAGTTCTCTGATGAATTTAAGAAGAGTTGTTGACTTCCAGTTAAACTCTGTTTTTTTGTTGTTGTAGTTTTTTGTTTTTGTTTTTGGTTTTTGGTTTTTGTTTTTTTTTTGAGAGAGAGAGAGAGAGCATACATGCACAGAGGCACACATGCACAAGACAGGGAGGGGGCAGTTAGAGAGAGAGAGAGAGAGAGAGAGAGAGAGAGAGAGAGAGAGAGAGAATCCCAAGAAGGCTCCATGCTCAGTGAGCAGCCCTAGGGGGGACTCAATCCCACAACCCTAGGATCATGACCTGAGCCAAAATCAAGAGTTGGAGGCTCAACCGACTGAGTCACCCAGAAGCCCCATCACTCCTGTCTTCACAATAAAAACAAAGCTGAGGTGGTTCAGTTGGTTGAGCATCCCACTCTTGATTTAGGCTCAGGTCATGACCCCAAAGCCTTGGGGTCATGACCTGCATTGGGCTTCCTGCTGAGCATGGAGCCTGCTTGGGATTCTCCCTCTGTCTCTGTCTCTGTCTCTGTCTCTCTGTCTCTCTCTGCTCCTCCTTCCCTGCTTGCTCTCTTTCTCTCCCTCTTTCAAATTGAAAAAAAAAATTAAAAAAGAAAGATAGGAATGATAATTGCCATGCACTTTACATGTCAGACTGGAATCCAATGAGGATAACAATCAGCTTTATTACTTATTTGTTGTAATAATGACATTAAATTTATTAGATAAATTACTATGTAAGGCCATGGCACATAGAAAGCATTCAATAAATGACAGATGTTTTTAGTAATATTCTTAAAGCTAATGAAACAAGACAAATGAGACAAAATACATCACTAGACATGATAGTCAATGCTTTATCAGCAAATGTTGCAATGTGGCAGGTGTTGGTCATTGGCCACTCTTCAGGGTGTGAGATCACTGCTCTAACTAATATCATCTGGAAAGTCCCACCCAAAGTTTCCCAAATGAAACGGTCAGTGTTTAGACATCATATACAAAACAAAATTGATCTTCAGCATCATGAAGTGAAACATTTCAAATATTACCAAATTATCAACATTGGGTAAACATGAATGATTGTTAACAAAATGCCAGTGCCTCAGTTGTGTTTCCTGTGCAAAAGGACCATTCTATAAAAGGCGCTTCATAAAGAAAATGGGTTAACGTGTGAAAAACAAATCTGGCTTATGGGAGGCACTAAATAAATGCAACTTTTATCCCTATCCTAATCTCATTCCCCCTTTTCTCTAGTGAGGCCAGACTGAAGGGGATTTAAATGGGGAATTATGAAAAACAAGCTTACAATTTGATAGATTTCTCAGTATTGAAAATTCAGTGATGTCAGCTTCATTAATCTTTACTATATTCTAAACTCTTAAAATTATATCTGAATGTTATTGTCTAAGTTTAGTTGATTATCTTATCATTGTATACCCTACTTTCTATGGCCCTTAAATTATATGGCACATAGGGATTCTCACGTGGCTCAGTTAGTTAAGCATCCAGCTCTTGATTTCAACTTGAGTCATGTTCTCATGGTTTGTGAGTTCGAGTCCCACATCAGGCTCTGTGCTGACAGTGCAGAGCCTGCTTGGGATTTTCTCTCTCTCTCCCCTTCTCTCTCTCTGCCCCTCCCCATTCACATATCTCTCTCTCCCCATGAGTCAGGGAGGGACACAGAATCTGAAGCAGGCTCCAGGCTCCAAGCGGTCGGCACAGAGCCCAACACGGGGCTCAAACTCACGAACCACGAGATCATGACCCGAGCTAAAGTTGGATGCTTTACCAACTAAGCCACCCAGGTTCCCCTAGAGAATATATTTATAAGTGACCTTCATTGAAAGCATCCTGTGTCAGATACCAGAGGAATCATCTGTTGTTTCTCCTTTAGGGTAATAAATTACCATTTCTTATGGGGAAAATGGTGATCCTGTGGGAGATGCATATGGCCCCCTCTTGAAGAGCTTAACTTCCTTGAACATTTTCTGTCTCCATCAATAAAGATTTAACTACTCTATTTGTTAACTTTTATCCAAACTATACAACAGTGAATCAGCAGAGTAGCATTCCATGGGCACTGTGGTCCGGCATCCATCACCCAACATTATCCACAAGTAGAAAGATCTCTAGTCTCTTGCTACTCAACGTGTCCACATACCAAGAGCACTGGTTATTAGTTATTCATGCTGAGTAACTAATACCTCCAAACTTAGCAATGTAAACAACAGACATGTTCTATGTCATGGCTTCTGTGAGTCAGAAACCTGAGCACAGATTAACTGAGTGTCTCTGGCTCAGGGTCTGTTCACAAGTCTTCAGTCAACATGTTGGCTAGGGCTGCAGTCATCTCAAGGCTCAACTCAGGAGGCTCTGCTTCCAGCCTCACTCATATAGCCAGTAGCAGTTGGCGGGCCTAGGCCTTGCTAACTGCTGTCCAGTGATACCAGTTCCTTATCATGTAGATCTCACAATAGGACAGTTCATCGCCTGGCAGATGGTTCCCCTCAGAGCAAGCAACAGAGTATACCTGAGATGGAAACCGGTCTTTTTGTAACCTTTTCTCAGGAGAGACATCCCATCATTTTCACTATAATCTGTTCCTTAGAAACAAGGTAATAGGCCCAGTCCACACTCCAGGGCAGGGAACTAATGGGAGTGTGGATACCAGAAGGGGGTTACCGGGAGTCCTCTGAGAGGCCCCCAAGGATTTCCTAGCATCCGCCTGGGATGTGTTAGAAATGCATGATCGTGGAACTAGTGAACGGGATCTGAATTTTAACAAGACTCTCAGGTGACCCATATGCATGTAAAGGTGGAAAAGCACTCTTCTAGGGAGCAAGGCACATGCCCTTTATTCTGTCACAGAGGCTTGCTTCTCAGCTTAATGTTACTTACCAGTTGATGTTACTTTCCAAGGAGTGCAAAGTCAGTTTTCCTCATGACTCAGTTCTCCCCTGCCCACAAAAAGAAAAAAAAAGGGAAGGTTATGGAAGTACTACTGTGCTGAAGACAGATTAGAAAGAGAATCCGGGGGCGCCTGGGTGGCTCAGTCGGTAAACGTCCAACTTCAGCTCAGGTCATGATCTCATGGTTCGTGAGTTTGATCCCCGCATCAGGTTCTGTGCTGACAGCTCGGAGCCTGGAGCCTGCTTGGGATTCTGTGCCTCCCTCTCTCTCTGCTCCTCCCCCACTCACCTCTGTCACTCTCTCTCAAAAATAAATAAACATTAAAAGAAGAGAATTGGGAGACTGGGGAAGAAGTGGGGCATGAGGATTATGTCGAACAGATTGAATACCAGCATCAAGAAGTCTAGGGGCACCTGGGTGGCTCATTCTGTTGAGTGTCCGACTTTGGCTCTGGTCACGATCTCACAGCATGTGGGTTGGAGCCCCACGTCAGGCTCTGTGCTGACGACAGCTCGGAGCCTGGAGCCTGCTTCAAATCCTGTGTTTCCCTCTCTCTGACCCTCCCCCGTTCATGCTCTGTCTCTCTCCGTCTCAAAAATAAACATTAAATTTTTTTTTTAAAGAAGTCTACAGTACTGTTTCCTCAAAACCTCTTAAGTGCATTGCTAAATAACTCTGCATTAAAAATGCTATTTATAATGGTGGCCCATTACTAATTGATTCAGCTCAGTTCTACATGGTTCTTTTTATCAAGATAGGGAAGTGTGCAGCATATTTTGGAAATATATCCATTAAAATTATAATATAAAATGCAAATGCTTACATTATTTTTAGATATCTCTAGTCCCTTTCCAAGTATATTTCATGTCTCAATAATGCTTAAATAATAATCTATATTCAATATTTGAAATCTTTCCATAGAAAACACTAATAACTTTGGGATAAATATTTAAATTTTCCTCAAATTATGTTTAGTGGAAAGGGTAAAATTACATTAAATTTTTAATCCTGAATAGAAAAATAAAAGCCCTCAGGGGAGAAATGAAAGTCTCTAATTCTCTAATCTACTTATGATAAAATGCACTGGGTTAGGCAAAGCCTTTACTCTTCCTGTACCTTTAATTCAATAGCAAAAAAACAATATGAATCACTGAATTTTACTTTTTTAAAATTTTTTAAATTTTATTTTATTTTTTAGAGACAGAGCACAAGGGGGGTGGGGGAGGGGCAGAGAGCGAGAGGGAGACACAGAATCCAAAACAGGCTCCAGGCTCTGAGCTGTCAGCACAGAGCCAGACATGGGGCTCGAACTCACAGAACATGAGATAGTGACCTGAGCCAAGGTCAAACGCTCAACCAATTGAGCCAGGCTGGCACCCCTGAATTTTACTTTTGAAACCAATGTTGCACTGTATGTTAACTAAAATTTAATTTAAAAGATAAAATAAAAATAAAATAAAATAAAATAAAATAAAATAAAATAAAATAAAATAAAATAAAATAATAAAATAAAAGTGGGCAGAGGAATATAGCCAGTTTTCCAAAGAAGATACACAGATGGCCAACAGGTATATGAAAAGGTGCTCAATACCACTAATCATCAGAGAAATACAAATCAAAAGCATAATGAGATATTACTTTACACCTGGTAAGATGGCTGTTATTGAAAAGAAAATAAATATTAAGTGTTGACAAAGATGTAGAGAAAATGGAACCCTGTGCACTGTTGGTAGGAATGTAAATTGTTGAAGCCACTCTGGAAAACAATATGGAGGTGTCTTAAAAAATTAAAAATTATGTCGCTTCTGGGTATATATCTGGAGGAAACAAAATCGCTATCTCTAAAAGATATCTGCACTCCTTATTTTCAGTAGAGCATTAGTTACAATAGCCAAGTCATGGAAGCAACCAGGTGCCCATCACTGGATGAATGGATAAAGAAAATGTGATACACACATGCACACACACACACACACACACACACACACACAGGAATATTACTCAGCCATAAAGAGAAGGAAATTCTGCCATTCATGACAACGTGGATGGACTCAGGACATTACACTGAGTGAAACAGAGAAAGACAAAGAGTGTTTGATCTCACTTGTATGTAGAATCTAAACACACTGAACTCATAGAGTCAGAGAACAGCTTGGTGGTAGCCAGAGGTGGATGACAAACTTCCAGTTACAAGATAAATACGTTCTGGGGATGTCATGTACCGCATGGTGACCAAAGTTACCAATACTGCATCGTGTATCTGGAAGTTGCTAAGAGAATAGATCCTAAAAATTCTTAACAATACTGCATCGTGTATCTCCTGGAAGTTGCTAAGAGAGTAGATCTTAAAAATTCTTAACAATACTGCATCGTATATCTGGAAGTTGCTAAGAGAATAGATCTTAAAAATTCTTAACAATACCGCATCGTGTATCTGGAAGTTGCTAAGAGAGGAGATCTTAAAAATTCTTATCATAAGAAAAAAAAATTATTGTTAAGTATGCAAGGTGACAAAAGATAATTTATTGTGGTAGTTATTTCACAGTATGTACATACACCAAATCATCATCATTAGGTGTGCATACACCTAAAGCTGACACAATGTTATATGTCAGTTGTATCTCAAAAAACCTTAAATTATGCATCGAAGCCTACAAACTAAGACACCATATGAAAAACAAATGTTATAAATGTTCAAAACCATCACTTTTTAATGTTTCACTATTAACCATTTTCTTGAGGTTATTTAAAATATTTACTGTACCCACAGGGAGAAAATATTACCTAATGCTGGGCTACTGAGCACCTTTTCTCAGCTTCGTGTTTAGCGGCGTCACATTGGGAGCTTGCAATTAGCCATGGTTGGAGTATTGACAGCACAGAAATTAGAAAACGCTATCAATCAGAACTTGACTTTTATTTTGTTGACTGTCTTTAAGACAGTGATGGAGACAATGTTAATATGGCAGATTAAATTTAGAAGTGTGTCATGTCCTTAATTATTACATTTTTGACAGCATAAAAAGTTGGGAGATATTAAAAAACTCTTGTCCAAGTCACTAAAGATCACTAATAAACCTTTAAAGTTTTGACCTGACTAGTGCTGAACCACGTAACTAGGCTGAAGCAGCAACAGGCTTCCCTTTAATGAATATAATTTGTGCCAGGGTGAGAAATTGTTTAAAAGTGGATCACATAGGGGCGTCTGGGCGGCTCAGTCAGCTAAGCATCCAACTCTTGATTTTGACTCACGTCATGATCTCACGGTTCATGAGTTCAAGCCCCACATCGGGCTCCACACTGACAGTGCAGAGCCTGCTTGGGATTCTCTCCTTTTCCCTCTTACTGCCCTCTCCCTGCCTATAAACAAGCAAACAAACAAACCAAACTTTAAACAAGTAGATCACATAGATTAATGACAAAACGATTGAAAAAAGAGTGATTGGTGTCAACTCCTTGTTAAATTATGGTTGAACTGTAACGATAGGTTGCCGTACATATAAGAATTCAGCAAAAAATGTACAGAAAGCATTTTCTGAGAATCAACTAGTTACACACACACAAAAATCTATACACAAGTAGAATAAAAGGTAATGTACATTTTAGTATTATTTGTAAAGTGTGTGCTACACATCTGTTATATCAGCACGATTCTGGTGGCGCGTGAGTGTGGTTTTCCCAGGGAGTCAGTTGTTGGACATTTGCCACGCCACTCTGCCTCCTCCTTCCTTCCCAGTGTGAGCGGGGCCACTCCGTATCACAGGAGCACATCGTCATAGCCTCATCTGCCACGTAAAAATGACGTTTTAAGTTCTAACCGGGAAAAATGCACAGGCAGAAAGAATATTTGTTACGACTTAGTGGGGACACTTCTGGTCTGGTCCTTGTTCTATTCACGTGCGGTTCTCTGCCACAGATATCTCAAGTCCGTGTTTTTCTTAACGCATTCCAAATGAATTTCTGCTCAGGTGATTTATATTCTCTCTCATTGCCCCAAACGACGTTTTGCATATACATATTGAAAGCACTCAGGAGAAACAATATTCGCTGTATCAGAGTATGGAAAAGAAATTGACATCGCAGGCTCTAAGTGCTGACTGGATTCTAGCACTGGACAGAAGAGGACTGAAAAGCTCCCTGGTCTTATTTTGATGATCAGAGGATTCGCCAGCAGGGAACTGTGTGGCACTCGTGAGCAGGCCTGGTGGCAGGAATTTATATTTGACATTCGGGAGAGTCACATGTGCCCCCTTTCAAATAAACCAGATGCAGCTTCCTAATTTATCAAAACATTAATCAGTTAGCTGTGCAGATGACAGTGGTTTTATGTACGTAATTTAGTCTCGGGGGAAATTACTCTTCTATAAGGTTTTGGGAAAAGAGAGAACTGTTTTAGTTATTGTTCAGTTCCACAGAAAAACACCACAAATGGAGGAAGACAAAGCTGATATAAAAATGGAATCCTCCGTTGCCCAATTAGAAAGAAATTTTGTTGTGAATTTCAAACTGCGTGAGAAGGCAGAGGGAATTTCTGGCAAATAGCACTTGTAAAAGGCCGCAGGCTTTTCTCCTGAAGCATTTGAAACCAAAAGCAGTGGATGGAAATGTTGTACAGTGCCTTCTCGGACTGCAAGGAGACAATAATGTCCTTATGGATCCTCTGAGAATACAGTTAGAGAAGTGGTTTATAAATACAGCTATTAATAAAACCGCCAGAAATTTTAAGGATGGGTAGGCAGAAAATCTTCTGTGATCATCAAATTGAGGATGTGGTGAATTTGGAGAGGGAGCAAATTTGGACTCGATTAGATTAGGCAAGGGAACACACAAATAAACTGGGATAAACTGGGAAAACTATTCCAAACATTGTTATAGCAGCCTTTTAATAAGGTAGAAAAAGATGCCTTTAACTTTTTTTTTGTATATTTGGAAATAAATACAGCTGGAAAAAAAAGGCCTTCTACCGATTTCAAATTTGAAAAATACGTTCCTCTGAATTAGGAACTAGGATTAGAGCATCACGCATCACATTAAAAGGCAAATCTGATCTGTTTTCCTTTCTTTGTGTATGTGATTGTGGACTTACAAAGTCATCTTTCTCCCTTCTAATTCATACTGCAGCTTGCTGGACATTTGGGATTTAGGTCATGGATAGTGCAGATTTTACGTTAGAAGTACATACCTAGGAGATGGCCTGCTTTTATCTGACTAGTCGATCCTTGTAAACAAAAGGGCTGGAGTGCTGTCCACGCCTCCAGTATGACAAGACAGAGCCAACACTGCCCGTATTTGGAAGACACATTCCACAGCCCATGTACACATTTATGAACATAAATAGGCATATGGAAGATGATATGTATGTTTATCCTGGGGCAGAACACAAACAAGAAGCCAAACAGAAAGAGCTAAAATTACTGTCCTCTCCCAATTTCTGATAAGGAGATTAAAATTCACGGAGAGCTCAAACTGCTGGCTCGGGCCAGGAGTTCTTACTAGCTAAAACTTTGGCTGGAGCTGTTGACTAGCAAAACTGATGGCTCCCTCTCCTCCAGAGCCCACGTACTTTTCTCCTAGCAGAAACAACCTAGTAATCAAATGGCCACAGGAATGACCAAAGGATCCGGGATGTCAAAATGGAGGGAAATCCTGACATGATCCGATCTGCAGATCCTTTGGATCAAATAACATCATCATCATAAAAAAAAAAAAAAAAAAAAAAAAAAAAACCTCAATGTGAAAAGCAGACAAGTGCTAGGTGGTTCCTGAGTTGAGTTAAATTTTCAACCCCGGCAGAAATGACCTTTGTTCACAAACTGCTTTATCACCTCCACCGAGGCAGGTGACTCACTGGAGCTGAGAATACAGCCTCATCATTGTTCCTCATGAACGCAGAGGCCGAGGTCCCGTGTGCCCAGCCACTTTGCCCAAAGCTCACACAGGTTGACAGTGACAGTGACTGGAACCCTGTGCCGCGTTCCTCACATAGCAGCACAAAAGAAGTTGACTTGTTTAGCAACTCCCTGGTTCACTGCAAATTTGACCACATTCCTGCCTTCATGGATTCATTATGCTAATTCATAACCTTTGTAGTCTTTCAGTGTTAGAATGATGGCCTAGAAGAAAACACAGATCTGGAAAAGCTTATTATTAAAAATATTTTGCTGTTGGGGCTCCTGGGTGGCTCAGTCGGTTAAGAGCCCGACACTTGGTTTTAGCTCAGGTCCTGATCTCAGGTTCGTGAGTTTGAGCCCTAAGGTGGGCTCTGTGCTAACAGCGCACAGCCTTCTTGGGATTCTGTCTCCCTCTCTCAGCCCCTCTCCTGCTCAGGCATGCTCTCTCTCTGTCTCTCTGTCTCTCTCTCTGTCTCTCTCTCAAAATAAATAAATATATATATATATATATATATATATATATATATATATTAAAAAGACTATTTGGGGTGCTTGGGTGGCTCAGTCAGTTAAGTGACCGACTTTAGCTCAGGTCATGATCTCATGGTTTGTGAGTTCAGGCCCTGCATCAGGCTCTGCGCTGACAGCTTGGAGCCTGGAGCCTGCTTTAAATTCTGTGTCTCCCTCTCTCTCTGCCCCTCCCCCACTCGTGCTCTCTCTCCCTCTCTCTCTCTCTCAAAAATAAATAAATGTTAAAAAAAAAATAATAAAGGCGATTTCCTCTTTCCGGATCTCTCATTTCAAGTTCTGCTGTACACCCAGCTCACTACTTGTCCAAAAATGATACGAAATTTCAGCATTCACCCCATCTAGAGACCTGCTATGTTACAATCCTGAAGCGTGAGAGACTTCGGTTAAGCCTGAAGGTGAATTACATTGTGATAACTACAAGGACCAAAGTGGGGGAAGGGGGAGGAAGAAAAGAGGGAGTGACATTCAGATCTCTTTGAATCAATCAGTACAAACCTTTTTCTTTTTCTTTTTCTTTTTCTTTTTCTTTTTCTTTTTCTTTTTCTTTCTTCCTTCCTTTCTTTCTTTCTTTTTCTTTCTTTCTTTTTCTTTCTTTTTCTTTCTTTCTTTCTTTTTCTTTTTCCTTTTCTTTTTCCTTTCTTTTTCTTTTTATTTTTTCTTTTTCTTCCTTCCTTCCTTCCTTTCTTTCTTTCTTTCTTTTTCTTTCTTTTTCTTTTTCCTTTTCTTTTTCCTTTCTTTTTCTTTTTCTTTCTTTCTCTTTTTCTTTCTTTCTTTTTCTTTTTCCTTTCTTTTTCTTTTTCTTTTTCTTTTTTTTTTCTTTTTCTTTTTGTAAATGCCCTATTTGTTCCCTTTGTTTAACTCATTTCATCAAGTGTTTACAGAATACCTGTGCATGTGCTGTGCTAGTACCGGTTATCACATCAGAACAAACAGAATGGTGTTTGGAATGTGAGTCACACCTTGAAGTCCACGTCCTTTCAGAGACACTATCTCAGAATCTGTACATTTAAGCTAGGAATGCCAGTTTCCTTGTGCCAGGTTTGCATCCTGTGAATGAATCCAGATGGGATTGCACGCTGAGAATGCTTCAGTATGGAAATGCTCTTTCCAGAAGTTGCCTCTCTCCTCCCTCTCAAGTCCCATATCACTGACCCACCGCAAAACCCAAGGGAGGCATGTTCTTGACAGATGGTCCAATCTGAAGCAATAATTCCGCCCTTGAATAAATACCAATCAGGCACCTGCTACGTGCCCAGCACTCTTGCAGGTCTTGGGCACAGAGTGGTGACCAGAATGGACCAAATTCCCTGCACTCTGTGGTGCTTACATGCTCATGGGGAAAACAGAACATAAATATAATAAGCAGGATGATTTCAACTAGCTGTAAATATTGTGAAGGGAACCCAAAAACCATAGAAGAGTAGTGTTGAACTCAGCATGGAGATTGGATACCATGATAGATCAGGAAAGTGTTCTCCAAGAAAGGGAATGTAAACCCAGACCATGAACAGGGCCTCCCAACTCTATATCCTTAAAGTTACTGGACCTTATAAGGTCTCAGGTGAAAGAACTGGAAGTTCCCTACCAACGGGCCAGGCTACTGTCTCCTTGATAGATGGCCAGACGTTCTAAAGACGGACAAGAGAAACAGGGAGGAAAGGCGGGGTAGCTACCGGAGACAGAAGCATCATTGTGATTTAGTTCCGTGACAGATTGCTCAGACTTTCAAGGTCCATTGGCGATAGCAAAACCACACCTCAGTTCCAGGAGAAAGCGGTAGGAAGCAGCCTAGAGCTCCAGGTAATGGACAGGCAGCCATGTGAACTGGCCAGCCGGGCACTCCTACAGCAGACAGCTGTTTACTCTCTCCCCAGGAGGACAGAGGTGGAAGTTAAATCTGTAATCACTATCAGCCAGATCAACGCGTTCTAACTGACTTGCTTTCGTCATGTTTCCCCCAGCCGTGGTTCAATGGCCTGTGAATGTTTACCTTCAGTAGAAAAAGATTTAAAAAAAAAAACTGGTCAAAGGAAGCTTTTGTGACTTCACAGTCTACTCCTCTCTGATCTGCGTTGCTCAATGAAATTGAAAAATTTGTATCTGATGCAGTCACTGTGTGACTCAGACCAAAACTGCTGGAAAAAAATTGTCCTGAGTATGCTAAAACCCCAGAGTGACACATTTGTTGGGAATGTGCATTATTACCGCCTTAAGAGCCGAACTTTCACACATCTAAAATTATGCCTATTTCTTTTTTCTTTTTGAAGTTTATTTATTTATTGGGGGGGGGGGGGCGGGGAGGGACAAAGGAAGAGGAAGAGAGGGAATCCCAGCCAGGCTTCGCATGCTATCAGCACAAGAGCTCGACTCGGGTCTCGATCCCATGAACCTTGAGATCAGGACCTGAGCCAAAATCAAGAGTCGGGAGCATAACTGACTGCGTCACCCAGGGGCCTACTTCTAAAAACATTATGCCTATTTCTAAAAAAAAAAAAAAAAATCAGTGCTCAGGTCAGACGTTAAGATATGGAAAAATTGTAAGACATTTCTTACATGGGCCAGCAGAGGAGGCTGGACTCAGCTTTAGTGCTTGATAGAAGAAGAGGACTTCAGGAATGGGGAGGATTTAAAGAGGAAGAGAAGAAGTAGTTCAAGGGAGGGGACTAACAGAGAACACACCCGCAGCTGGAAAAGACCAGAACATTTTCACGCGACAGGGCGGGGCTGCGAACAAATGCAGCTGTGGCTCATTTGGAGAGCTGACGGGAAACGGTCCCATTTATGTCGCACCATGCCTACAGCGGGCACAGTGTGTTTCGTCAGCTACAGATGCCTAACAGAAGAATTTTGTAAGACTTTGGCTCATATGGGGTTTCTAGGCTCTTCAGCGGACCTAGACAATTTGTTGCTTGACAAATATCCGTTGTATCAAGTGTAACCTGAACAGTATCTTGATGGCCCATGGGGTGTGTGGGTGATTATGAGCATGAAGACTGCCAGAAAGCCTCCTTCCTCAACACAACACCGCTGCAAGGTCACTGAGCCAGCAGTGTCACTGAGACACTAAGACAGACAGGAAAGCCTCTCAAAAAGTACCCAGTTACCATTCTTCTGTTCATGGACACCTCAGAGATGAATGATTGTCACTGTTACCTTCTACACAGTTGGTTTTGGTCTTTTCTCAGAGAAGATAAGGAAGTTACCCTGGTTACTATATGTAATATCCTCACAAAATGAAGGGTTTAAAATCGTACTTTATGCTTTTTTATAAATTTATACATTTATAAACTTATGTATACATGTATAAATTTACGTATTTATACATACATAACTGGTAACCTCACATCTTCGAAGTCATTGATAGACATTCCATCTCTCCTAATGTTTGTTCACCACAATCACTCAATCCAAAGTTCACCTTCGGTTATGGATTAACTCCTAACCAGGAAGTACTTTTATAATATGAATGCATACATTTGAAGACAATAGGCTCCTTTCTCCCTTAAGGCTTGAGTCACTCATGACTGAATGCCTTTAATAATTCTAGAAACCCACAAGTCTGAATTAGCCTTGTATCTTAAAGAAAAGAATCAGCGGGGCGCCTGGGTGGCTCAGTCGGTTGAGTGTCCGACTTTGGCTCAGGTCATGATCTCGCAGTCTGTGAGTTCGAGCCCCACATCAGGCTCTGTGCTGACAGCTCAGAGCCTGGAGCCTGCTTCGGATTCTGTGTCTCCCCCTCTCTCTGCCCCTCCCCTGCTCATGCTTTGTCTCTCTCTCTCTGTCAAAAATAAATAAACATTAAAAGAAATTAAAAAAAGAAAGAATTAGCAAAGCCCAGCCTTTTAGATTAATGACCCCAAAAATAAACATTAAAAACAATTAAAAAAAAAAAAAGAAAGAATTAGCAAGGTCCACCCTTTTGGATTAATGACCCCAAATGGAAACAAACAAACAAACAAAACAAAACCAGAAATTCCATTTCAAACCATAATGAATGTGACCAGGACCTCTGGTGGCCAAATGTATTCCTGGCTCCTAGTCTAGGCACTGGAATCTTTATGGGAGCTATGTCTCTTCACTTCCAACTAGAATAGGGGCAATCATGAGAGTTCATGCAGTCTACCTCTTTCCATATTCTACAGGACCACCACGCTTTTGATATTAGTGAATGTCCCCCATTTAACTGTAGGACCTATAAAGAAATTCTACTTTGTGCTGTGAGACAGATTTCTTTGAAGTCGTTTAGGACTACACACCTAGAAGGCACCTAGGGAAGTTCTAGAACTTTCTCAGATTTTCATATACCAATTTGGAGTGGGACTTCCCCTGACATGTCCGAGGCAAGTAACCAGGTCTGTAGAAGACATCTGTATGCTTCATCTTGTAAAGTGGAACAGTATTGGTTGGCATCCTTTTGATTCAAGGAATATTAAAGCAATTTGTTCTTAAAAATAAAAGCATTATTTAGTACTATATATTTGTCAACATAGCTATAAAGAGTGCAGACCTTTTCTGTACTCTTAACTCTTTTCTGTAGATTTCAGCTTCTTCATCTGTATAATGGGGATAAAAATAATAATCTATGGTAACGGGTTGCTATTAATGAAGGTTGGACCTTGCATAATGATGTCTGGTACATTATCATGCAAAAACCAGGAGCTGCTACAATGGTAGTGATTCCTTAATTTCTACACATTTCTCTTCTCCCCACCTCACGGGACCTACATATATATATATATATATATATATATATATATATCCCCAGGTAAATATGGATAAGTGATTAGTCTGGCCAGAGAGAGGATGTGTTTCTGAGCAGAAAACCTGACATTCAGAATGGTATTCCCAGGCAACTTGGTTAGGGCCAGGGATGCAGTGGGAGTTTTACAGTCCCCTTTGGACCCGATGCATCTGGCAGGAAGTGAGTTGTTTATGACTTTCGCCATCGGTCAGGAGATTTCCAAAGATCCTGAGATGGAATGAATTTGTATTCTGTTCTGTGCATTGCAAGTTATAGACTGCAGAAGACAGGATCCAAATGAATTTTGAGTCTTTCAAAAATGTAGATGGGGCGCCTGGGTGGCTCAGTCGGTTGAGTGTCCGGCTTCGGCTCAGGTCATGATCTCACGGTTCGTGGGTTCAGGCCCCACGTTGGGCTCTGTGCTGACAGCTCAGAGGCTGGAGCCTGTTTCGGAATCTGTGTCTCCCCCTCCCTCTGCCCCTCCTATGCTCATGCTCTGTCTCTCTCTGTCTCTCAATAATAAATACACGTTTTAAAAACAGGTAGAATAACTGGCGTGTCTTTCGTCTCCCCCCTCTTCCCCGTAGGTTAACCTCAGAGCCACAGATGTGAGGCTCATGCGCCAGTTGCTTGTTATCAACGAGAGCATTGAGTCCATCAAGTGGATGATTGAAGAGAAGGCCACCATTACCAGCCGAGGAAGCAGTCTCAGTGGCAGCCTGTGCAGTTTATTGGAGAGTCAGAGCACCTCCTTACGTGGCAGCTACAATAGCCTGCATGATGGCAGTGATGGGCTGGATGGCATCTCCGTGGGGAGCTTTCTGGACACTCTGGCAGATGATGTCCCAGGCCATCAGACCCCATCAGACTTGGACCAATTCAGTGACAGCTCCATAATAGAGGACTCACAAGCACTGCACAAGCACCCCAAACTGGATTCTGAATACTACTGCTTTGGCTAATGACCCAGTTTTTTGCATGGGATTGGTGTGCAATTAACTTGTATTTATCCTTCTTCTCCGCTGCTATCTTTTTGGTGTGATTTTTTTTTTATATATATATATATGACAACCTTTTTAAAAGAAGCTTATTTTGAAACTGCTTGATGATAATTCTGTTGCTCCTAATATTTCTCATCTGGACTGATCTTTCTCTCGTACATCTCTATTTTTATTTATTACAATGATTTTTCTCCCTTCTTTACAGTGGCACAAGTAAAGTAGGGGGAAAAAGAATAAGCAATAATTATGTTTTTGCTTTTGTTTTCAGAGCAAGGGGTCAGGGATTACCAAAAAATAAATCTTTGCTAAATTTTACAATAAACCAAAGTCTGACAACAGTTTATTTTGTTCTTTGTATGCTTAAACAATTCAAAGTTTCATTTTCCAGAACATACTGAAGTTTATTAGGATTTGTATCGTAGGTTGGACAAAAGAGTTGCAACAAACGTAGGCATTATTTGTAGGCAAAAACTTCCTAGTTATAAAAACAAACAATACAGCTAGTCACATACTTCCACGTGGCAATTATTCGGAAGCCACAACTCTGTGAAATCTGCTCACTTCAACTTTGAGTTCATACTTTGGATCGTACTTTTGTCTTTAGTGACTCTAACTCAAACTATATAAGCTTAGTTGTGTGATAATGTATAGGATTCTCCCAGATTTCAAAGAATAATTGAGGTTAGATACATGAAGGTGATTAGAGAGGTTCTAACTTGTATTTTGAGATTTTGTTGACATTTGTTTATAGGTGTTTTGTGATTCTGATATGATATACAAACACATAAATCACATATATGGATGGATGGATGGATGGATGGATGAAGTGGGAATTAGAATCACCATTTGTGAAGTCTAATATATCTGTCATCCTGGAGTAAAAAATCTCTTAGTTTTCTGAAATGACATCCAAAAATATAACTCATGTAGTAAACAAACATTTCATTTTGGTGTGTTATGAATCTTCCACATTCTTTTACCTAAATGATTCCTCATGAGTGAATTATTGAGATTTCAAACTGTTCTTTGTAAATATGTTTCTGTACTAAACACCTTACAGTATGAATCAAAAAGCCTTCCTATTTATAATTGAAAAATGTCCATACTTGAGAAATGGTTTCCCCAAATTTCCTTTGTTGATATATAACTATTACACTCTTGTCAAATGTATTGTTTGCTTCCAGAACATATGTTATTCCATTTCCAATTAAAATCTATAGGGTCTATATTTTACACCAGTCTTTTTTTCATAAATTACTTGATATAATCCACATCGCAACAATCTCATGATGTGAAAATTGTCTCTTTTCTATATTTGAGGAAACTGAGGCACATGGAAGGTAGGTAACTGGATCAAATCACCAGTAAGTGTCAAGACTCGGATTTGAACTTGAGTCTCTCTCAGCCATAACAATAACAATGGCCCCTTTGATACCTATTGAACTTAAATAATAAAGTGTGGATAAAAAAGCAAATATAAGCCCATTACCAAAAAAAAAAAGACCAATATTTTCTTTCCAATCAGTGAGAACCCACATTTCCCAATACTAAGCTTTCTAAGCCCTTTCCTGAATTCACATGTCCGGAGTCAGTTTTGTTCCTACAGGTGAATTGGGGATTTGACATGCCAACCGTTACTAATGTATTTTCCCCTTCCTGCTTATTTTTACTTTCAACTTAGCAAAGGCTGGCTGATTGCCTATTCTGTTCAGTTTTAACCTAGAATTAAACCAAGCCGTTTTCAGCACAGATTATTTACCCAATTAAAATCTGAGAATGTTCATTATGACCTACCAGAGAAACATCCTTAGAACCAAGACTGATGCGTTCAAGCAGAGGGTAATGAAATATGTAACCAGATGTCTAGCACTGCAAGAACATCCTCAGTAAGAGGGAAGGAAGCAGACAGCAAGGGTATAAGAGGCATCAAGGGAAAATTCTCACCCCATCACAACCCAGCATTTGCCTAGGACAAGCCAGGTACATGAACAGTGATTTCTGTCCTCCGATCATACCTGTAGATTGTAAATCAAATGTGGCAAATTTCTTTCACATCCTCCTCTTCTTAATCAGGAAGATTAGGCTATTTGCCAATCCCATGCTCTCTGTATGTGTCCCATCTGTGGAAAGGATATTATAAAAGCAAAAGAGTATAATATGGGAAAAGTGTGTGGAATAGTTTTCATTGATCCATTGTATTTTAAGGGAAACTGTCATGAACACTGGCAGAATACTCGAGAATTTTTTTGGCTCTATGAGTTTCACTACTGTATGTGCTTTACATACTGTATGTATGTGTTCCTATTGATTTATTTTTTTTGCAAAATATATCAATTATAAAGTTTATGATTTAAATAGTAGAGTCATATGAAGCCAACAATGTTTTGATTGTTTATTTTACTAAGTGGAGGAAAATATACAGTCAAACAACACTAATTACTAACATATTTCTTTGTTTCAAAAGAATGAATGCATTTTTAACTAAAGAATCCCCGTAACTAATCTCTGACCTGGAGCATCTGATATTTGATCTATGTCAGCATCATGAGAAAATGGGGTAAAAAGTTAAAGGAAAAATGCCTTGTGAACTATTCTGCCTGCACTGAGCTGCCTTCTCCCAGAGAAATGGAAACTGTCCTTGGTTCTATAAATCTCTCCATTTTATAGACCCATCTGCCTTATAATGAGAAGGAGATAATTGGAGGTAAGGAACTTTGAAAATTTAGAATACATTTTAAGGGTATTGCAAATAAAGAAATGCCAGATGACCCAGTTAGAAGACTTTTTGATTTTTTTTAAGTAATCTCTACATACAACGTGGGGCTGGAACTCACGACCCCAAGATCAAGTCACGTGCTTTACAGGCTGAGCAAGCCCAGGCATTCTGACCAACTTAGAAGCCTTAATTAAACTTCAAAAACCTCCAATAATTATACTACCAGTCAGCCCCAAGTTGCATAACATAATGTGTTAAGTATTTGTCAACACTTAGAAATGCAATAAGGATTCTTTGCTGTTGGGTAAATTATAAAGGTATTTGAAGCTCCACGAACAACTTCAATCAGGCATTTAATGTATCCCCAACTCCAGCAAAACACAATTACCTCCATTCTGTCAAAAAATAGTTGTTTTGAGGTCCTTATCTTATACCTTAGCAGCAGATGACACATTAGATTATGCATTTCTAGAAAGACTTTCTTCATTTGGCTTCCAGGACATCACTCGCCCTTGGGTCCCATCATCCCCCACTTGCCTTCTTGTTGGCACACTCTGTTGCTGTTTTCTTTTCATATTCCTGACTTCCAAACACACGAATGCCCCTTTTCTCAATCTTGGTATCACTTCTATTCTAAAATGTCTCCCTTGGGAATTTCACCCAGTTCCAGAGCTTTAAATGGCATCCGTGTACTGAGATTCCCAAAAGAATATCTCTTGCCCCAGTTTCTCTCCTGAACTCAAGTCTCCCATGTCTCTCTGCCTCCATAAGAATTTGACTTAATGTCTGATAAGCATTAGTCTAAACATACAAAACTGGGATTTTGTTCTTATTTTCTAATCTTCTCCAGTTCAGAAAATGGTGTCTCCACTCATCAAATGCTCAGCCAAATCCAAGAAAGATAATTGCATTCTTTCTCTCACACCACATCCAATCCATCACGCAAATCATACAAGCCCCACCTTAAAAATGTGTCCAGAATGGACTACAAATTCTTACCCCTACTACTATTACCACACGAATCCAAACCACCATCACTTCTTCCTGGGTCTATCCCAATAGCCCTGTCTTGTTTCCTTGCTTCCACCGTTAACCTTTCCACAGTTGGTATTCAACACAGCAACCAGATTAACCTTTTCAGATACAAGTCAGATATTTACTAGCCTCTGTTCCAACCCTGTAATGTACCTCCATTTCTCTCCTTGTGTATAATCCAAATCTTTACCACAGACTACAAAATCCTATGCATTCTGTCACCTTTCTACCTGTCTGACTTCATCTGATACCATTCTCTCCCTCTCTCATTGTGACCCTCATTTGTATTCTTATTATCCTTAAAAACTCAAAATCCAAGCCATGTTCCTAAATCAGAATCTTTGCACCTATCTTCCATCTTTTTAAAATATTTTTCCCGGGACACCTGAGTGGCTCAGTCAGTTAAGCATCTGACTTCAGCTCAGGTCATGATCTCACAGTTAGTGGGTTTGAGTCCTGGATGGGGCTCTGTGCTGACAGCTCAGAGCCTGGAGCCTGCTTCAAGTTCTTTGTGTGTCTCTCTCTGCCCCTCCCGTGTTCATTCTCTCTCTCTCTCTCTCTCTCTCTCTCTCTCTTTGTCTCTCTCTCAAAAATAATATAAAACATTATTTTTTTTAATATTCTTCTCCCAAATACTCATAAATCTTGTTTCTCCAGTTCTTTTTGGTCTCTAGTCAAATGGCATCCTTTCTGAGAGGACTTCTTACATACACACTAGCACATTCTGTCCTTATCCTGGTTTGTTTTTCTTCATATCATCACTTAATACATAGTTTTGGCATGTACTTTCTGCTTCTCCACACTAGAATATAAGGCCTGTAAGAATAAGAACTGTGTTTTGTTCACTATTTTTCCCAACCACCTAAAAGAGTGTCTGTCACATAGCAGATACCAAATACATACTTTTCTTGATTAAAGCAATTAAAAACATTTGCTGGGTGCCTTCTAGGTGCCGGAACATGATTGTACTAGGTTCTGATGATACAGAAAGGAGGAAGGTATGAATTCTGCTTTCAAGGAACTCATTTTTATAGTATGTTTCTCTGGAAGGAAATGTAATGCCCCACCCTCCGAGACGTCCGTGGCCTAATCCCTGGAACCTGTGAACACCTTACATGGGAAAAGGGACATTGCAGATGTAATTAAGTGAAGCATCTTGAGATGGAAAGATGACCCTAGATTATCTGAGTGGACCCCATGTAATTATAAGGGTCCTTATAAGAGTAAGGCGGAAGTGTCAGAGGGAAAAGTATGAGGACATTAAACTTCTGGCTGTGAGAGTAGAAGGGTCATGAGAAAAAAAGTGCGAGAGGCTTCTAGAAGCTGAAAAAGACCAAAGAATAGATATGCCCTTAGAGCCCTGTTGACATCTTGATTTTAGACAAGTAAGACCCATTTTGAATGTCTGATGTCCAGAACTGTAAGATAATAAATTAGGATTTTAAGCCACTAAATTTACAGTAATTTATTACAGCAGCAAATTACTGCAAATCTTGGTAATTGGAAATGGAATGAAATGTCACTGTAACAAATGCCTAAAAAAGTGGAAGTGGCCTTGGAATTGAGGAAAGGGTAGGAACTGGACCACTCTGGGGAGCATGTTAGAAAAGCCATGCCTGCTTTGAACAGACTGTTAGTAAAAAGATGAATTTTAACGACTCTGCTAATAAAGACTCGGAAGGAAATGAGCATAGGAGAGAAAATCTATATTGTCTTAGAGAATACTTAAATCATCATTAAGCTGACTAACGGTAGTAAGGATAGTAAATGCGCTGCTGGTAAGGGCTCAAAAGGAAATGAAAAACATATTGGAAGTTGGAAGAAAGAGAATTCTTGTTATATAGTGGCAGAAAGTTGAGTGGAACTGTGTCCTACAGTTACATGGAAAGCAGAATTTGTAAGTGATGGACTTGGGTTTTTCTGAGGAAATTCTCAGTGTTGAAAATAGGGCTTGGTTTCTTCTTGCTTCTTATAATAAATTGCAGGAGGGAAGAGAAGGGGGAAGGGGGAAGAAATAAATAAAAAAGGAACCAGGACTTGATGAAATGGGAAATTCTCAGCTATCCAGATTGCAGAAGACTCTAAAACCGCAAGATTCACTGTCAAGAGCGTTCTGGAAAGATGGCCAAGAGTGTGACTGGACAACCATCTTGTAGTGCCTCAGAAGGGACAAAAGGTCAACATATTCAGTCACAAAGAGACATCTTCCTCAAAGAGATTAGGCCTGTGACTCATGGATCCACCTCCACCATTTCAGCGGAAGCCAAAACTAGAGATGAGGTTATCTAAGAAAGGCCCGTGGAAGGGGCTTCTTTTCTAATGGAGTGAATCCTTGTGACCTACATAGGAGACTCATGAAGTTCATAGTAACTTCATGCCAGCAGAAATACTGCCAGTTTGGACTGAAGGCGACAGAGAGGTCCAAATGAAAAAAGGCTGTAGAGTTCCCATAATTCCATAGGCAGAAGACAGGCTGGTAAAACTCTTCAGCTACAAATACTGCTATCTTTGATATTGAAAAAAAGAGGGGGGTGGGGGGTGACTCCAAGGGTGGAGGTGCAACCTCAGCAGAATGAGTCATAAGCCCAAAGGGCAGAGCTGAAAACTACAGAGGGTTATTCTTAGGGCCAATGTTAGCGTCTCAACTGCATTTTTAAATTCCCTAGGACCGGTACCCTTCCTTCCCTTTTCTCCTTTTGTGAACTGAAATGCCTGCTCCGGTTTCCTCTGCCTGTCCCACCACTGCATTTGGGGAACAGATAACTTGTTTCTTGAGTTTCACAGGCTTCAACATGGAGAGGAATTGTGCCTTAGAAGAGATTATCCCCAGAGCCTCACCCTTACCTGATTTAGATGATTTAGGTAAGGAAATGGGGGACTTTGGAGGTGATGAGATTTAAAAGAGAATTTGGACTCAAAGTTGATGCTGTATGAGTTGAGGCATTTGCAAATGTTGGATGGGGTGAACATAGTTTGCACATAAGATGGACGTCCATTATGGGGGGCCAGAGTCAACTTTGGTATGCAGTGCAATACCCTCTCCCCCAAGAGAGTCATCCTAATCAAAGATCCCTCTTAATCTTTAAACCTATGACTATGTTACCTTTTGTTACCTCAATAATACACTGCCTCTAGCTAAGCCTTTCTCTGCTCTAGTTCTGTGCTTTTTTTTTTTACTACCAGAGAAAAAAGTAGAAATCTGGACAAGGAGGAGTTCTGGGCCAAAAGATAAGAAAGTGAGTACATTAAGATTTGACCACCTGGCCACATTTTTCACAAATCATGTCTTAAGACAATTTATGTGGCCCCAAACTCCCATTCCTTCTGACTTTGTAAGTAAACCTGATGTCTACTGTAAATATGCCTGTGCTCCTAACAGCTAAAGTTACACCACTATCAATCTCCACTCTAGGAGGAATCCCTGAAAGTCCTCTCTTCCTGAGAAGCACAAAAACACTTAGGAAGGTGAGTTGAATCATATTGCATGGACTGATCAGTTGTATGCACTATAATCTCCTCTCCGGTACACCGAGCAACTGGGAGATCAGCCATCTTGTAAAACTACATATTTTAATTTCCACAAGATTGTAATTGTCACTTGTTTATTTCTCCAATGATTCTTATGGCTCCTTCAGAGTTATCAATCATCGTGAAGTGTTTACCACTTGATGGTCATTTGTTTGAGGAGCCTTTGAGCTTCATATACACTTTCTGTATTGTCAAAATGGATATTTAAAAAGTACTTATACTTATTAGTTTCAATAAAGTGCATTTGTAACCAGTAACAGCGCCTCTTTTTCTCTATATTTTAAATACCACCTGAACCACAGGCAAGGAATCCAACATTTTGTAAAATATTTTTAGTCATTAATATTGAAAAGTCGTATTTCTTGCCCATATGGAACATATAATTAAGGAAGAATGAAGATAACTAGAATACAGTATGATAGTTGTCAAATAAGAAGCATGGTCAGGGTGCCTGGGTTGCTCAGTTGGTTGAGTAACAGGCTCTTGGTTTTGGCTGAGATCATGATCTCACTGTTCATGAGTTCAAGCCCCACATCAGGCTCTGTGCTGACAGTATGGAGCTTGCTTGGAATTCTCTCTCTCTTCCGCTCTCTCTGCCCTTCCCCCTTCTCTCTCTCAAAATAAATAAATAAAACCTTTTTTTTAAGAAAAAAAAAAGCATGGTCTAATAGGGAAAGAGACATCACTGAATTATTGCAAAATCACTGTAGGAGTGCTGACAATACTGACTCCATTCCTGGCCCTCCATCTTGTTTGTGCTCCCTCAAGACTTCTCTTAGGGATGCATGTTTCCAGGCCGCTTGGAGATTAATATCCATACCTTAGAAATGTCCACCAAGGGATGCCCACTAGGATGGAGGGAAGCCTATTTTGGCTTCCCACGAATCTATTAGGGATAACATAATCTTTCTGCTTCCTGACACAGAAGTGGTGCCCCACAAGGTCTAATTATAGGTGAGCTGTCAATTAAGAGCATGCAGACCCTCTGAGGTGCATGTAAACACTTTGATCTCACGGTAATGCCCTTCTGTGTGTTCCCTTGCTCTAGAAAATCTGTAGACTAAGCTCTGGAGTTTGAGGACAACAACCATTCAGTTGCCGTGGATCATCTTCCACCCAATCTGCACCACCCCCCACCCACCCCCATCAATAAGTTACTAAATAAGACTGAAAATTGCATGGAGTCACCTGCTTTGTTTTCTGGTCTCAACTTGCCTTCTCAGGTTGTGGGATACTTTACTGTCCCCCTCACCTTCTAACAATCAGTAAACTATATATTTGGGAAATGTTAAAACCATATCTTAGGTTTCTTTTATTAATTATTAAGAGAGATACTTTAATAAAATTATCTCTGCATAAACCTTACCAAGATTAAGTTATGTTCTTGTCCTGGACAATTTTCCAAGAGAACTATTTAAGACAATGCTAGGTGCACCTGGGTGGCTCACCTGGTTAAGCGTCCAACTTCAGCTCAGGTCATGATCTCACTGTTTGTAAGTTTGAGCTCCACCTCAGCCTCTCAGCTGTCAGTACAGAACCTGTTTCAGATCCTCTGTCTTCCTCTCACTGCCCATCTTCCACCCGTGCCCCCCCCTCAAAAATAAATAAACATTTAAAAAAGATAATGCTAATAAATTGATGACTTAGAGTTTGTTAATAGATTCCTTGCTAACATAGCACTTATATGTTACCTATTCCAAAGGATAGAGTTATTGAACACAGCCAACATAAATACAAAAGTGAATGAAAATACCTATTTCCATGATTAATACCAGATACTGAACACCAGGAGCTGCATTAGATGTAACTGAGAACACTATTCTGCTGGAGGAGTCTGATGACCTTGAATATGGTAGCAAACCCATGCTATCTCAATCCTAGTAAATCTCCACATAAACGACTCAAGTTCATTCAAACAGTAATGGTCAGATTTCAGACACTAACTTAAGCTTTACAGACTCCAATTCTTACAGCATGCAGATTATAGCACGAAAATATTTTACTTAACTCAAAGTGGCTTTTCCTGACCTGAGATGAACCAAGAGAAAGTTTGTCAGCATAGTCATACTTACAGCCAACATAGTTTTTCAATGGTCCGATATCGTGCTTTTTGAGTCCAGTTTTGCCAAGAAGAAGAAGGATTTCTCTGGGTAAGTGTGGAAATGCAGTAGGGGTGTGATAGAAGGAGAGAGAAGAAAGTAGACAGAATTGGTTTTGCACAACGTTTGAATTCCCTGCCCAGCAGGACATAGTTTCTATTTGGATTTTATTGACTAACGAACGCATCAATCTTACATGATGCCGATGTAATCACTGTTATCATTGCCTAAATGTTTAGGAAAGCATTCCCATTAAACACTAAGCAACACTCTTTCAAATCTCCTCACCTATCATTCTGAATGATTGTTGTGTAGCATGCTTAACCTAAGGTCTGGTCAAGTCAAACCAGAGGCAGTGCTGGGATCATATCACATCTACCTGTATTTATGAGTGCTAGTTAAATTCCAAACATTGCCCGAAGTTGGCATTCTTTCAAGTCATTAACATCATGCACAGGGCCCGTTTGTCCAATGTGGGAGAAAGAATTGTCAGAGCCTGCATTATTTCATTCTTTACTAATGAGGGATCATGTACCGATAAATGCTGCATTCTTGATGATTTTAGATTCTCCTCAGAGTAATTTACTGCAATTATTTTTACATCACCCAAATCCACCTATAAATCAAAGACAGCTCTAGTGGTCCACTCTGCATTTTTCCCTTTCATGCAAAAGAATATATGCGAAAAGTCATAACATCTTTCACTCCTTTTAGTGTTGATGGATTCCAGCTTCTTGTCACTTTGCCTTGTCCTCAAAGCATTATCTTCACATTTTTTTACTGAAGATTCTTTGCAAACTTATTAGCAATGACTCTCTTGAGCAATCAGAAAATTTTGTCCACCATAAAAATTGAACTGCACCGGGCCCTAAAAGACCTAATTTTTTTTTTTGAATGCAGAGATTATATGGGGGTGCCTGAGCGTTCAGTCAGTTAAGCATCCGACTTCCGCTCAGGTCATGATCTTGAGGTTCATGAGTTTGAACCCTGCATGGGGCTCTGTGCTGACAGCTTGGAGCCTGGAACCTACTTAGGATTCTTCGTCTCCCTCTCTCTTCCCCTCCCCTCCCCTGCTCTCTCTCTTTCTCTCTCTCTCTCTCTCTCTCTCTCTCTCAAAAATAAATAAACATTAAAAAATTCAGTGATTATATGGTATTAATTTTCCAAGATCTGCTGAAGGACATGTAAAATAATCCCTCATCTGCAAATAAGGAAAATGAGACATTCTTGGGCAACTTGTACTATATGGTGGACAACATGGCCAAGTTGTCTTTTTAAATTATGTTTCAGAAAATGACCTGATGCACACTTGGCACAAAGAGTGAGTGGATCAAGGTTTTTGATCCAAGACAAACAAAAATAATGAATTCCACTTAAAATATAAATAATGTAGGGGGTGCTTGGGTACTCCATCAGCAGCAGCTGACTTCAGCTCAGGTCATGATCTCACAGTTCAGGACTTCGAGCCTGCATCAGGCTCTGTGCTGACAGCTCAGAGCCTGGAGCCTGCTTCAGATTCTGTGTCTCCCTCTCTCTCTCTTCCCCTACCCTGCTTGTGCCCTCTCTCTTTCTTTCTCTCTCCCTCTCTCTCAAAAGTAAATAAAATATTTTTAAAATATTTAAAATATTTTACATAAAATATGTATATACATACAGTTATATGTGAGCGTTAGACTGTTGATTTCGGTTCAGGTCATAATCTCATGGTTCATTTGTCCAAGCCCTGTGTCAGGCTCTGTGTTGACAGCACGGAGCTTACTTGGGATTCTCTCTCCTTCTCTCTCCCTCACTTACGCTCTCTCCCTCTCTCTCAAAACAAATAAATAAACTTAAAAAAATAAAATGAAATATAAATAATGTAATGTAAAAAGGAAAAAGACATTTAAGGAGTGAAATGTCATTGTAATTAACCTTAATTAAGGGGTGGTTTAAAGTGTGAAGTCCCCTGTCCCAGAATGCCTCTGTTCTGCCAATCAGGAGATGCGCACACTTGAAATAAGTAACTTTGCTTCTTGGTATCTCAGTTTTCTCATTTGTAAAATGGGCATAATGGACCCTGACTCACAGAATTGTTGGCGAATTAGCTCACATTTGGAAAGTGCTTGATATACTACGTAGTACAGGGAAATGCTTAATAAATAACGTCACTATTATTACAATAAGTAATGAAGTAAGGGAATCTATTTTATATATAAGAAGAAAGAAATGAAGACTGGCCCATCATCTTGCAAATAATTTAGGTATACATAGCATTGAAAGACCAATCCAATAGCAGTTTCTAACCAACTTCTCTATTGACTACCCCCTCCAAAGAGACTGCGGAGGTTAAATAGTTATACTTGTCGCCACCACCCTTGTAGTTAGTCATGGCTAGGAAACAAAATTTTGGTCAATAAGCTGTAAGTAGAAAGTTGACAGGGGTTTCTGGAAAAGCTTTTGCTGACTCCGAACTGTTTATATAAACCATTCTTGAACTCAGAATATTTTGAGCTTCGTACATCCTCATTTCCTATGGCCATTGTGAAACTCTTGCAAGAAAACGCATTAAAATTACAACTTGTATTTTAGGACCATTAACACACAGTGCCAGAAGTGAATTAAGGAAACTAAACACAGTTGTTTTTCTTCTGTCCGCAGGGTCAACATAATGTAGCTAATAAATCTGGGGATCTTTTAAAAAGGAAAACAAGTGTTTGGCTTTATAGTGGTACATGCTTTAGGGTAACAGTCAAATTTTCAGAATAATGAGAAGGCGCTAAATTCAGATTCGGTCTTCTCAAATTTAGCTTCTGGAAACCAATGAAGGTTCATAAAGAATTCTTCACATGTCAAGATTTTCTAAAAGCCTTGTTAATTTACTGTCACAAATTTCACTTGGAGCTATGTTTAAAATAATGGGGGGGGGGAGTATTTATGTAGTATGACTCTTTCTTCTTTTAGGTCCCTTACAGATATAATACCAGATAAATGATGACTTACTTTGGTAGATTTATTACAGACTGAAAAACACAGCCAATATAAATAAGAGTAGAGTTAAAAATGTAACCAAGCCTGACCTACTTTTCCTACTAGGTTTGTGAAATCAGTGAGAAGATAATAGGTGAAAAATGATGGCTGGCGATATCATTTATAGTCCGAGATGCCATTCAACAAAGAGATCATTTTCAGTCAGTAGAAGTTTACCAAGTGATTTATCAAAACTTTATCGTTCTCTACCCTCTTCCAAATTGTTGCCACTTGTAGAAGTTTGGAACATTCAAATTCTTGTGGAGTTTCTCTGGCATGATGTTAGGTTAAAAGTATTTGCTAGCAGGACAAATTGTTGTTTAAAAAAGTCCATTTGCCTGCCGTTAGAGTGAAAGTCCTTATCACCTTGATGACTAGAGGCTTCCTCTTGAGTTAATGAGAGTCACAATGCAAATACACCCAAATTCCAAAACACTGACAGGTCTATAAAAATGGCTGAAATCTCATCTAGCGCATTCTAAGATGGCAGACTAATGCAGAAACATAAAACCCTAGGTCTCTCAAAGAACTTGCAAAGTTACGCAGGTTGGGCCTGCTGAATGCTATTTTTGAAAAAAAATGAAAATATCACCATAAAAAAAGTCCTTCATTTTTGATTAGAGGTTACTAGGTTTGATGAGTAACATGTATGAACTCAGAGGTTTTGAAAGCCTTAAGAATTCACTTTCAAGATTTTGCTCACAAACTTGGAAAAGAAAAACAAATCATATGGACTTTTCTCCACAAGATTATATCTTAAGAATGCTACAGTGAAATCTAAATTATTCATTGCTGGTGTCGTTGTGATTTGGCAACTGGGAATTATTAGGTTTGCTTTAAGTTAAACACTTTACTTTTAAATAAATACTGTGATCCCTTCTTTTCTTTAATGAAGCCAATACTTCCATATTCTTGCAGAGGCTTGAGTTCCTAACTATAAAAGTCTACCCAATTTCATATTTCACACAGCTTCATTTTGAACAAATAACTATAAAACATGTTTCACTTAAAACTTCCCTTGTGGGACACCTGGTAGGTTCAGTCAGTGAAGTGTCCGACTCTTGACTTCGGTTCAGGTCATGATCTCACGGTTCATTTCATTGGGCTCCCCACTAACAGCGCAGAGCCTGCTTGGGATTCTCTCTGTCTGTCTCTCTCTCTCTTTCTCTCCCCATCTCTCTCTTTGCCCCTTCCCTGATCATGCTCTGTCTCTCAAAGCAAATATAAACTTTAAGAAAAAAACACTTCCCTTTCATCATAGTTATTCTGTAGTTCTGTACTCTAACATACTCCTTTTAAGAGCTTTCTATTGCAAATCGTGTCCTCATTTTATAATTCAAACCTACAGCTTTATCTGCCCAGTATTAGCTTTACAATGTAAGGGCATTCTTTCTTCCCAACAGGAGGAGCAAAAAGACTAAAAAACGTCATTAAGATCTAAGAATAAACCACATGATAAAATCTTCACTGAAGATTTTCTTAACAATAAAATTCAAAAGTAAAGTCAATGATAAAAAATTGCCAAAAGTTACTACAAATCAGGCCCAACAGCCAAGGTCCAGAGGCCAGGGAGATAAACAGAAAGAGGCCACATTAGAGAGTTAATCAAGATACCAAGCTAAAAGTATGCGACCTTTTGACAAAGGAAACCAGGGAGAGAGGTGTGGGTTCAAATGGGTAAACTCTCACCCACTATCCAAGAGATTAGGCAGTTCTAGAGACCAGCAAAGGCATGGGTCATGAGTGAGTCAAGCTAGATAAATGAGCCACGGAAAGTCAAACAAACCACCTGTTCTCTCCTTGAACATGGATCTGCCTATTTTCAGAATATGCCTTGAGAGTACTCTATTCATGCCTTTGCCTTTTCTTCTTCGTGCTCAAGAATTCCTTTCCTTCTGTGCTCTATCCATCCAAATTCATTCATCTTTGTTTATTTTTTTATTTATTTTTATTTTTTCAGTAATGTGTACCCCCAACCTGGGGCTCAAACTGACAACCCCAAGATCAAGAACTGTATGGTCTACCTACTGAGCCAAACTGACACCCTAATTCCTCCATTTATCTTTGAAGATCTACCTTTTCCAGGTGGCAGTCAGCTTTTCCATAAACCAGTAGTATGCACTGAACATACTACATGTCTTGTTACTTAAGAATTTGCTATATGATGTGAGTATATGTGTACATGAGTGTATGTTTGTAGAAGCATTTTGAAGATGGAGTCACAAACATTCAGCTCCTGATTGCCTATAAGGTTATATAATTTATAATATTCATTCTCAGTAGGTGGTCAACAGATAGTTCTAGAAGTAAATTAGTTGACTTTGTTTTTAAGCCCCGACAAATAAGTAAAAGTAATTTCTCAGCCATTAAAATCATTAGAAGGAAGTGTTCATATCATCAGCGTATTATCATTACCATTACCATTTGTACTATCAACATATTAGAATGGTTGGGTGGCCAGTTGGTTTCCCAGTTGGTTGGGCACCCAACTCTTGATTTTGGCTCAGGTCATGATCTCACAGTTCCTAAGATTGAGCCTAGCATTGGACTCGAGTTGACAACACAGAGCCTGCTTGGGATTTTCTGCCTCCCTCTCTGTCTGCCCCTCCCTTGCTCACTCACTCTCTCTCTCAAAGAAAAGCCAAAATTGCCATATTAAAATTTTTAAATTAATAAGAGTTAGTAAAATGAATAATTCAATGTTTTAAAATAATATCATCTGAGAGATGGGGCAAGAGATACCATTCACAATAAGGAAAAATATATAAAATAGTTAAGAATTATATTCATGAGAAATGATTTGATCTACCTGGACAAAACAAAGACCAAGAAACTATGAACCTTTCAGAAAGATATGATATAAAACTTGGGAAAATAGATATTTTAAATGCATAAATTTTTCCAATTAGTTTATGGAACTAAATAAGATAGTAATATAGCTGGCTGTAGAAGAAAAAAAAAAGAATCCACTCTAATTTTCATCTAGGGAGAAGACTGGGAAAAATATGGATGAATATATTCAGTAAAGGAAGAATAAAAGGAAAAAAATCCCTACCACACAATTATTTTTTTAGAACTATAATAATTAAGACAATGTGTTGCTGATATAAGAAAAAAAGATCTCCTGGAATAGAATAGATAAAATTATACATAAAGATTTAATATTTATAAAAGAAACCTTTGAAAACAATAGGGAAATAGTTTATTTAATCAATGACACTGAGGTAACATGTTAGGAATTTTAAGACAAAAATCTGTTTCAGACCTACAGCTCATGCTATAAACCAAAATAAATCCCATGTGTATTAGAGTGCTGATTTTTGAAATAATCATGAGAGCTAGAGAAGAAAATGTCTTAAAATTTAAACATATTGAGATGAAAATCAGATCTTAAAACAATGAAAAATTTTATATGTAACACTTAAAAGTTCTGAAATTCAGAAAAAATAGATTGACAAAAATAATTGCTGCAAATGGAATGATAAAAAAGAATATAATTAGAAAGAAAATCATCAGTGCTCCAATAAATAA
The DNA here is from genome assembly GCF_018350175.1 of Felis catus. Taxonomy (NCBI): domain Eukaryota; kingdom Metazoa; phylum Chordata; class Mammalia; order Carnivora; family Felidae; genus Felis; species Felis catus. The sequence continues at coordinate 38,276,206 of NC_058380.1, forward strand.
ATGACATAAAAATTTCGAAAAAGAGGAACTCAGTTAACAAAATAGAAAGTACTTTCAGTACTTATTAAATAATGACCAAAAGTAAGGTTTTATTTTGCTTATTAAATTCCCCAAACCTTCAAAAATATATTGGTATACATAAATTGCTTATATACAAGTAAGGTTGTATTATTCTTTACAATTTGAAAGTAAATTTAAAAGTTTTGAGAGCAAAACATATAAGAGGTAATCCCAAAGGAGGAAAAAGCCATAAATACACAAATGTTTATCAAGACATTAGTTAAACTAGTGAGGTAGAAATAACTTAAATATCTAGCAATTGGGAAAATGCTAATACTGTATGCACTGGAAATGATACTGATACAATCATTAATAGAACTATTAATAACAATAATTTGAAGCTTACACAGTAAAATAAAATATTTCATGAATATAAAGTGACAAATACTCGAACTTTTTATGAAGAATGATTGCAACTTTCTAAAGGAATATGTGCGTATCTGAAATTTATCTTATTCATTTTTGTGGTATTTTTTTCCATTTTTACTATGAAACACTTTAACATGGCAGTTACATTTTTTTAAATTAAACATAAACTAAGGCAGGGGCGCCTGGGTGGTTCAGTCAGTTAAGTGTCCAGCTCTTGACTTAGGCTCAGGTCATGATCTCACGACTCGTGAGTTCGAGCCCCGTGTTGGGCTCTGTGCTGACGGCTCAGAGCCTGGAGCCTGCTTCAGATTCTGTCTTCCTCTCTTTCTGCCCCTCTCCCACTCACATTCTGCCTCTCTCTCTCTCTCTCTCAAAAATAAACATTTTTTTTAAATAAAGATAAACTAAGGTATACCAACTAATTAATATTCATTTAAGAGTCCTTAAAAAAAAATTTTTTTTTAAGTAGAATTCAAGCCCAGCACAGAGCCCAGTGTGGGACTTGAACTCACAACCCTGAGATGAAGACCTGAGCCAAGACCAAGAGTCAGATGCACTTAACTGACTGAGCCACACAGGCACCCCAACGAGTCCATTTTTCAACACCTTCACTATTTTTAGATATTACATTACTTTTTAAACTTTACTTATTTAGTTTAAAAAATATTTTCAACTGTGATTTTTTTCTGTTTCCCCAATATTTAGTGTGGTGGAGCATCTGTTCATCCTAACTGGCATTTATTTTTTCTTCTATGACTAGACTGTTTACTTTTTGCCCATTTTTATTGGTATTTTGTTTATGGTTAAGTAGATGATTTTCTATACTAATGGTAAAAATAACTTGCAATATCTACTGTATTTTAAAGAGAGAGTGGGAGAGAGAGAGAGAGAGCACGAGTGAGGGAGAGGGGCAGAGGGAAAGAGAGAGAATCTGAAGCAGGCTCCATGCGGAGCCCACATAAGGCTCAATCCAATGACCCTGGGATCATAACCTGAACCCAAGTCAAGAGTTGGACACTCCACTGACTGAGCCACCCCGGTGCCCCTGCAATATCTATTCTAAAAGGCTATTTTAAGTATGAAGACTGTTAGATTCTTAGTGTCATATGTTGATATCTTGATCAGGATTCATGTATAGAAATGAATGTCTCTATTGTTTTATTGTTTGTAAAGCATTTTCACATACATTATTTAATTTTATTTTTATAGGTTAGATTTCTATGGATTAAGCGTTAAGTTGTTTATTTTCGGAAATGTCAAGTTCACGCCATTGTAAGCGTGAGGTTCCCGTGCTCTACTGTGAAGTTCTTCAGGGTCATAGTCAACTGAACTGGTTTCAAGGTGAAGATTCCACTGAGAAACTACATGATCCTTTGCAAAACCGTTTCCTCGGGCATTCTGTGGAAAAGTTCTCTTTGAAAACTGCGTGAGAAGTAAATCAGACAGCAGTATCTAACTGAAAATCCTTCGCAAAATTTAGAGAACACACCTCCTGCTTTACTTCTGACATGGTTCTGCACTATTCCATAAAAGGCGGCTCTCAGAGGAAGCCCTTATCAATCATTTATTGTTTGCTGATTGCAATGTCCATGATTCGTTTGAAAGTCTTCTGTATGAAATATTCTAAAAATCAAGATTCTCTTGCAAATGCTACAGGTTCATGAAAACTAGATAAGGTAACCAGCTATTACTGAAACCTAAGGTGTTGGTTTCACGCTGAGATTTTCACAAAGGAATATCTGACCCCCACCCACGAAAAGACTTTTAAACAACTAGTCAGAGCTATCAGCACTTAGGACTGTTTTCTATCAGAACTAAGAATTAATGAATCAGTTTCATGTAGTGTCAAATGCATTATAGACACTCAGTAAGTACATATGATATGATTAATACCAGAAAAAATATCTCACCCACTAGTCATTTTCCAGAAAGACTTTTAATGTTGTTTAGTTAGTTTCAAAACAAGTTTCTAATTTGATTTGGTATAATTCGATTTTATAATTATGTGCTTTACTTCTTAGCCTGGCACAATTACCTTTTTGATTTGTACATTATTCATGTGTGGCCCTGCTGGGTTTCTTAATTAAACTAGGTAAATGGTTCTCACTGAAATAGCACTCAGTTGAGAGTGTCTATATCCCACTGTTTATGCCTGCTTTCTTTCTTCTCTTAACTTCCCAAGTTAACCGCTATTTTAGTTTCTAGTGTAGGGTGGGATTGAGTCTGAATCAAATTCTCGCAAAAGAATTGAAAACCTCACTTTAATCCCCAGAACCTAGTAGAATTCCTTGAATTTGTGAAGAGGAAAATATGTTTATTTACGTATATAAGAAACTCAGAAGCTGAGCTATGTGGGGTTTTATCAATTAAAAAGTGACGCTACCTGTGCACCTGGGTGGCTCAGTCAATTAAGCATCTGACCTTGGCTCAGGTCCCAATCTCACAGTTTGTGAGTTTGAGCCCCTCATCAGGCTCTGTGCTGACAGCTCAGAGCCTGGAGCCTGCTTCAGACTCTGTGTCTCGCTCTGTCTCTCTCAAAAATGAATAAACATTAAAAAAAGTTTTAAAAAAGTTGTCAAGAGAAAGAGAACATATGCAAAGGAAGGCTGATGAGTTCTCAATTTAAAATAAATGGAGGGGCGCCTGGATGGCTCAGTCGATTGAGTGGCTGACTTCAGCTCAGGTCATGATCTCGTGGTCTGTGAGTTCGAGCCCCACATCAGGCTCTGTGCTGACAGCTCGGAGCCTGGAGCCTGCTTCAGATTCTGTGTCTCTCTCCCTCTCTGTCCCTCCCCCACTCACGCTCTGTCTCTCTCTCTCTCTCTGTCAAAAATAAAAACATTAAAATTTTTTTTAAATAAATGGAAAAAATTAGAAACATCAGACATTATGGACCCAATGATGTCATGTAATACGAAGTGATTAACATCATCTAAATTTTAATACCTGAAAACAGGAACCATTGTATTCTAATTGAACTTCTAGATTTTTTTTTTAATTTTTTTTTCAATGTTTATTTATTTTTGGGACAGAGAGAGACAGAGCATGAACAGGGGAGGGGCAGAGAGAGAGGGAGACACAGAATCGGAAACAGGCTCCAGGCTCTGAGCCATCAGCCCAGAGCCCGACGCGGGGCTCAAACGCACGGACCACGAGATCGTGACCTGGCTGAAGTTGGGCGCTTAACCGACTGCGCCACCCAGGCGCCCCTGAACTTCTAGATTTAATGACCGGAGAGTAAAAACATACTAGAGATAGACAAGCAAGTTAAGTACATGAAAAAGCAATCACCCAAAATCAGGATATGGCCATTCTATAACACAAAAGACCAGGTTTCTCCAGACAAGGGAAGGAAGAGGAAATTTTAGTGAAAAAATTAAACAAAAGATTTAAGATACCTAGCAGACAAATATAATATGTGGACCTTGTTGAAGCTAAATTGAAACAAACTGGCTAGATATAAAGCTTTCCTTGGGAAAGTTAAAATTTGAACATATCATTGATATTAGATAACTAAAGAAATAATGATATTTCTCGTAGATGGAAACATAGATACATTTTTCAAATTCCTTATCAGAGCTGCATATGTATGGATGAAATGATGTGACAACTACAATTTGCTTTAAAATATCTAGTCAAAAACGTAGGAGGCAGAGAATAAAATAAAATAAAAGAATCATTTCATGTTGTGTTTTTTGAAATTGAGTGACCAGTATTACACAGGTGCTCATTATGAAATCACCTGTATGAAATCACATTATTAGAATTTCTAGTTGGTTTCTCATTGTATTTTCTGTTTCTCTGCTAACATTTTCCATCTTTTCATTAACGGTGAACATATTATCCTTTATATCTTTATTTATTTTTTAAATGTTTTTATTTATTTTTGAGAGAGAGAGAGAGACAAAATGCAAGCAGGGGAGGGACAGAGAGAGGGAGAGGCAGAATCTGAAACAGCTCCAGGGTCTGAGCTGTCAGCACAGAGCCTGACGCAGGGCTCGAACTCACGCACCACGAGATCATGACCTGAGCTGAAGTCAGACGCTTAACCCTGCTGAGCCACCCAGGCGCCCCAGTCCTGTATATCTTTAAACACCAAAGGAATAGCTGCTTTAAAATCCTTGGGAATTCCAACACCTCTTTTACCTCAGACTTGGTCTCCATCATTTTGTTCTGTTTTATTTCGTTTTTTGAAGAATTTTAAAGTGATTTGTGTGTCACTTACCTTTGAATTTTATGTTGGGCTTTGTCAATGTTACATTGTAAAGACTCTGGATTCCGTTATATTCTTCTGAAGAATCCATTGGCTTGCTAGTTTTCGCAATTAATTAATTTGGTTAGACTGAAAAAGCAAACTTTGTCCATTCATCTGCTCCAATCTCATGCCAGCCTTGTATCCTTATCAGGATTTTGTTCTGTGCCTGGTTCAAAGATGTGGGCATGGTTTTATATGCCATTTGGGAATCCTCCCTCACACTCTCCTTTTGAGAACTCTCCCTTACTTTTAGTGACTTTGGTTGCCTTAAACTCAGTATTTTGGTTCTTCAGGCCTGGAAGCCTGCAGGATTCTTATCAGAGTTTTAACCACTCCATAAATCAGCAACTTCAGCCTGCTTGGGATTCTAACAGTCACACAAATGGCAGAATCTCCATGTACCATTTCCTTCTTCCAAATGTTGACTTACCTCTAAAATTTGCCTGTTTTTATTTTCTATTCAGTCATTCATATCGCTTAAACATTTTTATCCATTTGTTGTTGTTATCTATTGTAGTGCCAGGTTTGTTTGGAACTTTAGTTGACATAATACACACACACACACACACACACACACACAGGGGCACGCAATTACTTAAGACTAAAACAAAGTAATAAGGGTGTAAGAATATTAAAATGCAGGGGACATGGATGGCTCAGTCAGTGAAACATCTGACTCTAGATTTCAGCTCAGGTCATGATCTCCTGGTTTATAAGATCGAGCCCCATATGGGGCTCTGCACTGACAGTATGGAGCCTGCTTGGGATTTTCTCTCTCTCCCTCTCTAAATGCCTCTCCTCCTCCTCTCTCTCTCTCTCTCTCTCTCTCTCTCTCTCTCTCTCTCTCAAAATTAACATCAAAAGAAGAATACTAAAATGAATAACATCAGAGAAACTAAAAAATATATAATAAGTAAAATACCATTGTACTGGTGAAGAATGGATGTTGGAAGAAAGAAAAATGTTACTAAAGTTTTTATTTGTTACAGATCTGATCAAAAAAAGAATATTAAAATGCATAAGAATACCATGAGAGAAACTAAAAAATTATAGTAAATAAAATAACGATTATACTTTTATTTTTTATTTATTGTTTTAACATGAAATTTATGGTCAAATTGGTTTCCAGACAACACCCAGTGCTCATCCCAACAGGTGCCCTCCTCAATGCCCATCACCCACTTTCCCCTCCCTCCCACCCCTCATCAAGCCTCAGTTTGTTCTCAGTTTTTAAGATTCTTTTATGGTTTGCCTCCTTCCCTCTCTGTAACTTTTTTTTTCCCCTTACCCTCCCTGTTAAGTTTCTCAGGAACCACATAAGAGTGAAAACATATGGTATCTGTCTTTCTCTGTATGATTTATTTCACTTAGCATAACACTCTCCAGTTCCATCCATGTTGCTACAAAAGGCCATATTTCACTCTTTCTCATTGCCAAATAGTATTCCATTGTATATATAAACCACATCTTCAATATCCATTTGTCAGTTGATGGACATTTAGGCTCTTTCCATAATTTGGCTATTGTTGAAAGCACTGCTATAAACATTGGAGTACAAGTGCCCCTATGCATCAGCACTCTTGTATCCCTTGGGTAAATTCCTAGCAGTGCTATTGCTGGGTCATAGGGTAGATCTATATTTAATTTTTTGAGGAACCTCCACACAGTTATCCAGAGCAGCTACACCAGTTTGCATTCCCACCAACAGTGCAAGAGGGTTCCCGTTTCTCCACATCCTCGCCAGCATCTATACTCTCCTGATTTGTTCATTTTAGCCACTCTGACTGGCATGAGGTGATATCTCAATGTGGGTTTGATTTGTATTTCCTTGATGAGGAGTGACGTTGAGCATCTTTTCATGTGCCTGTTGGCCATCTGGATGTCTTCTTTAGAGAAGTGTCTATTCATGCTTTTGCCCATTTCTTCACTGGATTATTTGTTTTTCGGATGTGGAGTTTGGTGAGTTCTTTATAGATTTTGGATACTAGCCCTTTGTCCAATATGTTATTTGCAAATATCTTTTCCCATTCCATTGGTTGCCTTTTAGTTTTGTTGATTATTTCCTTTTCTGTGCAGAAGCTTTTTATCTTCATGAGGTCCCAATAGTTTATTTTTGTTTTTAATTCCCTTGCCTTTGGAGATGCATCCAGTAAGAAATTGTTGTGACTGAGGTCAGAGAGGTTTTTTCCTGCTTTATCCTCTAGGGTTTTGATGGTTTCCTGTCTCACATTCAGGTCCTTCATCCATTTTGAGTTTATTTTTGTGAATGGTGTAAGAAAGTGGTCTAATTTCATTCTTCTGCATGTTGCTGTCCAGTTCTCCCAGCACCATTTGCTGAAGAGACTGTCTTTTTTCCACTGGATACTCTTTCCTGCTTTGTCAAAGATTAGTTGGCCATACTTTTGTGGGTCCAATTCTGGAATCTCTATTCTATTCCATTGGTCTATGTGTCTGTTTTTGTGTCAATACCATGGTGTCTTGATGGTTACAGCTTTGTAGCAGAGGCTAAAGTCTGGGATTGTGATGCCTCTTTTTGGTCTTCTTCTTCAATATTACTTTGGCTATTCAGGGTCTTTTGTGGTTCCAGAAAAATTTTAGGGTTGCTTGTTCTAGCTTCAGGAAGAATGATGGTGCAATTTTGATTGAGATTGCATTGAATGTGTAGATTGCTTTGGGTAGTATTGACATTTTAACAATATTTGTTCTTCTAATCCATGAGCATGGAATGTTTTTCCATTTCTTTGTATATTCTTCAATTTCCTTCATAAGCTTTCTATAGTTTCCAGCATACAGATCTTTTACATCTTTGGTTAGATTTATTCCTAGGTATTTGATGATTCTTGGTGCAATTGTGAATGGGATCAGTTTCTTTATTTGTCTTTCTGTTGCTTCATTTTTAGTGTATAAGAATGCAACTGATTTCTGTACATTAATTTTGTATCCTGCGACTTTGCTGAATTCATGAATCAGTTCTAGCAGACTTTTGGTGAAGTTTATTGGGTTTTCCATGTATAATATCATGTCGTCTGCAAAAAGTGAAAGCTTGACTTCATCTTTGCCCATTTTGATGGTTTGATTTCCTTTTGTTCTCTGATTGCTGATGCTAGAAATTCCAACCTTATGTTAAACAACAGTGGTGAGAGTGGACATCCCTGTCGTGTTCCTGATCTCAGGGGGAAAGCTCTCAGTTTTTCCCCATTGAGGATGATATTGGCTGTGGGCTTTTCATAAGTGGCTTTTATGATGTTGAAGTATGTTCTTTCTAGCCCAACTTTCTTGAGGGTTTTTACTAAGAAAGGATGCTGAATTTTGTCAAATTCTTTTTTGCATGGATTGACAGGATCATATGGTTCTTATCTTTTCTTTTATTAATGTGATGTATCACATTGATTTGCGAATATTGAACCAGACCTGCAGCCCATGAATGAATCCCACTTGATCATGGTGAATAATTCTTTTTATATGCTGTTGAATTCAAGTTGCTAGTATCTTGTTGAGAATTTTTGCATCCATATTCATTAGGGATATTGGCCTGTAATTCTCTCTTTTTTTGCTGGGTCTCTGTCTGGTTTGGGAATCAAGTAATGCTGGCTTCATAGAACGAGTCTGGAAGTTTTCCTTCCCTGTCTATTTTTCGGGACATCTTGAGAAGGATAGGTATTATCTCTGCTTTAAATGTCTGGTAGAATTCCCCAGGGAAGCCATCTGGTCCTGGACTCTTATTTGTTGGGAGATTTTTGATAACTGATTCCATTTCTTTGCTGGTTATGGGTCTGTTCAAATTTTCTATTTCTTCCTGTTTGAGTTTTGGAAGTGGGTGGGTGTTTTAGGAATTTGTCCATTTCTTCCAGGTTGTCCAGTTTGTTGGCATATAATTTTTTGATACTATTTTCTGATAATTGCTTGTATTTCTGAGGGATTGGTTGTGATAATTCCATTTTCATTCATGATGTTATCTATTTGGGCCACCCCCCTTTTCTTTTTGAGAAGCCTGGCTAGAGTTTTATCAATTCTGTTTATTTTTTCAAAAAACCAACTATTGGTTTCATTGATCCACTCTACTGGTTTTTTTAGATTCTATATTGTCTATTTCTGCTCTGATCTTTATTATTTCTCTTTTTCTGCTGGGTTTGGGGTGTCTTTCCTGTTCTCCTTCTATTTCCTTAAGGTGTGCTGTTAGATTTTGTATTTGGGATTTTTCTTGTTTTTTGAGATAGGCCTGGATTGCAATGTATTTTCCTCTTAGGACTGCCTTCACTGCATCCCAAAGCATTTGGATTATTGTATTTTCATTTTCATTTGTTTCCATATATTTTTTAATTTCTTCTCTAATCGCCTGGTTGACCCATTCATTCTTTAGTAAGGGGTTCTTTAACCTTCATGCTTTAGGAAGTTTTCCAGACTTTTTCCTGTGGTTCATTTCAAGTTTTAGAGCATTATGATCTGAAAGTGTGCATGGTATGATCTCAATTCTTTTATATTTATTAAGGGCTGTTTTGTGGCCCAGTATGTGATCTATCTTGGAGAATGTTCCATGTGAACTCAAGAAGAAAGTATATTCTGTTGCTTTGGGATGCAGAGTTCTAAATATATCTGTCAAGTCCATCTGATCCAATGTATTTTCTTTAAATTTTTGGATATGTTTTTTAGTAGCTGCTTTGAAATTTCCTTCTGCTATATACAATATCTCTACCTATTGTGAGTCAATTTATATTACTGATTTTTAGTTTTCCTGAGTTTGTGTCACTGTCTCCTCTTTCTTTGTATGTCCAATGATATTTAGTTGAAAATCAGACATTATATAAAATCCTTTGTAGCAACTTTGGATTCTTCTGCACTCTTTTGAGTGTTGTTCACCTTTCATTTGTTTGAATATGCTGTTAATTTGTCTCAACTCAAACTGTAAACTGTATCTCTTCTGTTGTGTGCAGTTGTTGACATATTTGCTTCAATATCTGTGTTGTTTTTCTTTTTTAGTTTCCTGGCATTTTCTCCTGGGTCTGCATAATTTAGCATGCAGCCAAGGATTTGGGCAGAATTTATACCAGATTTTGGGACTCATTTTCTCTGTATACAATTTTCTAGGAAGTCTCCCCTACAGTTTTAGCTTCTCAGCCAGTCTTAGTTTCCATCTTTGGAAATCTAAATTTTTATACATCAGCTTTCTGCCATTTGACCTTCACATGATCTGAGGAATGCATTCAATTAAATTAGTAGAAAAAGATTACTTTGTGCAGCAATCTCTTTCAGGATTAGGTTCTGCTCTGGTCCCTGTATTTTTTTTTTTTAATATGAGGCATAGAGTGTTTATAACTTGGCAGTTTTTTTTTTTTAACTGATGAAAATTGTGTGTAACAACATTAAGAGGAGAGGGACTATCATTTTCTTTAGATTCTCAGGGAGGTTTGTGACACAGAGAAATAATAAGAACCACAGTCTTAACTAACAGTTAGATTCTAGATGTGTTTTTACATTTCATTTATAATGATGTCGCTCAAGTAGTTTTAGTTATTCCTTTAGAGATAATCCAAGTAGATTTGAAACTATTTTTATTTGACAAATTTCACTAAAATATTAAATCATATGGGAGTGCCCTAAGGCTGCAATCTCTCCTTATTTTTGATTATCTGAATGCCCATATGTATGTTTTTTTTCATCTCTGTTCCAAGAATGAGTATGGGAAAAAAACCACAGAAGTTTGGATTTTGCATTCCAGTCTCCTATTTTCCAAAAAAGAAAAAGGATCAGTACTCTACATTAAAAGATATGAGAATCTTCTTTATGTACATGGTGACATAGTGGTAATAAAATCTTAGTTTTGCTAGCTGACTTTAGACACTGAATGCAATATGCTTAGTCTGATTCAACACAATGGAATGGAACAGATTTAGTGTTTCCCTCAAAGGTTATGTATAAGATTCATTTTAATCTCCCTAAACAAGACCACTCCATTCCATTTTAAAACTTGAAAGAATCAGCCCAGGTTTAGAAGTAGCTATATAGACAACTCACATTGAACCCATATTATTTAGTAATTGGATTTTGGAGAGTTTACTTACTTATAAACAGGCAAACAAAAATATTGATTCTTTATTTTCAAAATATCTGGCCCTATTCCATAAATTGTGAGGTTAGAGCTGTATTTTCTATTATATTGTGACTGGCTACTTTTATTTATTTATTTATTTATTTAACACTTTTTTAACATTTTTATTTATTTTTGAGAGACAGAGTATGAGCGAGTAGGGGCATAGAGAGAGACACACACACACACAGAATCTGAAGCAGGCTCCGGGCTCTGAGCTGCCAGCACAGAGCCTGACACGGGGCTCGAACCCGTGAACCATGAGATCATGACCTGAGCTGAAGTCAGACGCTCAACTGACTGAGACATCCAGGTGTCCCTGGCTACTTTCATTTATTTACTTATTTTATGATATCAAAACCTATTCTGAAATGTCAGAGATTCTTCAATCTAGTGTAGTATTTAAGCAACAAGTAAAAAGGATAGATTGCCAAATACACTGTGATAATTATATTGTATGTGCTATGCTTACAACAAGCACAAGGGATGTGGGATGACATTAAAGAGATAGTGAAGAATATTAGGGATACACTTAAAGGAGAGAATACCCCAGAAATGATTATTCCATGATTGCAAATGGGTGATAAAACTTTTGTTTTTGTATGACTAGGAATGGATGATAGGGTCTGTCAGAATGAATTTGAACAGAATTATATGTCATTTTTAGTGAAATGGGAGGCATTCAATATGTTTAGGTACTACCTTGAGGTATAAGTGGTGGGAGACTGAAGAATTTAAATTTTTTTTTTCAACGTTTATTTATTTTTGGGACAGAGAGTGACAGAGCATGAACGGGGGAGGGGCAGAGAGAGAGGGAGACACAGAATCGGAAACAGGCTCCAGGCTCGGAGCCATCAGCCCGGAGCCCGACGCGGGGCTCGAACTCACGGACCGCGAGATCGTGACCTGGCTGAAGTCGGACGCTTAACCGACTGCACCACCCAGGCGCCCCTTGGAGACTGAAGAATTTAGATGGGACAAGATTATGAAACGTTTACAGCCTAATGGGGGTCCATGACCATTAAGAATTTGAGATATTTAAAAAATAAAATAATAAAACAATTTTAGAATCTCATCTTCCATACAATTTCAAGATTGGCTTACATGATGAAGTGAAGAGAATGACACAATCTTTAGCTTAAAATGCCACTGCTAACAATTTATGGGGAATATTAAAGGGGGTATTTGAAGAATCAAAGAGTTAATCCGTATTTAACATGCTACTTCAGTGGGTTTTTTCATCTACCAAGTGGCTTTAAATACATGTAATATCTTTATTGAATTCCCTCTAATTCCTTTGATTCTTGTCCTCAGATGAGATAAGGATGAAAACTGTTAGAAGAGAATCTAGATGATGTCTGGAGAAGAATAAAGGAGAAAACTAAACAAATCATTCATAGCCTCTACTGGGATGAGATTAGTATCAAGATAATGATCCTGCTTTTACAACTTAGAAACCCTATCTGCAGTCCTGAGCCCCTTACCTCCCAGGAACTCCAAGAAGCCTCTATGGAAGCAAGCAAGCTATATTCTTCACAGAAAAGAGCCATAGCAGTTGCACGAGAAGTGAAGTGCTCCAGATATAAGATTGGATATTTCATTTGTTAAAACTAAAAGGCAGGGGCGCCTGGATGGCTCTGTCAGTTAAGCGGCCGACTTCAGCTCAGGTCATGATTTTGCGGTCCATGAGTTGGAAACCCGCGTCGGGCTCTGTGTTGACAACTCAGAGCCTGGAGCCTGTTTCAGATTCTGTGTCTCCCTCTCTCTGACCCTCCCCCGTTCATGCTCTGTCTCTGTCTCAAAAATAAATAAATGTTTAAAAAAAAGTAAAAAAAATAGTAAAAAGCAGCCTCTGGAATGGGAGAAGATACTTGCAAATGACATATCTGATAAAGGGTTAGTATCCAAAATACATAAACAACTTAGAGAACTTAACAACCAAAAAACAAATAACCCAGTTAAGAAATGGGCAGAAGACATGAATAGACACTTCTCCAAAGAAGACATCCAGTTGTCTAACAGACACATGAAATGATGTTCAACATCACTCATCATCAGGGAAATACAAATCAAAACCAAAATGAGATACCACCTTGCACCTGTCAGAATAGCTAAAATTAACAACATAAGAAACAGGTGTTGGCAAGGATGTGGAGAAAGGGGAACCCTCTTGCATTGTTGGTGGGAATGCAAATGGGTGGAGCCACTCTGGAAACGAGTATGGAGGCTCCTCAAAAAGTTAAAAATAGAACTAGCCTATGATTCAGCAATTGCACTGCCAGGAATTTATCCAAAGGATAGGAAAACAAGATTCAAAGGGGTACATGCACCCTGATGTTTGTAGCAGCATTATCTATAATAGCCAAATCATGGAAACGGCCCAAGTGCCCATCGAATGATAAATGGATAAAGAAGAGGTGGTATATATATAAAACATAATTATATAACTTATATATAATATATGTGTACATCATATACATATATATATATTATACATATATATAATATATGGTATATATAATGTATGATATATATATATATATATATATATATATATTGGTATTTGCAATGATGTGGATGGAACTAGAGTGTTACTATGCTAAGCGAAATGAGTGAGTCAGAGAAAGACAAATACCATACAATTTCACTCCTATGTGGAATTTAAGAAATAAAACAGATGAACATACAGGACGGGGGGAAAGAGAGAGAGAAGGCAAACAAACCATAAGGGACACTTGACAGAGAACAAACAGAGGACTAAGGGGGGAAGGTGGGCAGGGGAATGGGCTAGATGGGTAATGGGTATTAAGGAGGGCACCTGTGATGAGCACTGAATGTTGTATATAAGGGATGAATCATTGAATTCTATTCTGAAAACTAATATTTCACCGTATGTTAACTAGAATTTAAATAAAAATTTGAAAAGAAAAAAAAGAACATTAATAAAAAAGGTTTCAGTGGTCAAAAAAAGAGATAAGGAATCCATTTCAAGAAGACTAGCACTAAAAATGTGGAACCTGTATTTTTAACGTTAATTTATGAGTCTTAGAAGGTATTATGCATGATGCTGTGGTTAAAATTCACAAAAAGCACTTTTCCAAATTTAAAAAAATGAAATCTTACCTGTATTACTAAAAAATGTTGGGGCGCCTGGGTGGTTCAGTCAGTTAAGAGTCCAACTTCAGCTCAGGTCATGACCTTGTGGTTTGTGGGTTTGAGCCCCACGTCGAGCTCTGTGCTGACAGCTCAGAGCCTGAAGCCTGCTTCAGATTCTGCGTCTCCCTCTCTCTCTGCCCTTCCGCCACTCATTCTCTGTCTCTCTCTCTCTCTGTCTCAAATAAACATTTAGAAAAAAATTTTTTAAGTGTGGATATATATGTACATACACATATATATCTCCATGCTTTTAGATAGACAAAAGTATATATAAATATATAAATAATTAATACAAAAGCATATGTAAATATATGCACATGTAACTTATTATATTAATATTTAACATATAATTTAATAGTAATTTTTAATATTTATAAGTATTAATATTTATTATACACCAAGATTTTTAGAAAAAAGTATATATAAATATGAAAATATTTAGAATTAAATATTAATAATAAATATATAATCAAATTAATATATTGATCATATATATAAATTTTAAACATATTAGTATATATTAATATACATTCATATAGAAAACTATACTAAAACTATACCAAAGTGCATACACACGTACACACCTTTGTCCCTTTTCTATAACAAGCAAAAGACAGAGTTACAGACTTATATAGAAAGTAGGACACATTTTCATCGGGAAGCAAAAACATAAAATAAATAGCCTCTTCTTGTATGAATCCTACAGAACAGCTAAAGGCTGACTACTGAACTCCCCCAGTTACCTTATTAGGAGTGGACTCAGCAGTTCATTTTATGGTCATTGTTTTCATTGCCCCTTTCCACAAATGTCATAATTGCACTGATTCATGATACCCGCAATTGTCCAATTTGGGGGAACAAGCAGTGTCATTCATCACCTTTTATTTCCACATATTGCAACCACTGATTTCAGTCACTGAGGGAGTAAACAAGGAGAGTCACGGTCAGTCAGCCTCAGGCAAACGGATTTGGGAAGAACGTAATGAGTTGGTGAAAAGGACAAACTGACTTCACCTTCCCATTAATAAAATATTTGTCCATTTCTTTTCTTTATATAGAATTGTGTGCATGTGAACCAATCTGCAGCAAAAATCCTGGTTTGGAAATAGTACTGAAAATAAAGTATATTTAATTGTTTAACAGACAATTGCCATACATATGTATTCTAATGCATTTTTTTCTCACCAAGATCATTAAATTACTAGGTTGCTACCATTTAAAATCAATCTAATGTTCTTACTACCTTCCATCAGAAATCTAGTTGTGACAATATCAAGAATAGCCTGCCAAAATTTTGGTTAGAGGTAAAAAATTAGGTGGTCCTTAGCAACCAAGAAGAAGAAGAAAGGATATCTCTTTCCTGACTTAGGTGAGAAAGAACATGTAGATAAATGGTTATAATATGAGAGCATTTGATCCTAAAGTCAAGATATGTTGAGTCTCCCTTCCAAAAACAATTTTCTACTAAAAACAAGCAGTCAATATAAATGTGTGCAACAACATTGGCAAGTCATTTTTCTCTTTTAAATTGAGAATCTTTATTCATTCTCTTTGACTAAGGAATCCTTATAGATGATTTTTTTTTTGTACAAATAATGTAGGGAGAAAATATATTTCTGGAGGTATTCCTGATAGTGGCATTTATAACATAAATAAATTTGGAATAATCACAAAATCCTAAAAAGAATAACAGTTATATTCACTTTGCTACAAACACAAGCTAGAATACTATACTACAATTGAAATTGTTTTTGTGATAAAATTTGAAAATATGCGACAAACATTAGCTCATAAAGTTAAATACAAATACACAGTTAAATAGTTAAAGAACTCATCCTATATGCACACAGTACAATGAATAAATAAGTTGTGGAACATTTAGAAAAGGGAATCTTATGCAAAAATATAAATGAACTGTGGTTACATGCAGTGAAATAGATAAAATTTATTAGCATAAATTTAATAAATTTAATATTGAGCAAAAGAAGTACAAAATGCATATAGTAAGATGCCATTATGCAAAGTTAAGCAACAATGTTACTTGGAGATATGCATGAACAGTGAAAGCCCAAATGAACAAGTACAAGGAAAGACATGATTATTGCAAGGTCAAGACAGTGATTACCTCCAAAGAACAAACAGGAAATGATCAAGAGGTAAATCACATTAAGGGCTTCTGGGAGGTTAATACTACCTTTTTTCTTCACCTGGGTTGTGGTTACAGTGATGAGTCTTTCAAATTAATTGTTTTCTGTACTTTTATATCTAATGTGATATATTTTATAGTAATAAGTGTTTTTATTTTTTTTTTTCAACGTTTATTTATTTTTGGGACAGAGAGAGACAGAGCATGAACGGGAGAGGGGCAGAGAGAAAGGGAGACACAGAATCGGAAACAGGCTCCAGGCTCTGAGCCATCAGCCCAGAGCCTGACGCGGGGCTCGAACTCACGGACCGCCAGATCGTGACCTGGCTGAAGTCGGACGCTTAACCGACTGCGCCACCCAGGCGCCCCAATAAGTGTTTTTAAAAGGAATTCAGAATCTCTAATGTTTTTTCCAACTCTGGAGAAATAGCAGAAAATAAGAATCGAACTAGGATTTGAAGAACAGATAGAATTAACACAAATAAAGACAGGATGAAAGGAATTTCCAAAGATACACAACTGCATGGCCCAAAGGGAAGACAAAACAGACAAGTTTGGCTATATTGATGAGTATATGAAGGCAATTGGAGGGTATTATGCTAAGTGAAATAAGGCAGAGAAAGACAGATACCATATGTTTTCACTCACATGTGAATCCTGAGAAACTTAACAGAAGACCATGGGGGAGTGGAAGGGGGAAAAGAAAAGTTACAGAGAGGGAGGAAGGCAAACCATGAGACTCTTAAATACTGAGAACAAACTGAAGGTTGATGGGGGGTGGGGAAGAGGGGAAAGTGGGTGATGGGCACTGAGGAGAGCACCCGTTGGGATGAGCACTGGGTGTTGTATGGAAACCAATTTGACAATAAATTATATTTAATATAAATTTAAAAAAAGAAAGAAACTTTAAAAAAAAAAAAAAAGGAAATTAAGCTGAAACGTTACAGGCAAAAGAAGCCCCTGAACCCTAAGCAAATTGCTTACAATAGGAATAACTAATGGAGTTTTCTTCCTTTTCTTTTTTTTTTAAGTTTATTTATTTTTGAGAGAGACAGAGACAGCATGAATGGGGGCAGGGGCAGAGAAAGAGGGAGAGAGTGAGAATCCCAAGCAGGCTCTGTGCTGTCCATGCGGGACTCACAAAACTGAGATCATGACCCGAGCCAAAACTGAGTCAGACACTTAACCGACTGAGCCACCCAGGGACCCCCAAGACAATAATGTTTTATGTGAATAAAAAACTTGGATTAATCCTTTGCTTTCCCTATGACCTGCGGGCAAAATCAGTATCATCCCAATATCCCTAAACCACTAGGATATAGAGCAGGCATGGTTGAAACAACTTCGGTATTTCCTCCTTCCAGGCCTGAGAGCAGTTTCATATATCCACTTTCCAACACCACCGAGTTTTCAATCCACCAGCTCCTATGTATCCGGGTCACTAAGTCTAGAGTCCTAATTTGGTTCCTGTATGCTGTCATTTTGATAGTTCCTATTCCAACCAAGGCCCTACAGTAGTTGAGCCTTTCAGATAAGTGCATAATTCAGAGATCCTGCCAACACTTTCCATACCTAGTTCCAAGTCCCTAGTAGGACACATGGAATTTAGTGCTGAATATAGCTTACCTTTCAGTACAATATGTCTTCATCTCCCTGACTGCCCCCGGTATCCAGTTCTGCTGGCCAGTTAACGAACGCATGCCTAGTGCCTTCTCCTCAATTAGCTTGCCGTTGGAAGTGTGGACAGATTTCACGATTTATTTGTATCTGCGTTTCCAACTTTAAGAATAGAAATTTGTTCAACAAATAGAAATGGATATGAAATGGATATGAAAATCAACTGTTGTCTAGGTAAATTGATGTTATCACATTGCTTTCCTAATTTTAGGCTAACAACATTACTCCTGACCAATGTGGAAATGCTGAATAAATGTATGTTGCAATTATCAAGTATTGAGTAATTTTTTTAATAAAGAAATATGTTTTCATTTTTCAGGAGAAATGAAGTCATACTTCCCCTAGACGATCAACAAAAATTACCTTTGAAATATATGATTGGAGTATAATTGCTTGATAAGAGATGAGAAAATTTAAAGAGTAATTTCCAGTGGCCTGAAATGTTCTATTCATTATTGTGATGACTCATAGACACCATTTGCCTTTCCCTTAAGAATGAAGAGTCTCCACAGCAGAAAACAAAAAACAAAAACAAAACACCAGGAATTCATTTTTTAAAGTCTTGGGTATTCACATTTTAGTTACATAAATTATTTCTTGATTTAAAAAAAGGAATCCACAGCCTTTTGTTTTCAGATACTTTGTTTTTAACGTCTTTTCCCAGTAAAACAATCATAAAGGAGGGTGGTGCAAAGCAATTAAAATAGCTTTGGTTATAAATTATCCCTCCAGAGACTATGATCTGTAGTGATACATCTGTTTTCACAAATAACGATTGCCATAACATTGCATTACTGAATTCTCTTCTATGTAAATATTTGTTCCAGCCCAACTTATCCTGAGTTACTCCCACTAAAGCTGCCATTGATGTGTGCTCCTTAGAAACTTGAGTTTTTGCTATGTCTCTGTTCTCTAGTGCTTTGATTGTTGCATAAGCCTGTGCATAATTTAAGGGATTTGTCAATTCTTAATTATTGTGTTTCATCTGCTGCATATTATTCAAGTATAATGCTTTGCCTCTGGCTGTTTTCTGTGTACAATTGTAAATCAATTCCGATTTCTAAATGGGAATAGAAGAAAGCATCTACCTGTATTTACTTATGTATTTGTATTAGACCACAATCGTTGACTGCAAATAATTGGCAAGTATTCGGTCTAGTTCAAGTAAAGGAAAAAAGAAAAAGGAATTCGGGCAATCCTCAAGGGACAGGAAATATATCAAGACCCTTGAGGGAATTCCCAACTTTCTTTACATACATGTCTCTGTGAAAACTGGCTCTTTCGGCTTCAAAATGCACATGGGAGAATATGGATGCTCCACTCTCCTGAGTTCGTGCAGAATTAAATTTATTGTTTCTTGTTCTGTATCCTCAGTTTTCAAGAGAGGGAGAGAGGTTGCCTCAACCTCTTCATGGTCCTTACAAGGAGTCAAAACAAACATAGATGCTGGGAAGCAGCCCCTTTAGAAAAGGATGGGAAATGGTTTTCTATAAGGAGGCCATTTTATATATATATATATACATATATATATATGTATATATATATATAAATATATATTAAAACATATATATATAGTTAAATATATTTCTTAAATATATTTAACTATAAGCTGTCTTTTTTAAAGTTTATGTATTTATTTTGAGAGAGAGAACATGCAGGGGAGGGAAAGAAAGAGAGGGAGAGAGAATCCCAACTGGCCCCACACTGTCAGCGCAGAGCCCAATGCTGGACTCGAACTTGTGAACCATGAGATCATGACCTAAGCCAAAATCAAGAGTCCAAGATTCAAACCACTGAGCCACTCTAGCTGTCTTTTCTAAAATGAGCCTTTTGTTTCTTGAAATACATACCTGTACTCTCAGTACTACCTTTGGCCTTAATTTGAATCCAGATCTAGAATCTGCCTATGAGCCTAGATAGATATATTTTGTAATAATTAGTCCCGTTAGGAGAACACACAGAAGACGTTCTGATCTACTCTGTGATTCAGAGGTAACTTTGGCATGTACAACGTGGAGCTCTTCAAGGCTGTTGCTTCAACTCTCATACACAGGCTCACTAAGCAGGTAGACAACTTGAAGCAAATGCCAGGAATGTGTGTTACAAGGAAGCTGTGTGATTATTAGGCAAAAACAATGTGCAATTCATTCCTCTTATTAATGAGCCGTTTCCCCTTCAGGCAAATTATTTCGCCAATGTATGATCATGAAGGGCTTCAATCAGACCTTCTTGCAAATTGGACATATTGCTGGACAGATGCCATTGATTTAGAAATACACACAAGGCTTTTTCAGTAGAGCTTTCTCACAAAGCAACCTGGAGAGAGAACACACAAGTCCATCAGTCCCAGATTATCTGATGTTCAACTTCAGAAGATTTCCTTATGGGACCAAAAAGACAAGAAGGTATTTGGGCAGTAGAGGAAAACTAAGACTTAACAGAGAAGAACAAAGTCAGAGATGAATTTAATTAGTGGCGGGAGATATTGACAAGACATATAGTACAGAAAAGAGAAATTAGAAAGATTATCCTCTTGAACTTTTTTTTCCCATTTCTATAAAATCTATTGTTAAAGGCAGAACATTGAGAAAGATGTTGTCCGTCATCAGTACGGAAGAGTAATCCTACTGAAAAAGCTTGGTTTTGTATGTACTGTTTAAACATACCAGAGCATATTTAAAGCAAACATATTCTAATGGATTAAAATTCTTATGTCACATGAGCAACAGGATAAAGTTAAGAAAACCATCTTCTTTCCTGTGATTCCAAAATTATCAGACATTTTTAAGCAAAGTATTCTCTTTGTTGTAACACCATTTAGAAGATGGGAAATGGATGGCAGTCAGGTGAACTTGAAAGAAATACCTGAAATTTTACCAGTGGGGGAAAAAATATCACAGTATTACAATACCTTGAAAGGAGAAGAAGATAGGGAAAAGGGGAGGGAGGGAAAGGGGGGAAGGGAGGGAGGAAGGAAGGAAGGAAGGAAGGAAGGAAGGAAGGAAGGAAGGAAAGAAGGAAGGGAGGAAGGGAAGAAGGAAGGGAAGAAGGAAGAAAGGAAGGAAGGAAGAAAGGAAGGAAGGGAGGGAGTATGGAAAGGGATACTGAAAATCTTGCATTATTGCTATGAGAAGTCCCACAACCAATATTAATTTGGCTGCTTCTCCCTTTACTCTGTCCCATTTTATAAGATTTTATGGCTTTAATCACCTTAGGGAAAGAAGTACAATAAAAGTGCTTTGTGATTTTCTAAATACACAGACTCTCCTAATTCCTGTGAGATCTCCATCAGGATTTTGGAATAGAGACCGCGACTACTTTATGAAAAGCATCCACTAAAGAGAGTTCGTTTGTTATTTTGATGATTATGACCAGCACTATCGTGTGCCAGAAAGCATTAAGGTGCTAAACCGCAAAATGAACAGTGTTTAATATGTGCTTTGGCGGTCATGCAGATTCAAATTGGGTTAGTTAACTCAGATTGCATTTTACCCACATCTTTCACCCTAAAATTCTGTCACTGTCACCACTGAGGTATAAAATACCCGTTTTTCAGCTCATAGGCGTTTCAGGGTTACCTCAAGGACAATGTGTAAATATTTGAATGTCCAGTGCAAAGAAGCCAATTTCCTTCCCTGCACCCCAACAACCTCACTCCAGGACAACATAAAGGAGAAGTGACCCCACTCTATTCTGGCACAGAGAATTAATTCCCAGTGAAATGATGGTAAAAGGAGATGTATCAACAGTAACATTTTATCTTTCTCCTGTGTGGTGTTATTACTGCCGGGAGATCACATTGGATCCGATCTTCCCAAACTCGGAGAAACATTTGCCACAAAAACTGTGTTATCTTCCTACCTGGCCTGGATTTTGTAGAACCAGAATCCTTGTTATGGGCTCTGCCACTACTTGAGTTGCAAATACACCGTCCCATTTTCCTAGCTATTATGTTTCCTAGTTATTATGCACGCAGGAAATGTTAAGAAGTCTATTGCTGTCTGTGGCAGCTGGTTTCGGCACTGAACTAGGAGTGCTTTGTGAGGGACCGTGGTGTCTCGTTTAGTTTTGTATCTCCAGCCTCTGGCCAAACACAGGAAGAGCTCAACAAATCCTGAAAGGACAAATGGACTCCAAATGAAGCATCATATGGAAAGAGGGGAGCCTGCCCGGCTCTCCCGTTAGACAGTGACACCATTTAGAAAGATAAGATCCAGTTTGAACGGAATTTTGGATTTTTCTATGTCAGCCACAGACCAACATCACGGGAAAACAGCCCGCTTGCAAGGGTCCTTGAAGCCAAGATCCCAGAGTTAAGCCTGAGTTAAATATGAAGAGAGGATTAATAAGGCATCCAAATTAAGCTGGAGTACTTCATGTGACAATATATTAATAATACAACGGAAATAACCTACTAATCTAATAGTCGGGAAATGTTTCACTGGATCAGGGCGCGTGAATGAAACCATGACATGAAATATATATGATGGACCCATGGAACTGTTAGCCTTCAATGACACAACGTATCAGTTTACTTCATACCGTGCTTGAAATCAGATTCGCCTCTTAACGCTGCCTTTTTTTCTAATTCCGCTCTGCTTTCATGGCCTGCTTTGCCTAATTTCTATCCGATTCTCTTATGCTCAAGTTAACACAATTTTCTTCGTGTCGATACAGCGCCTTTTGCCTTCTGCAAAAGGCCTGGCTCACCGCAGGCCCTGGTCATGCTCACACACGCGCAAGGGAGTTCATATCCTGTCGACAAACTATGGACCTGCGGGAAGGAGTCACTGGTGGCTAGATTCTTTCCCTTTTCTCCCACATGATTAACAGTCCTATAATGTAATGCCTAAGCCTTCTTGGTGAATGTTTCCACAAGACCAAGCTGCAAACTTTATATTGGTTGAACCTGCCTCACTACCTTTTTTTCTTTATTCCTGCTCCCCGGAATTGCATCGCCTAATGGAAAATAGGAGCACACAACACTTGGCCTCAAGCTCTGCTTTCTGGAGGAACCAGGTAAGACGTTTAAACTGGTCCTGAAAGAAGACTTTCAGGCCCGGATTTTGGATCTGGAATACCCAGGTAGCGATCATTTTCACTTCACATGGTGGGGATAACAGTATACTTTCGAGGGCTTTCCCCACACATGTATTCCTGTTCTGCTCCCCATTACATTATTATCTGCCAGGTTTGTAGAGCAAAGCCAGAAATGTACAGTAGCCATCCTCGAAGAATTTCCAGCTGCAATTTATTTTAAAAAATAAAGCTAGAAACTGCAAATGGTGTTAGGCTGGTCATTAAAACTTGGAAGTTCATTCAAAATACAGTTTTAAAAATGAATAGCAAGTATTCAGTGAAATTGATGTTGATTTTACCCACAAAATCAGACAAGACCACAAACTTTTTTTTTCTTTTAATATGAAATTTATTGTCAAATTTGTTTCCATACAACACCCAGTGCTCATCCCAACAGGTGCCCTCCTCAACGCCCCTCACCCACCCTCCCCTCCCTCCCACCTCCCCCATCAACCCTCAGTTTATTCTGTTTTTAAGAGTCTCATGGGGCGCCTGGGTGGTGCAGTCGGTTAAACGTCCGACTTCAGCCAGGTCACGATCTCACGGTCCGTGAGTTCGAGCCCCGCGTCAGGCTCTGGGCTGATGGCTCAGAGCCTGGAGCCTGTTTCCGATTCTGTGTCTCCCTCTCTCTCTGCCCCTCCCCCGTTCATGCTCTGTCTCTCTCTGTCCCAAAAATAAATAAACGTTGAAAAAAAAAATTAAAAAAAAAAGAGTCTCATATGGTTTGGCTCTCTCTTCTCTTTTTTTTTTTCCGCCCACAAACGTTTTTATTTGCATTTTTAACTTTTGGTGATTGACCCCAATTTGCCTAACACAGGAAATGGAAATATTCATGGGGGAAGGAAAGAGACTTGGTGACGTCTGTCAGGGAGAGAAAGAAATAGGGGTAGATAGATAGAAGGAGACTGAGGAAAAGAAGGGGCAGAATAAAATTAAAGAGGGACAAGGCTAGATCCCTGGACTTGAGCATTGTACAGTGGCCAGGCCTTGCACTTCGAAAGATTCCAAGTTGGGTTTAATGCCCTGCTGTCAGGTGTCTTAACATTTTTAATTCTGTAACAAAGGGTTCCCGCTTTCATTTGCACTAAGCCAGGTGCTTTGTGCAAATATGTACAAGTGATTCAGCTGGTCCTGGGGCAGAGAGATAGAGCAGAAAAATTGGAATGGAAAGAAAGAGACATAAAAAATTATTTTGCTCTAGTTAAGAATAAAGAGATTGGGGGCACCTGGCTGGCTTCAGCTCAGGTCATGATTTCACCCCTGTCTGAACTGTCAGCTCAGAGCCTGGAGCTTGCTTAGGACTCTGTTGTCTCCGTTTCTCTCTGCCCCTCCCCCACTCACACTCTGCCTGTCTCTCTCTCTCTCTCAAAAATAAATAAACATTAAAAAAACAATTTAAAAAAATTAAAAGAATAAAGAAACTGGAAATGAAATGGATTTAAAAAAAATTTTTTTTAACATTTATTCATTTTCGAGACAGAGAGAGACAGAACGGGGGAAGGTCAGAGAGAGAGGGAGACACAGAATCCGAAACAGGCTCCAGGCTCTGAGCTGTCCGCACAGAGCCCGACACGGGGCTTGAACTCACAGACCACGAGATCATGACCTGAGCCGAAGTCAGACGTCCAATGGACTGAGCCACCCAGGCGCCCCGAAATGGATTTTACAATGCAGGTGGATTTGGTGGACACATGACACAATATTGAATGGTGTGGGATGGGAAGTTTATCCGTGACACCCTCCCAGTTTTTCTAGAGCCCACGGCATAGAGAAAATTGTAAACCAGTACACAAAAGCAAGAAGGGGAATAAATGTGAACACTGAAGCTGGACAAGTACAGGTGTATGTGTAAAGGGGGGAGGGGGCAGAAGGTTTCAATACTTCATCTGTCAAAGAACGAGACCTGGGGCATCTATAATATGATGCAATCAGTGACCAGAAAGAGTACAGGGGAGGGGGTAAAACAGACAAAACATTAAAGTGTTTTTATATTACATAAGGCTGATACATTAAAATGTCAAATACCCAACCTGAGATGAATCTATCTCATGCGAATTTTTCCAAAAAACTGGATTATATTATAGCATTTTCTTTTGTGCCCAGGACTGTTACAGATTCTGGGAATTTGGTGGTAAATAAGACAGACCATAGTGCCAGTCCAAAGATAGGCTACTTATGCAAGTAACTACCCGATTCAAATTGTTGTAAGTGCTTCGAAGAATATATAATGAGTTACAAAAATTTACATGTTAGAAGCCCAATCTAGTACGAGGGAGGGAAATGAGACCCTTCCTAAACAAGTAGCATTTAAGTTAAATGAATAGGGGTTAGTCAAGCATGAAGTGAAGGAATTAAGGAAGCATTTCATGGGGCACCTGGGTGACACAGTCAGTTAAGCATCTAACTCTTGATTTCAGATCAGGTGGTGATCTCAGGGTTGTGAGATCGAGCCCCCCCTTCGAGCTCTGCATCGAGTGTGGAACTTGCTTAAGATTCTCTCTCTCCCAGGGCACCTGAGTGGCTCAGTTAGTTAAGCAACCAACTCTTGATTTTAGCTCAGGTCATGATCTCTTGGTTTGTGGGGTCGAGCCCCATGTCAGGCTCCAAACTGAGTGCCTGGAGCCTGCTTGGGATTCTCTCTCTCCCTCTCTCTCTCTCTCTCTGCCCTGCCCCCACTCCTGCATGAACATGTGTGCTCTCTCTCGCTCTCTCTCTCAAAATAAATAAACTTAAAAAAAAAAGATTCTCTCTCCTTCTCCCTCTGCCCCTCCCCACTCCCCCCTCTCTCTCTCTCAGTTCAGGCACATAGCCAGTATAGCAAAGTTACATGCAAATTACATGAGGCCAAAATGCCAGAGAATTGCTTTTCTTTTGTTCCCTGTTGTACTTTACCACCTAGGATAGTCCCAGGCACATAGTAGATGCTCAGTAAATATGTACTGGATGAATGAATAATTGAAGGATGTGTTCTCAGTTAGTTTAAAAAGCCCAAAGCCCACAGGATCATGTTAGAAGCAAACCTTCAAACAGTGAGCAGGTTGTAGTCACTAACAAGTACGGGTAGAAATAAAATTCAAGAAATAGTGTGAAAGTTACCATTAGTCAAGTACTAAGGTCTGCAACAGCTTGAATCATTCCTGTTCAGAACACAGTCTTCAGGGTCCAGCAGGTTTTTCACAGCCCATACATTAAGGAAGTCTACAATGTCAAAAGTTGTATCACCTGCATAGATGCTCTGCAAGTCTAAGTAATGGATCATCCTTCATATAAACCAGCTCAATCACAGTAAGACCATTTACCTTTGAGTAAACTGCATCGTGCATTGCTTGTGAGTGGTTAAGGCTCCGATAGAAATGTTTTTCTTTTATTTTCTTTCAGTCTAACATACACTGACCACTGACCCAAGACAGAGA
Source organism: Felis catus (assembly GCF_018350175.1). Taxonomy (NCBI): domain Eukaryota; kingdom Metazoa; phylum Chordata; class Mammalia; order Carnivora; family Felidae; genus Felis; species Felis catus. The sequence continues at coordinate 38,302,446 of NC_058380.1, forward strand.
GTTTTGGTATTGCATAATTCTTAAATCACTCTGCTGAATTGTTTCCCTTGGACAGAAACTTAAGGCTTAACACAAACTCGTGATGAGTGATTCAGGATTGCCCCTTTTTCTTTTCTGTGTTTCCATTGTCTCCACTAAGGAATTGCCTCACCCACAGCATGCATTTTCTGAGTGACTTCAGTCTTTACAATTGAAAGAAAAAAAAAATAGAACCCGATTTTAATTTTTTTTAACATTTATTATTTTTTTAACGTTTGTTTTTGAGACAGAGAGAGACAGAGCATGAACGGGGGAGGGGCAGAAAGAGAGGGAGACACAGAATCGGAAGCAGGCTCCAGGCTCCGAGCCATCAGCCCAGAGCCCAACTCAGGGGCTCCAACTCAGGGACCGCGAGATAGTGACCTGAGTCGAAGTCGGACGCTTAACCGTCTGAGCCACCCAGGCGCCCCAACATTTATTTATTTTTGAGAGACAGAGACAGAGCATGAGTAGGGGAGGGCCAGAGAGAGAGGAAGACACAGAATCTGAAGGCTCCAGGCCCTGAGCTGTCAGTACAGAGCCAGAAGCAGGGCTCGAACCTACGAGCTGTGCACGAACTGTGAGATCATGACCTGAACCAGTCGGACGCTTAACCGACTCAGCCACCCAGGCACCCCTTGAACCCGATTTCAATTATTGTTTGCTTTCAGACTTTGTAAACATCCAAATACGAATTCCTTGTTTTAACTAGCTAATCTTGCTCTTTCTAAGTGAACACAATATAATTTAAAATATTTATTTTGTTAACTGGTATTCCTTTCACATGCAATATGCCAGTAAGATCTGTATACAAATCATAATATATTTTAATCATTTATGTAATGAATAAGTCATTAATAAATTAAACTATTAACAAATAGGTTGTTTTTACATGTACTGGCTGCTCCTGAAGACATGAACTACATCATAGACATCTGTGAATTATTTATATTCATTTTTAATGTGCCTGATACCCATTCATTTCCTATCTACAGCCCACTTTCTTTTTAAAAATTTTTAAATGTTTATTTACTCTTGCAAGAGAGAGACACAGAGTATGAGCGAGGGAGGAGCAGAGAGAAAGGGAGACACAGAATCTGAAACAGGCTCCAGGCTCTGAGCTGTCAGCACAGAGCCTGTCGCGGGGCTCCAACTCAGGAACCGCGAGATCATAACCTGAGCAGAAGCCACACACTTGACCGACTGAGCCCCCCAGGTGCCCCTACAGCCTATTTTCTTATTGACCAACTTTTTAAAAAATCTACTCTTATTTATTAGTTTTTTTTGGTGTCAGGCACCACATTCACATGAACTTACTGATTAAATGTGCTATACATACAAAGTTCTAAACACTATGTTGATTGAATAAGCACTCAATAAATATTGGCCATTTAATTTTTCATCTAGTCTCTACATATATCATAGTATCTTACAAGGTAGGTATTGTTGTCCCACTCCACAAATGAGGACACAGTGCTCCACGAGGTGAAGCATGAAGTCACTTGCCCAAAGGGACCCAGCCAGTATGTTTCTGAAATCAGTTGTGTCTCCTCTCAAGCAACCACCTCTCACCACACGTGATTTCAGAATATTCTTGGGACAGGTTTTGTGGCTCATCAAAATAAACATGCACTGAAAATACAGGAACCTAAGCCCTGCTCAGACATCGCACAATGTAGAGTCTACGTGGATAGAATACGGACTTGTTCTTCTTAAGGAAGTGAACTTATCGGGATAAGGTACAGAGTTTAGAGAATCTGCCGTAAAACCAGAGGAGAATCCAGCAGGTATGGGGCCTGCCTCCTAGCGCTGACCATTTGAGCGAGTTCATTCCCCCAGCACAGTTACTAAGTACTAGCTTTCTGTGAGGCACTGTGTTGACCCAAGGGCAATCAGACCAAGGTAGGAATGTCAGAAGTGCTAAGTGCCCTTGTCACGCAAATACTAAGAGCAAAACAGACTGCAATAAACAAATAATTGCAGACTGGCAATTTGACAAAGGCAAATAAGGTGCTGAAAGGCACTTTGTTACAACTTCAGATGTCCAGTCCTTGTAGTTTTCCAATTTGCATATTAACTTTTTAAAGATAATTAACGTTGTTCACAACCACAAAAGGTGTATCACGAATGAGTAGAGACTGTCTCATAAGTACGATGATATTTTTAAATTATTTGTAAAAAGTCATCAATATAATCCATCATATTGATGTTGTTTAAAAACAAAACAGCATATGGTCTTAATAGACTCAGAAAAGAATCCATAAAATATATCATCTCTTTTTCTATTTTTTTTAATGTTTGTTTATTTTTGAAAGAGACAGAGTGGGAGTGGGAGAGGGGTAGAGACAGAGGGAGTCACAGAATCCGAAGCAGGCTCCAGGCTCTGAGTTGTCAGCACAGAGCCCAACACGGGGCTCAAACTCACAAACTGTGAGATCATGACCCAAGCTGAAGTCGGATGTCCAACTGACTTGAGCCACCCTGGTGCCCCTATAAAATATATGATCCTTTTGTAACCAAAACTCAGCTATATTTCAATAAATGACTTCTCTTATCCTAATGAAAGGCATACCTAGAAGAGTAGTTCTCAAACTTTAGTTTGCCTACGAATGAATAATCTGGGGGACATTATTGAAACACAGATGTCTTGGATCATCCTCTTTCCCTCAGAGTTTCTGATTCAGTAGGTCTGGGGTGGGGCTCAATAATCTGAATTTCCAGGGTGACTGAGTGGCTCAGTAGGTTAAGCATCAGACTCTGGATTTTGGCTCTCAGGTCACGATCTCAAGTTTCGTGAGACAGAGCCCCACGCCGGGCTCTGTGCAATCAATGTGGAGCCTGCTTGGGATTCTGTCTCCCTCTCTCTCTTCCCCTTCCCCACTCCTTCTCTCTCTCTCTCTCTTTCTCTCTCTCTCTCTCTCTCTCTCTCTCTCTCTCTCAAAATTGGTAAATCAATTTAAAGAAAAAGAATTTGAGTTTCTAACAAGTGCCCAGGTGATGTTGATCAGTGGTCCACAACACTGACCATGCACTGAGAGTCACTGGCTTATAGTCTTAATTGTAAAAGAGCAGAATCATTCACTGTGAAGTCAGGATCAAAATAAGAACTCTCAATTCTGTTCTATCATTTAGAGACTCTAAGTAGAATAACACGAAAATTAAAAGTATGAAGAAGTTCAAACATTGAAAAACAAAAACAAAACATTTGTCTTTATTTGCAGGCAATATGCTAAGCCACATACACAATCCAAAACATTCACTTAATACATAAAAACACTCCATGTTTATGTGTGTGGTTCTATATGCCAGCGAGAACCAATCGGAAAAGCAATTAAATACATATTTTATATGAAATTTTACATTTTAAAATTAAACTACTTAGGGATATAGCAAGAAAAATGAGTGGAAGATATCGTGAGTGGAAGATATGTAGAAAGTTGTAAAAAAATTTTAATTTTTTTTAACATTTATTCATTTTTGAGAGAGAGAGAAAGAGAGGGACATAATGCTAGCATGGGAGGGGCAGAGAGAGGGGGAGACACAGAAACCTAAGCAGGCTCCAGGGTCCGAGCTGTCAGCACAGAGCCCAACATGAGGCTCGAACTCCCGAACCGTGAGATCATGACCTGAGCTGAAGTCGGTGCCCAACCGACTGAGCCACCCAGGCGCCCCCAAAAGTTGTTAAATTTTACCAAAGCGTGCAAAAGAGGACCTATGGAAGTGCCAAGGAACTAGAAAATATTAATGATGTTATTAATCTATGAATTTAATTAGTCCAAATTTAAAACAATACCAACCACCTTCTCAATAGAATTGTTCACAGAATGTAAAAAAGTTAACCTTGAATTCATTTGGAAGAGTACAGAAACCAAAAATGTAAGAAAGTTTGGAGGACGAGTTCGGAGGAAGTATATAAATTACACCTATGGATATAAACAAATAGACCAACGGATCAGAACAGATGGCCTTTTAAACGGATACTTGTATAAGGTTCATTATATGATTTCCCCACAATTTAGCCATCCCCCTAGTGATGGAACTTTAAATTATTTCATTATGTTTGCTACTGCTATCAGCACTACATGGAACATTCTTTATATTTATCATCATCGACGTGCGTGTCAGCGTTAACTGATTTCTCTTGGATGTACACAGTAAATAAAGCCCAATTGCTCTCCAAAGTGTCTGTACCCATTTATACTTCTATCAGGATGAGAGAGATACAGTTCTTCACGCCTTCTCCAATACCTGGGATTTCTGGGTTTCTTATAAAGTTTCATAAAACTAAGGAGTCAGAAATTATCTTCCATTATTTTATTTGTGTGCCTGTCACTACCAGGCAAGCTGAGTATCACTTCACAAGTCTATTGACCACTTAGTTTCCTCTTCTGTCAAGTGGCCGCCCATATCCTTTGCTCTTTTAACCTACTGCTGGACTTCTTTTTGTTCATCAGTCTGAACTCCGGCTGCGATACCTTGTCCGTTGTATGAATTTATGTAGTCTTGACTCGTCTCTGCTGTTTGACTTCAAGTTTTGCCTGTGGGTCTTTGGTTTTGAAGTTTGAAACGCACGCTATGGAAACCGGTACCTTAAATTTGGGGTTAGGATTTTTGGTGTCTTATAGAAGACATTCCAAAATCGTAACATTTGGAGATGTTTCAAAAACCTATACATGAATCCAATATATTGAATGTAAGACAAAATATCGCAATCAGAACCAGAGGGTAACCCACCCCCTTCAGAATAAATAGCATGCCATTTGGAAGACCGCGGGGTGAGCTCAGCGTATCCATCTGTATTCCCAACATAGTGCCTTGTAAAGTTTGCACTTATCAGCCAGCTTGCCATGAAGGCACGTTAGGAAAGACTAGAGTGACTCAAATAAAGAAATAATTCCTTTTCTGCCTTATTGATGTTCGTGACTCGATACACTTTTTTTTTTTTTTTTTTTTTTTTTTTTTTTAGTTTATTTAAATTCAAGTGAGTTACCACACGGTGTAGTATTGGTGTCAGGAGTAGAACCCAGTGATTCATCGCTTACGTACAGCACCCAGTGCTCATCCCAACAAGTGCCCTCCTTAAAGCCCATCACCCAGTTAGCCACCCCCCCCCCCCCCGCAACCCTCTGTTCGATACACTTTTAAAAACATCTCAGCTCTTTTCTCTTAGAAGTTTCTTTGGGAAAATTCAGTGAAGCGGAACCCTTCCATAACCACGAAAGTTGGCAAGCTGCCTTGATGAAAATCGTTACCATACTGGGATGAACTTCTGGCACTTGTGTGAATCTAATTGCAAGAAAATGTCATTCTCTTAAAGGAAATAGTTGGTTTCACCGGCCTGTAAATCCGTATTAGCTCCTCTAAGCCACTGGTTCAAACTGAAATCCAGGAGCTGGTTCATAATAATTAGCTGCGGCTCAATCAGTTTGAATCACAGTCATTTGGCTATTCCAAGAGACACTGTTAATATTAAAATACTCGATGGCACCTGCTTAGCATGTTTGCCTTCATATGCTATTTCCAGTTTCTTTGTAAGTTTGCCAAGTGTTTTCAAATGAGTCCCCTGGGAAAATGACCTATCAGTAATTTTTTCCTGCATTTTCTCAGGCTGATAGGAGAGCAGTTCTTTGATCTTGCTGAGGGTTGCACTTCTTAGTTTTCTAAGCACAGAGAAACCTTATGTTTGTGCAGCTAGGCAGAGCTTTGTGCCAGCACTGGATATTTTTATGTCTTACATAAAGCTTAAAAGCTGAAATCATGATCTACAGGTTAGAGGAACAGAGCATGTCTCAATGTTTTGCCTAAAATTATGCGAGGCTCTTTATGCTTTATCCTTTAGAATTTTATGCTTTGATACTTTGCTTTTTCCATTACTTTTCTCAACGAAACCTTCTTTCCTTACCACTCAGTCCCTCCTCCCACCCACCCCCTTTCTCAAAAGTACACAGAAAATCATTATCGATCCTTTGCAGACAGGGGAATATTTTGTTTCCATTATCTGAGATAGAAATTAATAGTAATAAAGTCATCGTTCTCAGTGATCTAAGATAAAAGTCATCTTTTTTTCTTTGTTTGAGTAGTGGGAGAACAAAAGTTATATAGAAGTGTCACGCCCTTACAGTGATGGAAAACATTAGAGGAATGGATTTCACATCAGGAAATCTAGAGAGGAAAAATCCCTTCCTTTGGGATGGTGTTAAGTTTCTTTTTCCAGAGAGGGCAAAAGATCCACTAATTAATAACAAAGCAAAGGCAGGATGCCTGTGACAGCAGTGAAGTTTATTCATTTATTTTCTCCTTGAGCAGATAAAGAAATCTGATAAATTAATTCTAATTCTCAGAGGTGGGGGGGGTCAGATTGTTTTTTGATTGGATTTCCCTTATAATTTGAGTATTTTTGCATTTAAAAATAAAGCAATTTCAATTGAAAAATTTGTATATATATATATATATATATATATATATATTTTTTTTTTTTTTTTTTTTTTTTTACTCTGCCCACATAACATCATTGAAAATTGGTTTCCCCACCTGGGAAATTTGGGTGTTTTTTTCCTACCTTAGAGAATCATTCCAAAGATCAGCTGTTAAGAGAAAAAAAGCTGGTGTAGGAGAGGAAAATTCTAACATTTGGGGGCATTTGGGAGGTCACTGAAATTGATTATCAAGATGGGGGGGGCTCTGTTGGATTTGGGATGAGCAAGTACACTCACAAAAGTGTTTCATTTCACTTCTAAAAAAATTGGTAAGACTGTGCCAAAGGAAAAAAAAAACACATACATAAGTCTCTGAGCCTTCCAACATAATATTCTGCAGCCCCTGCATTAATAAAAGAATGGGTTCTGGTTTCAGACAGCCTAAAAAAAAAAGAGTTTCAAACTCCCTGAAAGTATTGGTTCTTAAGTAACTTAGGGAAGTTACTTAATTTCTCTTTCTCCCCAGCTTTATTGAGATGTATTTGACATATAGATTGTGTAAGTTTAAGGTGTGCAATGCATTGATTTGATACATTTATGAATTGCAACATGATTACTACCATGGCATTAGCTATCACCTTCATCCCATCACATAGACACCACTTATTTTTTTGTGGTGAGAACGTTTAAGACGTACTCTCTTAGCAACATTCAAGTGGACGATCGGTTTTATTATCATGCGCTGTATGATAGTTTAAAAAACAAATTACAAGGATCAAATTTAAAAGGTTCACTTAAATCAATTTTCCGGGGTAGTGATGGGGAGACTTTTTTTAAACTGCTATAATTACCTTACATGCAGATAAATATTTATTTAATTATTATATTCTTGTGGGACCCAGTCTTGTGAATACTACCAACAAAAAACTATTCTATTCTGGCACAAATAATCTCAAAATTATAACAGAAACATTCATATGGACGCATATGTGTCAGTTAGTATAAAAATATAAATAACTCACAACTCATGCATTAGTCATTTCTGTATTTTATATTATATGTTTCATGGTTTTAAATTTTCAATGAGAATATAACTAAATCTAGATAACGGAATCTTATTTTTTTTATTTCAGACAGTAAAAAAAGAAAATATTGGATATAATCCATCAAAAAAAATAGACCTACAAGTCTTCCTTTTATTTCCTTGTAAAATATACCATACACATGGAAGTATATATAAGAATATATAAGTTTGCAGGGGCGCCTGGGTGACTCAGTCAGTTGAGCGTCTGACTTCAGTTTGTGTCATGATCTCACAGTTTGTGAGTTCAAGCCCCGCGTCAGGCTCTGCGCTGACAGCTCAGAGCCTGGAGCCTGCTTCAGATTCTGTGTCTCCCTCGCTCTGCCCCTAACCCACTTGCATTCTGTCTCTGTCTCTCTCCAAAATAAATAAACATTAAAAAAAAGAATATATAAGTTTGCAGAATAAAAATAAAGAAATCACCCCTATGGCCATCGTCAAGCTTAAGTAACAGAACACTGCTAGTATATTAGAAGCCTCCTTTGTGCACAACTGAATTTCCTTCCCTCCTATAGAAGCAATCGGAATCCTATCTCTGGTGCTGTTTCCTTTCCTTCCTTCTATGCATGTATATTTAAATAACACATTGTTCAGTTTTGCCTGTTTGGAACTTAGTTAAAGTAGAATCACTTTGTGTATATTCTGTGTCTACTTATCTCACTCAACATTATGTTGATAGAATTCTTCTAAGTTGATGTGTATAGTTGTAATTCCTTCATTTTCCTTGTGATACAACATCATAAAATATGTATACACCATGATTTATTCATCCAACCTATATTAGATGAACATCTGGGTTGTTTCTGTTTAAGGCTATTGTATTGGAGTTGCTCTGAAAATTTCTGCCTAGGTTTCCAGATAAATGTGAATAAGAATTCCTCTAAAGTGTGGATCAAGAATGGGATTCCAAGATCATAAGGAATGCACATCTTCAAATATGCTGGAAAATGCCAAACCACTTTTCCAAATCGGCGCTGCAGTGGATGACAATATTAGATATGGTCAACTATTATTTGGCTGCATACTGCAGTTAGCGAATCTTTTCAGAACTTTAGTTGGATCACATCCTTGCTTTCAAGTCTTCAGTGGATGCCCTTACTATCAGAATAACGACGCAAACCTTTGATCTAAACCACAAGGCCAAGCTTTATCTGATGGCAGTTACTGGACATTTAAATTTTGCCAGCTCTATGGTAAGTAGTTGTACACTATAGTGATTTTGATTTGCATTTCCCTGATTAGTAACTGAAGTGAATACCATTTCCTTAGTTTACTAGCCATTAACTTTTGCAAAGTACTTGACTCTATCTTTTGATTGATTTTCTGTTGGGCTGTTTGCCTGCTTCTTATCTCTTTATACCAGTTCTTCTCTATGTTTCAATAATTCAATCTGTTAATTATATACGTCTGCAATACTCTTACTCTGTGACTCCTATTTTCAGTTTCTTTATGGCTTCTCTGGCGAAGAGAAAGTCTTAATGTTAATGTAATTAAATATATTGGTCTTTATAGTCTCCAGATTTTGTTTCAGAAATCATGAGGATATAAAAATATCCTGCTCTAATAACTTCTAAAATCTTTATTTTTGCTTTTCACATTTATTATGGAAAGTCACCTGGAATGTATTTTTTGTAAGGCAGGGATCTAATTACATTTTTTCCTATACATATAACCGATGGTCCCCGTTCCGCTTATTGAAAAGTCCAGATTTTCTCCACTGATCTGTAATACCTGCTCAGTGAAGCTCCAAATGTCTCTTTGGCATCTGACTTGCACTGGGTGCAATTTGTGTGCATTTGACAATTTTTATATCCCTGCACCAACACGCCCTGTCCTAATTACTAGAGCTTTTTTTAAGTCTTTGTGTCTGCGGGGCTCAGTTTTCCAACTTGCTCTTCAAGAGTCTCCTGATGGCTTCCGCCCTTTGCAGTTCTGTATAAATGTTTCGTTTATTTTGCCAGATCCCATTAAAAGGATAAAAAATTTTAAATGCATTGGCTCTATAGAACGATTAGGGGAAAACTGACACAATGCTGGGTCTCCCATGCCATGAGCATTATATATCTATTTATTTTCTAAAACTGTATTTCAGTGGAGTGCTGCAAGGCTTTCCACACAGAACTTAGAAAGGTTTTTGTTAGATTTATTTCCAGGAAGTTTATGCTTTCATGCTACTATAAATAGTATCTTTTGAAAAATACTCACTTTTACTCTCTTACTACTATATCAGAAGTAAAACAGATTACTGTACATTGATTTTCTATCTATACATGTGAACATTTATCTCTAACAACTTATTCTGTGGGGGGGTTTATGTTTCTTCTGCAATTAATGATAACTCTATTTCTTCTTTTTTTTTAATTAAAAATTTTTTTTGACGTTTATTCATTTGTGACAGAAAGAGACAGAGCACAAGCAGGGGAGGGGCAAAGAGAGAGGGAGACACAGAATCCAAAGCAGACTCCAGGCTCCGAGCTGTCAGCACAGAGCCTGATGTGGGCTTGAACTCACAAACTGGGAAATCATGACCTGAGCTGAAGTCGGAAGCTTAACCGACTGAGCCACGCAGCTGCCCATTTCTTCTTTGTAAAATGTTTACACCTCTTATTTTTTTCCCTTGCCTTATAGAACTGGTTCAGACCTCCAGTGCGATATTAAATAGAAATAGTGATAAAAGGCATCTTCGTCTTTTTTGGGTCCTAAAAAGAAGGGTTTTGGTACTATTGAATATAAAGTTTGCCTATGAATAGACATTGAACTGTGTATGAAAGACTTTGAGGGGCTTATGTTAACATAATATCTTACATATTTTTATATTTAATCTATTTTTATTTCTTAATTTTAAATACATTTTGTATTTTTTGAGAGAGAGAGAGAGAGAGAGAGAGAGAGAGAGAGAGAGAGAATCTTAAGCAGGCCCCATGCTCAGCACTGAGCCCGATGTGGAGCTTGATCCCATGACCCTGGGATCATGACCTGAGCTGAAACCAAGAGTCAGATGCCCCATCCACTGAGCCACCCAGGCACCCCAATAAATTTTGTACTCAGGGAAAATACAACTTGGTCATAAAGTATTATTACCTTCATTCTACAATGCTGGCTTCAGTTTGTTAATATTTCATTTATGTGTTTTACCTTTATGTTTATTAGGAAATTTGACATGAACTTTTTCTTACTCATACTCTCCTTGTGTGTTTTGGCATTGATGTTTGGTATGCTAGCTTTAAAAGATGAATAGGGAGAAAAGGATATTTCTGTCTTTATATTCTCAGATATTGAAATTATTTCTTTAGCACACAGCACAATGCTGTGGCAGTCACGATGATATGTGATCCATGAATCACATCCTTTTCTGCATGGTACACAGCTAGACAACATTTCCCTGTTCCTCACAGGTACGTGGGGCCATGTGATGAAGTCCTGGCCAATGGAGTGTGGCTTATATCATGTGAGTAAATGAGATATTGTATGTAAAAGTGCTTTGTCATAATGACTGTTCACATCTGAGACATCATTTTTCAAGAAAAGTTTTCTCATTTTTTAGTGGCGGGTAATAATATAAAAAATAAGTCGTGGTGAGCCCAATTGGTGCTTAGTAAGTATACACTATTACTATAATTTAATACAATAATACTGTCATGATAATAATACTATTATACTTTTCAAAAAGACTTCACTCTTAATTTACATTCCATATAAAAATACAGGTCCATAACTTCAGTTTCCAAAGGAGATAAAGTCAGAGCAATTATGGAAAAAAAAAAAAGTTGCTCTAAACAACCATCATAAAAATATTCCTAATATGTTGAATTGGGTAAAAAGGACAAAAACGTGGTTGTGGGAGTACTCTCAGAACTTAGGTGCCCTTCTATCCTGATAAGATACCAGAGATCTGGGAAACTTCTGGATCTTTCACAGACTGGATGGTCTCCCAAGACCTGGGAGTGTTGCTCTGTTCCATGCAGAGCAATACTAAATAGAGTTTATGCAGGAATAATAATGTTCTCTCTCTAAGTTCTGTTCTCCTGCCAGGTTAAGCCAGTCTAATTTGAACCTCAACGATAGCCTTTGAAGAAAAGAATAAGGTAAAAAGGAAGTAAATATGGGGACTATGTTTATATGAATCCCAGATACTGATAGAACACATTTTTTTCATTCCTTCCCATAAGCTATGTCCCAGCTGATGATCTCTTTGGGTAAGGGGTGAAATAGAATCTGTATGAGTCTATACAGTAAGGACCAGGTATATGGACAGGCAGGATATGGGCCTGGATTCCATGATTTGATTTTGTGAGAGTGATGATTATTTTTTTAATGTTTATTTATTTCTTTTGAGAGGGAGAGAGAGAGCACATGTGTGCACATGAGCAGGGAAGGGGCAGAGAGAGAAGGAGAGAGCACAGAGCCCGATGTGGGGCTTGATTTCATGAACCATGAGATCAAAACCTGATCTGAAATCAAGAGTCAGATGCTCAACCGAGCCACCCAGGTGCCCCTGGGTGATAATTTTTTTTAATTTTTTAAATGTTTTTATTTTTGAGACAGAGGGAGACAGAGCACAAGCAAGGGAGGGGCAGAGAGAGAGGGAGACACAGAATTTGAAGCAGGCTCCAGGCTTTGAGCTGTCAGCACAGAGCCCAATGTGGGGCTCGAACTCACAGACTGTGAGATCATGACCTGAGCTGAAGTCGGACGCTTAACCGACTGAGCCACCCAGGTGCCCCCCCCCCGGCCCCAGGTGATGATTATTGACATGATAGAACCATGGCAAATGGACAGGATGATCATATGGACATTGACAAGGAACACCACATTTGGAATCTATGGGAATAAAATAACTAGATCCCATTCCTACTACATTTAATTGTGAACTGCTGTATAATTGTAATATTTCTTCACTCCCAAAATTGGGTCATTCATAGGCCTGAGTACCTTACTGGTTTACAACAAGAACCAATAGGATAAAGAAAAGCTCCATACACTAGAAAGGTCCAGACACATTAGGGGACAGAGAAGGATCCTGTGATAGCTAAAACCACCTGGACAAAGATCCAGGCTAGCAGAAAACTGGCTTTGTGTAACAATTAGCTTACAAGATTTTTGTAAATATAAAAATACGCATAACATGAAATAGTATCAGGGTGACAAAAGTAAATAGGATTAGTTATTCTGTGGCTGTCAGCTATATAGTAGCTCTGATGTACTTTACGTTCTGGGGCTAAAATCAATGTTCTTTTCAATGTGACCTGTTCCAAACAGCCTCTGATACGATCGCTCAGTGAAATGTTGATATCGATGTGCCTTGGTAATTTACTTACTGCTAAAAATAAAAATGCCTATTGTCTTTATCAATGATGAAAATGAGACACAAGAGCCAGAAGTCCTTTACTGTAGAGTTTACCCTTTACCCTTTGATTCTGAAAAGACCTCTTGGTTTCCATTCACTTTAGAAATGCATGTAAAGTAATTGAGGGGAATCGGTGCATGGGTTGGAGAAGACCAGAAAGGAAGTTACAAATCAGAAAGGCACCTAAACATCAGGAAACACGTGAAAATTTCTCATAACACATACAATATGTTGTCACTGTAGGAAGATAAGATAGAAAGAAATATAGAGTCATATACAGCGATCTATATAACTCATTCAGAGTTAGAGATTTCTTTAATATTTTGACCTATATCCTTCTAGACATTTATTTATGGAGAAAGATTTTTAAAAGGACTTTCCTCACAACAGTTCTTGGAGTGACTTGATGTTATCTCCATTTTACAAAGAAGAACACACTGAAACTCGGGAAAGATAAGTCACTTGCTTATAAACTGATGAATAACAATGATAAAATGATTTCACAGTTCAAAGTTTTTTTCCTGAATCCAAAACTCATTGAAAAGATTGATGTTGCTCCAGATGACATAAGCAACATGGTAGAATAGGAAACCCCGGATCCTCCTTCCTCCCATGGAGATGCCAGTTCAACAACAAGACATGAACCGGTTCTCTTTACGAAAAGCCCAGAAACCAGTTAAAAAGCTCTTGTATCCCAGGCAAGTAGAAACTCAGACACCTCAGAGCCAATAGGAAATTTTAGGACATGTTCTCACATGGCTCCCTCCAGCCCCTGTCACAGTGCCAGCTCGCACCTTCCTCCTGGGGAAGGAAAGAAAAGAGTCGATAGTACTTCCAACATTCTGGCGATTCAGAAGGAGCTACCAGAGAGACTGGTTTCTGACCCACCTGCCTCAGAGTGCTGCTGGAGCCCAGCATACTCTCAATGCCTCTGGGCTGCTGAGGACAAAAAAAAGAGCTGAGTGGCAAGCTCTTGCTCCAGAGGACGTGCATTGCTCAGCAGCCTGTCTTTCTGGAGGAAAGAGGAGACAATGGAGCATGTGCCCAAGGTTCTGGCTTTTTAGGAGACCAGTACTGGAGTGCCGATGGGATTCTAGATGCCTTGGGACACACTGAGAACACAAAAGAACTGGCTGGTACAGGTACAGCAGGCAGACACTGAGGGAACAAAAGATTTTAAGATCCTGGAAACACGCACACGCCCCCCAAAACCAGAAAATCCCTCTAAGTAGGAATCTACATGCACCTGTGCAGAAAAGACATATCCACAGAAAAGGTTTGAGAGGTACTAGATTCAACAGGTGGGCATAATGTTTTTTTACCTTGTATGAAGCCTGTCCTTAAAGACAGAGAGAGGTGATTGTTTTTATCACATGTGTGGATACCAATCCCAAATGACAAGGAAGACACACACACACACACACACACACACACACACACACACAACACCAAGTAAAAATAGCTCAATCAAAGGCACAAAATAAATCTCCAGAAACCAACCAAAGGAATTGAGGTATACGAATCACCGCGGAAGGAATTAAAAATAACTGTCAGAAACGTCATTGTCACAAATGTGTTCAGTGAGCTCTGGGAAATGATGCATGGACAAAATGAGAATTTCAACAAAGAGAGAGAAAATACGGTTTTTAAGAATCAAACAGAAAATTCGAAGTTGAAAGGATACAATATATGAACTGAAAAACTGATCAACGGTAGACAGGATCGAGCAGAAAAACATATCAGTGAACTTGAAGATAAGTCATTTGAAATTATCCAGGAAGTGGAGGACAATAAAAAGAATGCCAAAGAGTGAAGAAAGGCTAAGAGAGTAATGGAATGCTATCATATGGACCATCTGGAGTCTCAGAAAGAGAAAAGAGAGAGAAAGGGGCAGAAATCTTATTTACAGAAATAGTGGCTAAAAACTTCCCAAATCTAAAGAAAGATATGGACATACAGATATGAGTACCCCAACAAATCTCAAATGGGCTGATCCCAAGGAAATCTACATCAAGGCACATTATTATCAATTTGTCAGAAATTAAAGACAAAGAGAATTATAAAAGCAGCAAGACAGGGGCACCTGGGTGGCTCAGTTGGTTGAGCATCCGACTTCAGCTCAGGTCATGATCTCACAGTTTGTGAGTTCGAGCCCCGCGTCAGGCTCTGTGTTGACAGCTCAGAGCCTGGAGCCTACTTTGGATTCTGGAGCCTGCTTCTGTCTCCCTCTCTCTCTGCCCCTCCCCCACTCATGCTCTCTCTCTGTCAAAAATAAACATTAAAAAATAAAAAAAAAAAAGCAGCGAGAGAGCAGCACATACTAGGGGGCCCCATAAGCTTATCAATGTATTTCTCAGCAGTAACTTTTCAGCTAAAGAGATAGTGAGATGATATACTTGAAGTTGCTGAAGTTAAAAAAAAAAAACAACTGCCAACTATCAGTACTATATGCAACAAAACTCTCCTTCAAAAATGAAGGCAAACTGGGCTTTCTCAGATAAATAAAAGCGAAGGAAGTTTATCACAACTAGATCTGCCCTACATGAACTGCTAAAGGGAGTCCTTCAAGTTGAAACAAACAAACAAACAAAAACAAACAAAAAACACTAAGCAGCAGCATAATGTATATGAAAGCACTAAGTTTTCAGGCAATACTATGTTTTGTACATATTGTGACATATAAATATATTTAGCATATTTAATATATATTTAATAATATAGTCAATATATTGGTAAATGTATACAGTACAGGGAAATGTATTAATGCATTCTGACGAAGCCAGAAACCCATAATATTGTACTGGTGGTGCATAGGTCACTTTTAATTCAGTTATACAAGTCAAAAGACAAAAGTCTTAAGAAATAAATAAATAAATAAATAAATAAATAAAACCTATGTATGGGACTGAAGTTAAGTAGTTATCATCTTTTTTTTTTAATTTTTTTTAAGTTTATTTATTTTTGAGACAGAGAGAGACAGAGCATGAACGGGGGAGGGGCAGAGAGAGAGGGAGACACAGAATCGGAAGCAGGCTTCAGGCTCTGAGCCATCAGCCCAGAGCCCGACGCGGGGCTCGAACCCACGGGCCGCGAGATCGTGACCTGAGCCGAAGTCGGACGCTTAACCGACTGAGCCACCCAGGCGCCCCAAGTAGTTATCATCTTAAAATAGGTGATTATCACTATAAAATGTGTTATGTGAGCCCCATGGTTATCACACAGAAAAATCCATAGAAGATACACAAAAGAAAATGAGGAAGGAATCAAAACATATCCCTAAAACAAACAAAATCAGGGAAACCCAAAGGAAGACAGTGAGAAGAAAAGATAAATGAAAGAACTAGAAGACACAAAATAGTTAACACAATGGCATAATAAGTCCTTTTAAATCAGTAATTAAGTTTAAGTTGATTAAACTCCCCAAACAAAAGATACAGAATGACTGAATATAATTAAAAACAAAACCTTAAAAAATAATAATAATTAATTAATTTAAAAAATGTAAAAAAAAAGGGGGGGGGGTTGCGCCTGGGTGGCTCAGTCTGTTAAGCGGCTCAGGTCATGATCTCAAGGTCCATGAGTTCAAGCCCCACATCAGGCTCTGTGCTGACAGCTCAGAGCCTGGAGCCTCCTTTGGATTCTGTGTCTCCCTCTCTCTCTGCCCCTCCCCCGCTCATGCTCTGTCTCTCTCTCTCTCTCTCTGTCAAAAATAAATAAACATTAAAAAAACTTAAAAATAAAATAAAAACAAAAACAAAAACAAAAACACAACCCACAAAAACCAACATCCAACTATATGCTCTCTACAAAAGACTTGCTTTTGATTTAAGGACAGATATAGGCTGAAAGTGAAAAGACAAGAAAAGATATTGCATGCAATTAGTAACTAAAACAGGGCAGAAGTGGCCATAACTTACATCAGACTATATATATCGGGCTATATCAGACAAGATAAACTTTATATCAAAAAATGTCACAAGACAAGGGAAAAAGTTATATAATGAAAAAATGATCAATTCATCAGGAGGATGTTGCAGTGATAAATATATATGCACCCACCATCAAAGCACATAAATATATGAAGCAAACATTGACAGAAGTGAAAAGTAGAAAGCAACACAATAGTAGCAGGAGATTTCAATACTCTACTTTGAATACTAGAGAACAGATCAATTAGGAAACAGTACAGATTAAATGTATCCAACGGGCATGAACAGAACATTCTACCCAGAAGCAACCAAACACACATTCTTTTCAAGGCACATGAAATATTCTCCGGGATAGTTTACGTGTTAGGTCACAAAATAAGTCATACCACATATGAGAAGATTGAAATCCTACCAAATATCTTTTCCAACCAGAATGGAATGAGACCAGAAATCAACAGTAGAAAAAAATAATTGGAAAATTCACAATTATGTGAAAATTAAAAACATGCTCTTGGGTCCATGGGTCAAAAGTAGAAATCAATGTGAAAATTAGGATGTGTCAAAGAAGAAATAAAAATAAAATTTAGAAATTATCTTGAGACAAATCAAATAGAACACAACATACCAAACTTATGGGATGCCACAACATTACTAAGAGGGAAACTCACAGCATCACACATCTGTCTGTTAAAAAGGTATCTCTTGAACAACCTAACTTTACACTTCAATTAACTAGAAAAAAAAAGGCCTAAAGTTAGAATGACAGATAAACCCATTTATAGTCATTTTATAACTATTGATTGAACACTCTGAGAATATTCTCTGTGTCTCTCGTATTACCTCATAAAGTGCAGGATTTAAGCACAGAAGACATTTAACAAATACTTGTTGAATAAATGCATTTAAGCATTTGTAAAGGACAAATCTATTAAAATTTTCTAAATGTTACAGGCTAGTGAATCTTTTAGAATTCATCTGCAAGGCTGATTTTCAGAACTCTATAAAGCTAGAAGTTCACCAGTGATTCAAAGAAGGTAGCCTCATTCCTGAGAGAAATAGTTGGGAAAGACTATATGCATGATATTGGCCTTCATTTATTCATGCATCAGATACATTTAGGAACTACTTGCACCACCAAAGGAGGTGAACATAGGTTCACAGTCTAATCAGTAGCCAGACCATATATAATGAAATAGATGGAAAAAAGAAGCAAATATAAGTGGTTATGGGTACAGCAAGATTAAAGCAACTGGCACCTCTTGTAAAACCTCCCACTGAAGGTTTTACACGTATATGGAGTTTTAAAGGAATAATACATACAGAGTACGAGGAGAACACTCTAGGTAGAGGAAGCAGCACATGAACAAATCTGGCTAATTAGGGAATTTGTAAAATGTTCAGAAGATCTGGAGTGTAGGACACAGGTCGGGGGGT
Source organism: Felis catus (assembly GCF_018350175.1). Taxonomy (NCBI): domain Eukaryota; kingdom Metazoa; phylum Chordata; class Mammalia; order Carnivora; family Felidae; genus Felis; species Felis catus. The sequence continues at coordinate 38,320,671 of NC_058380.1, forward strand.
AAGAGAGAACATGTGCTAAATCAGACTGTGAAAGATTACAAAAGTCTAAGCTCCGAGTTAAGAAACGTAGTAGAGACTTAGCCAGAATTAATGCCATCTTCACTGCAATCCCAACTAAATGCAAGGACTGAAAAGCAACAACAAAAGACGTTGCTAATTGTGTATCAACTGTATAGATCAATGCATGTGAAAATTGTACCCATCCGTTAAATTCCAGGCAATGTATTTGACCTTGTCAAGCAAAATCAATCGCTGTTCCTTTTTCACAGCATTTTTGTACTATCTTACAATACTGGTCACATTTGACTTAATATTCTACATATAAGTGAATTACACTATATCCTCCAACTACATTTTTAACCCCTTGCTTGTCTCTGTATCTAGCACAGAGACTCAGTTAATTTTTTTTTATATTTATTTATTTTGGGGAGAGTGCAAGTGGGGGAGGGAGGGGCAGCAAGAGAAGGACAGAGGATCTCAAGGGGGCTCTGCACTGACTGGCTGACAGGCTGACCGCAGCTAGCCCAACGTGGGGCTCAAACTCAGAAACTGCAAGATGATGACCTGAGCCAAAGTCACACACTCAACGGACTGAGCCACTCAGGTGCCGGGAGACTCAGTTAAATTGAATGGCACCAAATGGAACTGAGCTAAAGCATTATTTTTCTCTCACAAATGTTGCAATCTTTGGTATTCACTGAATCACAGATGCCATCACAAAAGGTACCTTTCACGATATATAGTTGACTTACATTAAACCCAAACAGCAACAACTAAAGAAAAAACAAAAAAGAACACCATGTTTGGTTACTGACACCTAACCTTTGTCTTTGTTAGACTTGACTCAGCAGAAATACGAAGCCTGATAAGATTGCCTGTATTTCCAGCTTTTGTGACCTTTGTATATTCATCTAACTATTGTGAACTTTGGCCCACTTATATTCTTTTGCAGCCTGTATATTTGTGTCCCATTCACCTACAAGGTCGAGATATTCCCTGTCCTAAAGAATCTGTTCACAGAGATTTTGAAGGCTGGGAAAGACGAGGCTAGTCGACATATACATTCTGTGTTTCTTTACAGAATGGCCAATTGATTTCTTTCAGGGTAATCTCAGCCCTAACTGCTAATCTGGATAGGGAGTGCCACAGTATTTTCAGAAATACTGGAGCAAAAAAGTGTATGTTTTTCTTTGCTTATCACTGGCTCAATTAAAGGATAAACCTCAAAGAACTGTGGGCCAAGCCACCGAAAGGGCTCAGTGTAAAATAAATTGCTAAGATTTTAACTGTTAAGGGAATACAGTAGTTATCTGAACTAGATCACAAGTCAGGCTGTAGAGGAAATGTGTAAGTCAAGAATGAAGAAGGACAAACTTTCTTACCCTTGTTTTCCATAATTTTGATTTCCCTTTTTGCAGGATCAGACATTTCCTGTTAGAGATGCTTATGTGAATTTTCCCTGCCATAGTGGAAACTCATTTATAATGTTTTAAATTTAAAAGTATAAAAATTCTGTAACGTAAAATCTCCACAGCTAATGCTATTTAATTTCATAGTCAGATGTTTATGCTAAGTCTCTGATGATCATTTGTATCACTTTTATTCCATTATCTCGTTTGCTACACAAATATATTAATTTAGTTAATTGTGCCTTAGTTTCCTGAGGGAGTTAATATGATTTCTAAAAGAACTCATAGCTAGAAATGTCTTTTAAGCTCCAGAAAAAAGTGGTCAACAAATAAATTCAATGTCATCATTCTGATGAATTTTTAGAAGGATTCAAGAGTTTAACTGGAGGATCATTTAACTATGTGATTCAGGGAAGGGGTAGAACCATGGGAGAGAGGTGTTTCAGAAAAATAAAGGGTTTCAGATTCCACAACCACAAAGAATTTAGGAGAGTCTTTCTTAAATCTCTGAGGCTGGTCATAAGTTGTGTAAGTTACAAGAATAACTTGTAACAAGAATAAGTTGTGATAAGTTACAAGAATAGATCTAAGAATAGATCTAAGTTACAAGAATAGATCTAAGAATATATTTTTTGAAAAATGATACTCTTCTTTCTGTCATCTTTTTGCTACCAGGAAACTCAATATAATCTACTTTTTAATTGTGTCTGTTTTTTTTTTTACATCAGATTAAAGGTAAAATTAGGGGTGCTTGAGTGGTGTAGCTGGTTAAGTGTCTGATTGTTGATTTCAGCTCTGGGCATGATCTCATGGTCCGTGGGTTTGAGCCCTGCATCAGGCTCCACACTATCATTGTAGAGCCTGGCTGGGATTCTCTCTCTCCCTCTTCTCTGTACCCCCCTTGCTCATACTTGCTCTCTCTTTCAAAAAAAAATTTAGAAAGATAAACTTTAAAAATAAATAAATAAGTTAGCCTTTTGAAAAAGGTAAAAAATTAAGTTCCGTCTCTGGTTTCTGTATTTTCTTTAAAAATATTTATTTTTGGTCTTTTTAGAATTGCCTATAATGTACGCACTGCCATTACAATATACAGCATTTTTTTTTTTGGTAAAGGAGGGAAGTGTGTATTATAAATAAAAAAAAAAAAAATTAGAGGGGCGCCTGGGTGGCTCAGTCGGTTGAGCATCCGACTTCGGCTCAGGTCACGATCTTGCGGTCCGTGAGTTCGAGCCCCGCGTCAGGCTCTGGGCTGATGGCCCAGAGCCAGGAGCCTGCTTCTGATTCTGTGTCTCCCTCTCTCTCTGCCCCTCCCCGTTCATGCTCTGTCTCTCTCTGTCTCAAAAATAAATAAATGGTAAAAAAAAAAATTAAAAATTAGAAAAAACATACTGAACTATAAATCATGGTTTTAAAATATCCTTTTTTAATCATCTTGAAAAAGATGTAATTTTTGCAATGTTGTAACTTATTAGACAAATGCTTGGGAAGATTTGAGGTCCCTTTCCCTTTTCTTTTAATTTTTTTCTTCTTTTATATGGGAAATAGCTTATAGAAATCTTCTCTTCTTTCAGAGAAATCTTAATTCTCTTCTCATAAATTTTATATTGAACAAACCAATAGAAACAATTGATAGGAACAGAGTCAGAGAAGAAAAATGAACGTAGAGTTTGAAACAGTGTGTGGGAAGAATCAATGGTTCCCAGTTTTGATAAGTTAATGGAAATTCATGGCACCAAGATATAGCCTACAGAAGGGGTAACATGCTTGAAGAGGGAGATAATGAGCTCAATAGTGTCGATACTATGCACTAAAACAATGAAATACAAAAATGAAACCAAAACAACAGAAGGACAAGGAAAGTGTCTATGATAACTCACTGAACCCTACCGCAAACTCACCTCCTCCCGACACTATGTGGAAGACTGATTTCAGAAGTGAGGTTTCCAATGTTAATCTGAAAGATGGACCTCTGCTCAGGGAACGCACATAACACCTTCTAACTTAGATCATCTCCTGGGTTGAAAGGTAAAGTATAATGTAACATACCCCATAGCCAGGGGATAAATAGGCTTGGGTTACCAGTGCATTATTTGGCTGCCCTCATCAGAAACATAAACCGTCTCTGCAAGTTTAAGATAAAACAGGAGAAGCCTGATCGTTTGACTCGAACAAAACCATCCTAAGTGCAACTGCTATCTTCCCTCCTGATAGGGTACATGAGTCAGGCCCAGCTGGAGACTGTATCTAGAAGGATTGCTGCTGAATTTTCTGAGGCTGCCCTTCTCTTGCACACGTTCACTAACATGATCATCTTGTTTTTATTGAAACAGTGTGATAAAAGTTGCATAAAATCTGCAAATGGTAACTAGACTTGGAGAAATCTTGCCGGCAGCAGAACCACCCTGAAACCCTGAACCAAGTCCTGAAAGGTAATAGTTTTTTGGTATTTGGCTGCCTGTTGATAATATTTAATGTCAGTTTCCGCAGCCAAGAAGAAACAGATCAATCCAGAAGATTTTGGTGGCCTTTTTTCCCCCTTGTGTGTGAAAATACAAAGAAAAAAAAAAAAAGCACATGATAACAGTCCTCTAATAAAACTTTGGGGATCATTTTTACCAAGTGGCCACACATCTGTGACTATTAAAAAGGAAATCTGGCACTTTTGTTCCTTATTGTAATATTACCATCCCTTATTTCCTTCCCTATGAATATTTTAAACCCCACCCATTCAATGACCCAAACCAAAATAAATCTACTCCAGGCAAACCATGTGTGCTTAAGTAAACAATGCAGGCAAGCATAAAAGATTAAGACAAAGCTCCTGCTAAAAAATGAGAATGTTAAACCAGAAAAAAACTCAAGTTTCTTTTTTAATAATATATGTTTTCTTTCAGTATTATTCTCCAAGAGTCACTGTAAGCATTTACGTTTTCAAGAAAAGAAGCATTCTCTTTTGTAAAGCTTAATAAGCACAAAAATATATTTATTTTTTCAGAAACATATGTGTGGATCAGATACACACTAAAAAACTTAAGCAAATTACATGTAAGATTCAAAGAAAGATGATTTAGTTTTCGTTATAGTGATAATCTCTTTAAATGTTTCCTGTCCTATTAACCAAATGATTAATTATTCAGCATCGATTATATTTAAGACATGTGCTGGCAAGGATTATAAGTGTCAATATATATTTATATACACATATGTGCAATACACATCAATGTATGTGAGTGTGATATGCATTGTTTTAAGTACAAAAAAAATGTAACCAATCAGGGCACCTGGGAGGCGGTTGAGTATCTGACTTCAGCTAAGGTCATGATCTCACAGCTCCTGAGTTTGAGCCCCACGTCAGGCTCTGTGAGGACAGCTCTGAGCCTAGAGCCTGCTTCAGATTCTGTCTCCGTCTCTCTCTCTCTCTGCCCCTCCCCCATTTGCACACTGTCTCTCTCGCTCCCTCAAATATGAATGAACATTTAAAATTTTTAATGAAAAAAAGTAATAAATGGGACCAAGGGTGAAAAACACATGTTCTAAAAGCAATGTCTTAATTCGCTATGACTTTTGATGTTTAAGATTCAGAGGCCAAATACAGATTTCTGAGGAAGGTATTCTTTGTGCAATGAAGCAGAGAAAAGAACGTGGAGAATTCTACTAAAAGTGACCCAGATAATGAGAGTGTGAGTCCTCTGTGGTTGATCTAAATGTATGGTTGAAAAGAAAAAAACTCAAAACAGAAGCAAGGCAAACACTATTGATTTGGCCTCTTTCTCTTCATGGAGACCCAGTCTGCTGCTACTTTGACATGAAAATAATACATCAACTCTAATTAGTGCTATGAACTGGAATGCATCACTGTTTGCGATGAGGTGAAGGGCTCCATTTCTCCAAATCCCACACTCTGGTCCTTCACCTTGGAGTTTTGCAAAGCCTCTCGTAGTATCATCAGCTGCACTCAGGAAGTAGCTATTTGGAGTTCAATATGGAAATGATACCAGAGCTGGAGTGGAAGCTTGTGGAGTTTTGTACAATGTCAGCCCACCCTTTCTCTGTGGAATAGTAAATGCTGGCAAAGTAGACATCCTCTCATAGAATAATCTCAGCTTTCTCCTTGGAAAAGATGCAGATAATAAAAAGAACATTCTAATATGCAGCCTTAAGGAATGTGCATTAGCATCCTGTTTAGAGGGATCAAAACCGGTATCTTGAATCAGCATTACTGACTGTCCTCCTATGTCTGTCTGCACTAGTAGTTAGATAATCCTTTTCTTCATTTTTGTCTAATGATATTTGAAAGCCTATGGCATTTACTGCACTATCTTAAGTAACCAGTGAAAAGCAAAGTTGAGTGGAATGTTCCAAAGTTATCTAGTAAATTCATTTTAAGAAAATAACACAAAGGGCTTCTGGGTGGCTCAGTCAGTTAAGCATCTGACTCTTGATCTTGGCTCAGGTCAAAATCTTATGGTTCATGAGATCGAGCCCAGCATCAGGCTCTGTTCAGACAGTGCAGAACCTACTTGGGATTCTCTCTCTCTGTCTCTGTCTCTCTCTCTCTCTCTCTCTGCCCCTCCCCTGCTTGGGCACGCTCTCTCTCTCAAAATAAATAAATAAACTTAAAAAAAAAGAAAATGAACCACCTGAATAATTCAAATAAAAATAAATTCCATCACCACTCTTCTCTCTCGTTATCATGTGATTTGATTATATTATCCTCACATCTCTTGTATCATGATCAGAATATATCAAAATGCAATTGTGTTGAGTTGTATTTCTATTATGAAGACTGAAATTTACCAGAGTCTGTTTTCCTATGTTGGTAAAGTCATTTTGGAGTTATTTTAATGAATGGCCTACTCTTACATTCTTCTAATTTGTAAACCCAAACAAGTTCAACTACCTTAAAATGGTTGCAAGTAAGGTGAGAAATAGTACACAGGAAATGTGAGATTTCGCAAACCCTTCCAGGATTGCTAAAGATTCTTTTATTAGCATTTGCCTAGTGGAGGCAAAATGCTGCAACTCCTCTAAAATGCTGCAACTCAATTGAGCAATTGTAAAGGGGATTTTTACACAATTTGTCTGGGATAATCATTGGGTATTTGTCTATCTTCGACTGCAGCGTATGACAAGATGTTGGCATTGAGATCTAGGTGGTATTGCTGAGTTTGGTATTCTGTGATGATACATGCCAGGACATACAAGTGAAACTAAACTGTGCATTTTGCACCAGGTACACAGGAAGCTCATCCTTTTCCATAAAGTAGGGGCGTTGACTCTAGCTTTCTTCAGGAGTGGGGACACTGTGCTGAAAAACTAATCTGATACATAAGCCCGTCACCGAAAGATATCTAGCTCACTCTGTAGTGCATCACCCAGGGGTCAAGAGAAAACAGATTTTTCTCTGTCCCATAGCTCTATCTTGCTCTTTTCTCTGACAATACTTTTCTTCACTCTATCTCCTCAGTGCTGGCAAATGATTACAAGGACATAGGCTATACAAGGAAAAATAGTATAAACTCTGCAGTATTAAGAAATATTTCATGGTGGTTTACTTTACTCAGTCCTTCATCTCTCCCTATCTCATACACAGCCTCCCCCGAGCCAAAAATATAATCCTAAATGCAATTCTATTTTCTTTCTGTTGCTGAAAATCTTCCAGTGGAAACACATCGCCTGTGAGACAAGTACAAATCCATTGCAGGGCACACAAGCCCAACTATTATTTGGTTGCTGTTTATCTTCTCCATCTTTTAGTTTATAATCTAGAAACACCAGATTACTATAGTTCTTCAGTGCACCTCATGATGGATCAAGCATGCTGCTGCCCATGATATGTCCTCTACCTTCAATCTTACAAACCTTGACCTTGCTGCCCCATACTTAAGACTTGGTTCATTGATAACTCCTCCAGAAAGCTACCCATGAACCCTCACTAAACTCTTCAGACTGAGCCATGGGCCCTTCTTGTTGATCCCATAGCACCCTCTGCTGTTTTTCCATTTTAGCATATATCAAAGTGGGTTTTCTGCATCTTTCCTTCCTAGGAGACTGTCAACTCCTCAAGGTCATAGACACACGTCATCAATATTTTATCTATCTCTCTGCTGCGCCCTCAGCCACCCTCATTCCCGCCTTCCAAGATGGGAATGGGTGGAGGAGACAATAAAAGCAGAGACAGAGATAAATATGTAGAGAGAGAACAGTGACACCAAAGGAATTCTACAGCAGAACAACCTGCTTAAAACAAAAACAAACCCCATTACAGGAGACTTGTTTGGGTATGTCTCCATTGTTTGCAATTTGAAATGAATAAAATTAACACAACACCCAGTAAATCTTCATGGGATTGCCTCCTGGTGAAATGACAAATATCCTTCCTGCTTCCACAACATGCTCTATTCCTCTTCCAAACATGTTTCTCACCTGGAATATATTCCTACTGTCTAGCCCCATTCAGACCTAACTCTTTAAGCCTGGGTCAAGTCCCATTGCCCCTCTAAATACTTTTCCAATTACTCCGCAAAATATTTTTATCATCTCTGAAACCCTAGAATACTAACTTTTATTCTCACCGCTCATAAATATTTTAGGCTTTCCTTCCTTCATATTTATTTGATCTCAAAAAAATATTGTCTCATTGAACATATTGATGATTGTGCCGTGACAAAAACCACTGGTACTCATAATGGTCAACTCATGGTGGCCAAAAATAGAATTAATGCTTAACTGAATGTTTTTCTAATTTCTTCGATTTCTCTTTCATTTAGAAGATCATTGATCTATGCAGAATAATTGGTTAGATTTGAATGTATTTTAGACTTCTTTTATCCACTCGTGGTCTTGTTAAAAAAAAAAGCTGGAATTGTAAGTGTTTGAGGGTAGATAAAGGAGCTGTGTATAGGCAGTGGAAAGCTTACCTCCCCTGAAATAAGTTATTTTATGTTCTAATTTGTCACAAATTCTCTAGATGACTTTGGGAAGGTATGTTTCCTCTTTGGATTTTAGCTTCCTCCATGTAAAATGAAGATCATAGAGCAATTTTTCTAAATAGAAATGTCCTGCATGCTTAAACCCGTAGTTTCTTGATTGATAAAAGTTTCCATATGTGTGTGTATAAAACTCACAATAATTAAATATAAAAATATACATGTAAAGTGCTAATTCTGTATATGATACAATTTTAGAAACTCAATAAATGCTACACACTATTATTATTTGTTTATTTATCACAGTAGATGATGGAGTGACATTGTTCAAAAACCAAATTCCTATATATGCGAACATACACATATATATTATATATACATAAATCAACTACATACACACACACACTCACACACACACACATGCATCATCTCAACTAGTTCTCTTGACCAATGTTTATAAGAACAGAAAGAATGAGGGGCACCTGGGTGGCTCAGTCGGTTAAGCGTCCGACTTCGGCTCAGGTCATGATCTCACAGTCCGTGAGTTCGAGCCCCGCGTCGGGCTCTGTGCTGACAGCTCAGAGTCTGGAGCCCATTTCAGATTCTGTGTCTCCCTCTCTCTCTGCCCCTCCCCTGTTCATGCTCTGTCTCTCTCTGTCTCAAAAATAAACGTTAAAAAAAATTAAAAAGAAAAAAAAGAACGGAAAGAATGAATAATGATAGGAAAAGACAACAAATAAATGAGACATACTGGTGACTAAAAGTGAATGGAGCATGTCATTTTTCTGTAGTGGTAAGACAGACCTGTTGGGACATCTTTCATACATAAATTGGATGCTCTGCGGCCACACGACAGGAAGACAAACTTTACTTCTTAGTTTTCTTTAGGGTTGTGCAAACTCCTGAGTTAGATTTCCTTTCAGTGGCTAAAAATAAAGGCTATTGAATCTCCAGGGAGATTCTGAGTGACACTCTTTCAACAATTAAGCTCAGTCAGATCTACACTTTCTACAGCAAAGAACATACTTCACCAATTACACCTGCTTATATGATTGTCTACTCCCTCAAACTGAGTTTATGTGTATTCCTAATACCCAGTGTCTTGCTAAACATATAGTAGATACTCAATAAATGCTTGCTGAGAAAACATATCCTTAATGAGTTTGCTTATGCAACGAGTTTGAATGGAATTTCAATTCAGAATGAAATAGAATGTCCCGTATTTTAAGGAAAGTTAGCAAATGGAAATCATTCTGTTATATATATGATTTGTATGCTACCTCCTTATAGAACAAACAGGACTTGAGGCAGTGCTGGAAGTCAAGTAGCACTAAGAGCAAAAATTTTAAACTTATTCTTTCAGGTGAGATTTAACCAAGGAGCATAATTTCAGAAAGGACTTCTATGTTCTTGGCCTGATCCTTTCATATTCTAAAACTGAGGAAAAACACGCATTTTAATAAGTTGCTTTCACCTGAGATGCCACTATAATAATTTAGATTTAATTAGTACTTGCTATTATTTAATTATTTGCTACTAATAAGATTTAATTCTTTTTTTCCCACTAAACTCTACCCACATTGTGGGGCTCAAACTCACGACCCCAAGATCAAGAGTCTCACGCTTTACCAACTGAACCAGGCAGGCACCCAAGATTTAATTCTTATCTATAAAATTTGTTGTACTGTTCATCGGGAATTTTTTCATGAATACAGATTATTACATCCTGAGTGTGTTTCAGCCTTAATAGGTTTGTAGCCCTGATCCAGATTACTTACAAAGTAGAAAAAATAGACAAATTGAGAGTTCCCTGTATAATGTTTTCCTCTTTGATTCTGGCTCATTTATAACTGCTTGGTGTAGTCTTGGGGTGACATTGCCAGTTCTAAGCATCTTCACTTAAAATGAAAATAGACTTCAATCAAAGTTAAAGCAGGAGGAAATGACTTTGCCTGGAGTCATGGCTTTTTCCTTCTGTGGCTGCATGTTTTTAACTTCCTGTGGGACTGGCAGTGCAGTGCTTGATGTCCCTTACCTCTCTGAAAGCCTTATAAGGTTGTGCATGCGAATATACTAGGTTGGCTGGTTGGTTTACTATGAAGTAAACATACTCCTAAAAAGGCTAATTTACCATTTCTATCTGATCTTAAGTTGGATAAAGTAGTCCCTGCTATTTAGAGCAATACTTAGCCTTGCCAAACACAGGGCTTCAATTAAAAATTGAAAGTTTAACGTTGCCTGACTTTGTTTTGATATCATGCAAGGATCTAGTCAAGGAAAAGACATAATTCCTTTAGCTTCAAGACATAAGGCTTAGAGTAAAAGACATTTGGAATTATTTCTACCTTGCAGGAAATTTGAATTCTAATTTTGCATCAACGTCCAATGTGTAAGTCAATTCACCTTTGCTAAGGCACTGTTTCCCTCATCCAATAGGATTGGGCCGAGCTACATACCAACAATAGCAGGTTTTACCGAGGAGTTCAAGTGACTACTGCCCTCACTCAGAGTACATTCACTGAGATGTTGTTTCAGCTGAACTATCTAAACACCTAAATCCAATAGACTTCTGAATGTCAATAAGGCTGTGGTTTTTTAGTCAAGAGAAACCTGAGAATGAAGTAGGAAAAAGCATGCAGGCTGGTAAAGGAACCAGGTTCCACTCCCATTTCTTAGTGGGACATTTTTGCGGTCTACAAAAAAAGTCAAATGCCTGATCTGGCAGAGAATCGGCATTCTAGATTGACTTTTGCATCAGTAGTTGATTTGGCACAGAAATAGTCATTTATATGGATTCTAATTTTCCTGTTCTTGAACATTCCTATTTAATTATTTATAGGAATCTGCCATCATCTGTCCAGAATTTTGTTTAGGCCATACTGATTTGTTGGTCATGCTTGCTTTTTCTGTCCTCTGTTCTTCCAAACTGTCTCCTCTGAGACATCCCAAGCCTCTCCCCAGGCTCTGGGGCCCTTTGTTCCTTTATTTGTGGAGGAAGAACTTTAAGTTCTGTCAGTGTGGATGGATGAGGGTGTCAGGAAGCCCGAAGCATTTTCATGCTAAGTTAATAGAATCCAAGCAGTAAATGGGGAAGCCTTTTCCCACACTCATGACTCACTTTCTACATGTGCAAATATTTAAGTTACAGGTGGTATTTTCAGAATTTACAACCAAATGCAAATTTTCTAAGTTTCCCACAGCCAGACTTCACCACACTCAATGATTGAGGAGGGCATACTGGCCTGGTTAGTTAATTGGTTACATGTAAAATGGATGCCTTGTTATCAAAAATTAGTGAGTAAACATATCTGATGACAGACAGACCTGGGCAAAACTCCTGGCACTGACGCTAACTAGATTTTTGAATATAAGCAGGTTAGTGTTCTGGGCCTTATTTTTCTCTTCTATAAAATGGGAAATAACTTTGGCCTCTTAGATGTGAGAGAAATCTAGAAGCGACATCTGTCAAGACATTGAGAGTTGATTTTGCTGGTCAGATAACAAGGCAGGTAGCTCTTCTGCCCTATGGCTCCGTGTGGAGCCTGAAACTTGTTTGATGAAAACAACTTGCCAATTTAGAAGACTATTCCTTGAAAATTACAAGGTGGCTATGAAGTACAAACAAGAACACAGATAAAGCACATAACAGTGTGCCTGAACAGTGGGCTCTTAATTCACGCTAACGTTTCATCTTTATGATGTTGATAACTGCAGTCACGGCAGTAAGCTGTGGTGTAAAAATCTGGGTCATAATCAAAATGTGATGAGGCTAGTGGTCAGATTGAACACCTGGGAACAAGACTTTGGTCAGATCACCACCGTTTGGCCTTAGCGGGTCGGCTCAGTAAACACACTGTTGGTCACTGCTAGGGGATGATTCACAAACACCAAACTCACAAGCAACAGATGTAACAATTTACAAGAAGAAACATAGTTATCAGATACAAAGGTCCTAGTACTCATAGTTTACTTTGGCAGAAGAAATCAGGGAAAACTAAGGTTCATAAGAGAGTAGAATCAAAATCAAGGTAGGAAGCTGGCTACTCTTAAAGATGAGGGCTACGAATCCGTAGCCGCTGTTGGTATTAACTTAGCCTATGGAACGTATATGGAACATATCCATACAGGATATGGATATCCCATAGGGAAGCCAGAACTTCCTATTGCCCAGACACTACTGGTAACACATTGCCACATTACCATTTTTTCTGCCCCTTTTCTAGTCTTCAGGTTTACCAATTCTTTTCCATTACTTCTTTCTTTACTTCTTTCTTTCTTTCTTTCTTTCTTTCTTTCTTTCTTTCTTTCTTTCTTTCTTTCTTTCATCCTTCCTTTCTTTTTGCTCTATATGTTTCTCTTTCTTCAGGTTTTTTTCTCTCCTTTTTTTTTCTACTTCTGGCGAAATTGTATTTTTTTATTTTTATTCCAGTATAATAACATACAGTGTTACAGTAGTTTCAGGTGTACGTATAGTGATTCAACAATTCTCTACATGACTCAGTGCTCAGCATGGTAAGTGTACTTCTAACTCTCTTCACCTATATCACCCATCCCCCCCACCCACCTCCCCTCCGGTAACCATCAGTTTGTTCTCTGTAGTTAAAGAGTCTGTTTTTAGTTTGTCTTTTTTTCTCTTTGTTCATTTGTTTTGTTTCTTCTTGTTGTTGTTGTTTTTTAATGTTTTTATTTATTTTTGAGACAGAGACAGACAGAGCATGAGCAGGGGAGGGGCAGAGAGAGAGGGAGACACAGAATCCAAATCAGGCTCCAGGCTCTGAGCTGTCAGCACAGAGCCCGATGTGGGGCTCAAACTCACAGGCTGTGAGATCATGACCTGAGCGGAAGTCAGATGCTTAACCAACTGAGCCACCCAGGCTCCCCTTGTCTTGTCTCTTAAAGTCCACATAGGAGTGAAATCATATGGCATTTGTCTTTCTCTGACTTATTTCACTTAGCAGTATACTGACTGACTCCATCCATTTTGTCACAATTGGCAAGATTTCATTCATTTTTATGACTGAATAATATCTAGATATAGGTAGATAGATAGATAGATAGATAGATCACGTCTTCTTTATCCATTCATCTATCCATGGACACTTGGACTGCTTTTATTATTTGGCTATTGTAAATAAGACTACAATAAACACGGGGTGCATGTATCCCTTAAAATTAGTATTTTTATATTCTTTGGGTAAATACTGAGTAGAATTACTAGACCATATGGTAATTCTATTTTTAACTTCTTGAGGAACCTCCATACTTTTTTCCACAGTGGTTGCACCAGTTTGCCTTCCCACCAACAGTGCAAGAAGGTTCCTTTTCCTCCACATCCTTGCCAATACTTGTTGTTTGTGGTGTTTTTGATTTTAGCCCTTCTGATAGGTGTGAGGTGACATCTCATTGTGGTTTTGATTTTCATTCCTCTGATGATCAGTAGTGTAGAGCATCTTTTCATGTGTATGTTGGCCCTCTCCTTTTTGTAGGCAGAATAAAAAATATTTTAATAGCCTAAAATGTGTATATGTTAATAAAACCATCCTTTAATCCTGTTCAATGACCCCCCTTGGCTACTCAAGATTCATTCACTGGCACTGTGAGTTGTATTTGCAGTTGACTGATCTATTAAATGTACCATGATTTTGGCTGATTTATTTCTTAAAGCTAAAATTAACTTCATATTCTATGATCTGCTCCTACCATGTATATAAGGGATGTAATTCTTAACAAGTCAATTAAAGCCATAATGCATCTGAAGCATGCCATCTTCATAGAATTGGGTGACTGCCATGTCATAATTTTCTACCGAAAGACTTCAGCGTTGAACCTAAAATGCTCGCGTAGGCCCTATTTCCCTCCAAATGCTTCTATCATCCCCAGCTTCCATGACTCAGCTGGCCAGTCATGGTGGCTCCCAGGTCTCAGGGTTACTAGATTCCACACTGTGAAAAGAACGGGACTAAGTCTATAGGCTTCTAACCAGGAACTGGTCTGCCTGCTTCCCTTTTTATTGTCCTTTATGACTCCTGTAAGAATTTTTCCCTTTCCTTATCCTCTATGGCCTAGTCCAGAGATTTCTGCATAGAATCTTTTGATTTCTTCTATTGTTATCTGAGTCACAATAGCATCTACTTCCATATAGTTGTTGTGTGGAATGGATTAAAATCATATAAGACATGGGCATAATTTAACAGGGTGCCTGAAAAACATTTTTCAATAACCCTCTTCTCCCTCATAAACAATGTGCACCATGAAAATGATATTGCATTTCCAGGACTTATCACAGTGCCTAGAAGATGGTCAGTGGTCAAATATAGCAGCTGAATGAATGGATGGATGGATGAACAATGAGAGGGAAAGAGGAATCAAAATACCTTTTCGCATGGCTTCCTTCTTTTTAAAACTAGAGTCCCAGGGCTTTTTTTCCCCCTTCCACCAAATAACCCCAAAGAAGAAGAGTTGCCTGGAAAACAGAACCCAGACCAACACTGCTGGCTCAAGCAGAGTCTTTTAATCTTAAACTCTTACATTATTGTTTAATACAAAAACTGTGCTTTAAACTCTTCCATAACTTCTTATTCATAACTTTATTTACCACGTTTCACATCAAACCTTTACTCCAGGAGTAGAACACTTACGACAATGTTCTCAGAAGTTGGTCTACAGGCTACCAGCATCAGAATCACCTGAATACCTGTTTAAAAATCCCATTCAGGAGGAGCATGCCCTGCCCTACTGAATCAAAATTTCTGTGGATACAATGCCAAGACTACAAATTATTTTTTGCATGTTAACTTTTTGTACCACTGCATGAAAAGAAGGCAAGACGGTACATGAATACTGACAGTTTTTTGTTTGTTTCGTTTCAGGATTAAAAAAAAATAGTTTTATCTACCATTATAGGTAAACAAGAGTCAGACTTTCTTGAGCATTCAGAGAGGCTAGAGCTACAATACAATAGACCCTGGTGTTGAAGAGAACCAGAGCACAACAGTATATAAAGTAGTAAAAACAGGGGCACCTGGGTGGCTGAGTTGGTTGAGCCTCTGACTTCGGCTCAGGTCATGATCTCTTGGTTCATGAGTTCGAGCCCCAGGAGAGGTTCTGTGCTGATAACTCAGATCCTGGAGCCTGCTTGGGATTCTGTGTCTCCCTCTCTCTCTGCCCATCTCCCACTCGTTCTCTCTCTCCCTCTCTCTCTCTCTCTCAAAAATAAACATTAAAAAATTTTAAAGTAGTAAAAACAGATTTTATTCAAGAACTACTGCATTAGAGGAAAAGAGACTTCAGTATAGAACTGGATTCAATTCGCAATGCAGCATGAACATGCGGGGATTTATAGCAGGAGTAGGGAGGAGGTCAGTGGATAGAAAAATTACTAACAGGTAGTACCATGGGTAGGGAGGATTTTGGCTAAGCCAACTGGATTGTTGCAGAAACTGATCACATATCGAGCATGGAAGATGAGAAATTTGACCACATATTGAGAATGATCAGTTACTAAGGGTGAAAGATTTTATTTAAACTGCCTTAGTAGAATCCTTGCTAACACTGGGCAATGAAAGCCTGACAAGGGCGGATGTCAAGCTCCCAGCCTAGTTGAGAAGAAGGCTTAGAGAGGACTAAGTTCAGTCAAGGGGAGAGTCCTTGTCACTAGTCACGTGTACCTATTTAAAAGCAAAGTAATTAACATAAAATGTAAATATCCAGTTTATCAGGCACACTAGTGACATTTCAGGGACTCAGAGCCACTTGTGACTAGAGGCCATAGCGACACAACATTTTCATCATCACAGAAAGTTCTTTTTTTTTTAAAACATTTATTTATTTTTGAGAGAGAGAGAGAGAGGGAGACACAGAATCCTAGTCAGGGTCCAGGCTCTGAGCTGTCAGCACAGAACCCGACACGGGGCTCGGACTCACCCACTGTGAGATCATGACCTGAGCCAAAGTCAGACACTTGTCACATATGACTAGTGACAAAGACTCTCCCCTTGACTCCCCGACTGAGCCACCCAGGCGTCCCACCACAGAAAGTTCTATTGAACAGTACTGCTCTTGTGAAAAGAGTTTATTGCACTCAGGGTAGGGTAGGTGAGGCAAATGGCACAAAAGCTAGGAAAACTCTAAAGAGCTATTAGGACAACTCCACCCCAAATTACCACAGGGTTAGAGGATAGTAGAGAAATTACATGATAGCGAATATATGCCAGAAACCATGTGCTGGTTAGGTAGCTGCTTCCAGAAACAGCTGCTCCAAGGAAGGGGGAGCCCAAGACTTTGAAGGACAGTTAGTGTTAGCTGCTACAAACATTTACAAATCCGCAGAGAAAAAGACTATGGAATTTACAAATGTATTGAAACTGATGGTCAAAAGAAGGGCTGGGTGTTTCACTGTGTTGAAAATGATGTGTGGGAAGCAGCAGTTCAGCTGGAATTGGAAAGCGAAAAACAAAGAAGGCCGTGGAGTCAATTCTACCTGCTGCAGACTGGCAGGCCTTTGGAATCCAGGTCTTTTGAAGTCTTGGTATCTTGGAATTGGCCTCTTCTGGCAATTTTACCTACACAGGTGTATAAACTGTTAAAATTCATCAGAATGAATACTGTGTGCATAAATTGGGCCATGAAAAAAATTAAGTGAAAAATGGACACATATGCACTGTTTAGTGCTTACAGTCACCCTATGGGAAAACCACACATCATATTGAAAAATCTTGCCACATTAGACTGTATGTGGGGCTGATAGTAACTTACATTTTTTTTAAATGGTAATTTTAGATTATATTCATTCCCTCTGCTATAGGACATGAGCACAGGTACCTCTGGGTACGTGCTGTGGAAGAAAGGTAAACAATCTATATAGATCATGCACGCAGAGTTCTGGTGTCTAGACTCTGACCCAGGAAAGAAGGTACTGAGACAGCCCAACGGTGGTTTATTTTTAAGAACAATGACCTGGCAGGCACTTGGAAATCCAAGTTTTTTGAAGTCTCAAGCATCAACCATCTTAGCTTGTAAGTCATCAGTAAGATCAATATTTCTATTATTCAGCCTTCAACTAGATCCTCAGTTACATCTATCTGAGATAAGGAAAGTACTTTAGTACCTTGGCCAAAGCTAAATTACAGGCGTCACTATGGAGAACCACAGCCCCTTATTTGAGGAAGAAACAAAATATCAGAGAGCCACTCGGGGATCATCCAGACTTCCAAAATTAGCAAGCAATAAACTGAAAAGTCCAGATATTGTTCTCTATCATCTGTCAACAAGAACCACTTTCCTTTCTGTTTGTTTCAAGTCTCCGATTTTCAAGGATTAGTGTAAGATTACAGCAGGTAGTGAGCTTTAATTAAAAATAGACTGAATAGATAAGTAGCTTGGAAAAAGGAACAGAGAAGCAATGCTTGGTAAAGTCAATTACCCCTGATGTTGCCTTATCATTCTGTAAACTTACGCGGCTCTATGGCTAAGCTTTAATTTAGTATCTTGTCTCTTTAATGTAATATATGTGGTTATAAATATATTTCACGGATCCTGTCTCTAGTTACAGCCATTTAAATGATTTTTAGAAGTCTATATTAAACAAAAATGTTATATAGATCTAAGCCTCGATAGTACATTGCTATTAACAAAAGTCAATAATGTTGCAGAAGGTTTACTATCAAATTACAGAAAGATAGTGTTCTGAGGAGGAAAGGCAATCACAAATTCAGATTATTTCAGAGCAGCAGTAGGAGAGGGGGCCGCTTTGGAAAGGAAGTTGTTACTCATGAAGGAAAGAAAAGATCACACCTGTTCTCTCAAAAGGGAGCCATTTTGTGAAGAAGAGAAAAGAACCTAGCTGCATTAAGAGACAAGACCCAGGAGTTCACTTAGTGACTAACCATGAATTGTTTAAACATGTATAACATAAACATGTTTATTAAAACCCCCGATGTGTATATTATAAACATGGTATTTAAAAACCAGAGCCCTATGGGGCGCCTGGGTGGCTCAGTCGGTTGGGCGTCCGACTTCAGCTCAGGTCACAATCTCACAGTCTGTGAGTTCGAGCCCCGCGTCGGGCTCTGGGCTGATGGCTCAGAGCCTGGAGCCTGCTTCCGGTTCTGTGTCTCCCTCTCTCTCTGCCCCTCCCCCGTTCATGCTCTGTCTCTCTGTCTCAAAAATAAAATAAACGTTAAAAAAAATTAAAAAAAATAAAAATAAAAACCAGAGCCCTAGCAGCTAAAAATAGCTGAATATTTGAAGAACAGATAAGGTCAAAATTGTTATAAAAATTAAATTTCAGGGGTGCCTTGGTGGCTCAATTGGTTGAGTGGCTCTTGATTTCAGTTCAGGTCATGATCTCATGTTCCTGGGATTGAGTCCAGCATCGGGCTCCATGCTGACAGGGCAGAGCCTGCTGGGGTTTCTCTCTCTCTGCCCCTCCCCCAGCCATTCTCTCCGTCTCTCTCTTTCAAAATAAATAAACTTAAAAAAATTGAGTTAGAGATATGCAATCTATTATTTGTTATTATTTTCTATCCTTTTTCTTTTGTTAAAGCTTATTTCTTATTTATTTTGATAGAGATATAGAAAGCAAGCAGGGGAGAGGCAGAGAGAGAGGGAAACAGAATACCAAGCAGGCTCCGCGCTGTCAGCACAGAACCCAATGTGGGATTTGAATTCACGAACCCCGAGATCATGCCTGAGCCAAAATCAAGAGTCAGATGCTTACCTGTCCAAGCCACTCAGGAGCCCCTTTCCTTTTTCTATCATGTATTTTCCCTGTAGAAATTAACCAAATCACCAGTTATGGAATGCTTCTCCTCGGCAAGCATTCTGCAAGCCATTCAAGAGCTCATCGTGTTGTTGGGGGTGAGAAGAAGGAGAAAACACATATATTAAAAAATGAGTGGCTACACAAGATTTAATAAATTCAGAACAGTAGGTGAAATATCACAACATAGGTCCTGCCCCATTGTCTGAGGAATGCCTCACAGATTGGGGCCTGGAATTTCAGAAGTAACAGTGATTACTTCAACCGGGGAGGATTACAGAAGAATTCATTTAAATTTCATTTTAATTTATTTGTATTAAAGCATAATGTGTATCAAGAAAGATGAAAAGACTTTTTTTAATTTTTGTTTTTATTTTTTTAATATAATTTATTGTCAAATTGGCTTCCATACAACACCCAGTGCTCATCTCAACAAGTACCCTTCTCAATGCCCATCACCCACGTTACCCTCTACCCCACCCTTCATCAACCCTTAGTTTGTTCTCTGTATTTAAGAGTCTGTTAAGGTTTGCCTCCCTTCCTCTCTGTTTATAATTTTTTTTTCCACCTCCCCTCCCACATGGTCTTCTGTTAAGTTTCTCAAGATCCACATATGAGTGAAACGTATGGTATGCTTCTTTCTCTGACTTATTTCAGTTAGCATAATACCCTCCAGTTCCATCCACGTTGCTGCAAATCTGCTGCATTTTTTTCCCCTTTAATTGAATATCCAGAGAAGGGAATAGGATTTTCAAATTAAAATAATCATCAGGTGCCCCAGGAGTGCCGTCACAGCCAGCCCTACAAAGTGTGGCACAGTATGGGAAGATAATAAGAATTATCTCTCTCTCTCTCATTGCCAATTAGTATTACATTGTATGTATAAACCACATCTTATTCATAAGTTGATGGACATTTAGGCTCTTTTCCATAATTTGGCTATTGTTGAAAACTCTGCTATAGACATTGGAGTACAAGTGCCCCTATGCATCAGCACTCCTGTATCCCTTGGGTAAATTCCTAGCAGTGCTATTGCTGGGTCATAGAGTAGTTCTATCTTTAATTTTTTGAGGAGCCTCCACACTGTTTTCCAGAGTGGCTGCACCAGTTTGCATTCCCACCAACGGTGCAAGAGGGTTCCTGTTTCTCCACATCCTCACCAGCATCTATAGTCTCCTGATTTGTTCATTTTAGCCACTCTAACCAGTGTGAGGTCATATTTCAGGGTGACTTTGATTTGTATTCCCTTGATGATGAGTGATGTTGAGCATCATTGCATGTGTCTGTTGGCCATCTGGATGTCTTCTTTAGAGAAATGTCTATTCATGCTTTTGCCCATTTCTTCACTGGATTATTTGTTTTTCAGGTGTGGAGTTTGGTGAGTTCATTATAGATTTTGGATACTAGCCCTTTGTCTGATACGTCATTTGCAAATATCTTTTCCCATTCCATGGTTGCCTTTTAGTTTTGTTGATTGTTTCCTTTTCTGTGCAGAAGCTTTTTATCTTGATGAGGTCCCAGTAGTTCATTTTTGCTTTTAATTCCCTTGCCTTTGGAGATGTGTCCAGTAAGAAATTGCTGCGACTGAGGTCAAAGAAATTTCCTGCTTTCTCCCCTAGGGTTTCAATGGTTTCCTGTCTCACATTCAGGTCTTTCATCGATTTTGAATTTATTTTTGTGTATGGTGTAAGAAAGTGGTCTCGTTTCATTCTTCTGCATGTTGCTGTCCAGTTCTCCCAGCACCATTTGCTAAAGAGACTGTCTTTTTTCCATTGGATATTCTTTCCTGCTTTGTCAAAGATTAGTTGGGCATACATTTGTGGGTCCTATTTTGGGTTCTCTATTCTATTCCATTGGTCTCTGTGTCTGTTTTTGTGCCAATAACATACCGTCTTGATGATTACAACTTTGTAGTAGAGGCTAAAGTCTAGGATTGTGATGCCTCCCACTTTGGTTTTCTTTTCCAATATTACTTTGGCTATTCGGGTCTTTGTGTTTCCATACAAATTTCAGGATTTTTTGTTCTAGCTTTGAGAAGAATGCTGGTGCAATTTTGATTGGGATTGCACGGAATGTGTAGATTGCTGTGGGTAGCATTGGCATTTTAATAATATTTATTCTTCTAATCCATGAGCATGGAATGTTTTTCCATTTCTTTGTGTCTTCTTCAATTTCCTTCATTAGCTTTCTATAGTTTTCAGCATACAGGTCGTTTACATATTTGGTTAGGTTTATTCCTAGGTATTTTATGGTTCTTGGTGCAGTTGTGAATGGGATCAGTTTCTTTATTTCTCAGAAATATGAAAAGATTTTAAATGCTCAGTTCTATGAGTTTCAACCATTGAACACACTCATGAAGCCACTGACAAAACAAGACATCAAATATTTCCATCACCCTGGAGAGACCTCTCATGGGTCCTTCTAGCCAATTCCGTCTCTTCCATCCTGCCCTCAGAAGGCAGGTATTTTCTGATTTCTACCATTTTATTGCCCTTTATATAAACAGGATCACAGAATATGACCTCTTTTAATTTTTGCTTTTTTGTATCAACAACAAGTTTCTCAGATTCATCCACGTTGTTGTATAGATTAGTATTTTGTTCCTTTTTAATACCAAGTAATTATACTATTATTAGTTTGTTGGTTATCTGTACAATGAAAGCACACACACTTAAATCTAACAATATTAGTTTTCTATGGCAACAGAACAAATAACCACAAACTTTATTATCTCACGGTTCTTTAGGTCAGGCTTAGGCTCTGGTAGGCTCAAGGGTGTCCTCTGCTCAGTCTATCGGAAGACGTAAACCAAGGAGTGGGCCTGCAGGGCTCTCATTTGGAGGCTTAGGGAAGAATCCACTCCCTTGGATTATTGGAAGAATTCAGTTCCTTGTGGCTGTAGGTCTGAGGTTCCCATTTCCAAGCTGGTCCAAAAGGTGGGGACCCCTTTTGGCTCCTAGACAACACCTGCACGACTCTCCATCTGACCACCTTCAAGCCAGCAATGGTGCAACAAATCCTTCCTGTGCCTAGGCTCTGATTTTCCTCTGCCTTCCTCTTCTGACACCAGCTGGAGAAAGTCCTCTGCTTGGAAAGTCTCATATGATAATTTCCCCTTCCCAAGGCCCATTTTTCCATAGAAGGTAACACAATCATGGGAGTGATATCACAATAACCGGTGCTGGGAATGAGGGGGTGGGAAATCTCAGAGGCCCTTCCTAGAAATTCTGCCTACTGCATTACCTAAAATCATCCTGTCAATTTCTTCCTTCACATGACTGCAAAGTGGTGGAGGAGTGGGGAGGAGGCAGCAAAGGTTGGCAGTGGAGGCCAGAGAGCAGCCACTCTGGGGTGGACAGGAATAAGAATTCTGCACCACAAAACGAACCCAGAAAACACCTGATATGTTTGGCCATTTGTAAAATACTTGTCAGAAATGTTTACAGTTCTGTAGGAGACTTTTGGAACACTTAATTATAAAATGATACGAGCACAGAAAACTAAGCAGACCAGAAGACGAAGGAGAACATCAAACAAGTTTTACAGGAAATGAAATACAACCAGAGCTATAAACCACACTTACATAATCATATTACGTACGTATTAAGTATTGATTACCAGATTATGGTCTCTTTTTATTGGAAAAATGTAGGAAGAGAAAAGGGCATGCAAGATATTAAGACAGATAAAAGCTAATCTTCCAGGGACGCCTGGGTGGTTCAGTTGGTTAAGTGTCTGACCCTTGATTATGGCTCAGGTCAAGATCTCAGGGTTCATGAGTTCAAGCCCTGCATCAGGCTCTGCACTGACAGAGCGGAACCTACTTGAGTTTCTCTCTCTCCCTCTCTCCCACCCTTTCTCTCAAATAAACTACTTAAAAAAATTAAAAGATTATAAAAAATAAATTAAAAAGCTAATGTACGATAGTAATGTAAAATAAACAGAAATTAGCAAAGAAAAATAAGTGTAACTTAGAAATGGCAACATAAGTAACAACAACTTTTAAGAATTTGAGCAAGTGGTGATGAAGTGGGGCAGAGGCCTTTTCCTTTCCGTTATAAAATTTGTCGTGTTTAAATCCTGAAGCTACGGAGATTTAAAAACACAAACTACTCAAAAGGAAAATAGCATTTATGCAAATATTTTATATTCTAACAGCTAGTCAAATACATTTCACTTAAGCTTTAACCAGAGAGGGGTGTCTGGGTGGCTCGGTCAATGGAGCGTCAGACTTCAGCTCAGGTCATGACTCACAGTTGACAAGTTTAGTCATCAGGTTCGCTGCTGTCAGTGCAGAGCCCGCTTCAGATCCTTTGTCCCTCTCTCTCTCTTCCATCCCCTAGCTCACTCTCTCTCACAGAAATAAAAAAAAAAAATCTAACCAAAGAGATGAATTTATGTACTCTAAGATTTTAAAGAATTGCGTGAGTTTTTGGCAATTTTGTCTTCTATTAAATTTTGCTGTTATTAATAATTGAACTAATTAAGAGTTGCTTCAACAGAATCTCCTCTTTTGACTTATTTTACTTCTCTGCAGTCATGCCAGCTTACGGGGGGCTGGGTAAAGGGGGATATGAGCCTGAAAACTGCAGTGAAATTATAGAAGAAGCAGGTCATAAAGGCGGCCAGTCGTGTGAGGTTATCACCAAACATTTGGCACAAAGGATGAAGTCTTTTTAGGCTCAATATTTAAAGTAAGCCACTTCATTAGTTACACTTTCTGAATTCTAGACTTTACCCATCGTCTGTGCCAGGTTCCACACGTAACAAAGAGGGGTTCTTTAACTTGGGACCTCAAGAAGGAAACACAAGCATTTTCTAGAGTGAGAAAACCTCCACTCATTAAAGAGAACTACACGTGTGGCTTACTAACACCTATATATATACGTAACAAAGGAGAATCAATTCATTAGTACAGGACACGTCAGACTTCAGTTTCACCTCATGAAGTAACCGACGACAGATCTCAGCACTTTTCTGAGAGAATAATTCTGCTTGCATCTGGATCCCCTTGCTTGCGTCCTAGGTTCCCCTCACACATGCTCTCTGTCTGCACTGGTATGACTGTAACTTGCTTCACAACCCCTACAATGATCAAAGTCAGTTCTCACCTCTCCTCTGGTCCTCTGGAGATACTTCCTCCATGCTACGGACCCCGGTCTCCAATGTTAGCACTCTGTGTAGCCTTTTAAAAGTTCTGTCTCTTCTTTGGAATCATTATGTTGTGGGATGAGGCATTTCTTACATATGACCTTCCAGCATTACCTAAAAGACTTATAACATTACCATTTAATCTTTTCTTGTATGGTATCTTCTGATATTATGAAGTTTCCTGATTATATTATATATATATATATATATATATGTATATATATATATGTGTGTGTGTGTTTATTTATAATATATGTATACATGTGTATACACATATATGTACATGCATATATATGTGTACATATATATGTATATATATGTATATGTGTGTATATATATATATATATATATGTACATATACATACTGCTTATCTAGTGTCCTAAATCACTGTGGTTATAATTATATATAGCCACTTTACATATATATTTAATTTCATAAATATACATTGAGAAGTTATTTTATGTTAGCCTGTGTAATGATGAATAAGATATAATTTCTGAAGTCAAGAAGCATAGAGCTGAGAGGAAAAAGACAAACTAGGAGTTGTTAATACAGCTTCTCAAGCACAGAGATATTATAGGCCAAAAAGACTCAGGTAGTATCTAGAGAGGCACTAAACCTCCATATAAGAGAGGTGTGAAAGACAGCTTTCTGATGAGGTCAAAGACTGACTCTGATCAGCATTTCAAACAAAAAGTTTCTTGATTCAGGGAGGAACAAAAAAATCCATGTCTTTTTTTCTAGCTTCTTACCCTCTCAAATAAGTTGCATGGAACTCTCAATTCATAAACTTTTCTACCTTCCTTCTTGGTGTGACATTTGGACCTAGATTCCTAGGGGATTGTGAAGCGATTGTTCACTTTAGGGAGCACCCATGTTCTCAGCCCCTAAACAACTGTTCAGAAGACTGAATTTTGTGTAAAGACTGAATCCAAAATTTATAGGCCACTCCAAAGCGTCATTAAAACAAACAAACAAACAAACAAACACTCCAATGTCTTACCTTAGTATGTGACACTATGGATTTGCTTTCTTCCATTTGCTCTGATGCCCTCAATAGTAGTATGGAAGTGATGCCACTGTATGGAGGAAAAGATCTCATCTTCATTTTTCTTAAGTTTATTCATTGTAAGAGAGACAAAGAAAGGGAGCGGGACATGTGTCAGACAGAGGGAGAGAGAGAGAAAATCCCAAGCAGGCTCCTCACTGTCAGTGCAGAGCCTGATGCGGGGCTCAAACTCACAAACCACGAGATCATGACCTGAGCCAAAGTTGGATGCTTAACCAACTGACACACCCAGGCACCCCTCATTTTCATTTTCTACCTATCTTGATCTGTAAGGAAAGAATGGCATCCTTAAGATTTTCATCACAAAACTTCTCAGTCCACAAGAACAAACTGAATTTTACAAAAATTACTCCATACTTTACAGATATGTAAAAATAGAAAACATTTACTCTATAAACTCTAAAATACCAGAAATGCCATTGAAGCAGGACATGTGTGCGAACACTTATTTTCCCAAGGCTGAATATTCTGCCAACTGGTGCCTGTCAAAAGAACTTAGTGTAGCTCACTGGAAGATGATAAACAGAACTCCCTTATCTCGCTCCAGCCCAGCATAACAAGTAGCCGGGAAACTCATGTAAAATGAGTCCAAATTAAGGAAGACCAAAATGAGTCCAAAATTAAGGAAGATGAAAAAGGGGGAAGAGAGATTACCTTACCTACACTCTGCTGTGAAATGAAATGATGCTGGAAAGTGACAAACATAGTCCCATCCAAAGCAACTAGATCTCCTTTATAAATAAGATTTCATTTAAAAATTATCTCCATACACCAAC
The DNA here is from genome assembly GCF_018350175.1 of Felis catus. Classification (NCBI taxonomy): domain Eukaryota; kingdom Metazoa; phylum Chordata; class Mammalia; order Carnivora; family Felidae; genus Felis; species Felis catus. Next base: position 38,346,765 of record NC_058380.1, read on the forward strand.
CCTATCCCTTCATGCTCAGATGAATACACATGACTTAAACCGGAAGGAGCAAAATGTCTAAAGCTTTACATTGGTTTGCACCAAAGAAAGGGCTTAAATATTCTGAGTGTCATGGAAGCTAAGAGGACCTCCTTTTGAAAGGCATATGTACCTACCGAGGTAACTTGGATGCAACTGGATTGCATCCCAGTGGCAATGTTGGGGAGCTATGGAAAAGAGCGCCTAGGGCAGTGGTCCAGAGCAGGATGAATCAGGCAAAGGCAAATCTCAAGGGATGAGAGAAAAAGAAAGAGAAGAGAAGAAGGGCATATAATCTTTTTGAAGAGTCTGATGCTGACTCTGGCCAAGAATATAAGCAAACAACCTCTATGGGATACTTATAGAACAGAAAAGGAATAGATCCATGGCCAGGGAAAGATGGACCTGTGGGAAGAGATACCAAATGACAACACACATATGCTTATATGTACTGTATGATTTCATTTACAGGAAGTTCTAGAACAGGCAAAGCCAATACAAGGTAGAATTAGGTTCCTCTACAGCTATTCTACTATGAAATATAACTGGAGAAGTTAATACTGCATAAACCTTGTGGCAACAAAAAAATACTGAAGCCATAACAGAAAGAATGTCCCTTTTGCAAATTTATATAAGACAAACCTGTCACACAGTAAGATCTTAATCCCATTATGGGATCTAAATTCTGTTATTTTACTTTAAAGCCCATTCATTACCAGTACTCACAGTCAAAATGGTTCTACAGACTGTTCTATCAGCTAAATGAGGTCTCAGCTTTCTCTTACTTGGGTGTCTTTGGAATACATCTTAGAGAAGATGTAACTGATGACTGAAACAGTATTTGAGTACCAGGATTCAGCTGTTATGTCTTATACATGGATTTAAACAAAAATGTTCTGAATCGGTGTCACCAGACCCCAGAGAATTATTTCTTGGTGGTTCATAGTAGCAGATGAGATTGGAGTTTCCAAGCTGTTTTGAAAGGACTCTGAATTCTTAGATGGGCCCTCTTCCCCACCACACTATTTTAGAAGATCTCTCTCTGTGCCTCTCTCATTAGCCACTTTTAAAGAAATGCCTCTATCATATGGACCTTTTGAATTATCTCTTAATAGCATCCCTTCATTGTGCTTATTATAGCCAAAACTTTGCATTTTGTGTACGATTTTTTTTATTAATATCTTCCTCCTCCAATAAACTCTAATCTTCTAAGAGCAGAGAAATGCCTATTTTTGTTCATCAGCATATTCATAGTGCTCAGCGCATTTATTATTTGTTGAATAAATATGAATAAGTTAATAACAGTAAGATAAGGCGTAAAAATATGAGTAAACGAGAATAAATGAAAAGTTTATTGGAGAGTGAATGAATGAATGGTCTCTTCAAGTCATATGGTCTTGAGATTAAAAATCTCTATATTCTGCCCGGGGAAGGGATGAGGCAGCACCCAGTTCTGCTGAAAAATATAAAGGCTGTATTCCCAGCACACAAAGAACCCAGGCTCCTGGAGAACAGGTTTATGAAGAGGGAGCAGTAAAGATGTAGTAATAATGGCTGACAAGAGTGACTGGCAGAGATGCCAATGCACCACAACAACACAAGAGTGGCAGAAGGACCTAGGAGAGAAGATGACTGACATATGAAATAGTATTTTTAAAGATTCATGTTCATAGGACAGAGGAAATGCTTTCCTCAGTTAGTGAGTCTCCAAGGTGCTCGGGTCCCAAAAGTGACACTAGTACAGACCCAGCCAAAGGTATAGCCTTTGCTTCATCACTGTATTGAGTGCTACATGCCTGGTTATATATTGCATCAGTTTCGTTTGTTGAACTGCACTTCAGAGCAGGAATTTCCAAAGTAGAGTCAAGAAGGAGGTGAGCGTGAATGCTGCAGTTAGGAGAGGCAAAGTGGCTTAGACCTTTTGCTTCAAATAAAATAGCTGCAGGTTTTCAACAGTTTTATATTTTGTTGTGTGTCACTTCCAGCAGAATGTAAGCTCCGTGAAAGCAGAAACTTTTGTCTATTTTGATCAATGCTATTTCCCCAACACACAAAACAGTGCCTGGTGCACTGAGGATATTCAATAAAATTTTGTGAGCACGTGGTCAAGGTTTTATTGGAGAAAGGATTTCACTATTTCTCAATATAAAGTTTTGTTCATATATTTTCCAGACAATATGGCTTATCGTTTTTGAATGATTAATCCTCAAGCCAAATTACATTCATCAGCCTCACCACCCATTTTAAGGACTCACATACAGTCACTATTACTCTATGATAATGAGTAGATAAGATGATAAGATAGAGTATCAGTGACAGCAAAAAGTAGCAAAGGGGAGGCTAGGAGCCTCAGCAGGCCTGAGAGTCAGACGACTGGCAAAATGCCTTCAGACTCTGCTGGGATCTCACTGGCCATTCTGAGAAAAGCTGCAGTAACTGGGAGAGGATACTGGGGCTCCAAATGGCCAAGGGGCTTGGGGAAATTCAGATGGGCAGTCCGAGTCTGGAGCTGAAAACTTCCTAAAACTAACAAGCCAACATACCAGGCCAGGATCACATCCTTTACGCTGGAAAATGGCTAGGAGCGAAAGTCAAACAAAATGCTTACCAGGCTGATAATGGCAAAAAGGGAGAATGAAATCCAAATACATGGGGCAAGATACTAAAAAACATGAAGGTTTCAGAAACTACAGGGCCATATATTTTATTACTTTGTGGTTAGAAACTCTAGAGCTGCTCTGGTGATTATGTAATTTGACATTTGGCTAGCCCAAATTGAAAAGTGCTGTGTCTATAAACTAAAAACTTGTTTTGAAGACTCAGTATGAGAAAAATATATATAAAACATTTGTGTAATAATTTCACATCGATTTACATCAAATAATTGTTATATTTTTCTTTTTTATAGTTTATTTATTTTGAGAGAGAGAGTGGGGGGGAGCGGCAGATAGAGAGGGGAATTAACAGGACTCAAACTCACGACCCGCAAGATCATGACCCGAGCCAAAATCAAGAGTTGGATGCTTAACCAACTGAGCCAGACAGGCCCCCTAAATAATTGTTAAATATATTAACCAGTTTTATATTGATGGCATATGGATTTTAATCATTTGTTATTTTATATTACATAATCGATCCTCCCAATATTTAATTAACAATTTTACATGGTGTTTAGATGACAATATTGTGGCTGTTTGGAAGTAAATAAAATATATTATTAAAATTATTTTTTACCAATTTCTTTTTATTGTTTAATGTGGCTACTTGAAAGGTTGAAACTATGTATGGACTTCATTCTAATAGACTATAAGTGACAGGAAACAAAGAAACAAATAAGACATATGGGCTGAGAATCTCATGTAATTCAAGCAAATCGGTGACATCAATCAATCACATTACCATGTTTGGGTCATATATATTTCTAATTATCATTAGAAAGTAATGTAGGGGTGCCTAGTTGCCTCAGGTAGTTAGCATCTGACTCTTGATTTCAGCTCAGGTCATGATCTCACAGTCCTTGAGATGGAGCCTTAAGTTGTGCTCCGTGCTGACAGCATGCACTCTTCTTGGGATTCTTTCTCTCTCTCTCTCTCTACCGCTCCCATGCTCATGCTCTCTCTCTCTCTCTCAAAAATAAACTTAAAAAAAAAAAAGATTCTATTAAAAAAAGACTTTGTAGGGGCGCCTGGGTGGCTCAGTCAGTTAAGCGTCCGACTTCGGCTCAGGTCATGATCTCACAGTTCGTGGGTTCAAGCCCCTCATCGGGCTCTATGCTGACAGCTCAGAGCCTGGAGCCTGCTTCAGATTCTCTCTCTGCTCCTCCCCCACTCTGTCTGTCTCTCAAAAATAAACACTAAAAAAATTTTTTAAAAAGGAAGAAAACAATGTGGAAATGTAAACACTGAATGAAGATTTGACTTTAATGGGGGCTAGTTACTACTGTGGTATCGATTAGGACAGAATGCTTGTCTTTTAGAGGTATGTACTGAAATATTTATAGATGAAATGACAGGCTATCCAGAGGGGTTGAGAAAAGTAGGTAGGAGTCCAGAAGAAACCAGACTGGCCATGAGCTCATCATTCTCAAGTGAGTGGCGGGTACACAGAGATTTGCTATACTCTTCTAAATTGAAAGTTTACCATTTCCAAAATAACAAAGTAAAACACAAAGAAAAAGAAACAACTCTACTGTGGATTGAAAAACACTACAGGGAAATAAAGATGGCCCTAGAAGGTGTAAAACAAAGAAAAAATGTCAAAAGGGAGGCTTCTTTTCTGTAAAATTAGATGAGGATTGCAGGAGGCTTCTCTATAGCTGGTCAGTTTTTCCATTTATGGAATGTTCCAAATCTTTATAAACCATCTGGAGAGCAAGGAGTTGGCTAGATTTCCATCCCACTGTAATAATGAGACATTTATTGAGAAAGAATGTCAAAAAGAACAGCTTTTAAAGTGGCTGTATGCATACACCAGAAACTGAACCACTAAAGCAATCTTTATCCCAGTTAAAAAAAAAAATGAAAAACAAAAAAAAAACACAGAAACAAAAACCAAACATATAAAAATAATGCCAACATAAATGTCCAATTATTCTAGTCATATATTACCATGTAAAACCAAAACTATCTTTCTGGGAGCATCTTGGGTATGATATTGCTAACTATTTACTTTTTAGTAATCAGGTAACCTAAGAAGGAATATTAGTAATGCTGATTCATTTTTAATATTCAACAATATAAGAGGAAACAGAAATAAGACAATTTGAAAACAGTATTTTGAAAATGGGGGCATTTCATGAAAGACTGTAATAAACAGAGTAGACTTCAAAGTTTTAACTTTTCTATTTTGCTCTGAATTTTCTTTTAAATCCATGTAATTTCTAATGTAGATGCTCGTGGCACTGTGAATTAGGGTCAGATACCAACTTTGCTCTGGCCTCTCTTTTTCTTCCACTCCACCTCCATTTTAAAAACAGACAATGGCTACCAAAGAATCAGAAAAGGTAGATTAAGAATGGGAGAGGATATAAAAATAATACTCAGTGCCCATATGGTCAGACAATATGTCATGCTCCTCATGTATGCTATATATATATATATATATATATATATATATATATATATATCTCATCCTAACAAACAGACAAGTTACATAAGTATTTATATTTTATCGGGCAGGAAATTATAGAATAATGTTCTCTTGGGACTTTAATTACCTTAACAAATCTTTATCAAGTACTTACTATTTGGGGGCACTGCCGATGGTGCTGAAGATTCAAAGAACGTGACATCGTACCTGCCTTGAATTCGCTCACAGTTTACTAGGGGAGGAGAGTCAAAAGAAGAACTTGTTGGAGAATATAGTATGGTACGTCTTGGGGAAGCACAGATGATGCTTCCTAGTCCTTTCATGGACCAGGAAGACTTCTGAGGTAAGGTATCCAGCTAGGCTATAGAGAGTGGGCAAGGGGTTTCTTGGTAGAGAAGAGAAAATGACTAGGTCTAAGCCTAAAGAACAGTGTGTCTTCTTTACTAAAGAAAAAAATGGAGGTGCCCCTCCATTGAGGTTGACTTGAGCATCCAACTCTTAATGTTGGCTCAGGTCATGGTCTCATGGTCGTGAGATCGAGCCGTGCACCAGGCTCTGTGCTGAGCATCGGGCTTGCTTGGGATTCTCTCCCTCCCTCTCTCTCTGCCCCTCCCCTGTTTGCATTCTCCTCTCTCTCTCAAAATAAATAAATAAACATCTAAAAAAAAAAGAAAAAATAGATTAAAATAAACTACAACAGTCAGGGCAAGAACCCAAGGAAAAAAGTGGAAAAGAAAAAGGGATAAAGAAACACAAAAATATGGATGTGGAAATAAAGATTGAGAAAGCTCAGAAAAGGAATCCCTTATGCCCATCTCATGAGCATTTGGCATGCCCTGATTTTTAATCAAAGGGAAAATTTAAAAGAAAGAAACAAAGAAAGAAAGAAAGAAAGAAAGAAGAAAGAAGAAAGAAAGAAAGAAAGAAACTCATTTACACCAATCTTGGCTTCCTTAAGTGTGCTTGATCACTAACTACTAAGCCATTTTCATAATAAGCAATATCTCTCCATCCTTCCAAACATTACAGGCATAGCTAGGGTGTTACGGAAGGAGATGAGATAGCTACTTCCTTGGTGTAATTCCCTGCCGGCGAACAATGTTCTTTTGTGGGCAGCTACGTGCATGGAAGCCAGACACCTTCCCTGTTCTCACCGCAAATGTTTCACGGCATCTATGTGCATTCCCACATGATAGGTTCCACATAAAGCAAATGAAACAGACCGTGCCTCCTATCAGCTGACAGTTGTTTTTAACCAATGTATCAGACTTACGTGCACTCAAATACTATAGGAATGATGCAGTAGTGGAAAGAATGATTTTAGCATTAGAGCAAGTAGTCACTGCCAACTTGACTCCCTTAATAATAATGGAAAGAAAAGCAGTTGGCTGAGAGGCCAGGTGAGAACACTTTAGGGACGTCTGAGCCCCCTCGGAGCCTCCTTGTGATTCCAGGACAGAGAAGAGTTCTGCCAGGACCCACATGTGCTGCTCTGGCTCTCAGAAAGCCACACATGCTCTCTCTCAGTAAGAGCCAACGGAAAAAGAGCAAAGCCAGTCTGACAGCATGTGCATTCTGATTCTTCCTTAAAAACACACTGGGTTTCACAGGCTTGAGTCCATCATTTGGAGTTAGAGTCTGGGTTCCTATTTTTAAGCAAAGTCACTGAGGCACCACTGAGTGAAATGCACCTCTGCATAATGAGATACTAATGAAGGAGATTCAGCATGTTTAATATGGCCAAGTTCTAAGGTATAATGTGGTTCCGTCAGTTTCTCTCAGTTTGGCGATTGTTTATCAACAACACTTCGACATTATGTGAGAAGCAGTGATTCAGGGAAAATGACACCAAAGATGATCTCCCTCCTCTTCCTCTTCTACCTTCTTAGAGAAGGCAGTGGACTGACTGAAGCCCCGGGCCAGCACAGCATCCCTGAGATCTGGTCCAGGCAACGGGGGTGGGGCTGCTGCCTGCAAGTGTCAAGGTCGTGCCAAAATGTGAGTTCCCAGACTTGCCATTCTCTCAAGGGTGTGCCGATCAGAGTCAGAAAACGGTCTGCATTCCACTTAAGGGCGGGTGGTGGTAGCGGTTGGGGGCCATGGGGCTAACCAGCCAAACAAAACAGAAAACCAGAACAGCTAACAGAGATGAAGCTTTAAAGCGGACAGCGGTGAACAGAATCCGGAGACGGTTCTGAGACGCGAAACAAATAGCCGATTGTATGCGGTTTTGACAGCTATGACCCTGGATGCACTGAGAGCTGATGCCTACAAATAGCACAGACAGAAAAGAAAAAAAATCAGCCAACCATGATTTAAACTTTAAACCAACATTCTCACATGACAAAAGTTCTGGAAATAGGTAGAATTCTGGCTTTGGTGGCTTCTCAGCCATGGCATAGCTCTGGCTCCATGCCTCTTATGATCCTCTGGGCATTCTTCTCATGGATGCAGATTACTGCAGCAGGGACAGCCCCATCATCGCGTGGCCATGCTCAAAGCCGGACAACGGGATGAAGGGTCCATGACAGAGTGTTTGCCCTCAGAACAGGTGCTCAAAAGCTGGGAAGGAATAAAACCTCTCTCAGAAATATATAACTCGCCTATCAGATCACGGTCCGGAGTAAACCAACTAGATCTTGTTTGCCTAGGACTTTTCTCATTCTTAGTATTGAAAGTCCTATGTGTAAGGAGCCCTCTCAGTGCTGGGCAACCGCGGATGGTCCGTCACTGTGTTAGCGTCACGTGGCCATCTTTGGTCAATTTTCCTGAGAAGAAAGGCTCTTCACCTACTGCTTGAATTGGAGTCTCTTAGCCACAAAGAGGAGGGGATGGTTTTCTGTTATGACAGGTTCCCTCAATCTTGGCTACACTTTAGAATAATCAGGAACTTTTGTAAAAGTGCCAAAGCTTGGGCCCTACTCATCGTAATTCTAAATAAATCTGGGCAATTTCTTGAGCATTAATACCTTTAAAAACCTATCTAAAGTGTAGCCATAGTTGGTTCTAAAGTGTAGCCATAGTTGAGAAGTAAACTACTGCCTATATCAATACTGAACCCTTAGTAAGACAGCCTTGCGACGAAGAATATAATTTAACATCACTGGCAATATAATACACTTAAAAAAATTTTTTTTTGAGAGAGAGACAGAGAGACAGAGGGCGAGTGGGGGAGGGGCAGAGAGAGAGGGAGACACAGAATCCGAAGCAGGCTCCAGACTCTGAGCTGTCAGCACAGAGCCTGATGCGGGGCTCGCACTCAAGAACCGTGAGATCATGACCCGAGCCGAAGTTGAATGCCCAACAAACTGAGTCATCCCACAGTATAATAAATTTTTAAATCAATGTATTAAGGTTTCTCAAAATTTATATATACATATATATGTATATTTATATAATTTATATAATTTATAATTTATAATTTAAATTATATAATATTATATATTATATATATTATATATTATATATTATATATTGTTATATATTATAAAAATATATAATTTATATAATTTATATAAAATTTATATATATAATTTTTTTTTTACTGACACTAAAAGGTAAGCAAGATAGATGTTATTTCCATTTACAGATTAGAAAGTTAAAACTCAAAAATGTTGTTACTCACCCTCAGGGTGCCTAGGTGGCCCAGTCAGCTGAGTGTCTAACTTCAGCTGAGGTCGTGATCTTGCAGTTAGTGGGTTCGAGGCCTGCGCCGGGCTCTGTGCTGACAGCTCAAAGCCTGGAGCCTGTTTCAGATTCTTTCTCCCTCTCTCTCTGCCCCTCCCCCACTCACACACTGTGTCACTCACTCTCTCTCTCTCTCTCTTTCTCTCAAATATGAATAAACAAATGTTTTTGTTCACCCTTGAGAGATCCTTCCCGATATATTATACATTATATTTAATGTATCCTGCATTGTCAAATTTCCATTTCTCAAGGCAAAATACCAAGTTGGTACATGATTGAAAACACTCTAACGTACACAATAGTCATTTGTAACCTGTTACTTAACTATCGTGCCTATAGCAACGGTAGAGTGGATTTAACTCAGTGTGTCCTAACCAAAATTATTCTTGGCACGAGCAAATCCTAAAAATCATGTATCAAGATTTACAGCAATGAGATAAAAGTAAGAAGGATAGAAAAATATAAGTGTCACACTAAAATGATATTGTTCTATGTAAGTGAGGGAGAGATGACTAGAGAGGCCATTGTTATGTGCATTGCAAGTTTGCTACTTTAATCTCTCAGATGTCAGTTGAACTGATAGATCAGCTGCAGTGTCCTTTTCATTTATAACAATTAGGTAACAACTAAGTAATGTATTTGCTTACTTTGTTTTTTTTTTTTTTATTCCTTACCTACCCCTCTCCCCACTTGCTCCCTGCATTCCTCTGTTAGCATTAATACTACTCTTGAATGGTACTGAGTGAAAGTTGCCCCTGCCCATGAGAGAAAGGGGGTGTTGGAACTGATGTACTACAATTCACGATGCTAAGAATGAACTTATATATTCTGTAGTAGCCTCACGGTCTCCAAGCTCTCTAATCTCTAAGCAGTAGGAATATGTTAATCCTTGTAGTTTAAGTCAAAAGGAATTATATGAGTTTGGGTTGCACATGGAGAGTTGGGCTACATGTGATAAAAGTGGGTTTGCTACAGTCTTTGAAGTATGAATGAATGCAATAGATTTATACAGAAGTCTAGGAAAACAACATAGCCGAAGACAGAATCCATATAGTGGTTTGGCAAAAGGCTACGGCCAGAAAAGTGTTCCAAGCATCAGATATGGGAAGAGAGACTAGACCACAAATGGAAATATAAGCTACAGTTTGGGATATAGAATGTGTGATGGGTCAAAGCAAGTGGTTAATGGTAATGATACAATGAACTTTTGCCAATGACTATAATACCAGGCACTATGCTAAACATATTAAATTACATTACTTCACTGAATTCTCCCAGTAGCCTCATGAAATTGATAGCATTAATGTCCCATACAACAGAAAAACTGAGACGTTGAGAAATAGAGCGACTTGCCCACAATCTCATGACCCACAAATGGTAGAGGTAGGATACACACCTAGGCGGTTGATTCCATAACATTACAGAGGCCCAGGGGCATTGCAGGACCTTGTGGAAGTTTCCCCATCACCACACCCTCTCCCAAAACTCAGGTCTGTTCCCTCATTGTATTGGGTGCTCAGGAAAGGACTAGTAATCAAGCATGGTGGTTGGCCATGCATCAGTGTGCCTGTTTGTAGTGACAAGACAGGAGAGGTAATTTCTGAAGATATTCTGCTCTACCGGATGAAAAGTAAGTTTGCCCTCCACCTTCCCAAGAGATTCTGAGTTTCTGATTTCTCTCAAGGGTTGGTAACAGCTTTTGTGCTGCTAGGTCGCATTGTCCAATTTAATCAAGGCTGGTTTATGGGAGAGAAATTTATGTTCCTCAGAGGAAAGAGAAGGGGACTGGGTTGAAAGAGAGGAGTTGTCCAACTATGGCAGTGGCTCCTGGGTCTGGAGGGAAGGGCTGGGTTCTATGTGGAACTTTACAAGGAGGCCATAGAACTTCTGATGTGTTTTCGCTGCGGGGGGGGGGGGGGGGGAGGGGGGGGGCTGCTAAACATCCAGTACCATCGCCTTGGAAATTGCAGCAAAAGCTGTGGCCACACTGTTAGAGTAACTGTGCCTTTCAATGGATCATATTGTCTTACACAGTGAGCATCTTGATGGCCACCTTGAAGGACAAAAGACAAGACGCTATTTTCTAATAATTTTTTCCTCTGAGAGTGTATATCGTCTGAAAAAAGAAAAGAGTCTCCAGCAATAAATTGTATTAAACATCTTCCCATCCTTGAAATGGGGGCTTAGAGCCAGATATAATTTCATTTGTAAAAATGAAACATCATCTTGATCGCACTTACATTTGTAGGACAAATTTATGCATTTACATTAATTATCCTATTTAATATTCATAAACATTTTAAGCATGAATGTAGTTAAGTAGTTATCCCCTTATAGAGAAAAGGAAATTAGACAGGGTGAAGTTTATATATATATATATTTAGAGGCCTGGCATAGAGGAAAGACCCATAAACAGAGGACCCACACTTGGTAAGAAATAACAACAACAACAACAACAACAACAACAAAACAATTCAACTGGCTTGAGGATGCACAATGAAACAGGGTGATCGTTTTGCTGTGGACTTGGACCTTGCCACACATGGCATGGGACCCCAGGGTCTCTTGCTAGATGTCTGAGACACTGCCCAGGGCTTTGGACTCCTGGAAGGCTCTAGATTTCCCACAGCGCATGCATAGGTCACTACCCTGTTCAGGCCATGGGCGGTCCACCGTGCACAGACTTTGGGCCACAGCCCCTTCCCTGCGTCTTGCCTGGTGAGATGTGGAACCAGAGTCTATACGAGACTTCCACCTGCAGGGATTCAGCGGATTTTCCTAATCAGTGGCGGGTGCCAGGCTGCTTTACTTATGGGTCTGGGGAGGTGCGTCTGGCAATAGGGCACCCAGACCTTGTCATCTCAGGACTCCCTGGGCCCCGTAGATCTCAGGAGATCAGCCTTCCTCTGGCACAAGTGGTGGAGGAAGCGCTCCAGGCCTGATTCCTCCAACTGTTAAGCTGTCCCTAAGGCTCAGGCAACCCTCCAACTGGTCCCCTCTGTGCCCTGCATCCCGAGCCTGCTGACTCCCCACACCTTGCACAGCCCTGATGCCCTACAGTGCACCCTGTAGACACCAACAACATACTTTCCCTTTCTAGGGTTAAAGTTAAAGAGGAAATTCCCATCTAAGCCCCCTTCTGTGAAACCTAATTTAGTTTATTCTGCAAAACAAGTGAAACTTTACTTAGACCTCCTCTGGTAAATGCGTCTGATAATCATGAAAGAAGCTTAAGTCATCTGCTTAAAAACCATGTGAGATCATCACTTTTAACCAATCCCCTGCCATCTGGAAATCCCTGGTGTAACAACCAATCACTATGAAGTTAAACAACTTCCTCGTTTTTACTTTATAAGCCATCCTGTGACATCATACCCTTGAGCGTCGTATGGGTCTTTGACTTTAAGAGCTCTCAGTTCTACCAGTATTCTTACACACACCATAAACTCTTACTGGGGCACCTGGGTGGCTCAGTCAGTTAAGCATCTGACTCTTGATTGTGGCTCAGGTCATGAGCTCGGGGTGGTGAGACGGAGCCCCATGTAGCCAGGCTCCCCATTGGGCATGGAGCCTGCTTAAGATTTTCCTCCTCCCCCTGCCCCTTCTCTGCTCTATCTCTCAAAAAAATATTTTATTTTAATAAAGAGTAAATTCTTTTACTGAGTACTAAAAACAAACAAACAGAGATTAAACCAAAGAGGGAATTCATTGATGATATAGCTGTAAAATCTGGGAATAAAGCTAGCCTCTGGCAATGGCACTCAAATGATGTCATCGGAATAGAGTTCTTTTCTATTTCTTGGTTCTCTATATGCTTTTCCAACTTTGTTCTCAGGTTTTATGGAGTGGAAGGATGACTATCACCAAGTTCAGGGCTATATTCATACAGGTTCAAGTGTGGGTGAAAATGTGGTGCCTCTCTCACAACACTTACAAAAACCCCAGTAGCTCCTGTTGGGTGGCTGAACTAGTCACTGGAGCTAGGGTAAGGGAGTGCTCCTGTCTGCCAGACCTGAGTTACCTAGATACCCTGAGTGTGAGAATGTTTGAAGACAAAGACTGCCCCTGGACATGGGCTGAGGCTGAAGAGGAAAATAGAGCTACTATTCCAGAAGGGTGAATAAATGCTGACTGTCCAAATAAAAACACAGATGTCCACTTCTTACATTTTGGCACAAGTATGTGATTGGTCGTTGAGGCTCTAGAATTGAAATTGAAGAATGAATGTGATTATGTGCATCGGTGGCTGTGTAATGGTCCCCCCAAATATATCCAGATCCTAATCACTGAAACCTGTGGCTATTTCCTCATACGGCAAAAAAAAAAGCTCTTTGCTGGGGTGATTAAGGATATTGAGATGAAGAGATTGTTCTGGATTATCTTTGTGGACTCTGAACTCAACTACAAGTGTCCTTATAAAAGAGACTTGAATCCATAAATTGTTTTGGTGAGGGAGGCCCAATCCTAGCTCCTTCTGTAGCTCACCTTCCAAAGCTGAGTCTCCAAGATCCTTGGAAGAAACCCTCAAACAGCTCAGGAAGACATAGGACCACAAGATCTTTCTTCCTGAAGAGCCCTCCATCTGCCACCTCACCGGTGGGAGGGGAAGGGCCGAGAGTCCTGATATGGCCCCTCTTTGATATTGTCTGTCAATACATGCAGCTCTCTTAGGGGAGGAGAGCAGACTTTTCATGTCCTCACACCCACCATTGCTGCCAAAACACGACACAGTGGGATCTGCAAGGGGCCAACAGAGGCAGTTCAGAGTTGCCTACAAGTCAAGCAGTAGCAGGAAATGAGGCAGGGAATGAGAGCGAGTGATACCCCAGGGGACTCTGGTGATAGAATAGCAAGGTTCCCAGAGGACGAGGATATGAGAGATGAAACTAAGAATTCCTTCAAGGGTCAAAGGGTCAAGGGAGATAGTCAAGGCTGAGGAGTTCCCAGCTCTTTAATGCAATCAAGAGACATGCTGAGATCTAGTGAGCCAGGAAGCTCCCAAAATCTAAATGGAAATCTGAATAGTCTAGTGAGTGGCTCAGGAGTTTAAGAATGTTCCCTTTTACCAAGAAGATCGAACAGGGCCATTTCTTACAGAACATCCTGCAGAGAAATTAAAGCTGCCATTGGAGGGACAGCTGCACAGCCACCGCTGTACCTCTGAAGAGCCCCTGGCGTCAGACAGCTTGGCTTCCGGTGTGTCAGAGTCCCATCCGCACGCTGTGCCTGCTGGGAGGTGGCAGTTTCCCAGATGTTGCAGGCCCACATGGGGAACCTCAGAGGCATTGATGAAGGCCAGGAACCCTGGATTCCTAAATTGCAGCCACACAGAAGGGCCAGGACAGTAACTTAGATCCAACTGAAAAAAAGAGAGTATTCCTTACCCCCAAATCATGAGAGCATTAGGTCACAATGTGGGCTGACACCCTCCTCCACGCAAGTGCCACCCTGCCAGGCGCCTGAGGGAAACAGTGGCCCTTTGCACAAGTTGGCCCGTCTGCCCCTGTACCTGATACAGAAGGAAAATTCCCTCCAAAAAGTAAATTCCCAAAGAGAATGAGGCATGTGTTTCGGTGACTTTGTCACAGAAAGACAATGAAAAGGCAGGAAGATCCTCTACGTGAAGGAGGTCCAGTTGAAAGCAGAGCTATTTTGACAGATAGACGGGAACCGGAAGTGCGGGAGTACAGGAGAACCCAGGGGCCTATCACGGAACAGTAACTGGAATTACGTGTAGACGTTGCGCGTGGGAGGCAAGTTAGCTCAAGGAGGAACTCCAGGCCCAAGAAGAGCCATCACTGGACACTCCTGTAACTAGAGGGCTCCTCTCCAGCTGGGCAAAGCTGGAAATTATGCTCGCTCTTTTGCTCTGGAGAGGCTATTTGCCATACGCAAGCACAGTTTCTGTAACAGGGCAGTGCTTAATGAATTCTGTTGAATGAGTAAATAAACATATCAGTGAAGTTAAGTTGCTCTGTTCTGAAGAAACATCTTGTTCTTCCCAAACATAGGGACATACTTTCAGTCATCGATTAATTTAGATCAAATCTTGCAAAAAATGGCATGCAGGTGACTAGCAAAAAATAGGGTGCTCCAAGAATAGCATGGGTACAATTATTAATAGGCAGCTTGGCATATTGGAAAGAGCACAAAGTTTGTAGTCTTGGACTATGCGAGCCAGTTTGCCACTTACCACTCAGGTCACTCAGACCAATTACTAGGACTTGTAATTGCCATCTTTTAAAATAAGGTTGATATTGACCTTGTCACGTTACTAAAAGAAATTTAAAAAGTAGGATGTACAAGTTTCCAGGTACCTACTGAGGGCATAACAAATCTTAAATTGCCCCTTCTTTTGAAATAGACTTGTGGCAGAGAAAACAATGGGAATATTCCAGAAGACAGCAATATAGATTTTATGTCATTTTACTTTAAATTCTAATTCTCAGGTACTTATGGCAGACACACTATTTTAGACTCTTCCTAGTCTACTGATTTAAAATGAAATTCTTGGGGCGCCTGGGTGGCGCAGTCGGTTGAGCGTCTGACTTCGGCCAGGTCACGATCTCGCGGTCCGTGAGTTCGAGCCCCGCGTCGGGCTCTGGGCTGATGGCTCAGAGCCTGGAGCCTGTTTCCGATTCTGTGTCTCCCTCTCTCTCTGCCCCTCCCCCGTTCATGCTCTGTCTCTCTCTGTCCCAAAAATAAATAAACGTTGAAAAAAAAATTTAAAAAAAAATGAAATTCTTAATTAACATTCGCTATAATGTTGCCCCTTAAATTTTATTTAGTAGTTGTATACATAATGTACTTAAACTAAAAAAAAAAATGTACTTTTAATTACAGGGAGGTTTTAAAGAAGATGGTAATTGCAAGGAAAAGACTTAATTTAGGTCTTGGATCTTCAAAACTCTCTAGAGAACAAAATACGGCTAAATATATTTATGCTATATTTTCTTACCAATTTATATGAGCCCTCCTGTGAAATAAAGGTAATTATTCTCTGTGAATTTGCTTTGTTGGCATGTCATTGGCCTACATTAAGCAGCCTTGTAAGAAACAGACCTGTGAGGCTCATCACTGTGAGAGCTGAAAGGAAATTATTGAGGTCATTGTTCATTACAAGGTATCCTCCTTAGGATGAACCCTCAGGGAAAATTCACTTCTGGTCTTGGCAGTAACGTGCATTCTTCACTGGAGCAGGGTCCACATGCTTTTAACTTACAAAAACTAGAAACTGGGTAACTGTCCAGGATTTCCTTACTGCACTGACCGCTAGTCACCTAAAGCCTAATCTGTGGCCTAACCAAAGAAAGCATTATACCATCAATAGTTAATGGTAAATGCAAAGGACTCTGTTATGTTCTGAAAGTTTATGCCCCCCCCAAATTCTCAGGTTGAAATCCTAACCCTCAAGGTGATGGCATTAGGAGGTGGGGGTTGGGGAAGTGATTATTAATTCTCATGAATGGGATTAGTGTCCTTAAAAAAGAGGCCAGGAAGGGCCCCCTTGCCCTTCTACCTTGTGAGGTAACAGAGAGAAGATAACCATCAATGAGAAGTGAGACCCTGACCTCCCCAGACCCTGAATCTGCTGGCACCATGATGTTGGACTTTCCCACCTCCAAGACCGTGAGAAATAAATGTATGTTGTTTATAAGCTACTCAGGTTATGATATTTTTGGTACAGTATCCTGAACAGACTCAAAGAGACTTTGTGGTATATATTTTTATATGTCTTGGATGTTGGTTAAATATACATCTTTCTCCTTGTTTTATTTTATCTGTATATTTTTCACCTATTTAAAAATAGAGAACATTTTTTGTGTCTATTTGGTGTGTGTGTGTGTGTGTGTGTGTGTGTGTTTTCAGAGGTCAGTTTGCACTATCTACACTCATTTGTATGAAGCTCTTTTTCACTCAAGTGTATTTCAGGTACATATTTCAAAGTCAAAACTTAAAGACCTAACATATTATGTTTATAGTTTTCTAAATATATCTTTAACAGCCACTTCATATATTCTCTTTTTTAAATTTTTTTAAGTTTATTTATTTATTTTGAGAGAGATAGAGAGAGTGAGCAGAGGAGGGGCAGAGAAAGAGGGAGAGAGAATCATAAGCAGGTTCTGCACTGTCAGTGTAGAGCCCGATGTGGGGCTCGAACTCATAAACTGCAAGATCATGACCTGAGCCAAAACCAAGAGTCAGATGCTTAACCGGCTGAGCCACCCCAGTGTCCCCACTTCATATATTCTTAATAAGATAAATCATAAGATAACTGATTAATTTTATTAAACTTGTGCTATTTACGTCATTAAATCTGTCCATCTTCTCCTTTCTGATTTCTTCTAAATTTGCCATGTTATTAAGTCTCCATTGACTTGATATTCAAATCTATTTTCTCATTTTAACAGAACTGGCTATTAAATGTCTATCTTTTTGACTTCCATGTGAATTAGCTTGGCATGCAAATAACAAATGGAAAATGACCTATAGAATTATGAAGCTAATGACGAGGAGGTCATTGGTGATCTTAACAAAAAACACTTCAGTTGTGTGATGCTGTGGCGTCCATGTGAGAGGTTGGTTTCATAATAGTTTCTTGTAGCTCTTGGCATTTATTTGATGGTAAGGGTCTCTAAAGAGAAAGTACTGTGCACTCAGTCACATCGCCACATAATGCCCGTAGTAGAAATTGATTAGGAAACTACACCTGCCACATTTGACCCCCACTGTTAAAAAAAGGCTTATTTTATAAATAAACAATGATTCTGTTTATGGTAAAATCATTAATATAATGAAATGGAGTACAAATATACTTGAGAAAAAGAGATAAATGGAAAGAAATAGTAATGCCATTAACTTAATAAAAATGTATGTGGTACCACAATCATTAGATTTGAATGATAAATGTTGGTCCCAGGTAAATATCCTGTCCAAGTCAGAATTTATCTTCTATTTGTCATAATATCAAAGGCAGAGATTCATATAGTTTGCACATAAACAGACTAGTTCTATTGAAATAATAAACTGGAAACAATCTATGATCTTGTAGGACAAAATTTATCTGAGAAATAGTGGTAATTCTCTTTCCAGGATCCCTGTGAAGTCTTAAGGCTCAGAAAAAATTATTGCTTGTAAAACTGACTATGACTACTTTTTCAAACACAATGGGCCATCACAGTACATCTATTGTTCTGTCTGACTTTTCCAAGGGTCTTTGAGTCCCAGAATTAACCAATAGGAGAGAAGAGCATCCTTGAATTTATTCTATTGTCACAGAATAGTCCATGTAATGTTTAATTAATAAAAAAATGAAATATTCTAATTGTCTTATTTTCCCTATTCTGTATTAAGAATTTAAGTGATTGTTGTTAATAAACCTTGGATTGAACCATAGGTCAAAACTGCCCACACTTTTGAGTTATTTTTCCCAAGAAAACCATTAACTACATTCTAATTTCCTGGAAGAATCCTAACAACAATTCATTTCAGTCCCACGTTCAACCAAAAATGACGTTGTCAACTCAAGTTTGAATGACATTTATGAGTAGTTCAGTTCTGATTGTAAATAAACCTAGATCACTAATATTCTAGCGGTTCTGATTAATGGATTTGTAGTAGTCTCTTCATATTGCCTAACCCTGATGATTTCCTTTATTTTCCTTTCTTGACATGATTATTGATTGTCCAGCTGTTTTGAAGTTATTGCTATCTTTAGATTTACAATCACAGCAGATGGTTGAAAAGAAAGAGATCAATTCGACAATTCTAAAAATTTGATGTTTCACAGTGCTTTTGAAAACTAGCACACTGAAGTTACTTTATTAGTGTCTACCTTGGGTCACGTACAAGTTATCTAGAAGTAGCTATACCTATAATGAATCCATTATTAACAACTTTGGCTAGCATTTAAGACCACACAGAAGGTCAAGTTAACCTCTCAGATCTGATCCCTCCCCACTCCCGTGTGTGTGTGCACTGCCCTCCAGTTAACTGAAGAACTCATTATTCTCTGACCTCGCTTCACAATTTCCTCCTTACACGGTCCTTTGTTCATTCAGCCAATATTCATTTATTAAGTACCAAGTATTGTGTTCGCTGCTGGAACTGCGGCAAAGAGCAAGGTAATCAAAATTCTTGTTCAGATACTTTCGTGCGACTTTCAAACAAGGAAGTAGTTAATTACAACATAATGTGATATGCTTTTCCTCTCTTCCAAGATGCTTCCCCTTGCTCCAGCCGTTTCAGCAGCAAAAATAGTAACCATTTCTCAAAAGCAACCTCAAATGGAACTCATACATAAAGCCTTGCCATAAATACCTTTTGTTATTGCTAATTTGCATTATCACTGAATTATTGTCAGAGGGCACCCAGCACCAGATTTCGCATCCTCCGCAGCGCTGTGACACCTTGAAATGTTGCACTTTGAAAATGGTCAAATATTTGTGTGGCTCTTCTTCTCATTATTTTTCTCTTTTATGATGTTGAATGGTGTGGGCCGGATGTCAGCAATCTTCCCCTTTAGGAAGTTTGGTATGCTTGCATTTTAATGCAATTGCTATTTGATGTTAGGGGGGAAAGTGTGGCATCTCACAAACTTGAAGTCGAAGTTTAAAGTATGTTGGCAAGTAAATTAAAAAATTCACGCGTCTTGTAAAATTTGTACTAGTCTAGCATATTTGTTAGCTGCACGTTTCTCCCAACCCCAGCTGTGTTTATGGTATGCTTTATGTTTTAGTGCCACCTTTCTCTTCATTTATGGTATTTGTGCTGCTGCAGGCTTAGGGAATCTTTCGGAGAACAGGCAGCAATGTAGGTGTTATCCTGGAATTCTCTGTCTTGTACAAGTAACTTGGACTCTTGGAGTGTGATACAAATTACTACTTAAAGAAATACTTGTGGGGCGCCTGGGTGGCTCAGTTGGTTAAGCATCCGACTTCGGCTCAGGCCATGATCTCCCAGTTGGTGAGTTCGAGCCCCGCGTCGGGCTCTGTGCTGACAGCTCGGAGCCTGGAGCCTGCTTGGGATTCTGTGTCTCCCCCTCTCTCTGCCCCTCCCAGGCTCATGCTCTGTCTCTCTCTGTCTCTTGATAATAAATAAACGTTAATTTTTTTTTTTAAGAAAAATTCAATCCTGCATTATCCACTCACCTCCGTAAGGAAGTTGAATCTTCTGGTTCTTCTGAACTGATTAAGCACTTTAATTATAAGAAATATTGATATTTCATTGTATTAAGTCTCATCTCTACATGAATGAGGGTTAACCTGGGCATCTGCTCTTAGTGCTACAGAATTTCTTCACTTCAGTTTCTTGACAAAGAGAATAACCTTAACTTACCTTGAATAACCTCAATAACTCAAAAGTGAGAAACGTTATTCGTGGAGGATTTTAGTCTTGACTTTCATCTTTGGGCAACCCAAATAGGGAATGCTAGAATTTCCTTTATTTGAATTATGCTTCATCATTGGCCTCATTTAATAATACAAAAAAAAGCCTGTGGAAAATTACTTTTTAACATGCTTTATGGATATCAGTGAAGGATGACACTATTCTACTGTCTATCTTTTATGAGGACCGACGGCAGCAGTATCCCACCTGTCAATAAATCTAGGTTTCTTCTAAGCGACAATTTTTCTTTTATTGGACAGAGATAGTAAAGTCCAATAGTGAAGTCAAGGGTGGACACTTCACAGTTAGACAACCTGGGTCCAATGCTTATATGCTGATGACTTTGTCTCCTCTGAAAAGTAATTTTTACTTTGCAGGATTACTGAAAATATGAAATGATATTAAAGTGCAAAAATCTCTTGACGTAGAGTGGGTACTCCATGTTAGCTATGATTCCTTGGAGAATGATATATTTTGAAACTGATTCTGTTTTCTTTTCTGCTTTCTGGCTTCCAGGAAGGGTAAAGCCAGAATATGTTGCCTTTCCAACACTTTATAAATGGATATAAAAGCTTATTTTTCTACTTTTACTCTCACTTAATCTATAATTCTTCAATTTTGTTCTCTGTTGTATTGCATACAATTGCACACAATTGTATGCTCCAAATATTTCTGGAGAAATCAGGGAGTTTAAAAACACGTGAACACATAATATATTTTCATTTGCATCTAATGCTACTTCAGGATGAAATCTTTGAATTAGTGGTTGGAGGAGGGAGTAGGTTTCTGGGAATGTCCTTTTTCATGACTTGCATGATCACTTTGTGATAACTCAATAAGCTATACTTTGTTTATTGTTCTGTATTCCTACCATTGTTGAGTCATATTGTACATGATAAAGGCTTAAAAAGATGTAGGGGCACCTGGGTGATTTTGGCTCAGGCCATAATCTCACAGTTTGTGGGTCCAAGCCCCACATCAGGATCTGTGCTGACAGTGTGGAGCCTGCTTGGGATTCTGTCTCCCTCTCTCTGCCCCTCCCCTGCTTGCTCTCTATCCCTCTCAAAATACATAAAAATAAACTTTTGATTAAGTAACTAATAGACGTAGACATCAAATTTTCTATACCTTTTTGCATTAAGTCTTTTTCAAGCCTAATACAAGACGCTACATTGTCTCATTTTGTGTTCATATCAGCTGACCCATTTTGGTTCAGGCCAAGCTTAAAGGCCAACTCTATGATTTCAGATATTTTCAGGGACAAGTAACAGAAAAGCAACTCAAGTGGTCTTAAGCAATAAAGACAGCTTTTCTGTTCATGTGACTTTAAAATCCACAAGCAGACCATATTTCTAGACCACATTTCCATCAAGGTTCTGAGGGGGGCTTCTGCGGCTGCCTCAGCCATCTCCCCAGTCCACTTCTGTGGCTCGGGCTTATCTTCCACCCGGCTTCCCTCATGACGTGAAAGTGGCTCCCAGCAGCCACCAAGGCCGTGTGCTGTTTTAAGAGCTTCCCCCAGCTATACAACAAAGAGGCATTCCTGACTTCCTCTCTGGTTCGGAGCTCTGTAGGCAACGTAAACCCAAAAGTAATCACCGTGTCAAGGAAGATAGCTTTACCCTGATTGAGTCAACAAACAAATGGCCATCTCAGAAGCTGAGCAGAGCCGCAACCCCACTCAAAGGGCAGGGGGACTTAATCACGGAGATAGATGAAATGGTCTTGGGTTAGAAAAATCAATGTGCACACTGCTGCTTTTTTCACATCTTGTCACCATAAAACCATTGATAGTAGCAGAGAAAGTCACTATTAGCTACGAGAACCAAGGGCACATGACTTGATTTTTGGATTCATTTACTCTTTTATACAACAGAATTTTGCTGAAACTTCTAAGTAGAGAGCCAGTTAGCACCCAAGACAAAGAGTCCAACAGCTGGCTGCGATAGAGCACTGGCAATGGGAGAGTGGGGAAAAAAGAAAAAACTAGAACCCACATCCATGTTTGCCGAGTGGTATCAGAACTTCCAGAACTGCCCCTATGAGAAGCATCAAAGCAATTTTACATTGCTTACAATTTTACCCTTGAATCTGCCCTGAGCCGTGTGGCTTCTGCTGTAGTTCAGGCATAGCTATGATAATTTTACTCAGAACAAATTCTTAACCTATTTTACATACACTCTGTGGTTACAAATCAACTACCCTCTAATAGCATTTTCTCATTATGAAACAAATGACTGTTAGAAATCAGGCTTCTTTTAATACCAAGTTGATGGGTGGTATTTCAATAAATGATTGTTTCTATTTTCATACATTAACTTCTGGACAAAATAAAATATCATTTGAAATATGTATTTGTCTCAAGGGAAAATTACAATTTATTTTCTAGCCTGCACTCGATTTCCTACAGGTCTAAGCTTCAATGTACAGACAATAAATTAATGTTTGATAATTCATCACTGTTAAAAGGTCTGAATTTACTTTTCAAAACAAATCATTTTTCTAAAGTCTCAGGGTCAATGATCCAGATCTTAATAAGGGATTTTCCTGATATTGTTGGAGATTTTTATGTTAAATATAACAAAGTAAAATAGCATTATTATTCATATTTAAAAAGAAGGAAATACAATTTTCAAAAACATATTAAATTGGTCAGTATTTGAAAAGTTATTTCTTTTTCCATTAATTAATGAGTTATTTGTCCTTAAAAATGCCATCTCTGTATACTTCTATAATACACAGTACTTCATTCTGGGTGCTTTTTTTTTTTAAATTTTTCTAACCACCAGGAAATATAACCAACTCTGGAAAATACTACCTTACTTTTCCTTTTAATTTTTTTTAACATTTATTTATTTTTGTGAGACACAGAGACAGAGCGCAAGCTGGGGAGGGGCACAGAGAGAGGGAGACACAGAATCCAAAGCAGGCTCCAGGGTCCGAGCTACCAGCATAGAGCCTGATGTGGGGCTCGAATCCACAAACCGCAAGATCATGACCTGAGCTGAAGTCAGCCATTTAACTGACTGAGCTACCCAGGCACCCCAATACTACCATCATTTTCACTAATTTCACATTCTACTTGTCCAATTCAGTGTTCCACATCCAATTCTACTGCTGATTAAACACATGAATATCAGTATCTCTAGCTACACGTTTATTTATAATCTTCAAATTTAAATTTCCTTCCTGGAATAAAGACATTAGCTATAGGATTTCTTTTTTTTTTCCCCCCACACTACCTATTAAATGACATAAATGATGAAAATTTCCATTCCTTTATCATGTAATAGCAGCATATTGTAGAATATCCTGATAAATGGCCCACTATTTTATAGAACTTCATAATACATAAAGAGCTTTGGTGGATAATGAAAATTTTAATCCTCCTTTTCTATTTATTGTTGTTACTACTGTTGTTTGTTTTTTTTTTTTAAGTATAAGTGGATCATTATGACAAGGGGTGGCTAAGAGGATGGTTTATTTGATTGTAGTCAATTGTGTGCAATATTTATAGTACAAATTTTGGCAAAAGAGTAAGTATGCTATTCATCCAAGTATGAACTTTGAACTTCTACTGTATTTCTGTTAATTGACATTTCCTTCTCATTTTTTATAACTAAAGCTGATCAACGTGAGATTTTACAACATGGAAAATCATTTGGATAGACTATTAAATGTATCAAAATATTTAAAAAGTGTAGTGAACTATGCTAGGAGCTTTCTTTCCAATTAATTAGAGTAGGTTATTTTTTCATCTATTTCTTCACTTAACAATTTCCTTTTTGGCTTTTAACTTTTTCTCTAGCTCGTGAAATGGCCCAACTTTATAAAAGATTAATCTCATATTAAAAATATTTATTTGTATGTGTGTGGGGGGGAATGATATGATGTTTAAGGATCTCTTTTAAAAGGAATTAAGCATCTAGGCACAAGTACGTTTGCTTGTGAAATGTATTCTTGCCTTCATAATATAAAATAGAGGAAAATGTTTTTGTGCCATTTTTCTGACTCTCAATTTTTAAAAGAGCAATCTCTGGGGCGCTTGGGTGGCTCAGTCTGTTGAGCGACCGACTTCAGCTCAGGTCATGATCTCACGGTTCGTGAGTTCGAGCCCCGCGTCGGGCTCTGTGCCAACAGCTCAGAGCCTGGAGCCTGCTTGGGATTCTGTGTCTCCCTCTCTCTCTGCCCCTCCCCCACTCATGCTCTGTCTCTCTCTGTCTCAGAAGTAAATAAATAAACATAAAAAAAATTAAAAGAGCAACCTCTGGTTGTACTTAATGTTTTCCTAAGTTATGGCTAATATAAAATTATTTTCCAAAAAATAAAATTGGTCGGGCCTCCAGGCACTTCTGCTTAGTCTTACTGGGTTTTTATTTGCATATGGATCTTCAAATAGTCACCAACTTTTACAAGTGGGTGGCCGTTTGTCACGAGTTTTGTTTATTTTTAATATATGTAGCTCTAAGGTTACCTGGCAATAGAATAGCTAAACATAAAACTTAATTCCACTCAGCAGTTTCCAAACCACAGCTGAAAGAAACACTATTTATGGAAGATGGCCAATAGTCATTCTTTACTTAACACTGTAAAATCTCCTTTTGGGGGTGCCTGGGTGGCTCAGTTTGTTGCACATCTGATTCTTGATTTCAGCTCAGGTCATGATCCCAGGGTCATGGGATCAAAACCTATATGGGGCTCTGCACTGAGCATGGAGCCTGCTTAAGATTCTCCCTCTCCCTCTCTGTCCGCCCCTCGGCCCCGCTTGCATGCGTGCATTCATGCACACGCTCACTGTCTCTAAAATAAATAAATAAATAAATAAATAAATAAATAAATAAATAAAATCTCCTTTTGGATGCAGCCCCACTTGAGAGCTGAACGCCTGGTTCGTTCTTAGTGATCACTCCCGCCTCAATAAAATCACCTTCATTCTGTTTTGTGTTGATGCTAGTGAACGGTACTTAAAGGGACCATGACTCGTGAAACTGTTTCTACTGTTAGAACACTGCTGAAGATGTTCATTACATTTTGTAGTCTTCTATGTGGTCCCATTAAAGAAATCTCCTTCTTAGTATCCAGCATGACTATTCATTTCCCGAGATAACTGGCATAAAGGTTATTTGCTGTTATTCAATGAAAGTTAATCTGATAATTGCATGTTATGTAACCATTCATTGATTCAAAAACATTTATTGAGCATTTACTAGGAGCTGTGTATGCAATGTTCTGGTGCTAGGTATAGAGCACAGAAGAGAGTGAACAGAATAAATGAAAACATTTCTGCCATCAACTAGTTTTCATTCTCATGAGTGTTCATTTTTCTTAGGGTTCTTGAGAGAAACAGAATATATATATGTGTGTGTGTATGTATTGTATATATTTATATATACATCTGTGACATATATAATATATATATATATACATAACCTTTCATAAAATATATATATGTATTGTGTGTGTGTATATATATATATGTGTGTGTGTGTGTGTGTATTATTATACACAATACATATATAAAATGAGGAGTTAGCTCATGTTATCATTGAGGCTGACAAATCCCAAGATCTGAAGGGTTAGTTGGCAAGCTAGAATCCCAAGACAGCCAATAGTTTAGTTCTAGTAGGAAGGCCAAGAGTCTTGAGATCCAGGAAAAAAAATCTATGTTCTAGTTTAAGTCTGCAAGCTGGAAAAAAACTTGTGTCCCAGTTTAAAGACTGTTAGGCAGGAACAATTTTCTCTTACTCAGGGGTAGTCAGATTTTTTGTTCTATTCAAGCCTTTTTAACTTACTGGGTGAGACCTATCCACATTATAGAGGGTGATCTTTACTCAGTGTACTGATTGAAATCTTAATCCCATCCAAAAACAGCCATACAGAAACACTCAGTCTAGACAGGAAGGCACTTGTTAGGATGAGCCCTGGGTGTTGCAGGTAAGTGATAAAGCACCGAATTCTACTCCTGAAGCCAACATCGCACTGTATGTTAACTAACTAAAATTTAAGTAAAAAATTTTGAAAAGAACAAAAAAGCAACAAAACAAAACAAGAAACGTCTGGTTGACACATAAGATTAGCCATCGCAACACTTGGGAATCAAAATCTATAACTTCTCAGACTTCTCCCTTGAGTTCCAGACTCCTACATGCCTCTGCTTCCTAAGCATATCCTCTTGGATGTTAGTTAATAGGCATCGAAAACATAATGGGGTCAAAAGAAAACACGTGGCTTCAAACTCCTGATTGTAAAAGAAGGGCCTGTTCTTCTCAGTGTTATC
This sequence comes from Felis catus, assembly GCF_018350175.1. Lineage (NCBI taxonomy): Eukaryota > Metazoa > Chordata > Mammalia > Carnivora > Felidae > Felis > Felis catus. The sequence goes on from NC_058380.1 coordinate 38,373,223, forward strand.
TCTGTATATGGCACCATCACTCGCACGGTGCCTCAGGCCAACAGCTTAGGAATCATTCGTTGTGCATCTCTTTCAAAGTCTGTATTAAATGTGACTATTAGCATTATTATTATGGCAATATCCATCTCATTCCAGTATTGCTTCCTCCAATGTGTTCTTTATGGACAACAGAGCAAACATACCAAATGAAGCAAATCTGATCATGTTAACTCCACCCCCTCATTAACTAAATATTCTTTAATAGCTCCCTATAACCTGCAGAATAAAGTCCATTCTTCTTAGTGTAGCACAAAGGACCTTTCACAAAGCTCGTCTCTCCCATCTCATCTCTCATCGTAGAGCACTCCAACGATTTGTACCAGCCATCCAGCTATCCTAGGCTCTTTGTCTTTCTCTGAATGGGCCAAGTTCTTCTGCTTCCAGGTCTTTACAAATGAATTACTCTCTTTTTAGCTTGTCCTTCCCCAGCTCTCTTTCCTTTATTCACCTTTGTCTTTCAGAACCCACCCCAATACACTTCTTCCTGGAATCTTTCCTTGACTCCAGAGTCTGAGCTAGAGACATAGCACTCCATGATACTTCTTTTAGAACTTTTTATACTCTGATAACAATCGGTTTACTTGCTTGTTTCCACCCTGAGCTGCAAGTTTCTTATGAGGAGAAACTGTCTGTCTAAACTTCACATGCAAATCACTAAGCATAGAAATGGATAGGTGTCAAACATATAATTATTCTGAAAGGAAGGGAGGAAGGAAAGGTGAGAGGAAAAAAGGAATTTTACAAAGGTCATGGTTTGCTAAGTGTCTGGAGTTATAAACCTATATTGCAACTGGGAAAGCCATAATTTCCTATGGCGAATATAACAAAGGATACAAAGGAATGGACTGTGATATGAAGAGTGGAAGAACGTTCTCTTCATCCAGGCTGTATTCCCTGCAAAGACTCACATCTGATCGGCAGATGCAATTCTCCTACAGAATGAAAAGACCAGTACCATTTCAAGACTAATGCTAATTCACTTCCCTGTTCCAAAAGAACAAGGCCTAACAGCATACCAAAATTTTAGAAAGAGAGCAGTTAAAGGACCAATCCATGGATAGCCATGGACTTACTACTTTGTGTCCCACTGGTTCCCCTAACAACCATCAGTCCAAAGGGAGACGTGATATGACCAAAGAAACAACAGTCAGTATCCCAAACTTTGCCTCATTGTTTATAATAAGGAAATCAATGGATCAATTGATAAAAATTACCATTTCCGAAAATGATTAAAAATAATTTTCCAGTAAAAATGTTCCCACTAATTTTAAATGCCCTAGTGGTGGCCAGAAGTATCGTTTGCATTCTACTTCTTTAATCATTTATTTTCTTCACAGTTTATTTATTTTGAGAGAAAGAGAGTGCACATGGGAGGGGCCGAGGGGTTGGAGAGAGAATCCCAAGCAGGCTTCACTGTCAGGACATAGTGCACAGACTCATGTTGGGCTCAAATCCATGAATCATGAGATCATGACCTGAGCTGACATTGAGTCAGATGCTCAATCGACTGAGCTACCCAAGTGCCCCTACTTCTTTAATAATTTGTGATTAACCTTGCTCTTTCTTATCAGCCTTGATAAAAAGAAATTATATATATATATATATACATATATATCATTAAGTTTTTATTAGTGTATTTGGTATCTATTGCTGTAAAAAAGTTACCCCAGACTTATAGCTTAAAACAACAAATATTTTTAACTTATAGTTTCTGTGTATTAGAAAATTGGAAGTGGCTTACCTGAATGGTGCTGGCTGAACATCTCTCCTGAGTTTCATGGCAACATGTCAGCTAGGGCTGCAGTTATCTGAAGGCTTGACTGGGGCTGGAGGATCCATTACCAAGATGCCTCACTAGCATGCTTTTGGCAGATGGTCAAAAAGCAGTTCCTGCTGGTTATTTGCAGGAGGCCTCAACTCATAGACTTCTTCACTGGGCTGTTCAAGTGTCCTTAAGATACTCTCTTAGAAGAAGCGATGCAAGTGAGAGAGCAAAGAGAAAGCACAATCTTTTTTATGACCCATTACAGAAAATGGCATATAGTCATTTGGACTATGTGCTATTCATTAGAAGCAAGTCACTAAGTCCATTTTACATGCAAGGGGGTTGCATTAAGCTCTGCATTTTTAAAGAAGCATCAAAGAACTTGTAGACATATTTTAAGACCAGCACATATGGATAATATTAAGACAATATTGTTTTTTATGTAACATAAATGCACAGCATTTCTGCTTCATTAAGTCGGCTTTTAGAATGAAACCATCAAATGATAACATGCATTCTATGGGAACATTTAGACTCCGAAATGACATTCTGGAATAAACTTTATTAGTGTGTATCTGCCTCTATGTGCAAGTGGTAAGGGAAAAAGTGCATAGTTATTTCCTCTCTATCTTCAGACTAACAAAAGAGCATTGGATCCATTCGATTATCTAGGCCACCCTTTTACTTCCCAGAGTTTAAAATATCTGCATGAGAAGACGAATCATTAGATGGTGAAAACATAGAAGACACAACAAATAAAAAGTTACCTGAATGAAACTTTCCAAGGGTATCCATGATTGGAAGGAGGGAAGAGTCTATCCATGGTGGAGAATTCTATCATTTTCTCCTCGCTCTCACTTGCCCCACCCCCTTCCCCTTCTCTTCCCTTCTTTCCTTTTTTCATTGGGAATCAAGATTTCAGTGGACACACTCAACAGAGGGTTAGGACACTAGCATTTCTCAGGCTGAACTCTCATTTGCCCTCAGCCTCCGTAAGTATTTGGCCATACAAATTAAACGGTTTGCTTGTCGGTCCTGGGGACATTTTGCTTCTTTTAACCATTTCTAAGCTCTCGGCAGGTCTGAATCTTGGTTGCAACTCCAGCCTTCGCCACTCATAACAGCAACTGTACATGTTTTACTTTCCACTGTACTTTGTTGCCTCAGGTCCTTTCATCCACCACAACATCAAGGAACTTAGTTCTGTGATAGCATCTCCTCCAGATCCCCTGCACAGCATAACTGGCTAGTGGGTTCTCTAGCTCTGCATAGTATATCCCTCTAACATATCAGATTCTATAAGACCCTTGCTCTCTCCATCGTCTCTCTGCCAGTGTCTGGCTTTGCAACTTTAGTTAGTGTAATTGTTTACTTGCTCCAAGGATCCAAGACCTTGGAATCTTCCATGTTTATCCTAGTGGCATGTTAGTTGTATCACCCAAAATCTTTGTCAGGGCATTAAATCTCATATCACTTCCTCACATGGAGGAAAGTGCCTCCATATTGATAAACTCTCTGTAATCTAACTTTTTGTTTCTCTTGATCCAGCATTCTTAAGATCCACACTCATATATATTATGCTTTGTGGCAGTTCACAGTCTTCCTTAACATGAGATCCCTTTCCTCCCCCTTAAGACACCCATAAAGTCCCTGACCAAGTGTTTTGTGTGAGTTTACCTTTATTATTGGTCCGGTGGCCAGGAGTGGAGGGGAGAGTAGTTCCTGAAGGGTTAGGTGTCTTGCAAGGCGGAGGCCTCTGCATTCTCTTCAGATGAAGAAAGAACCATTAGTCTTAATTTGGGAAGACTGGGCTCCTTTTTCAGTCCCAGAGGGTTCAGAGGAAGATGAGGGTTGAAATTTTTCAATGTACCAATCCAGATGTCTCCATCTCAAGTCTCAGTGACCCTTCATACATAACAATGGATGAATCCTTTACAGAGCAAACTTAAATTCTCAACCTACTTCATATCTCTTTTCTCGTTTAATTAATACCTGTGTCTGGCAGTCAGTTTTTTTCTGCCTGAGTTTTGGAAGTTGAAAGACATTTTGTGCTGTCCAAGAGGTCCTCCAGCTTTCACACTTGGCCTGAAATTGGTGACTAATCGCTCTCACATATTCATTAATTTTTCCCAATGCTTTATTGCCTTCAGCAATAGTCATCCACCTTCATAGTCCTTACAAGCACCACTTGCCTCAAACCTCTCAAAGTAAGATATTTCACCTGCCATTGCGTTCATTTACACTTGTATCCCATCGCTTTTCAGCACTGTGGAAAATTGAATGACTGCTGTGGCACAGCCCACGTGATGTGATTGTTACTTCCGGCTAACCAGTGGGCAATCTAGCTGAAGTGTGATTGTGGAATATGCTTCCTCAAAAAACTTTTGGCGCTAAATGTGTTAAGGTCGATTCTCTCAGGAAACTGACTCTAAGGCAGAGGTTTGCATGATGTAGATTCTTAGTTCTTTTAGGAACTCTATCTGCAAGAGAATGAGGGAAGTAGGACTGAATAAAAGGAGAGGTTGACCTACACAGCAGTTGCAAAACAGACCTAGACCTTCCCATCGCCCCCCCAACCCCCCTGCAGGGAGTTCTGGAGCTGGAATAGACATTCTGAATTGCTCTGAACTGAGGCCAAGGGAGTTCAGTCTGTACCCCTATTTCAAGCAGCCATTGATGTGAGCTGACCTTTCCCTGCAAAGATCCAAACCTTGAGTATGGGGATTCCTTAAGTAGAGAAGTCCTGAAGAAGGTCTCACCTGTGAGCTGTAAGGAAGGAGAGGAGATACATGTGGGTGGCAACTCACTTCATCCACTGCACTATGCTCCGTGCTGCCCACCCCCACCCCACCCCGGCTCTGTAGAGTGCACAAAGTACCATGGAAGTTAAGAAGAGAATAAGGAAGCTTTGTAAATGAAGGATAACATGGCATAGAAGTAGAAAAGCATACTTTTTTGTTTGGTTGATTGTTTTTGTTTTGTTTTTTATTTGTAATAGTGAATAGTTCATTTGGGATGGAATTAAAATGCAATGAAAGGGTATAAGTGAAAGATGCCAGGGTAGAGTGGGTAGAAGTAGGAAAGAAGTCAACTGGACCAAAGTGTGAAGGACTACGGTTAACAGAAGGAGTGTGGGCTCTATTTAGTAGTCCCTAGGAATTTTTCTTTACTTGAGGATGACATAAACATTTTTCTGACATCATCATATTTAATTTAATGATGGTTCAATTTCAGTCTATAACACATTGTGTCTATTTTTAGATGTTTACAATACTTTCATCCCCTTCACTTCCCTTTTCCTTGTGCATTATATGCACTACACGCTTCCTTTAATAGCAGGAAAAAAACCAACAAACGTGTCCTTGTTTGCCTTGTAAAAAAGGAATTTGCATAGAAACAGCCTACCAGGAACAATATATTCTGACAGTTTTGAATAAGCAATAACATGTGATGATTTTCATATTGTTCTTCAATTATCTGAGAAGTATAAAAACCATTACTTGAGTCATTAAAGTTTGAACGAACATTGGGGAATTCACTCCAGGCAGAAAATGTTTGTTGGCAGAATGCTGAAACAGTTGATCTCATAATTATGTAACTCCTCGTTTCTATTTAGCTAAACCTTATTTAAATTAATATGACTTTTGCCTGTTTCCTTGGAATACCAACCTCTACAGACATTTGGTAGCTACGTAGTGTAATCTAACAGAGCGGTTACTGAATTTCTATGTCCTCTGACGCTGCTTTTAGTCCAGGATGTGCTGACATAACTTCCTATCATTCCTTTTCTACTTTGCTTTGGAACACCATAATAATCAGCAATTTCTAAAAACTGCTTTCTAAATGGTAAGGAAAGTGGTATTTCTACATTAAGTGCGACGAAAGTAACAATGGCAGCAAGCTTACTTTCTCATGCTCTGTTTCTCATAACTCAAAAGCGTGGCCATAGTTGGAATATCTCAACAGCTTACCTGCTTGCCTTACATTTATTAATAATAATGCCATACGTACCAGAACAAGGTTCTCCGGCTGGTCCCTCTCTATGTTTATTCCCGGTGGAAGGAAATTTGTTAGCCTACTAACATAACAAAGTCGTACTACATGAAGCTGTCTGTCTTGCTATATTAGCAAGATAAAAATCTGCACTATAGCATTTTTCTGCAGAATAAGGACACAACCTGCTCACGCAATACAACTTGCTTGTACAATTTCAAAGAAAAGCCTACCAGATGGGTCGTGGAAGCAGTGAGTCTGTCAAGGACGTAGGCAAGTCTGATTGCAAGACAGTAAGAAATTTTTGCATGATCTTCTGGGCAGTAAGTATTCCCTTGGTCAACTACCAGGAAATTGAGGTCCTTTCTGGAAAGTTCTGTTTCATCCTATGGGCATAGAGAACACATAGAGTCATGTTTCACTTGTACAGTGCTGAATAGTTCATAAAGCACTTCTACATATGATGTCATTTGACCATTATGATACACCTGTGGCATCGGAAAAGTGGGATGATTCCACCGTATACAGATGGGAAAAAATTAAATCATAGTCTCTCTGATCTTGAAGGTTTAGTTATTGGATTGACTTAGGTTTTAAGTCAGGGAAAAAAAAAAAAAGCTCAGTCTTCTGCTTCCGTGTTGAGAAGTACCTCTTTGAAGAACTGTTTGGTGCTTTTGAGTGTATCTCTCATTTCAAAAACCGAATCAAAATCCCCAACTTGAAATGAGAACCTCCACAGAGCAACACATATGTACAATTCTTACCAATTTGTGACCCAAGGCATAACTTGTATGTGGAGCATTCTTCAAAACAGCTGGCCCGGACCTATCAAATTCCCAGCGTCATTAAAGACTACAAAAAGGGCTCACTGCTTTGGATTAATAGAAATATGGCAGAGAAAGGATTTGGAGAAAAACAGATATGGCAACTAAATGTTAGGTAAGACTAGGTTTCGGACCATATAGGAAAAAAAAATTGTTAGAACATTTGGAGAAATTTGAATAGGGAATTTACATTTGATATTATTGTAGTGATGTAAAATTGCTGAACAGTAATAATGGCATATAGAAGAATGCCCTTGGAGGATACCTGTGGAAGTTTAAGAGGTAAAGCATCAATTTGTCTGCAATTATTTCAGTAAAAATTATGTAGATATGTTCCATATGCAGAGACATGCATATGTGTGCAGGTGCCTGTTGAGTGTGTATATGGAGAGAAAGAGAAAGCCAATGTGGCAAAAAGGTAACAAATGAATCTAGGTGAAGGATGATATACAGGTATTCTTTCAAAGTTCTGTTGCGCTAAAAGCTTCCAACAAAAAGAGTATGGCAAAATAGTAGAACACCAAATAAGATTTTTTTTTCTGAGCTGTTAGAATAATTTGATTTGGCATAGAGTAATTCTGTAAAAATTATTAATAATGCTTGGAAATTTTATAAAGATGCGACACACTGTGGGGTTTCTTTATGAAGTGGCAAGATTTTATGCTTTTGGATAGCCTTACTTTATGTTGTTATTTGTAGCAGGAGAATTCAGCTTTTACTTTAGTAGTGAAAAACAGAAAAACAGATTGGATCAAAGAGGAAAGGGGGAAAAAAGAAAAAGAAGGAGAAGAGAAAGAAAAGCATATTTCCATGTTTTCATTTATGATTTCTACATCTAGCTAAATCTCAATTTTCAAGAATCATCTCCAACATCATTTACTACAGAAAGCCAAAAATAAAATCTCATATCTTTTTATCTTCCCCGCCCCCCGCCCCCGCCCAGTCTCTCTACCCTTGGGATCTTCGGTCATCTCATGATACAGTCCATGTGATATTGGGCATGAAGCGAAGTGGTTCAAACTGTATTTCCGGCCATGGCCGCTGGGGAAACGTTGAATGATATAAGCAGACGTGTCTGGCCAGATACTGGTGGTATTGGACATCTCCTCTTCCAGCAGCCCGGTGCATCTTTTGACCTCCATGCATATGCCTAGAAGATTTTGGTTTGTCCTGAGAAATGAGAGAAGAGGAAAGTCCAGAGAATAGAAAAGGAAGAATGCATAGAAGGCTCTGTTATCTGTTCCCTCCACAGCCCTCTGGTCAGAATTTGACCAGTATCATTAAATTCTAAAATGCGTAAATTTTTGAAATATTTCGGTAAGAGGTATTTGGGTCTCTAGGAACAACGAGGGCGCAAATGAGGAGGTAAGCATCCCAGAGGGGATGAAGGGCCTTCCTTGTACCTCCAAAAAGAACCCAGCACCCTGCTGGCATCATGAAGACAGTAAGTCAGGAACATGGAGAGACAGCACCGTGACCTGAACGTTGGCATTTTCATGATGGATGAAGCTTTTCAAGTAATTTTACAGGGAAAGGACAGGGACTAATGGAAATCCGAGCTACATAGACAGAAGAGAAATACACAGACATGTGATTGCAGTTAACAAAATGATCTATGGGCATATAGAAGGAGTTCCTTGTTGGTCTCCTCTGCAGAGATTAGCTCTTATTTGGGGGCAGCCTAGGTATAAGACGCACATTTGTGTTACAGGGATAACGCATGGCAAGAACCATGATCCTGTATAATGGCACGGTTTTATTTTTAACTCAGGTTCCCAAAAGAAATTTACTCCGTGCACCCAAATAATCATCAAAGAATACAAAGAACAAACCTGCTGGGAAATCTATCTGGCAGCTGAAACACAAGCACACAGAACTCTTACAAAGCTGGCAGGCCAGAGAGCTGCGGCCCCCATAGACACCATTATTAACAAATTTAGGAAGCATTCATTATTCAGCAGAACATAGTAAAAGGAAGAAAATCCTCCTAAACACATCACTGGTTAGGGCTTCTTAAGTAAAGAGTGTACCTAGCGGACAGTTGCAAAGTCAGAAAGCAAGGACCTCCTGGGGTTACAAAGAAGGGTCTTGAGGCAAGAAGCTGACATTCTAGAAGGGACAGAGAGAGACAGAGTATGCCAGAACATAACCAAATGCCAGAAAACGAGCTTTTCCTTGAAAAGCAGTTCAACACACGTGTGACTTCAGGGTTAACAAAAGGTCCTCTATAGTCAGACGGCCTGGTTTTGAATCCCAAATCTGCCGTCTTTCATCTATGTGGCCGCAGAGAAGTCACCTAAGCTTTTAGTGCCTCAGTTTCCCCATTGGAACAATTGCTATAATAATAGAATCTGCCTCATGGTTTGTTGTGAAAATTTAGTGAGTTAATTTTTCCAAACAATGCCTGACACATAATAACACCAGGTAAATGAGAGCTCTTCGTATATATTAAATATTTTGGGTAACAGGTCACCAGAGGTCAAATCATCTCAAACATCATCCTTCTGGGAGAAGGGGAAATGCCTTAAATAATGTATCTCCCATACTTTCCTTTCTTCCCTTTATTACCCCTGACAATTTATACAGAACTGTATGATTTTCCTCATGATCATTGTCAACTAAAGTCAAGATTTATTGTCCTAAGTGAGCCAATCCAGTTAAGTAGCACCATGTACAGAGCTTTAGCTGTAGGCAGCTTATTCCTGTCCGAGTGTTACTAAAATAGTATCTAGACACACCTCCTCCACACCAATGGCCTCCTGATGAAAGAGTGAACTCATGGAGCCCAAGGCAATGACCTTAGTCAGGAGCGGCCTCTGTATTACCTGAACGAACACGGTACCTCGCATTCCAGAAAGCCTCCTGCTTTTACCTTCTATCTTACACCCACTCTTGTTATGAACAACAAATGTGATGTTATTACAAGTTTCAACCTGTTGGAGAAGATCAGGGAAAGTGACCGTCCTGAGATCCCAAGGATCAATGTTACAACTCTTCCCTTTGTCATAATTTGCCTTCAAAGGAGCGAAGTTCAGTGACCTTGTTTTTACGGCTTTCCATTTCAATATTGACAAAAATGATTAATTTTAATTAAGTTTTCATTAATTAAGAATACATCCTGAAATCATTCCTTCCTAACTTTATATATATATATATATATATATATATATATATATATATAAAAACAACACTGTATTTTCACCAGAATGATACCAAAAAAGTATTCCAAAAAATTTGGAAAAAGATGACCATGCTACAAGTATTATATTCCCAGCCGAGATAATTTCAGATGTAAATAAGAAGATAGTCTCAGATATGCTCACCAAGTATTTATTTCATTCTAAGTAGCTTCTGCATTTTTATCAAAACTGAATTAAGTAATCACTGAAGATTGGGAAGTTGTGGAAGCAAAAAGTTGATAGTGAGAATTGAATACAGATATAGAGTATATTAAAAAAATAAAAATTACACACTGAAACCTAAAGTTCATAATATTATTATGCCTATAATTTAAAAAATATAAACATCTAAAACTATTAAAAACATTAATTATGTAAAAATTGATGCAACTTGTATCCTAAGATTAAATAGTAATCTGGAATCAAAATAATAAAAGCACCATATTCCTAATATGTCATGAAAGAAAATAAGCAAGCAATATTTTAATTATTAGAGTCCTGCAGATTTATAATTTAGACCAAATGCTTACCTTCCAAACCACTGAAAGAAATAAAAGCAGACAGAGCATTTTGTAGCAAGGTATATATGGAGTAATTTTTAAGTGACAACAATAAAATAAATCATAACATAGGTTAACAAATATCAGACATTGTCTGGATAAGTGAGATTGGTCTAAAACAGTATTCAATAATTTGCTGCCTAAAAAGGAACACTCAGAAAATAGAAGGGCTTTGCATTAACAGACAAATATATTCAAGCAAGTGGGCACCTGGGTGGCTCAGTCGGTTAAGCGTCCGACTTCAGCTCAGGTCATGATCTCATGGTCTATGAGTTCAAGCCCACACATCAGGCTCTGTGCTGACAGCTCAGAGCCTGGAGCCTGCTTTGGATTCTGTGTCTCCTTCTCTCTCTGCCCCTCCCCTGTTCATGCTCTGTCTCTCTCTCAAAAATAAATGAACATTAGAAAAAAAAATTTTCTTAAATATATTCAAGCAAGCATGGACATATTATTATCAAGGTAGAACTAAAGCAAAAAACTTATCCCAGGATAAAAGCGCTCTTTTATATAGAGAAAGTCAAAATGAATAGTGTAGATGTAGCAGTATTGAACCTTTAAGCAAGAGGAAATAAATAGAAACACAAGTGAAACAGCAGAATTTTAAAACACTATCAGCTCATGATAAGTCTTAGGGGTAAAATATACAGAATATCAGGATATTAGAATAATGGAGTGATATCAAATTGTTTACCTTGCAGGGAATATCCTTACTTTTGAAATATTCATGGATCATCTACAAATACTGATTATGTAAGATACTGTAAAAATACATTTAAAAATTTATCCCCAAATAATTTATTAATGGCATATTCTCATATCACAACCAAATAAAGATGGAGGTTAGGAATGTACGTAAATAAAATAAGAAGACTTTTTTTTTAAACACTGACTATTCTCCTAAGAAATCTTTAAGAGATGATGCAGAAAGATTCTTTAGAAAATAATCAAAAGGAATATTACATTGCAAACCTGGGTATTTTTTTTTTTAATTTTTTTTTTTCAACGTTTATTTATTTTTTTTTTTGGGACAGAGAGAGACAGAGCATGAACGGGGGAGGGGCAGAGAGAGAGGGAGACACAGAATTGGAAACAGGCTCCAGGCTCTGAGCCATCAGCCCAGAGCCTGACGCGGGGCTCGAACTCACAGACCGCAAGATCGTGACCTGGCTGAAGTCGGACGCTTAACCGACTGCGCCACCCAGGCACCCCTCAAACCTGGGTATTTTTGAGTATAGGCAGAAACAAACTTACGTCCTCAAATGTTTTTATTATAAAAATGATAAAAGGAATCTCTTTCTTCTCCAATTTCAACCAAGAAACAAAAACTTAGCAAAAAGACAAAAAGTCAACTTAAGAAAATATGAAAAAGGAAGTAATAAAAGAAAAAAAGAAGAATAAGTTAATTAGAAAACGGTGGATGTGGAATTAATAAATTAACCCAGGGGCTGGGGAGAACACTAACATAATATATGAACATCTAGAAATTCTAACATGAAAGAAAGAAAACAAGGATTTAATAAAATCTGAATATAAAAGGAGAAGAAATTAAGGACATAAAGGAAAACTTTTACATTATAAGCAACTGCTAATATAATAATCTATCAAAAAATAAATGGAAGGATCCCACTTATAATTACACATAGAAAAAATAAAATAAAATGTATTTTACAATATCCAGGGCATATATCCATGAATATTAGAAAATCTATATAATCCTGAGAAACTTAACAGAAGACCATGGGGGAGGGGAAGGGGAAAAAATGGTAGTTAGAGAGGCAGGGAGGCAAACCATAAGGGACTCTTAAAATCTGAGAATAAACTGAGGTTTGATGGGGGGTGGGAGGCAGGGGAAAGTGGGTGATGAGCATTGAGGAGGGCACCTGTTGGGATGAGCACTGGGTGTTGTATGGAAACCAATTTGACAATAAATTTCATATTAAAAAAAAGGAAAGAAAATCCATATAAAGCAGAATAGAAAAATAATTTTCCTAATTTAATAAAAAAAAGTTTTGCTCATGTATTTGCAAAAATCTACTCACAAGATTCAAGATCTATTACTAATAATAATGTTACCAAAATTTTGGAATAGCAGTGTTTTTTCTCAACATCAAAAAAATCTTTACTCAAAGGAAATAAGTAACATTATATGTATGATTCAATACTAGAGTTTTTTCTAATAAAATAAGAAATAGAATAGATATATACTCTAGATCTTTTGCAGGTAATGTTACTTTGATAAGCTTTGACAAGGCATGATACAAAATTGAAAAGCATAAATTATTGAAAATAAGAAACAAAATTGTATGTAAATATCTGCTTATGATCGACTCCGTCTCTAGAAAATCCCTCGGAATTTGCTAAAACCTATCAGGGTAAGATGAACAATTCAGCAAGCTAACAGGTCTTTCCAAATTAAAAAAAATCTCCCATCTATAACTGCTTGAATTTTCTGCTTTAAATATGGCCTACACCTATGCGGAAGTGACAAAAAGCTGTCTCTTAGGGCCCCATAGGAAAATTAGGAAACTGTATCAGTTTCCTAGAGCTGCCATAACAAACTGGTACAAAGTTGATGACTTAAAACGATAGGAATTTATTCTGTCACAATTCTGGAGGCTCCAAGTCCGAACCTCCCTTGCCTCCTCTAGCTTCTGGTGATGGTCAGAAATCTTTGACATTCAGCGGCTGTTTGCTGCATCACCCTAATTTCTGCCTTCATCTTCACTTGGCTTTCTCCCTGCTGTGTGTCTGTTTTTCCATATCTCTCTTTGTAAGGACAGTAGTCACTGGGTTTAAGGCCAATCCGGTGTGATCTCATCTTATTTTGGTTATATCTGCAAAGATACTGTTTCCAAATAAGGTCACATTCACAGGTTCTGGGTGGACATGAATTTGGGGGGATCCCTATCAAGCCACTACAGAAACCATCCCTATCCTGCTTCAATTCCATCTACCTACACGTGTGTCAATCAAATTTCTTGTGGTGTCAAACAAATTCGCATATTGTCAGTTTCCAACTCACCTCAACTTTCAATATGGCCACCTTTGTTTGTAGTTTTCATTTTCTTTGCAGTAGCTTGGACTGGGACTCTTTATCTGGATAGAAGTTCCCATATTTGTTTATTGGGGCTAGAAAAATTACAGCATTAAGGATGATAAAACCCTCTTATTCTTTTACCAGTGGGCCTTAATCCTCACCATGTATCAAAATTATCCTGTGAGATTTAAGAACACAATTGCCTAGGCTTCCATTTTGCCCTTCCAGACTCTAATTCAGTCAGATGAAAGTGGAACTCAAACATTTTCATTTTTTTCTTCCAAGATTTTTTTTCAAAATTATAGTTAGTTAATATATTGTGTAATATTAGTTTCAGGTGTAGGATTCATCACTTACATAAAATACCCTGTGCTCATTATAACATTACCTTCCTTAATGCCTGTCACCCATTTAACCTATCCACCTGCCCACCTCCCCTCCAACAAACCTCAGTTGTTCTTTGTAGTTAAGAGTCTGTTTTATGGTTTGTCTCTCTTTTTCCCCCTTCCCCTATATTCATGTTTTTTGTTTCTTAAATTCCACATATGAATGAAACCATGTAGTATTTGTCTTTCTCTGACTTATTTCACTTAGCGTAATATTCTCTGGCTTCATCCACATTGTAACAAATGGCAACAGTTCATTTTCTTTTATGTCTAGTAGTAACCCACATCTTCTTTATCCATTCATCAGTTGATGGGTATTGAGCCCAAGCATTTTCAAAATCACTCCTTATTTAATTCTAACATGCAGCCAAGGTTGAAAACCACTGTTTTATACCTTTAACTGTGCCTCACATATACAATGAATAGAACGATCATTTAGAAAATGTGGTCAACTTAGATTCACAACACTAACACAGAGTACATAAATTTAGTCCATATAATCAACATATAAAAGTACAAATACACACACACACACACACAAACACACACCATACTCTATAATGTAACATTATATACATATATGTTATATACATAGTATATAATACATAGCATATATCATAATATATACATTATATACATAGTACATAATATATATAAACACATGTATATGACATTAGGTTCATGGCTCCAAATTGCTGATCATCTATTTTAGATGGAAGTCCAATGTAAGTAAGGTACTAAATAACCAGCCAAGGTCCTAGGGCTGCATTTAACAAATTACTAAACTGTGACACACTGTAGGGGTTTTTGATATTGATAAAATATGGGAATCAATGAGGGCTTAAGCCCTAGGAAAGATGTTTGGCATTAAATGGACTATAAGCAAGTAGGGAAGGAAAGATATAACTATGTTAATATGGCTGACTAATCAAATCTTTCCTTTTCAGAATTAAAAAAAAAAATAAGTATTTATTTCTAACCACAGAAATAGGAGAGTGCCTGCCTTTGAGAAACTGTCTAATGAAGGAAGCAGTCATGTGAAACAAAACAAAACTAAAACTAAAATGCAATGTATTATATTAAAATAACATGTATTCAAATTTAAAATGTGTAAAACCCATTTAGGAAAATTTAATGAAATGCAGTTCTGTGTAAGGATATTTGTATAAGCATCTTTATGTGCACATTATCAACAGGGGGAAAGGGAAGGAAAAGAAAAGAGAAGAGAGAAAACCATAAATGCCCACTAATAAGAGGCAGATTGAGTAAATTAGGGAACATTCATCTACAGAAAATAATGAGGAATATTCATGGCAATATTGTTCAGTGAAAAATCAAATTGTAACCTAAAGCACATTACATGACCAAATTTTTGTTTAAATAACAGAAAACAATGATACAGTTTTAGAGTACTTATTTGTATGAGCATAGAGACAAAAGAGTTCAAAGCCAGTTGCAAATATTGTGTATACAGGAGAAACCCACTCTGAAGAAGTCAACACGCATTACCTTTTTACATGCACACTTTTATTTTTATGTTGTTGAAAAAGATGGATTATTATTCCTGTAATTTAAATATTTGATCTATAACTTTAAATAAGAACATGCACTGTGATAGGTACTTTTACTGAGACATTACTATGAAAACAGTTATATTTTATGCCGTTATGATTTTTGTATTTCAAATTGATCAGGACTGTGGTGTAGATACCAGCAGAATCATAAACTATCTTGTATCAGTCAGCCAAGACAGACAGTTGATGATATAAAACATCATTTTTCAAAGGAATTTGCTTATGAGAAGAGATGGAAACTAAATCAAAATACTTTGTTTACTTTACTTTGTAAACTGCTCATTTTCACCCAAGATTGAAAGCATATGGGCCTCATTGTTCTTTCTTCCAAAATAGAATGTTGTACCTTCTACATGTGTTTTTCATCCTGTCTGAACCATCGGTGTGACCAAATGCATCGATAAGCAAACACATGAGTGATTTATGAAAAGCCATCAGACACTTGCCCACCCATTCCAGAAACTTCAGCCCCTCTTCAGCCAGCAATGGGCCTAAGAAGTTTCACCCACAAGCATTAGGCTGAGAAAGAGGCAGAGAGAATGGAAAATTGCTCCGTGGCACAGATACCCCCAGGGAGTACTTAATTGCATGCCAATTAGTATTTACCTGGCATTCTTCAAGGAATGGTTATTTTATTATAGAGTTTCAGAAACATAAATTACAAGGGCCCACTTCTGCCTCTGCAAAATTGCTTTACATTTTATAAAATTTTATAAGTTGCCTTATTTACAGTATTACAGTTGTAATACCAATTTTTATTAATGTGGGGAAAATAATCTAATCAACACAAATTCTTCCCCATGCATTATCATAATAATCCTACAATCTGAGATAGAAATATATGAACAGAACCCTCCCCAGTTTTGGTTCCTCAAAGGTTGATGGCTGTTTGTTGTTGTGGCTATGGTGTTGTGTGTTTCCTCCTGAATCAATTCTTAAAAATCAGAAGTTAGAAGTCTTGAAATTAGAACTAGGTTATAGTAGCATGTGTTATTAAAAGACAATGTTTTCTTTATAGTAGCAATTCCTCAGTTTTAACAGCCAAATTATCTTGTCCTCTGAGAAATTCCAATCAGAAAGCAAAATAGAATACTTCTAGGGAAATAGGGAATTTGCATAAATATGGGGTTGGCTTCCAACTTGAAACTGAAGTCAATTTCACAAATTTAATTTTTCTTCTCCAAGGTCATGAAATCACAGTAAAACCAAGAGGTAATTTTTAAGCAGTGTCGAGCCTGTATATGAATCGGGTGCAAATTATGCAAGGCTGGGTGGTTTATGCCGAATCAATCTGTGTTTGCAAGGTGGGGTAAAAATTGCTGTCTCTCTTGGAATCCGTTTCAATGGCTCTGCTCCCATGAGAGCTAAGTCAAATACAAAAGTTTGCTGAAATTCATTTTGGGGTGAGGGTATCAGATTTCATGCAGCTTTCATTGCCAATGGCAAGCATTTCTAGGTCAGAGAGGACAATAAAGTTGGTGTTTTTCAGAGTTGAAGCCTACTCTTAAAAGAAATTTAACACTGGAACAAAAAGGCTAAATACCTTTGTCCAAAACCAGCTCAAATATTTACGTTTCACATATAGAACACAACACAACACACACACACACACACACACACACACACACACACACATTTATCACGAATTAATTATATTTGAATGCAATAAAAATAAAAACGTTTACAGGCTTTTCCTAGTAAGACAGAGGACAAAGCCAGGCCTTTTCAAGTACATTATCTTAAGAGTCATAATATTGTGTCACAACAGTGTTATGAAATAGCTGTAAACCTATTTCATAGTTAAAGCCAAGAAAATTATTAGTAAAGTTAGTAAAATTATTATTAGTTTCAGTTACACAGGATAAGTCCTAGATATTTGCTGTACAGCATAAAGCCTATAGTTAACAATATTGTGTTAAATAGTTAAAAATTGTCTAAGAGGATAGATACTACGTTAAATGTTCTTATCAGAAAGACAACAATAAATAAAGAGTAGGAGGAAAGTTTTGGAGGTAATAGACATGTTTGTGGAATAGATTGTGATGATAATTTCATGACTGCATACTTATCTTCAAACACATCAAGCTGTATGCATGAAATATGTACAGCCTTTTGTATGTCAACCATGCCCCAGTAAAGTGGTTCAAAAAAATTGAAGCAGGAGAATTTGTGGTATGTTCCTAGGAAACATGGCAAAGTTGGTCGTAAAATGTGGTACCACAACTCCAAATATGAACTTTTTATAAGTCTATGATTCTACTCCTTAACCAAAGGAAATGAAATCAGGAAAACACCAGCGTAGGTCAATACGTGTTTTGATCCACTTGAAATGAGGTAGCCTCTGGACGGAGCACAGAGCCAAGTTTAGAACAAACAGAGAGAGCAAACATTTAAAAATGAATTAAAACATTGCATTAAAGGGTAGAAGCAAATACCTAGGGGACAGGGCTATACAGAAGAGAACATTTCAGGTTTAGAAGAGACGTGCTAAACCTCTCCATGAAAAGTGTCATGCTTTCCTTAAATATCTGGCTCTCCCAGATTGAAAGAAAAAGAAATTAAACAAAGAGAAAATAGGTTAGTGTGACATTCAAATAGAATCCAAATTATCTTCTATCAATTCCTTATTTAAACTTAATACGATGACCTCCCCTATAAAGCAAAAAATGAGAATCTGAGGTTCCATTTTTCTGCATGATGAAACTGCACCCCATTGTGTCACCAAAAGGACATTATGAGCCCTATATATTTTACTGAAAAGCAATCTGCAGTTGAAAAGGGAGAGTAAACTGTAAGAGTCTTAATAACATTTGCAGATATATTGATTAATTGTTCAAAGGAAACCTATGAAATCCAAGATTTATTCAAGCTTAAGAAAAATCTAAAAGATGCCTACTAACAAAATTCCCAGTTAGATATAACCACTCATATTTACCAATCAAAAACAGAAAACCTCTTGAAATTACATAACTTGTAAACTCTCAACTCAGAGAAGGCATGTGCACACTTAGAATGAAATGAGCTTTGAGATGAGAAAGGTTATGGGGCCATTTTCCCTAGTTCCCTTAGAAATGAATCCGGGACATTACTAATGGTAGATTTTAATGAGAATACATTCAATATATGACACTGATTTTCTGCAAATATTACCAAATATATAAAACTTACCACGCCTACCGTCTGTTGGGTTCGATTATACTTATACAAATAAAATAAGAGCTACTCATAAAAATGAGAAAAATAAAGGAAAAGGAAAATAACTTTTCCAAAAGGCACTGAAATTGGAGAATCTCCTGTGTAAACTTAATATAATATCAAAGTCTATATGTTTCTTGGGAAAGTGAATGTGGAACCATTGCATTTCCGGTGGAATGACTGTGGCCATTTGTCCAGAAAGAGGACAGATTCGACTGGTGTAGAGTGAGGTGTAGGGTGAGGAGGCTGGAGTCCACAGAGCTGTATTCAAGTGTTTGAGAGGCTACTTGTTTGCCAGTAACATCTGATAGAGATGGTCATTCATTCCTCCTTGAAACACCTTTCGCCTGGCTGTTTTTATTTTATTTTATTTTATTTTATTTTATTTTATTTTATTTTATTTTATTTTATTTTATTTTATTTTTATTTTATTTATCCCCCGGCCCTTCCCCTGGCTTTTAGAACATCCACTGTTTTTGGTTTACTCCAACCTGAATGGGTCCTACTCTGTAGTCACCTCTAGGGGTTCCTTCTCATCTTTTCCAATTGCAATGACCCTGTGCTCAGTCCTTAAGACTTCACTTCTTCACACACACCCTCTCCTTTGTTGATCACTCACATATACCCGCCAGCTAAATCTAAATGCTCCGTTTTCAACCATAAGAGATTCTTTTTTTTATTTTATTGTTTTTATTTATTTTTTTAATGTTTATTTTTGAGAGAGAGAGAGAGAGAGAGAGAGAGAGAGTGTGTGTGAGTTGGGGAGGGTCAGAGAGAGAGGGAGACACAGACTCCGAAGCAGGCTCCAGGCTCCGAGCTGTCAGCACAGAGCCCAACACAGGGCTCGAACTCAGGAGCTGTGAGATCACGACCTGAGCCGAAGTCGGAGGCTTAACCCACTGAGCCACCCAGGTGCCCAACCATAAGAGTTTCGTAAATACAGAGAAGGAACTTGGCGCTGCTGGAAGGGTGTAGGTGGGGGGTGGGCTAAATGGGTGACGGGCATTAAGGAGGGTACTTGCTGGGATGAGCACTGGGTGCCATAGGTAAGTGACGCCACACTAAATTCTGCTCCTGAAATCAATACGACACTGTATGTTAACTAACTTGAATTCGAAATAAATAGATAAATAGATAAATAAAGTGAAAAAAAAATAGAGAAGGGGAAACAATGAAAAAAACCCAAATCCAAGCACTTCTCCCCACCTCCACTGCCTACCACCCTTGTCTTTAACCTCCCCCCTTAGATCATTGCAGTGGTCTCCGGATGGCTTCTATTGACGTTACCATTCTGCGCTGCAGGCTGCTCTCAATCCATTTTCAGCAGAGGAGGCAGACATCATTTCAAAAGATAGGTCAGCTCGTTTTGCTCCTCGACTCAAAACTGAGCTCAGCGAAAAGCCAAAGATTTTACTGTGGCCAAGGCATGATCCAGGTTTGCGTGACTTCCTTGCCCTCTGCCTGACATGCTCCACTCCAGCCACACTGACCTCCTCGCTGTCATACCAAGCACACCCACCACGGAGCACGTGGGTTGCGATGACTCTGCCTGGAACCTTCTTCCAGCGGATGAGCGCACAGCTTCCTCCCTTGCTTCCTTTTGGCCTTTGCTCCGATGTCACCTTCTCAGTGAGGCCCGCCCTGGCCGCCCGCGTTACAACTGCAATCTCCCCTTCTCTGTCTTATTTATCTGCCATGGTATTTATCACAATCGGTATAATCTGAGCCAAGTATCTTGTTAATTGTTGTATTGCACAGCTCCCCCCTACTAGAACGCAAGTTTCATTAGGGGGGGGGGATTCCTGCCGGTGTGGTTCACTATGGTATCCTCAGCTTCTAGAAGCTCCATAAATATTGATTGAATAAAAGAATAAAGGGGGAAAATGCTAAATGTTGGGTAGGTAAAAATCTTGGGTTAAAATATTTCTTCATATAGATCCAAAACTTTTCAAAGCCACAGTTGGGACAACTGTATTTGGTGATGAATGATTGCAAATCAATTGGTTTAGTGTGCCATCACAAAGTATACTTAGGACAGGAAGAAATGAGACTATATTACCTTTAGGGTATCATCTTTAAAACTTTTCTCACAGTTAGAATGTATCGCATCTATAAACACACATCCTCCCAAACAAATATATTTTAGTGGAGACTATTAATTACCCGCTTTCCACTCTTCTTATATACCACATGTTATTTTCCCCTTCTATGGTGGTATGTATTTTATTTATTTTTATTTATTTTTTTATTTTTTACAGAGAGAGAGAGAGAGAGCACACAAGCAAAGGAGAGGAGCAGAAGAGAGAAAGAGAGAGAGAGAGAGAGAGAGAGAGAGAGAGAGAGAATCTCAAGCAGGCTCCACGCTCAGTGCTGAGCCCTATATGGGGCTTGATCCCACGACCCCGAGATCATGACCTGAGCCGAAATCAAGAGTCAGACGCTTAACTGACTGAACCACGCAGGTGTCCCAGTAGTAGGTATTTTAGCTGAAAACATGATCTCGCGGCTAAAGGCCACAGTCCACAGTTCCCAGCATCCTTTCTATTTTGATGTAACCCATGTGACTATAGTCTTAAAAACAGGATGAGTGTGTGTGTACCTGTGTGTGTATAAATTATATACAAGTAGTCTTTAAAAGAAATTGGCATATGTGTACATTTCTCTTTCCCCTGTCTCATTGCTGGATTAGAGATCTGTGGGAAGCCTTCTCAACCTCAACTATTGCCTGAAGATAACATCTCTGGAGAACAGACCTGAAAAGTGGGAGGATTCTGCCTCTCCAATTCCCCTAAGCCACCTCTAGATTGCCCCTCTAGACTGTCACAAGAGAGAAAATGAAATAAATAAAACTGTCTCTTGTTTAAACCAGTGTTTTTTATTAGAGAAACCTAGCCTGAATTCTAAATAATATACAGCATTTTCAAAGATAAAAGAATCCTTAAAAGTCTCAAATAAATAAAAATCCCAATATTACTGGTGGGGAAGTTATAGCAATCATTTAATGGTTTATTTAGAGGCAAAGGGTAGATATCAAAGTCAACTAGGATTAGAAACTCTCAAAATATAAATATCACTTATTAAATACAAGCCATTATACTAGGACTGCTGGACATGACGGCATTTAATCTTTACAATAACCTCCAAAGGTAGGTGCAATCATGTATGTTTTACAGGTGAAATTTGCAGAACCCACGATGTGTACATTCTTTATGGCTAGTATGTGGTAGAGCTGAGGACGGAATTCTAGGAGCATTCTCAAAGTGTACTGGCCCACTCTTTGTTCTTTAGATTGATACATTCTAGCCCTCCAGAGGTCTATGAAAATGTTAAATGGGAGTAGTAGATTAGCCACTTGACAGATGTATTTGTACTCGTCTTGTTCCAGAATGGAGCTCTGCAGAAGCCATGTGATTCAAAACCCTGAACTATACATGGAATAACTATCAAGTTGAGATCTAATCCCCACCTTAGACTGGGGTTTCCAGAACAAGATATTCAACCTGTCTGGACCTGATTCTGCTGGTCTAGGTCCTGCTGGAAGATGATTCCAATAACTGAGTCTGCCTAAATGAGCTGAAAAGCGTTGGCATTAAGTGGAATTTGATTACCCCAGACAGAATCCCATTCATTTGAGCAGTCTGGAGTCAAAAGCAAAATTCAAATCCAAAAAACACATACATAGCTCAGATTCAATAATTCCACAGATGTGGTTACAAAGTCAGATCCTAATGTCTTTTTTTCCTGGCTAGGAAGAAAGGAAGTTATTCAAGAAGCTTAACAAAAACAACAAAGAAAACTAAATGTACAGTTCCGGGGCACTTGCACATATGTCCGTAAATAGACACACACATATATGTAATCTGGGGAATCCCTTGCTCCCAAGTAAGCTATGACGGTCCAGGCTGCAACGCTGCTAGTCACTGCATCCTGTGCTCAACTGCCTTCAGACCTTGGAGACAACTCAAGTACTCGGGACATTCGTGTCTGAATCTGGATGACTTCCATGTTGGCAAGAGCTCAAACTCAGTCTGCTCAGAGTACCCGTAAGACTTGACTTGTTAGACACCTCTATCAGCCGGCACCTTCATTTGACATCCAGCCTAGAATGGAGGCTGTGGCCTGTACATTTAGCTGTTTAAAGCAAAGAACACTTTTGTCTTTAAGCTCTCTAATTCATCAGCACGGCCCTATGTCAAGACAAGCATTTTCTTTGCAAGACATTTTAAGAACATTATCCCACATGGTTTCTCCTCCCATTTCTCCTCTCCTCTCTCATCACTTTTTCTCCAACCTCTGCTAACATTCTCAAAGATGTTGTGTTTTTTTTCTAGATCACAATAAACCAAGGAAACGATCTGGGGGGCAAGCTGAGGGGACCGCCAAGAAGAATAGTGGCTACTTATGATTTTCTTCCCCTTGCTATAAATGATGGGGTTACTTACATCCTCTTCCAAAACCATTTTCAGCATTTGTCCAAAAAGTTCAGAAGATGACACTTAACGGTTTTATTGCTCCCCAGTGTTGTGTCTCTATTCATTCTACATACGTGCACCTTCAAGGTGCTCATGGTTATCCGTTGGATGTATATCTGACAAAACTGTACTAAATCAGTTCATGTCTAATTCATTGTGTGAGCTATTGTCTGTATTTAGAGCCATTAAAATTTGTTAGGGGAAATTACAAAGATTCTCTGAAGGGTGGTAGAGTGTGTAAGAAGGTTTTCAGAGTCCTTTTCTCTTTGGGGATTTTACCTTGGTTTTCATACGCATGTGTGTAGGAAGTGAGAAACAATTCCACGGGGGCATGCAAGAGGTGAAAAAAAGTTGTAGAGGCTATACAAAGTGGATCAGACCTTTAATGAGCATTTTCCTTACATCTGTCAACGTGTTTAGGTTTCTTGATACATTTAGTAGATATGACTCGATAGCATTCTTCCTTTAAAAAAAAAAAAACTATACTTGTAGGAAATGTTCTGATAGATCTTAAGAATTTAGATCTGTTACTATAGTGATTCAGTGTAGTACCTTAGAAATAATATCCTGGGTGAAAGCTAAAAGGATAATGTGTTAAGTGCCTTAAAGATAGCATCTATTGGCATCTTTTGTGGCATCTGTTATCATTACTAGCTCTATTTTTTAAAGTGGGTACAATCTATTTATACCTCTGTACCATTGAGTGATACCTGAGTAACAAACAACCCCAAAACTTTGTGGCTTAAAACACCAATCATTTATTATTTCTCATGAGTCTGTGAGCCAGCTATGCAGTTCTGCGGACCTGGGCCGGGCTCAGCTGATCTCAGATGGGCTTATTCATGTATCTGCATCCAGCCGGTAGGTAAACTGAGAGGCTTAGTGCTAGAGGATGGCCTACGCTACATGACTTGACTCTGCTCCGCATGATCTGTCAGCCCAGGCTTGTTTGTATGGAGGAAACAAGGGTTCCTCCAAAGAGTGAGTGGAAATTTGCAAGTCCTCTGGGGCCTCAGGTCAGAACTGGCATGTTATCACTTCAGCAAACACTTTAAACTAAAGAAGTCGTAAGGCCTGCCTAGATTCAAGGGGTGTGGAAATAGATCTTCCTTTTGGATGGTAAGAACTGCCGATTAAACTTCAAATAGAACGGATACAGGAAGGGATGGACAAACGGGGCCAGGTTTGCATCTCTAACACCAGACAATGAAAACTATAATAAAGCTTGTGAAATTTTCATATGCTGTTTTACATGGATTTTTTTTTTAAACCAAATGTCAAGGTACCTCAAGCTTGAGAGCTGTAGATAGGAGTCAAGGCAGCTTTTCAATTCAATTCAAGTGTATAAAGTTCCCTTTCTTAAGGCGGGTTCCTGTTTTTAAGGGGAAAAAAAAGATGTTTCTGAAAACACATCACTATAACTTAGCTTCTGTATACCATTTACAATACGCTTTTTTTTTTCCAGAGTTTTCTGAAATGTTTCATTTGTTGGGCTCTTGAGTAGTTGTTAGCTCTGCTGTAGCTACTGGCGGCCCGAATGTTTCTGACAAACGGACAAGGTGTAGGTTAGAGATGACCTTTTATAACTTGGATAGGAAGCTCAAAGTATGGCATGGTCTTTTACGTGGAAATGCAGAAGTTATATTTTATATCATCTTCTACATTCTGTTCATCTTGTCTTTTAAGTTGATGCCCACAAGACCTCAGTGTCCAGACCCGTGAAAGGACACAAGAGCAAGGAGAAGTGGATCTCCTACAGTTCGCTCTATTATGCAAGGGATGCTGAGTCAAAGGACTCCAGAATTCTGCAAGGCCATTTGAAGTACATTTGTGTCGTTGGCTTCAGAACATTTCAGAGGTTAAGGCCACTACACACGGCTGGGCCCAGTGACCCTTCAAAGAAGTCTTTCACTACATCTGCCTCTTCGATGTTACCACATCAGTGAAGGAGTGAAAATCCACATTTCAAACCTGTGTTCTTTTCAGCAGGAGGGAGTCTCAAGCATGGTCCTATTTCTAGATGTCTGTAGATTTCTTTTTTTTAATGTTTTTAATTTATTTTGAGAGAGAGAGAGAGAGAGAGAGCGCATGAGCATGAGCATGAGCAAGGGAAGGGCAGAGAGAGACGAAAACACAGAATCTGAAGCTGGCTCCAGGCTCTAAGCTGTCAGCCCAGAGCCCAATGCGGGGCTCGCACACGTGAACCGTGAGATCATGCCCTGAGCGGAAGTCGGCTGCTTAACCACCCAGGCGCCCCCTAGCGGTCTGCAGATTTCTGTGGGCAAAGGAATTGACAGGCAACTGTCAACCTCTTGAGTTAGCCAGGAAAGCACGTTCTCAGCACTGGAAATCCCACAGAGGAGTCCCCTAAGATGTGTCTACAACGTGTCGGCTTGGTAAAGAGGCCCAAGCATTTTAGCAACATCCATGACACTGAGTGCACAGGCCTCAAACAAGTGCATTATATATATATATATATATATATATATATATATATATATATATACATATATATATATACACACACACACACACACAGTATATTGAATGAATGATATATAAATATATTGAATGAATATGTTCGTGAGGCCAAGTCCGTACATATGCAATGTCATGAATGAAATAATTCCTGTCAAAGTATTCAGAAGCATTATGTGGGATTTGAAAAGGGTGCAACTTCTTTTCACCAAATATCAGTGAAGCGACTTAAGATGTGACCTATAAGACGTCAGTAAACTTCTGTGAATTAGATAAGAACTGTTTATTTTGTCCCATTTGACAGGATGATTTGTGACCCCAATTCTCACGCTGTCAGCAATTTTGATGGAAAAAGAAGAGCGTTGTTGCAGGTTTGCTGGGAGGGTTATTTTATTCCAATACACACTGATATGGAACAGTCTTCAAGCACAATGGCGAGTGAAGTTTTTTGGGTTTTTTTGTTTGTTTGTTTTTTTTTTCGCAAAAGTCATCAAGAACGAAGGCTGCCAAGCTCTTATGGTGTTACATCACTCAGAAACTATCTAGAGTTTCATCTGGACAAAATTTCTCTTGGCAAAAAAACCTTATACCTCTTGAAGACCTTTGAATATTCCCAAAGAGATGCACAAAAATTGGAATTCTTCCCTCATGACATTAGCGTGTACATAGCAGATGAGAACCAGAAGCCTGCTTTGCTCAGAGACAAGACCAATCTCTTTCAATTGTCGCCAATCCTTTTAAGACCTTCTTTTAAGTTATGAAAGAAATGTCAATAGTTCTGAAGTTGATGACATATTTTTCTCCTGCTCCTGGTCACAAATCAGCACGTCCTTTCAGAAGGTGGCTTCCTTCATCAAAGGATGCTCTGAGCACCATTCAAAACAATGCCTTAATGTTGCAACAAATCAGAATTATTTTTCAAATTTCAAGCATTTCCAAGGGACAATTCTTCTCATAGAGAAGACAATGTACAATTCTATATATTTGCAAGGTGGGAAGACATGTCAGATGGAAGCAGGTTCATTGGACTCTTCTCTCCGTTGTCAAGAACCTCACCTGTGAATAGTGCCTCACAACAGAGCTTTCAGTGATACAGTATGTGAGGTTTTTTTTCATGTTTATTTATTTTTGAGAGGCGGGGGGCAGAGAGAGAGGGGGAGACACAGAATCTGAAGCAGGCTCCAGGCTCTGAGCTGTCAGCACAGAGCCCAACACGGGGCTTGAACCCATGAACTGAAGATGGTGACCTGAGTCAAAGTTAGACACTTAACTAGAGTCACCCAGGCACGGGAATATGTAAGTTTCTTTCATATGTCTCGTTTCAACCCTTTCCAGTTGAGTTGATCAAATGGAAACAAAAGAGATGTCCACAAATACAATGTCAGGATATATTCTATTGAATTCCTATTAAAAGAAATTTATCACACATATTGTAACATCATTAATGAGATCTAAGGTGTAGAGTAGCTCCTCCTAGTGCACGAAGTTTGTTTGGATGTAAAGTTGTTTCCACGGCATGATTTGATAAAAAGTAATTTACTTCAAAAAAATAATTTTCACTGAAACAAGAAAAATATCAAAAGAAAAAAATATGTACTATAATTGAACATAGCTCTATTTAAGAACCTCTGGCCTAAGATGGGCCTTCTATTCTTTCATTATCTGGTATTTTTAAATTTTTTAAAGCAAAAAGGAATTATATTCTCATTTTAAGTAATCCCTCTCTCTGTATTCAGGGACAAAGAACCCACCCTCTATAAACTACAAGAAAAGAATAATCTTTTTATTTTAACCTGGCTGACATCCATATACTGGAAACTCTTCAGTCTTTTACTAACTAAAGCACACTATTAAGACCTTCCCAGAGGACTGCCTTACTAATTGATAACCACCACAATGACTGTGGTTCACAGAATTTATAAATGGCCAGTGAATCATCAAAAATATTGAATTGTGCGCAATGTATTTTTAGCTTGGAAACCCCGGTGATTTCAAAAACTCTGGCACTTCCCACCTGCTAATGTCTTAACCAGCCAGTGTGGCTTAACCCTCTCTCCTCCAACTAATACTTCTGGGAGAAAGCACTGAGTAACTACTAACCTCTTTGTTGACACCCCGCAGATACGTGTTCTGAAAACATATTGGCCCTGAGGCCCAATATGGAACACACTTTATCTCTCTAACCAAAACACACATATGACCATGTATAGAATTACACTAGCCATAAAACAGTTGCTACCATTAGTAAGTGAAATGCACTATAATGTGTTCTATTAAATACTAATCAATTACAGTATATCAATGCCTATCTTAACCCACTGAATGTATTTCATCAACCAAGAATGGGTTGCCACCTATAGTTCAGATAAGACCAGCTTAACCTCAAAAGAATGTGTTACTTTTCCTCCCTGAAATATTAATGGATTTACTTATTCAAATGTATCTCTAGAGTTTATCCTTTGAAAATGAGGAGGCTTTATTCTATTTTCTTGAAGATTTACAATTCTTAATTAACAGGAACATTCTACTATTCAGAACACATTATTCTTAGATAACCTTAATATAATAATTACTATCATTGCTAGGAGCTCTGTATATTTGTTTCGAATGTTCACAACAAGCATAACATGTAGAATGCATGATTACCATTTTGTATTTGAGGAAAGTAAGGCTCAAACAGGTGTAGTATCTTGCTGGATCCTATTGCCAGTAAGTGACAGTGACCCCAGGCATTGCCTACAGGTGCACATTTGCTTTCACTGTCCTGCCTCTGACATTGCCAGAGCCAAAACAGGCAAGTGCCATTTGCATAGGCAAATGCACAGAACAGATCTCCAAACCACAGGTTAAAGAATTAAGATGATGCCTTGCTTGTTTTTCTATTCATTTGTTCAAGGCACTTTTATTGAAAATTCTGTTAGGCACATTGATGATACATAGATAAAGAACACAAGGACCCTTCCACCAAAAAGCTAGAATCTTCTAGTTAAGTCCCATGGTGAAAAAGCCAGGCAAGTGACCTGGGAATGCAGAGAAAGATTGACTTGAGGATCAATTAGAATTCTGTACACATTTTTAAACATGACTTACAGCAGAAGGAGAGACATTTGGTCTTAGCCATAAAGGATACAAAAGATTTCAAAGGGTAAAAAAGAAGAATGAAGCTTATTTTAGGCTTACAGAGAGCTTGAGATAAAATGGGAAGTAAGGGAGTACATTGCACATTTGGGGCTCTGAGTGTTTAAACTCTGATACAGTTTAAACGCACGCGCGCACACACACACACACACACACACACATTTTACAAACTTCCCTTAAAAACTAGATTTTGACTCGACTTCTATCAGTTGTCCCAGGAAGGCCTACCCAATTTCCCTCATCCCAAAGAAAAAATATGAAAGATATGATAGACTAACTACCCTCAATCACTGCATATAAGAAAAGTCAAAGGCATACAACCAGAGAGAGCTGGGAGCAAAGAAAGGTGTCACCGCAGAGTGTCACCAGAGTACTGACAGCCTGCTGGCTATTACAGTGCTGGCCTCCTCCCTACAGCCATGCTCAGATCCACTGTGATCTCAAACCTTGGCTTGACCATTGAAATTGCACAGAATCATGAGCAGGCAAAGAAAAACAATAAAGCATCCAAGAAGGAATAAGGAACTAAGTGTAAGACAAAGCAGAGAAACAGATAACTCATGGTGAAATAAAACTGATACCTGGAAGATAACAACATTTAAAAGAAATAGATATGAGAAGACCAAAAGTGATTCAATCAGAGCATCTATAAGATATTTTACATACAAAAAGCATAAATGCTGAATTACACAAGCAATAGATGCACAGTAGTATTGGCAGATAAACAGATACAGAAATGGATGGAAGAGAATGCAGTACCCCAAAATAGACTCCCCCACAAATATGTTCAACTAACTTTTTGTTACGTTATTTATTTTATTTTATTTATTTTTTTTTTTGACAGAGAGACAGAGACAGCGCGAGTGGGGGAGGGTCAGAGAGAGAGGGACACAGAGAAACCCAAGCAGGCTCTGGGCTGCCAGTGAAGAGCTCAATGGGGCTTGAACTCATGGAACCAAGACCATGACCTGAGCCACAACCAAGAATCAGATGCTTAACTGACTGAGCCACCCAGGCCACCCCTCAACTAACTGTTGGAAAAATACCAAAGCAATTCAGTGAAGGGACAATAGCACTCTCAACAAGTTATCTGGTGGATTTAGACATCCATACTTTCTTTTTTTTTCATGATTATACATAACAATTAATGTAACCTGGATCATGGACTTAAATGTAAAACATAAAACAAGACTTATAGAAAAAACATAGAATAAAACTTTTGGGATCTAAGATTAGGTAAATGGTTCTTAGATTTGACACCAATATCAGAAGATATTAAAAAATTGGTAAATTTGTCCTCATCAAAATTAAAAACTTGCTCTATGAAAGACCCTGTTAAGAGTATGAAAAAGTAGACTGCAACGGGAGAGAAAGTTTGCAAAATACATATCTGACCAAGGATTAATCAAGGATATAAAGAATATAAAGGATATAAACCAAGGATATAAATAATATATAAAGAACTAGAACATACATAGAACTAGAATAAATACAGAACTGTCAAAACTTGATAGTAAAATAATCTTACAGGGGCACCTGGGTGGCTCAGTTAAATGTCTGACACTTGATATAGCTCAGGTCATGAACTCATGGACCCACAAATATATGATCAACTAATCTTTGACAAAGCAGGAAAGAATATCCAATGGAATAAAGACAGTCTCTTCAGCAAAAGGTGCTGGGAAAACTGGACAGCAACATGCCGAAAAATGGACCTGGACCACTTTCTTACACCATACACAAAAATAAACTCAAAATGGATGAAAGACTTAAATGTGAGACAGGAAACCATCAAAACCCTGGAGGAGAAAACAAGCAACAACCTCAGCTGCAGCAACTTCTTACTCGACATGTTTCTGAAGGCATGAGAAATAAAAGCAGAAATGAACTATTGGGACCTCATCAAGATAAAAAGCTTCTGCACAGCAAAGGAAACAATCAACAAAACTAAAGGCAACTGACAGAATGGGAGAAGATATTTGCAAATGACATACTGGATAAAGGGTTAGTATCCAAAATCTGTAAAGAACTTACCAAACTCAACACCCAAAAAACAAATAATCTGGTGAAGAGATGGGCAGAAGACATGAACAGACACTCCTCCAAAGAAGACATCCAGATGGCCAACTGACACATGAAAAGATGCTCATCATCACTCATCATCAGGGAAATACAAATCAAAACCACACTGAGATGTCACCTCACACTGGTCAGAGTGGCTAAAATTAACAACTCAGGAAACAACAGATGTTGGTGAAGATGTAGAGAAACGGGAACCCTCTTGCATTGTGGTAGGAATGCAAACTGTGCTGCCACTCTGGAAAACAGTGTAGAGGTTCCTCAAAAAATAAAAATAGAACTACCCTATGACCCAGCAATAGCACTAGTAGGAATTTATCCAAAGGATACAGGAGTGCTGATTCATATGGGCACGTGTACCCCGATGTTTATAGCAGCTTTTTCAACAATAGCTGAATTATGGAAAGAGCCTAAATGTCCATCAACTGATGAATGGATAAAGAAATTGTGGTTTATATATACAATGGAATACTACTGGGCAATGAGAAAGAATGGAATTCTGCCATTTACAACAACATGGATGGAACTGGAGGGTATTATGCTAAGTGCAATAAGTCAATCAGAGAAAAATGATATAATATATTTTCACTCATATTTGGAACTTGAGAAACTTAGCAGAAGACCATGGGGAAAGGGAAGGGGAATAGTCTCAAACGGAGAGGAAAGCAAGCCACAAGTGACTCTTAAATACAGAGAACAAACTGAGGTTTGATGGGGGGGTGGGGTAGGGGAAAATGGATGATGGGTATTGAGGAGGGCCCTTGTTAAAATGAGCACTGGGTGTTGTATGTAAGCGATGACTCACGGGAATCTACTCCCGAAACCAAGAGCACACTGTATACACTGTATGTTAGCTAACTTGACAATAAATTATATTAGAAAATAAAAATAAGAAATAAAAATAAAAATAAATGGCGATAACACCACATGCTGGGAAAAAAGACAGGAAAACTGGTTCACTCATGCGTTGCTTGGGGGAAGCCAAATGACACAGTCACTCACGAAAACAGTTGGGTTATATCTTTTTTTTTAATTTTTTTTAACGTTTATTTATTTTTGAGACAGAGAGAGACAGAGCATGAATGGGGGAGGGTCAGAGAGAGAGGAAGACACAGAATCTGAAACAGGCTCCAGGCTCTGAGCAGTCAGCACAGAGCCCAACGCGGGGCTCGAACTCATGGACCGCAAGATCGTGACCTGAGCCGAAGTCGGACACTCAACTGACTGAGCCACCCAGGCGCCCCAATATCTTTTAAAACTAAACTTGCAGCATCCCATGACCTAAAACTTCATGCCTGGACATTCATCCCAGAGAAAGGAATGTAGGTTTGCGTGCAAATCTGCACATGAAGGTTCTTAGCAGCTTTACTTATAATAGTCCCAAACTACTGGAAACAACCCAGATATCATTCAATGAGTGAATGGTTTAAAAAAATAGTCGTCTACCCACACCATAGAATGCCACTCAGAAATGAAAAGGAATGGAGTGTTGACAGGTGTAATAATTTGAGCACATCTCCACGGAACTATGCTAAGTGGAAAAAAAAAAAAAAGCCAAAAGGCACATACTGCTTGATTCTATTTGTGCAGCATTCTTGAAATGACAGAGTTTTACAAATAGAGAACAGATTAGGGAGGCCAGGAGTCAGGGACTTCGGAGAGGGGGTGCAGAGCAAGGGAGATGCGTGACTACAAAATCATATCCGGAAAAGCACAGCCAAACAAAGAAAGAATGATTAAATTTTAACTATTACACAAAGTGGCTATAAAGTCTGGAAACATAGGTGAATATACATAATGATAGATCCACATATGTAGGTTTATTGATATTGCAATACCTAATGAATTGAATGCCATTATAATAACGTGTTTTCCAGGCATTATGACTCTAGTGTTTTATAGCTCCGTTCTGTGGTTTTCTATGTCTTAATAGCAATGTACAGATATCATTGCCTGAACAACACTTGTTCACAGTGGAAAGGATGCATGCTCTAGTCTGAAATTTTCAGTAGGAGCCAAACAGCCTTTTAATTCACTATAAAGTCCCAAACCTAAGACTCAAAAGAAGCTATGTCATACCTCAGAGTATCAAGCTTGCTGATAAGAAGTGGGAACCAAGTAAAAACTCAGCCTGTCTTACCAAAGGTTTTAATTTGGTCTATTATTTACCATAACCAATCTGTTGTCTAATGACACTAACACAACTTAAAACTAAAGTTAAATCTGTAATAAAACCCTCTTCTTAAACTTTTTATGTTTTTACTGTTGCAAAAGGATCCCAAGTACCATGCTTTTCCATGGGTATCTTCAGAGTTAAACCCAAGTTCTAGTCTGCCAGCCATAGCTTCATTCCATTCTTACACGGAGGCGTAAGTGAACAATGACAGCGCTGTCGTGAGTGTAATGTTCAATCCATTTCGGTTTAAAGTAAATAATTGAAGGGGTGCCTGGGTGGCTCAGTCAGTTAAGCGGCTCAGGTCATGATCTCAAGGTCCATGAGTTCAAGCCCCGCATCGGGCTCTGTGCTGACAGCTCAGAGCCTGGAGCCTGCTTCTGATTCTGTGTCTCCCTCTCTCTCTGCCCCTCCCCCACTCGTGCTTTGTCTCTCTCTGTCTCTCAAAACTGAATAAACGTTAAAAAAAATTAAAAACAAAAAAAAAGGAAATAATTCACTAACCAGGTATGAACTTTATGAAGTCAGGCATTATTTTTTTAATGAAATGATACATCATATCCCTACCACCTAACACAATGTAATAAGAAGCTATTGAATAAAGGACTAATTGAAATAGTATACTTTTCAGCTGGACTAACTGTAGTGTAACAATCTTTATAAGTAGGAACAGCTACATGCCTTTCAAAAGGGATGAAAGACACAGAAAGAAACCGAAACAGATTAATTATGTGTGCTTTCATTTCTCTTTATTTTAGCAAACCAATTAATATAATAATTTAAAGCTAATGGATGATCTGCCATAAAGATGCTTACTATTTGGAAATTACAGAATTGGTAAACTAAAGAGTCTGTTCTCTCCACCTGAGTTAATTCTACTGTCTTTTTATCTTTGCTGCCCTCCTCTGGAATTTTTATATCACCTGGTTCTCTTTTCCAAAGGATATGCACTGTATTTATACTTGCCTTTAGAGTAAAACTCTAGAAGGAAATTTAAACTTTTTAGTTTCTATGTTGCAGTGCTTTTTTTCTTAAATCCAGTTTGATAATGACCTGGGGAAAATGACAGTGAAATAATTGCGGGTCATCTCTATGTTTCAGTCAGTGGTGCATTTGTGTTACTTTGTAGAACTTTCGATGCCGCCCTCTGTACAATCTAGGAGATGGCTTGTTATTTTGAAATATCTTCTGTAAGAATACCATTTGACTTTTTATTCTGCTATTAAGACATACATCCTTTAGGGTGCCTGAGTGGCTCAGTCGGTTAAGTGTTGGACTCTTGATTTTGGCTCTAGTAATGATCTCACGGTCGGGATCCAGTCCTGGGGATAGCATGGAGCCTGCTTTGGACTGTCTCTTTCTCTCTCTCTCTCTCTCTCTCTCTCTCTCTCTGCCACTGGTGTGTGCACACATGCACACACTCATGCTCTCTCTCTTTCAAAATAAGTAAATATTTAAAAAAGCAATACATCCCTTTCTTGCCATCTTTTACTTAATAATCACCTCTCTTTTCCTCAATCATTACGTCACTGGTACTGCATCACGTTATATGTATTACTCAAGGTTTTAACTATGACCGACAGATTCAAAAAGAGTTTAAATTTATAGTATTTATGCTCTGTCTGTGAATTTTCATGTAACTTTTCTGTATGCTTTCTGATCAGCCCAACTATGTTTCTCCATTGTACCCTATGAAACAAGCAAATATGTCTAAAGCACTTAGAATGGTGCTAGATACATAGTGTGGGCTTCAAGGTCCAGAGAAAACTCAATATAGTAACAATACTACTCAATTATTCCCCGAGAGTAGATTATATTCCACTCTCCCGTCTCCTTAACTCCATAACTATCTCCATAACTATCACAATCTTCTGTGTCCCTTAGATCAGTGCTTCTGAAATCTTAATATGCATATAATCTACTTGGGGCATCCTCCTACAGTGTGGATTCCCATCTGGGAAGGATTGGCGTTCTGCATGTCTAACAAGCTCCCAGGCAGGTGTTGCTGATGCTAATGGTCCAAGAAGAACACCGAGTGGCAGGCCCCAGATCAGTGGAGTTTAATAGAGGTATAATGTGAGCCAAGGGTGTAAGTATGGCTTTTCCAGTCACCACATTTTTAAAGAGCACAAAGAAACAGGAGAAATTGATTTAATTGTATATTTTATCACATTAGCCCATTATATCGCATGGCATCACGGATTACCCCATATCATTTTATGCATCAGAATACTATATTAACTCAACGTCTCCAATGTCTTATGGACATGTTGAGGTATGTAATCAATATATTGATTGGACATACTGAGGCATGTAATCAATATAAGAAGTCATTAAGATACTTTCACATTCTTCTTTGCATCCAAAATATTCAGAACCTAGTGTATATTTCACACTTACAGGACATCTCCATTGAGACAGATCACATTCTGGGTGCCTAGTGTCTGTATGTAGCCAGTGGCTACCCTACTGCACAGAGCAGCCCTAGACAGCAATGTTAGGGCTATATCATCAAAGCGAAGCGAGGGGTTAATCAACTTGGAGAGTATGCTGCCAAGTCCTAGTGGCAACTTCTAGTATCCACAGAAGACTAGAAAAGCTGTTGCTTTATGCCTTTATTCTTTGGTTTTCCTTGGTGCCCACAAACAAAAGAATAACCCATAAACTTCCTCCTGCTGAGGGAAGCAATATAATTTGTGGTAACATTTGTAACATTTGCTCCAACAAAGCAGGATTTTCTTAGGTGTTTATATGTAGTTCATCTTAACGAAACTGAATCCTCTTCGACCAAAGAACACTTCTCTACTGCTATTGGCCAACTAGGTCTGTTGATGTATCAACAACCTCACTTTTGCATGTCACAATTGGCTCCTAGCATTACGTTGTTGAGGGTGTTGCACAAACATGTGATTTCCTAGTGCTTTGACTCACTGATTGACAACTAGTCTGTGACCCCCGGGGCATTCACACACGGGATTCAGTACTGAGTAACATTATTATTATAAATATCGTTGTTCACAAACTCCACGACTTCCAATGTTTCCTGTTTTGTGTTCATTATTCACTTTGTTTGCTTGGGGGTTCAGTGAAATCAAACTGATACAGAAAGGGGTTTTCTTTGCCATTGTTTGTTATTTCTTTCAACATGGGAGATACTGTAGCTTGTTGGGCAATGGGAATAATGCAGCAGAAAAGAAAATATGGTGAATGAGGGGACAATCTTAAGAGGAATGTTTTGAGTCAGAAAGTAGATGTGAGTCCCAGTGCACCGGTGAGAGTACTGGCCTTTTGTAGGAGAATGGACAAATCACGTGTGGAAAAAGGACTAGACAGAATGCCACATTGATTTCAGACCGGGGCATGTGAAAATAAGTCTTTCTGGTTCCAAAGCCATTTCTAACAGCTGCCAGGAG
The DNA here is from genome assembly GCF_018350175.1 of Felis catus. NCBI lineage: Eukaryota > Metazoa > Chordata > Mammalia > Carnivora > Felidae > Felis > Felis catus. Next base: position 38,409,528 of record NC_058380.1, read on the forward strand.
TCTGTTCTTGGCTCTGTTTGGAATTCCTTTCTTCATTATCTCCATGGATCCAAATCCCATCCATTCTTTGAATACAGGTGTCACCTTTACTTCTTCCTGGGAAGAAGTCTTCCCCCACTTTCCCAGCTGGAATTAATCTTTCAGACCTCGAAGCCCGGTAACAATTGTACCTCGCCGATTCCCAACACAACTTACAGTCTTCTCACTTGTCCTGTAATTGTTTGGGTTCATAGCGTCTCTTCCTGAATGAATTGTTAACTATTCAATGTAGAGTGCCTGATTTATTTTGAAGTACCACAAGATCTACCTGAGCATCGCGGGCAACGTACAAATATGAATTAATGAAAGGGTCATTCTCAGCAAGCATTACATTTAACATCATGGCATATAGAGCCAAACGGGGATCAATTTAAAAGCTGACACAGTTTGACAGATTACTCTGGGTGATAACTGATCACCTGTCTTTAGGCGCTTGAAAAATCTACTCCTTGGTGTATGCTCATGAATGGATACATTAGCTATTGTGAAAGAGTTTCTCAGTCACTTCCTGCAAATAACAACTGCATCTTCATTTCTCAACTGGGGACGATTAAGTCCAGTCACTACCCTTTTGCAACTTGTTTTTCTTTTGAGGAAAAACGGTTGAGCCTCTAATTCCTAACCGTTCATTTAAATTGTCTGAACCGTTGCAGAGGCTGAATATAGAAAGTCATCTTTGTGGACTTTAGCCAATTGCAACATACAAAGGAATACCCCCCCCCCAACATGCTTAAAATAAACATGCAAAATAGTGAGTAGGATGCCTCCCATATACAAAATTCCTCTTCTTTTCTCACTTTTGCGGTAAAAGTGCATTCCAAAGCATTGAAGCGTTCTAGATATCAATTCCTAATATTTCTTCTCAAGGCCATTAATAGCTGCTTAATCATAAAAGTCCCTCTAAAAAGAGGAGATTGAAAGGGCGGGCCTACGCAGGCCAACTCCATCTTGTTCTGTGTCCTTCACCTTGACCACACCTCCTCCCCTTGAGTAACGCCCCCCCCTCACCTGCCTAACAGGACTCGGACCCTTCCCCAGCCAATCGGCTGAGGCCATAGCCATTACCTCACCAACTGCCCCTAGGCCCCAATAAAACCTTTGTCCTTTTGAAACTCGCTCTCTCTCCCCGGTATCTCACTGCTGCATCGGTGCAGGTAAGGGATTGAGCTCGAGCTAGCTTGAATAAAGGCTCTTTTGCTTTTGCATCGGACTCGGCTCCCTGGCGGTATTTGGGATCACGAATTCTGGGCATAACAGAGATAAGGTCCCAGTTCTGTTACACAACAAACAGGCATTTGGGGAAAAAGAAATCATGCCTGTCCATTACGTATTGGATTGATTCGGTGGGACACCACTTGAGGAAACACAGAACTGGCACCTGTAAAAAATGGAGACCACTATCGTCCACCCCTGTGTTACACAGAATCCTCTTTCAAAACAGCCATAAGTACGAAACAATAACAAGCATGAGTTGTCCCAAAGAGAGGTGTCTATATGTCCCCGGAAATCAGCTCTCTTAGAAGGCTATTTGCTGGTCGATTTTCTGTCTAAAGATAGGTACCAGCCTTTCAAGAGGACACTAAGCATACCATGTGATAAGAAAAGGGAAACGTATCCATACTCCCAGCAAGATAAAACCAAAACTAGAAGGTCTGAGCAGCAGAACGTGAAGTCAAAGAAGTGTTAGAAATGCAGTGAGATGGGAACAGTCCCTAAACAGGAAGAGGGCATGAGCCATGAAGCTGCCCAGAGATGTGAACCTTTCTTTATCTCTCGAAATTGTAATGAATTCTTTTTTTTTTCATCTTTTCAGCGTTTTATTTATTTTTGAGAGACAGACAGAGACAGAGTGTGAGCAGGGGAGGGGCAGAGAGACAGGGAAACACAGAATCCGAAGCAGGTTCCAGGCTCTGAGCTGTCAGCACACAGCCCATTGCAGGGCTCAGACTCAAAACCAGGAGATCATGACCTGAGCTCAGATCAAGAGTGGGACGCTCAACCAGCTGAGCCACTCAGGCACCCCTGTAATGAATTCTTAAAGACCTACTAGATTCACAGTACAGAATCTCTGGGAACCCCCATATACAAAGGGACTCTGTATCCATTTGCGAAATGTTTTCTGAGGGTCTCCCCCAAGCACTCATGAGAAAACTGGAGGCAGTACAGAGACCTGCATGCCTTCTTCAGTAACACAAGTGTGCAAGATGCGCCAAACAGTGGAACAGAGTGTCTGCAGAGACCCGTCCATCCTCCAGAAGCTCTGTGACTGTGAGGAAATGAGGGGCGGCCACCAGAGACAGGCAGGGAACCTCCTGTGCCCTGCACCCTTTTCAAAAACAAAGCAAACACCATCTGCCATTGGAGGTGGGGCAAGAAACTAGTCCATGTGTCACAGCTGCCCTTTCCTTGCCGTGAGGCGAGGCTGACTTCCTCTGGGACAGAACAGGAAATCCTTCCATCTCCATCCCAGACAAAGATCAGCTGCATCTGGGAATAAACAAACATCTCACTTGAGCGTAGAATTCTGACCTTTTCAAGGCGGTACTCAGCTGCCAAGCATGGAGGGAAAGAAACTTGCACCCAAGGTCTCCCACCAAACATGACAAGAGTTTAGCTAAGGCCCTGGGAAGAAGCAGGGCATTTGCACGCTCCAAGTGCAGCGAGAAACAGGCAGGAATGCTGAGAAAACCCTCCCCCGGAGGCTGAGGGGTACAGGACCTGCAGAAGATTGAGGATGCAGTAGGAGAAATGAGAGGTCGCTCTTGTTGAAATCATAAGACCTACACCAAATAAGAAGGAACACAGGTATGCGCTAGGGGAGGAGCGAGAGCTCCGAGATAGCGCCCTTCCACGTGGCAGGTGGGCGGGGCCTGCTGAAGGTGGGCGGTGCTGTGAAAACACCCTCCTCCAGGACCCCAAGCCCCACACGAGCCTTAGGTAGCGGCAGGTTAACAGTGGAGGATATCTATTTGCAGAAAGGTTGGACCTCAAGTCTTCCCTTACCAGGTACCAAAGTTAACCTAAGGTGGATCATCCACCTAAATGGAAGAGCTAAAACTAAAACTTCTAAACAAAAGCATAAATGACTTCTAAAATTCAAGAAGACAACAAACATCCCCAAGAAGATAGGACAATGGCAAATAAGCGCATAGAAGATGATCACCGTCTTTTATTATTGGGAAAATGCAAGTTTTAAAGCCACTTTGAGAGACTGCTACTACCAACCTCCAGAATTACTAACATAAAAAGTCCGATCATACCAAATTTTGGTAGGAATGTGGGAAAAACCGAAATTCTCATTGTCATTGTCATGCAACACGACAGCCATTTTGGAGAACAGTTTAGCATTTTTAAAATAAAGGTAAACATACATTTACTATATACCCAAAAGAAATGAAAGCATGAGGGCGCCTGGGTGGCTCAGTCGGTTAAGCGTCCAACTTCGGCTCAGGTCATTATCTCATGGTCCCTCAGTTCGAGCCCCATGTCGGGCTCTGTGCTGACAGCTCAGAGCCTGGAGCCTGCTTCAGATTCTGTGTCTCCCTCTCTCTCTGACCCTCCCCCGTTCATGCCCTGTCTCTCTCTGTCTCAAAAATAAATAAACATTAAAAAAAAAGAGAGAAAGAAATGAAAGCATGTGTTCACACAACAACCTATATGTGAATTGTTGTAGCAGCTTAAGCCAGAAATGCCCCAAACTGTAAACAATGCAAATGTCCTTTAACTGAATGTATACATTTGTCAAAACTTGTAAATGGACAATGTTTTGTAAGTAAGCTCCATCTACTTATTAAAAAAAAGAAAAAAAACAAAAACAAAAACAAAACCTGAGCCTGGGTGGCTCATTCGGTTGAGCATCAGACTCTTGATTTTTGGCTCAGGTCATGCTCTCACAGTTGTGAGATGGAGCCCTGCGTCAGGCTCCTTGTTGGACATAGAGTCTGCTTAAGGTTCTCTCTCCCTGTCTCTTAAAAAACAAAAAAGAAAGAAAAAGAAAAAAATTAAAAGCAATAATTAACCCTGTTCAATCAGGGTTATGAATCATTGCAATTGTCCAGTGCAAGGTGCTGCATTTGTACATGAGTAGAAGTTGCTGACTATCCAATTGTATCTGAATTTTCTTGGTCAAAACTTTTCATTGAAAATGGTGCATTCTGATTCCAAAACGTCTAGTTAACTCAAGGAAGCAAGTGTAACTTACATTACTTTTCCCAAAAGAGTTAACGAAGGAAATTGGCATTACAGGATGTGCGATGGCTTAGAAAAACTGTGGAAATTGAGTAAAAGGTTAAGCAGAGACACATTAGAATGGTTGATGGGGTTCTCAGAGAGAAATAATAAACAAAGTTTAGGATAGAAGTAAACTTCCTTCACTTTGTTCTTTCATATTATCCTGGATCAGAAAAATTCCACTCAGGCTAATTTGTGTGTGTGTGTGTGTGTGTGTGTCTGTCTTTAAAAAGGCTGTGCTTTTAATTCCTGTAAGATTCCTGAGACTAGAAGGAACAGTTGGCTCTAAAGAATATGTCTTTGACTTTATTTTAATTTATTAAAAAAAAGCGTACAACAGACACCAAAGGTAAGCTCTGACCCTTAGGCTGGCTGCCGCCCACAGAAGGGTTTGAGATAGGAAGAGGGGAGGAGCTCTCCCTTCTTGCTATGGTTCTCAGTGAGGAAGACACTTCAGCTTCTTCATTGAAAAAACACCTGAGTTTCTGCGAGCGTTGGTTCAAGCAGAACGCATTTATCTAGGGACATGACTGGACGGGATGTGACTGCCAACAAACGCGGAGGTGGCAGAATTTATTATGCGTGTCCTTTATTGTGAACTCCTTTTCGGTAGTACCCGACGGACTATAAATATCTCTCGCCATGAAATGCTGATTTGTGCTTGTACACGCTTTGCCACCTCCCAGAGTTAATTTCCAGTTCTCTAACACCCCTCCAATTTTTGTGCATCTCCGCTGTATTATTCTCTTTTGAAAATATCTTACCTGTTTTTCTTGCTGACTTTAATATAAATTAAGACTCTGAAATCAGTAGAGGTCCCTTCCAGCTCCATGGGCATAAGAAATAAACCATTTTGAAGTAAATATGTTCACTGAGCAGGTATCTAAATCAACCAAATTAGTAAGAGCAAATTTTTCTGAACAAAAGAGAGAGAGAGAGAGAGAACTCTCAAAAAAGTTTTTTTTTTAATTCTGAATCTATATAAAATACACTTTATTATATATGCTTGAAAAAAAATGATCACCCAAGAGAGATTTATTGATGTTTGCTGTTTTATTCAGGTCACACAGCTATTTTTTGTGATTGTCAAAACTAGTAAGTATATATGTGAATATATTTTGTAATATAATGTCTGTTTAATCACTAGATGTCTATTTGTGTTTCCTTTGTGCTTCTTTGACAGGCCCTAATTTTAGCATAGTATGAGTTTAAGAAGGAAAGGAACTTTCTGTATCAGAATTTATGTCTAGAAGTCATGACTAATAAATACCACCTCTCTTTATCAATGTCATCAGATGTTCTAAAGTGGCTTAAATGACTCTGACAACCTTGTCTTTTAACAAATCATGTATTAAGTGGGGCATTTAGCTCATCCATATATGGAAAATACTTCAATCACATTATACCCATTCTTTGAAATCAAACATCTTGGAGTTATTGATAAAAATATTTTTTTTTCAGGGGCTCCTGGGTGGCTCAGTCGGTTGAGCGTCCGACTTCAGCTCAGGTCATGATCTCACGGTTTGTGGGTTCGAGCCCCACATCGGGCTCTGTGCTGACAGCTCAGAGCCTGGAGCCTGCTTCCGATTCTGTGTCTCCCTCTCTCTCTGCCCCTCCCCCATTCATGCTCTGTCTCTCTCTGTCTCAAAAATAAATAAACATTAAAAAAAATTTAAAAAAAAAATTTTTTTTCAAAACAGATTAACTTCATGACATAGGACGGTAGTTTAAAAAGATTATGGTACATCCACAAAATAGAATCCTTACAAAAGGATTCTATAAGTCTTTAAAGGTATGGATGTATGCTCATGATGTATTGCAATGTGAGATGATCAGGTTACATAATAATATGTATAATAAACTACAATTTGGGGAGGAAAAATGCAGTGTGTGCCCTTGAGGAAACTTGGAGAAACAATATTTAAAAAAATAAATGCTAAGTTGTTAATAGTGGCCATAATTTGGTTGCATTCTGGGCAATAGTTTCTTCTTTTAATTATATTGTCTCATTTTTATGGGGAACATGAAATACTCATGTAATTTAAAATAAACATCTAAAACTCACTAAAATCTTCAAGTCAGATTCTTGGACAAAAGAAACTAACTGGAAACTAACATCTATTAAAATGAATACAGAAAGCCATATTTTTAATCTGTAAGTGTTATGTATATGCTGAATGACTTTTCAAAATAATGTCGTTCTGCATAACTGACTGCAAAGTCAAGAATGAATCAACAAAGACGCTGGTTTGAATAGCAAAGGTAGTTTAATGCATATATCAGCATAATAGAACTGTCCATAATTTTTCTGTGTAGTTTCACAGAAGTATTCACAGAATATTACCCATGAGTTGACTCGCTCCTCCTAATGACCCAATGTCTGTTGATTAAAAATAAGTTATCAATAAGTTATAAATCCTACTGTGAAATCAAAACCTATAAGGGAGAATGTCATAGGAATAATAGAAATAATAATAAAGCACTGGTTTAGTGCCTCGCCAAGCAATGTTCTAAATGTTTCACACATAAAACCTATTGACTCCTCAAAACACTATGATCTTATCCCAATTTTTAAATGAAGAAACTAAGACACATAGGAATTAAGTGATTTATCCAAATACAGCTCATTAGTGGTATAGAAGGATCCAAATGTAGGCAGCCGGTCTGTGATATTCTACTTATTAACAGAAATAATATCCACATGTGTACATAACTTGTATTTATATTAAAAGCTCTCATGGTGGATTGTCTATAATGGCAGACTCCCATCATGCAATCTCATGTATAGTTCCCCGAACCTTTCTCTCCGCCCAGAGTCACCCAAGGTGCTTATGGGGCTCAACTGTTCCAAGTGTAGATAATTTCCTGTGAGGTTTCCATGTAGCCTACAGTGTTCCTGGGTATTTTTCACTCTTAATAAGCTCTGAGCTACATTTGGCACGCTGCGGCTTAATGGAATCATGTTGACAAACAATAACTGGAAGAAAGCAGAAAATAGTGCCTCCCATATCTCTTCTGGAGAAGCTACCATAGATTGACCCTTCTAATTTTGTTTTGTTTTGTTTTGTTTTGGTCGTCTCACTGAACCTAGGAGGAGAGAAAAAAATAAGGTTCCACCATGGTCCCGCGTGTTAGGGTAAGTCTCGAACTTGGCTAACGGCTTCCCCTAGTGTAAAACTCAGTCTAATTTTACTGAGGTTCATATGCTACAATTCAAGACCTAGCCTGACGATTCAAATTGTTAGTGTGGTCAAATCTGGTATTGTTAAATCCAGGTAGCAACACTGATTTTAAAAAGTGGGCTACTTAAAAGGTTAAACAGCAACACAATTTATTAAAATATGTATCCTTTTCTCCGTGTGCGTGGGCGGCTCAGTTGTCTGTGTCTGACTTCAGCTCAGATCATGATCTCTCAGTTAGTGGGTTTGGGCCCCGCATCAGACTCTGTGCTGACAGCTCAGAGCCTGGAGCCTGCTTCGGATTCTGTGTCTGCCTCTCTCTCTGCCCCTCTCCTGCTCATGCTCTCTCTCTTTCTCTCTCTCTCTCTCTCTCTCTCTCTCTCTCTCTCTCTCTCAAAAATAACAAAACATGGAAAAAAGTCATTTAAAAAAATTAAAAATAAAATATGTATCCTTTTCTCATTGATCTCTTAACAGTTTTGTTTTAATCTTTGGGCAAAAAAAAATACGTTTAATAATAGCAGAAATGCAAAATAATTTTGCTAGTGCCTTTTAACCATTTAATTAATGGTTTTTAATGTCCTAGCACCAAATGTTTATAGTATCATTCAGCTAACGGGAATGACACTATAACATTCTGTGAATGTTCTGGAGGCAATAGTTGAGATGACAAACACCAGAGTCTCTACTCTTATTCTTAAATTTTCTGGCCATATACAAGTCGATTTTGTAGCTGATACAAATAGAAGAAAGAGTTGGGGAAATGTAGGAGCTCAGCCAAGCTCTCTCTGTTTCTATTTAACTCTGAACTTACGGCAACCAATTATTGATTCCGACTGTGCTCCCGTCACTAATTTCAATGAATCTAAACCTGAAGAAAAGTCTCAGGGTCAGAATTACTCGTCCTCTATAGGTAAAATGCAAAATCTCTGAGGCAAAAGATAGTGAATAAATCTTTTCGTCTGTGTCTCCTGCCTCCTCTGTGACTTCAATTCCACCCCCTTTCTCAAGGTCAGTATTCAAGGAAATACCTAGGTTTAGAGATATCACAAGAACCCTTTATGCCAATGCCTAGGTGACTTCAGCTTTTTTCTTCTTTTCCGCAAAAATGCATTTGAAGTCCTTAAATTCTTTGACAGGATCTCCCCTAGATGATTTAACGAATATGTTGATAAAACAGAATACTTATAGTTGAAAATCCTGTGGGATAAATAGAGAACAGATCAACTTTTTAAAAAGAAATGTGCTGTCTAAAGAATGTTTGAAATTTTCTCAATGACAAATACTCTTTGATCTTTTGGGTGGAAGAAACAGTCATTAAAAGGTGAAAGTAGGTCAATTCACATCCCTGTGATTCCCACTCTACTGACTCACTCTTATTCAGCTCGGGTAATGATTACAAATATGTGATAACCCAGAATCTCCACCTCCGAGCTGTGCATTTGTCCTAAGGCTATTGCTGAACAACAAAATTGCCTCAGGTGACTATGCCCCTGTGCATGAAATTATTTTCAACAGCCTGAAGCATAACAGAATGTTTTATGTGACAAGTTTAAGAAATGTTTCTTATCAGACGACACAGGAGTCACTTTTTACCTCTGGTGCCAATCTGAGCTGTCTGATTTGAATTTCTGAGAAGAAAACTTTCATCATACTTGCTCGGCCATTTCCAGAAACAGTGTCAAACTAATATATAAACAAAGTGGCTTTCTAAAGCATGAACACCATCCATTGAGTGGTGCCTTAGCTATTTATTTACTAGCTCCCTTGGGTTATTATCAACTTATGAAGAAATGCAGATTCAAACCTTGTCAAAGGAGGAGAACTGAACTGTGACACAGGCAGGTAGCTAATTCACATTGACTTTCTGTTAACTCCTGAAAGGTACTTGTTTGAAGCTCGACAATATTCAGAAATGTAGGAGCAGGATTTGGAAGAATCATTTTAAGTATTGACTGCTCTAGAATTCTATAGCGCCATTCTTCAGAAATCTCAGAGCATTTCCGAGTAAAAGCATGTTTAGACTAGAATAAAAATTGGGCTAATAGTTGGGAATTAGCAAAAACCCAAGGGCATGTATGCTATTTTTTTCTTATACTTTGCAGGCAGGTGATTTACCTCAGGGACTTTCAAGAAGACACTGGAAAGTCAGGGGCAAGGAGCATTTAAGAGAGCTCTACTGAGTTTCTTATGCTCCCAGTTATGATTGGTGTCAGCTACACTTTTTGAATCTTATCAACTTATCATGCATTTATTCAAATGTATACCAAAAAAATCTGCGAAGGGAGAAATCTGGTAACCTGGTTGTTTCATTAGTCAAAATTTTCCATAGAGAGTTGGCATACCAGCTCATGATAGTTAATATCATACTCTTGTGAGCTTTTCTAGAGGAAGGGAAGGTAGGAGAGAGGAAATAATGAAAGGGGAAAGAGACGACAACATAAAAATAAAAGGGAAAGTGGTGCATTGAGTTTACTGCTATCTATTAAGCTTGTGATTACAAATTTGAAACAGTATAAAACAGATTCACCTGTTTTCCTGGATGATTTTCACATTCAAAGTCTGAATTTGTTCTCTTTTTTCCCCTGCTTGTCCCTCTCTATGCAATATTTTTCATTGCTCACTGTATTGCATAAAATCTATATAGGTTTGGAAAGTTATGTGCAACCAAATGGCATAAAGGCATGAGACATGGTGGTCTTTCAAAGCTTGTGGAAGAATGTGGGCCAAGAACACGAACAAGGATGTAATAGCAGATACTCCACCTGATGAGCAGTGAGCAGACAGACCACACTGCAGCAGTGGAACCAGGAAGAAAAATGGTGGGGTATTATGTTCAGTAGATTCGAGACACCTTTTAGAGTACCTGGTCCCCCACGTGGATATTTAAACCCAAGACGATGTATTCGTTTTCCATTGCTGTTGTAAGAAATAACTACAAACATAGTGGCCTAAAACAACATCCATTAACATCAGAAGTTCACATATGGTGTGGCTCCACTGATTCATTTGCTTAGGGTCTCCAAGAGTGAAATTAGGGGTTCTCAAGGCTATTCTTTTCTGGAGACTCTGAGGATAAATCAATTTACAGGGTTTTATGTTGTTGGCTGAGTTCAGTTCCTTGCAGGAGTAGGATTAAGGTTACCATTCCTTGCTGGCTGTCAGGAGCCTATCTTTGCTCCTAGAGTATCCCTGCATTTCTTATGTCTTCCACCTGCCCCCCAACAATGGCAGGACAAGTCCTTCTCATACTTCAAGTTTTTGGACTCCTGCTTCTGCCATGTTCCTGTGAGTTGAGCCAGAGAAAGTTCTCTACTTTTATTTTTTTTAAGTTTATTTATTTATACTGAGATACAGACATACAGGGAGGGAGAGGGAGAGAGTCAGAGAGAAAATTTCAAGCAGACTCCGTGCTGTCAGCACAGAGCCAGATGCAGGGCTTGAACCCATGAACCCATGAGATCATGGCCTGAGCTGAAACCAATAGTAGGATGCTTATCCAACTGAGCCACCCAGCAGCTGTGAAAGTTCTCTACTTTTAAGAGCTCCTGTGATTAGAATGGGTTGACCCAGATGATCCAGGATAATCCCCTTATTTTAAAGTTCATAACCTTAATTCCGCATGCAAATTCCCTTTGCCATGTAGTATAACATATCCACAGGTTTCAGGGATTCGGTCATGGATGTCTTCGGAAAGCCATTATCTGGCCTACCTTATGCACTTTCTCAGATTCCCTTGGTTGACTCCTCTCTCTCTTCGTCAGTATCCTTCCCATTCAGATTACCCTTCCATGTTTGAACTAAAATGAAACACCACACCAAGGCCACCGACCTTAGGCTTCCTGAGTGACTACTGAGGACCCAAATGATATAACCTGAAATGTGAGGAAATGTGTTCCCTGTAGGGTGAATCTCTCTGGGGAGGTCCCCAGTGAAGGCTGATACAGCAGCTAATTGACTCCCTTAGTTCTCTCTCCAGTCCACTGTGAAGTAACAGCACAGTGAGGTATCACATCATATTGCTTTGCATCTTTATTAACTTCATATCCTTTTCTTCCTACATTTCCTCCACCCTTGCTTGTAACTCCTAAATAAAATGTTAGCCCTATAATCCTTGCCTAAGGCTCTACTTCCCAGAGGACATTGACAACTCTTTTTTTTTTTTTTTTTTTTTTTTTCCTATCCCTCCATAGAGGCAGACTCTAGTAAGGCAACGTTTGACCTACTGGCCAAAATTGACTGGAGGAAACTCGAGATAATACTTATGTCCCAGAAATTTATCACCCAGAAAATTAGGGTGATAAACACTAATCTCAGTCTCTGCTTGCACTCAAAATTGAGGTGACATAGACCACCATGTATACAGAAAAGCAGAGAAAGTTGGACAGCTCAGAAGGAAAAAAAAATCAGATTTATAGAGGAACAAAGATTACAGAACATGAGATCTCCAATGGATACGTTGAACGACAGACAAATAGAATTAATCCCTGCCTTTGTTCCTGATGAACTTGCAGTTTCTGTTTTCAAGCTCTCATGATGAGATCGCTTGTATTTTCACAAGAATTCCCTCTCCTGGCCTGAGACTAGTTTGAAATGTGGTTCTGCCACTTACAATTAAAGAGACTATTTCAGTTGTTGTGGCTATGTGACAAACCATCCCAAAGCCTAGTGGCATAAAACAACCGTCTTATCATACAGATTCTGTGGATCAGGAATTTGGACACAGGCATATTGGAAAACTTATCTCTTCTTCACAGGACCTGAGGCCTCAGCTGGGAAGACTTGAAAGATAGATGTGATTCAACAGCTGGAGGGTGACATCATCCGGAGGTGTTACCACACATATAGCTGGTGAATTTGGCTACTGGATGGGTTCTTCTCCAGAACATCTAAACATAGCCTTTCTATGTGATCTCTCTACATGAATTAGTAAGACTTCTTCACAGCAGGGCCTGAACACTCAAAAGAATAATGAACTACGTGGTATTTTTATGATCTAAACTTCAGGAGTGCCATGATTTCATTTCTCCTATAGTCTAAGGGCCAAAGTCATCACAAGGTCCACCCAGTTTCCAGGGCAGGGGACATAGACGGCCACCACTCCATGGGGGTGGGGGGGGAATGTCAATGTCCTGGTGTAAGAATAACATAAGGGGTGTGAGACCTTGTTACGGACAATTTTGGAAAATGCAGTTTGACACAGGACCTGACCCTGAGACAATAGGCAGTTTGGAGCAGATTCTGGAGGGTTCAGTGACAAGTGGAGGGTTTGGAGTTTATCATGGAGTCAGTAAAAAGTGGTGGTTTTTGAGCACAGAAGTGAGATGGGTACAGAATACTAGAATAAGGTGGCTAGATAGAAAGGATGAGAATTATAGTCTGATAAGGCTGTCTCAATAAAAACTAACCAGCGTTTTTATTGTCTAATGGCTAATCTATTATACTTTGAAGGCAAACCAGACTGACACTGTCATTACCTGTATCAAATGCATCCCCAGGGATCTTGTTTACTCTACCAATGTTGCTTCATTGCAGAGCTAAAAGCTAATGTGCCTGCATTTTACAATATGGGTGTGCAGAACAAATCCACAGTTACCATGGTTTATGGAATCAATGTAAAGCTGATATTGTTTTGTTCTATTGGAAAGGTGGTTTTCATTGTCTATCATTGCACTGGCTGCACATAAAGAAAGTCCTACGCCCTCTATTTTAGCTCTGTATTAAAGAGTTTCTAGGGGCACCTGGGGGGCTCAGTTGGTTGAGTGTCTGACTTCAGCTCAGATGGCAATCTCATGGTTCGTGAGTTCAAGCCCCACATCAGGCTCCCTGTTCTCAGCATGAAGCCCACTTCAGAACCTCTGTCCCTCTCTTTCTCTCTCTCTGTCTTTCCCCTCTGCTCTCTCTCTTCTTCAAAAATAAAAAAGAAACATTGAAAATAAATAAATAAATGTATAAACAAAGGAGCTCTATACACAGGAAGTTTTGGCTTGAGTGGGAATTTTTGTTATTGTCTTTCTCTTTGTTTTTGAGTTGTCAGTTAAGTGCAAATAGTTTTGCAGTTATTTATGTATTTTGTCTAATTGAGTGGAAAAAATTTGAACAATACGTGACATTCTCTCACACACACAGTCTGAGTATGATCTCAGATTTAGGATGAATGCTTAAAAGCGAGTAAGGAAAACAGTGAAGTAAATTATGAGGAAAGTCTTCATCAAAGAAAATAGCCCAAATCCTTCACTAGCAACATTACCTTTTCTTGTGTATAGAAATGTATAGAAATATACATTTTATCTGCCATCAACCTATTACATTGCATCCAGAGACATTGCATCCAGAGACTTTTGGAAGCATCTAGAAGAGTAACATGATTAAAGATACCATGAAGAATGTTTTCTTCATCCTAAAAATTGCCTGGTACATTTAGTTCATCCATTTCAAAAGCTGTTTACTTAGCTTTAAACTTACTAGAAACTTCTTTGCATAAGTCTTTGAATTGCTTGTGTCCAGGTTTTGCTTAATAAGAGGGCAGAGAGATATATTCAAGCCTTTTTTTTTTTCTTTTCTTTTTCAAACAACCATCTTAAAATAGCACAGGGAATGGTTCTGGAATAAAACAAAGGTTAACTGTACCTTGGATTTTCCTATTCAGTACAGTACTTATATAAAAAGAGACCTATTGTTTTATGAAACGATACTGGTTAGATGGGCTACATGGAAGTAATATTTCATTTCTTAAAATAACTTCGGCTTTCACAAGGGTTCCAGTTTCGTATGCGTAATGTGCTTTACACTGGGGAAATCTGCCATTTCCATAGGACTGAACTGCAAGGTGTTCGCTTCCTAAGCCAAGGCAGGGCATGTTTCGTAGGGTAAGCATACAGGAGAATAGTACACCCTATTTGTTTCATACGTTCAAATATTATCTTTTACCTTCCACGTGTTTCACATTTCTGAAAGTCTGAGATAGTATCTATTCTTTGTGAAAGCATTAAATCAGGACTTACTGAACGGTTGGTTTGCATACAGCAAGAAATATCTAAGCTTATCCCAGTCTACTACAATGGCTATTCAGTATGTCTCTACCATCTCGTTGTTAAACTTTCTGATGACTTGGACAAAACTTGCAAGTGCTGGGGCACCTAGGTAGCTCAGGTTTTTGAGGGTCTGACTTTGGCTCAGGTCATGATCTTGTGGTTCCTGAGTTCCAGCCCCACCTTGGGCTCCTTGCTGTCGGCCTGTCAGCGCTTAACCGCCTTCAGATGCCCTGCCCCCCTCTCTCTGCCCCTCCTGCACTGGGATCTCCCCAAAATGATTAAATATTAAAAAAAAAACAACTTTCAAGTGCATATCAGGTCACTATATGCACGATCTTTAAGAGCCACATTGGGAAATGTAGGTGAAATCCTTAGTTATGACAGCAAGAATCAAAATATTTGATTCCCCTTGAGCAGACTGACTGAGATTCATTAAATCACAAAGTAAGAAGTTAAATTGTAAATAAGAATATTGGTATTTTCTCATTGTATGTTTATTGCTAAGAATCTGTCTAGCATGTAACATATGGCCCCAGATTCTATGCCATTGCTTGAGTTTTCCACCTGTAATTCCTTAAAGCTGATGGATTTCTTGGAATTGTTTTTTAAATGGGGAAGACAAATAAACAAGCCATGGCTTGCAATGCAATGGCAGCATGACCTGTGGGAAAAGCTTAGCTGTCTTCATCCAATGATTCCCCTTCCTTGCTAGGTAATCAGAGGCAAATTGCTTACTCTTGCCAAGACCCACTTTTCTCAGATAAAGTAAGAGTGTGATATAATCTCCCACCCCATTGAAGAGTGAGTGTGGAAATTAAGTAGTTCCTCCTTGGGGTGGCTCAGTCGGGTAAGCCTGGGACTCTTGATTTTGGCTCAGGTCATGATCTTACTCAGGGCCTGAGTTCGAGCCCTGCTTGGGAGTCTCTCTCTGCCCCCGTCCCATTCACGCACTCTCTAAATAAACAAATAAACTTTAAGTAGTCTCTCCCTGCATATACAGTGCCTAGCACAGTGCCTGGGTGCTAACAGGTATTCAGTAAATGATATCCGTGATTGTGTGTGTGATCATGACTGTGTTTACCATGAAGAGATTTTATTCATTCACTTCAGAAGCTTACAGATATCTACTTTCTAGGTGATGGGATAATACCCTTATGGAGCTTACATTCCAGAAAGCAAGACAGAAAATAAAAAGATAAATAATCCAAAAGGATGAGTTGGGTTTTGGTTTTGTTTTTTTCTGCCTTAAGAATGAGGTCTGAGGCCACAGTAAAATAACATGGCTGCCTTCCAGCCTCAGCTATAGAACCGCGGCTTTCTTCCACCTCAGACCAGAAGATTGTGCAATTTTTCAATTTGTGAAGAGGCACCATGTGTAAAACTGTGGGAATGACGCACACAGTGTGGGTTCCTGAGACAGAAACAAAAGACACTGCCACGCTAAGACACACTCTAAGGGCGCATGCGTGAAACACGCCAAAAGTTCAGTCACCGTGACAAGAGGCCAACTGGAAACAGAGAAGCCACACCGACCAGCCTGCCAGAAGTGTGGGACAGATGTTTATCTCAGAACAGATGGAAATAAAGACTGGCAGCTCCTCGTGTTCTCAGACAGTCGTTGTTCCTCTGGGCATTTGGGTGCAGCGCCATATGAACAGACAACTAGAGAATACAGATGCCGGGTGAACAGGTGGCTTTCTTGTCTGTGAGTTCAAAAGGTGAAGACATCCCTGCCTTCAGAGCTCCGTGGGTTGCACCCTTCTCCACACCTTACAGATATTCCCACATTCGTGTATTAAAATGCCCAGTCTTCTCCAATTTCATTCAAGGCCAGGGTCTGTTTCTAGGTTCATTTTTCACCTGCTTTCATCAGGGCAGAGGATGGGGGGAATACAGGTATAGGCAAAGGTCATAATATTAATGCTGGGATCATGGAACACTGGGTGGGTTTGGGGATGATGCCCTCACTGGCTGGCCTCCTCTAACACTTTCTCAGCTTGCGTATATCCCTGGCCACTTACGACTAGGGGGGACCTGCAGGCAGGACCCTCTAGATGGCTCGGACGCCCACAGCATCTTTGCTACACCAGATAGGGATCTACAGTTTACTCTGAGTCCCTCTCTCTTCCTATGTATCCATGTCAGCCAGCTACCCCCTCTCTAGATAAAAGCAGGTACCAATTTAAACCATGTTCCCAACTTCCTACAGACACATATCGGGTTCTCTTGCAAGAATTCTCTCACCCAGTGGCTTCACAAAGACTGGACTATGAGTAGCTAAAGTTCATTCCTTCCCATCTGGCATGGAGAAGTCAGATTCTACTTTTTACCAGCACCTGCATTTTCTACATTTGACTCCCTCAGAGCTTCCCTGAGTTTGCCCTGAATGGGAATAGGGATCAGGTAAACAGCCTCTTCCATTCCCTACCCTGTCAAGGAAAAGAGAAAAACCAAAGCTCTCTTTTCTTCTAAGGACCGTTCCTTTCAAGGAACCCTTCTCTTGGATTTCTGGAAGTAGACCATTGTCCCTGGACCAGTTCTTATTAATAAGTCCTGGATGCATGGATCTAGCAGCTAGCTATTCTAGAATATGGACATATTACCATCTATGAACCTAAATTTGAGATTTAGCTGAAATTCTACAATAGTAGAAAAATCCCATTCCCTATCCTACTATGTATTCATATTATAAAGTTTACTTGAATTATACTCTAAATTGAGATACCAGTCAAGGATTCTAAAGGTGGAACGCTAACACAGAATTCCACAAGACTTACCTGGCACCAATTTTTCTTTAAAAAGGACTTTGTCTGAATAAAGATCTGTTTGCACTCTATCTCTTCTCTTGGCAATGAGTTCCCATTTCCTTCTGTCATTATTTGTAACATCAGACTTTCATCTTTAAGAGAGATAGAGAAAGGAGAGACCCTTGGGGGAAAGGTGGGGAAAGAAAAAGATGAGGAAGTTTGTGAATGAGAGATTCAGAATTTTTAGATGATAATTTTAGCTTCTTATTCTGAATTCTTCATGCCACGTTTCCCCCAAAGGGAAACAAAAAATAGCACCTGATATATGATGTTTCCTACTTTTCATGACATGACCTACATCTTTCAATGGATGTGTGCCTGTAGGAGTATTTTGAGAACAACATATGTGAATTTATCCCGAATAACAGCAAAAATAATCTTCTCAGAAGCCATATCATTCTATTCTGAATATGGCAGGTTGTTCCCAGCTGAGCTCGAGTGGCTCTGAGATGTGGAGCCTGGCTGACTGCTGACTGGTTAGGATGACGGCCCTCAGGCATCTATTTGCAGGAGTTGATAAGCCTGGGGACAAGGGAACCTTCAAAGGTTTGCACTAGGTGCCTGGAGACTTTCAAAATACATAAAACCAAAGGATAAACAGCATCAAGGTCCCATCCTAGTGGCTAGATCAGATCCCCATGCGAGAGGCCTGCATTTCCTAGAGGATTTTCCTAACCAGTTTGTAGTTTCCTTAATCCCCCGCTAACCTTGAATTGAAAACATGCTCACTTTATTATTGGTCTTCCAAAACAGGTATGCTCTGCATTTGAGTTTATCAAATAAAATTCAAAGTTTCTTTACTTGAGCTGATTTCACCCTCTATGGTTAACTGCAGTGTATTTAAAACAACAAAAAAAGAGTCTCTGTGTCCTCGATTATGAGATGTGGACAGTAGCTTGTTAAGACTTTTACCCTATCAATACCCCAGGGCTCTGAAATACCTTTTTCACTCGTCGTATGAACAAGGTTTTAAATCAGGAAAACTCAAGTGGCACCTGAGCGGCTCAATTGGTTCAGTATCGGACTCTCGATTTTGGCTCAGGTCATGATTTTAAAGTTTCTGAGATTGAGCCCCGTGTTGGGATCCAGAATTAATAGATACACTTTAAAGCAGGAAAACTCAAAGTGTTAAACACCTGATCAGTGGCAGCATCTGTTTTCCTCAACAAGCAGTAACATTGGTTATAGGACTTAGGAAACTATAAATCCACGTCTAAGAGCAATCTCTGTATATGTTGCAACAATGTCAAGTAGCCCCAACATCCTCGGACCCCCCAAACATGAGGTAAAATCACTGAAACTAGGGAATAATAAAAATCACTACCTAATCTCACTAGCCTTCCCTTGCCCAACTGCACCACCTCTGCTACTCCTGTGATCCCTATTCCTGACAGTCTCATTTCTTCTTGTAACAGCTTGTAACAGCCATCTTATTTTTTCCAATGTAGGCTTTTCCCCCACAACGTAGCAAAAATACGCTCAGTGAGAACTCCCAAGGTTTACATTTTATGGCCTCAACCACACAGAGAAAGATTTGACCAACTATCTCTTGAGCCAAAGTGTTAAGTCTCAATACACAGACTCATTGGCTCAGTCAGGGGGGCAACCAATCCCTGAGCCAATTAGCTGTAGTCTGGGAGCCGGCTACCCTGACACAGGCTGCTTCTCTTTCTTGTGGTAGCCTGGGGACTACAAGAGCTCTTTCCTAGTGGGAAATTAAGAGCTTAAGTTGCCCTTCTTTCATTCATGCACCTATTATTTGCCAGCATTGTACAAAATTTGGGGGATACAGCCATTCATAAGGATAGTTCTTGTCTAACAAAACTTAAGTGTTAGGGTGGAGAATGATAATTAGACCAGAAAGAAAAATTAGTAGAATAACAGCTATCATGGACACATTAAAAAAAAAATCATGCACCACGCTAAACACTTTATAAACATCGCCTGCTCTAACTTCCGTAAAACAGTAGGATCACTTTACAACGGAAGAAAACTAAGCCTTAGCCTGATGCAGCTTATCCCAAGTCACACAGCTAAGAAAGCACAGATTTGAGATTTTGAGAGAGGTCTGCCTGATAACACAATCTACACCTTTCTAGACCAGGTTACACTCTAAATGCTATTCTGATAGAAGAAGCACACAGGAACACATAACAAGAACTTCCATGGTCAGAGGAAGGGTCTCAGGGGAACAAAAGTATAAACTGAAAGCTTAATGATGCATATGATTTATCTAACTAAAAAGGAGGTCGTGTGTTCTAGACAAAAACAATGACATAAGCAAAGAAATGGGAAAGGAGTTGGTGATGCTTGAGGAAATGAAAGACCTACGATTCTGCTGAAGCTCAGGAATGGGAAAGTATTGTCAACAGAAAAGCTAGTAGACAAGTCCTCCCCATTGGTGCAGGTATGAATAGGTCATTCCTGTTTATTGCTTACTAGTATTGCATTCTTTGGATGTACCACAATTTGTTTATCCACTCACCTGTTGATGGCATTTGGGTTTTTTCTGGTTTACAAATAAATTCACTATGAAACATTTGCATGTTCATGTGTTATTGTATAAGCATCTTTTATTTCTCTTTGGATAAACACCTAGGAATGGAACAGCCAGATCACATGGTTGTGAATGTGTAACTTTATAAGAAATTACCAAATTATTTTCCAAAGTGGTTGTACCATTTTATATTCTTGCTGTACTATCTAGCATGTCCTTACTGTTTTAATTTGTGTTTCCCAAAAAGTACCGAACATCTTTTTATGTGGTTATTTGCCATTCTTGTATCTTCTGTGATGAAGTGTGCTTTTTTTTGTTTCAAATCATTTCCCATTTTTAAAATTAGATTGTTTGCTTTCTTATTATTGAGTTTTGAGAATTCTTTCTGTAGCTCAAGTCCTTCACAAATGTGTGATTTGCAAATATTTTCTCCTTATTTGTGTCTTTTCATTCTCTTGACAGTGTCTTTTGAAGAGCAGAAGTCCTTAATTTTACAAAATCTAATTTATTGCTTCCTTTTGTGAATCATGTTTCTAGTATCCTATCTAAAAACTCTATTTTTTTAATTTTTATTAAGTTTTAGTTTTTTGTTTTTTTTGTTTTTTTTTTTTTAGAGAGAGAGAGAGCATTCATGCAAGTGGGGGAGGGCAGAGGGACAAGAAGAGAGAGAATCCCAAGCAGGCTCCACACCCAATGTCCTAGAGCCTGACATAGGGTTTGATCCTACAATTGTTAGACCATGACCTGAGCAGAAATCAAGAGTAGGACACTCAACCAACTCAGCCACCCAGTTCCTTCTAAAAATACTTTACCTAACCCCAAGGTCACAAAAATTTTCTCATGGGTTTTATTTTATAAGTTACATAGCTTTAAGTTTTACATTTAGGTCTGCAATCCATTTCAGATTCATTTTTGAGTCATATGGAAATTCTAAGGCCCTAGAATAGCCAAAGAACTCGGTAAGAAAAACAAAGTCAGAGTCCTGCCTGAGGCCAAGAGTTATGCTACAACTATGGTAGTCAAAAGAATGTAGTATTGGTCTAATGAGAGACAAATGTATCAATAGAACAGAACAAAAAGTCCAGAAGCAGACTCATTCCTGTATGGTCAATTGATAGTCTTATTTTCTTTCCTTTTTTAATCCATTATATTTGTTACTTTTTTTAAATTATCGAAGTATAATTGACATATAATGTGATATTAGTTTCAGGTGTACAACATATTGATTTGACAACTCTATACATTGCTCAGTGCTCATCATGGTAAATATAGTCATTATCTGTCACCATTCAAGTTTAAAACACTATTATTGACTCTATTCCCTGTGCTGTACCTTTAATCTCATGACTTATTTGATTTTCAACAAAGGTACATAGGCAAGTTAGTGGAAAAAGATAATCTTTTTTAAAAAAATCATGTTGGGACAATTGGATATCTATATATAAAAAATAAAAACAGAGAACAAACTGAGGGTTACTGGAAGGGGAATGGGGGGGATGGGTTCAATGGGTGATGGGCACCAAAGAGGGCATGTGTTGGGATGAGCACTGGGTGTCATATGTAAGAGAAGAATCACTGGCTTCTACTCGTGAAGACAAGACTACACTATATATTATCTAACTTGAATGTAAAGAAAAAAATACAAATAATAAATAAACAAATAAATAAATAAATAAATTCCGATCTATGCCTCATGCCATCTAAATTGGCTATAATTATTAACAACACAGTTAAAATAGTTAACCAAAAAGTAACTAATATAATCTTGGTTAATACCACAGATACACTAGTATGACAAACACTGTCAGGAATAAAACTACATCTCTATGAGACTAAAAATACCAGAAGGGGGAAAAGGTTTCACTGAAATAAGAACATCATATACATGGTACATAGATAAAAACAGTAACACAGAAAAAGCAGGTGCAAAATGAAAAAGTTTTAAATTAGATCAAAGGACCTTAGAAAGGATGTGTCATCATTTTGGAAAAGAATATTTTCTTATTCCAGTTGTTCCCAAGCCTATTTTTAGTCATGGAACCCTTTCTTCAAATCTTAAGCAGACATAAAAACAAATAACTCTGATTGAAGCCAGGGTGAGGGGCCAAGAACCACATTAGCTTACCACTTCCCATCCTCATCTTTCTGTACTTACATGTAAACATCTATCACTGAGGTCTCTAGAACACTTTAGGGAGACCTCAGTTCAAACACGAGGTTCTTTGTGTGGATGGGGGAGAATCTCTCTAGGGAGAGTAGAATTGTGGATCATTCGTAGGCATATATTCAGCTTTATTACATGTGTATATACACTTTCCTGTAGCTGCCATATCAAAGTACCTGAGACTGGGTGCCTTAGAGCAACAGAAATGCACTTAGTTCTAGAAGGCTAGCAATCCAAAATCAAGGTGTTGGCAGAGCCATGCTCTCAACATTTCTTGCCCCAGACATTCCTTAGTTTGCAACAGCATTTCAACCTCAACCTCTGCTTCCATATTCACAGTATTCTCTCTGTGTTTTTGCATGGATGTCTTCTTATAAGGACATCGGTCACATTGGACTTGGGGCCCACCTTACTCAAGTATGACATTTAAATAATTACACCTATAATGACCTTATTTCCAAATAAGGTCACATTCTAAGCTACCAGGGGTAAAGACTTCAATATATCTTTGCAGGTGTGTCTGTCGGGGGTTGAGGGGCAGTGGGGCAGGGTACAATTCAACCCATAACACCAAATAATCCCAAATTATTCTTCGAATCGTTTATGCCAGTGTTGACTTCCAGTAACAATGTATTAGAATTCACTTTTACCCACATGTTAAGCGTTATCAAATTTTATAACTACGTCTAATTTTATAGCTACAAAATAGTACTTCCCTGTTGCATTCTCCTGACTACTAATGAAATTAAGCACCTTGTTACATGTGTAATGAGCATCCTGGCTTCTTCTTTTGTGAATTGCTTGTTCACGGGCTTCTCCTACTTTTCTATTGGGTTGTCATTTTTTATTGATTTTTCGAGGGTCTTTACAGTTTTGGGGTATTAATGGTGACTACCTAAATGTCTGCTGCATTTTACATGTTTAACTATTAAAACTTACTCCTTAGGGGCGCCTGGGTGGCGCAGTCGGTTAAGCGTCCGACTTCAGCCAGGTCATGATCTCGCGGTCCGGGAGTTCGAGCCCCACGTCAGGCTCTGGGCTGATGGCTCGGAGCCTGGAGCCTGTTTCCGATTCTGTGTCTCCCTCTCTCTCTGCCCCTCCCCCGTTCATGCTCTGTCTCTCTCTGTCCCAAAAATAAATAAAAACGTTGAAAAAAAATTTTGAAAAAAAAAAAAAAAACTTACTCCTTAAAGTAACTAACTCTCTTAACCTAAAACACACAGAAATAACAAGTTGGAGATGGAGGAGTAATACCTAGTGTTTGTCAACTATAATGGGAGCATGAGCATGGAATTGGTTCACCGTTACACACACGTACACACAAACATCTTTACGCTGATTAATTATTCTTACTCCCAAGATAAAATTGTGACTTGTAGACAAGTAGAAAATCTACACATGGTGCCACATCCCTTAGCAGAGAACCCAGAGGGATTTTCCATGGCTTAAAATAAGATTGGGGGGGAGGGGCAAAGACAAGCTCAATAACTGGTTTCAACAATTTCCCCTCTTCTTCATACAAAACATTACTGAAAGCTAATGAAACAACATAGGTGTCATTAGGCCTGGAAGTAAATTCATACTATTTTAAGTCAAGCAAAATTCTCTCCAGTTTTTTCTAAACACAAATTTTTATTTGTCTACTTCCTTATTTGGTAGGCCAGCATGGTAGTCAGAATAAATTGTGGGTTATACTACAGCAACAAATTAACTCTGATATCTAACTGTCTTAAAACAATGGAGACTTATTTCTTTTTTAATTCTGAATGTTTGGTGCAAGAGTACTTTGCTCTACTCCACGAAGTCTCCAGCTGATGGAAACTCACAATCAGAATGTCGTTTCAGAACTCCTTTCAGAGGACAGTAGAAACAGTAGAAAAGCACACAGAGGCTTTTCTGCTTACATTTCAGGGAAAGAACTAGTCAATGGCCCCCCTTAATGGCATGGGTTCTGGCAAGGGTGATCTCTCTGATGCCCAGGAAGAAGAGAGAACTGGATATTGGTAAGCATTATAATGTCTACCAGAACTAATATACTTTATTTTGCAATGGTGGTATTTATTTTTTCTTGTGTAGGATAGTTTCTGTGGAATTGGGTCATACATTTTTTTATCTCATGCAACCCAAACTTGTCTCAAAATCGTTGGGAATTTCCACGTATAATGTTACGTTGGCACTTTTTAATCTAAGCATAGTACTTACTAAATTCATTTCTGGGAACCATCAACTTAATATAGTAAGGATATAGCTGACAGATAGGAACACAGAGCAGTCCTGGAAGGTAGCAGGTGGGGAAAGATCCACGGCTATAGCCTCTGTGAGCTCACCTCTTACAGAATTTCCACTCTCAACGTTCCAACAAAACAGGAGTTTCTCAGCTTTGAGATTAGAAAGTAATGCATTCTAATTTATTATGAATTAGAACACTATCCCTCCCCCACTGATGTTGGCCGGGTGCATTTGATTTTACTTCTCAATATATAGCTTTCTCTCCTTTCCTGTCAACAAGAAGCAATTGATCAGCCACAGGAAAAACTGAGATAACCCCAAATATACATGGGGTGGGAAAAGTCAAGTTCAGGTTTTCATAATGTCAAAGGTGCATTTTCACACCTTGGGGGAAAAACAAATGAGGATAAGGCTAAAATATTTTTTTTTTAAATATCTGACTTTTGATGTGTTCTGTAAATTTTGGAATATATTTGCTTTGCCTTATATAATTGGAGAGGTTTGACAGAAATACCTTTATCACTGGACACACGGATCATTGTTCCAGGCCTGCCACCTTCTGAGGGATACAGCACTTTGATTTCAATATCTGTCTTTCATAAAATATTTTTAACATGAAGAGGGAGTAAGATATAATGTATTAATCATGTACTAATAAGCCTTGTCACATGAAATTTTAAAATATTCTTAGTTTAGACTAATTGACTTGGCCCAGTTCTAATACCATCATTGCCACAATATCTTAGAACTCACTAGAAGAAAGTATATGTTCATTCCGCTGTTAGTTCTTGCCATTTGTTTAACCAATCTATTTAATAAGGATTTATTTCGAGAGCGGGGCACCTGGGTGGCTCAGTTGGTTAAGGGGCCAACTTTAGCTCAGGTCATGATCTCACGGTTCGTGAGTTCGATCCCCGCGTCGGGCTCTGTGCTGACAGCTCACAGCCTGGAGCCTGCTTCGGATTCTGTGTCTCCCTCTCTCTCTCTGCCCATCCCTTGTTCACACTCTGTTCCTCTTTCTCTCAAAAATAAATAAACATGAAAAAATCCTTTTTTTTTTTTAGTGAATTAAGTACTTGATTTTATCATCTATTTGATTTTGAACTACCTGAAACAGAAAGTATATTTTATTTCATGCTAAGAAAAACCCTGTATATTATCACAAGCCCAGTGGCTTAAACCATCGGAAATCAATTCCCTCAAAGTTCGGGAGGCTAGACATCTGAAATAGTTTCAGAGGCATAATCAAACTGTCAGCAGAGCCACACTTCCACCGGAGACCCTAGGAGAGAATTTGTTCCTTGAGGCTTCCTCCTTCTGTAGCTGTCAGCATTTTTTGGACTCATGGCCACATCACTCCAATCTCTGCCTTCATACCTCATTCCCTTCCCTGTGTGTCAAATTTCCCTCTGTAGCAATCTCAGAAGCATGCTTATGTTGGCATTTAGGATCTATCCAGATAACCCATGATGATCTCTCCATCTCGAGATTCTCATCAAATCCATAAAGCCACTTTATCCAAATAAGGTAGCATATACATACCTAATTCCAGGAATTAGGTCTTGGACATATCTTCAGGAGCTTTATTAGCCTCCCACATACCCAACCCTTGCCCAGCTGGGAACACCATCATTGGAACATAATACACACTGAGGAACATCTTAGGAGCAGTATCTGTCAGTTTCTCTGTCTGTCTGGTTGCAATGCCTCTTATTTCTAGGTCTCCTGGGACATTTCCTTTTACATGGACTGACTTACTCGCCCATCAAAACCAACCCAAAATGCAGCCTTCATAAGAGGGACTACATAATTTTCCCCCTTGGTTCTCCACTGATTACTAATTCATTCTCTCAATGGCCTTATTCCAAAATCGAGAGAGAGACTATCTAAACTGTCTTTTGTGTATGATATTCATTCAACCCTTGTGCAGGTAGCTTAGAGCAGGAGGAAGAGCTCAGAGTCATAGATTTTGCAGATTCTCTCTCAAGGAAGTGCGGCTGGGGGCCACCTGGGTGGCTCAGCCGATTAAGCCTCTGACTCTTGATTTCAGCTCAGGTTATGCCCTCATCATGGATCAAGCCCCAAGTTTGGCTCTGCACCGAGAGCACGGAGCACTGGGATTTTCTCTCTCTCTCCCCCCTCTCTCACTCTCTACCCCTTTCCGGCTCGCACCTGCATCCTCTCTCTTTCAAATTAAATAAATAAACTTAAAAAAAAAAAAGAAAATTTAGAGATCCTATGGGCTCAGGCCAAGACATTTGGTTTTTAAAAATCTAAGTTAAATCTCTGTTTCTACACATGACATCTTTTGACACAATGGGATCCCTCTAGTCCTAGATTTCCAGTTTCTGTAGGGGGACGTCGTACTTACGTATCATTCTACACTCACTTGAAGAACTCCAATGTAAAAATATACTTTGAGTAATTGAGAAGTAATATAAATTTCTAAATGAATGCATTTTCTT
This sequence comes from Felis catus, assembly GCF_018350175.1. Taxonomy (NCBI): domain Eukaryota; kingdom Metazoa; phylum Chordata; class Mammalia; order Carnivora; family Felidae; genus Felis; species Felis catus. The sequence goes on from NC_058380.1 coordinate 38,436,172, forward strand.
GTCGCTCCAAAGTAAATCACATGATACACTGTGAAATCCAATAATAGAAACAGAAACAAGAAAAAAAAAAAAAAAGAAAAAAACCAGAAATTCTATTTTGTTGCTGCCAACAGGCTGGAAATCCCCTTTAAGAAATATTTTTAAATTAAGATAGCAGCTGGAAGCATTTAGATATTCCAAAATACTTCAACATTCCTGATAGACTGTCATTTAAGGAAGATTTTTAATCATGTATTTTAAAAAGAAACAAAGAGTGGGTTTATCAGCAAAGTGGCTTTTGGAAAAATTGCTCTCTTATTTCTAAGCAAAGCAGAGATTATTAGATACTTGGCTTCGGAATAGCCTTTTTCTTCTGAGTATTCAAGAAAATATCTGATTCCTGCCTGCTGCTTCCCCCAGTCCCCCACCTCCTTTCAAAGGGGTGTAGACAGAAGATGGCAGGGTGTTAGTGTCACAGACACCGAACAAGAAAAATGTTTATGGAATTTCCTCTTAACATTTAATACATGCCTTTGTCTGCTATTTTACAGCTTGAACTTTTAAAAACTTTGTTTTCCCAAGAGACCCATAAGCCACTTCCTAAAATGCTTCCATCCTTTTTGTTTAATTCCTCTCAAATTTTCCCAGGACATTCTTTTGCTCCCTGAAAGTAGAGACACTAACTGAAAGGAAGTTGGTTCGCTTCCTACGCGTGAGACTTGTCTTTGCACTCAGCACAGAGTATCTGCCATCTAGTTTAGATGCTGGCCAGGCTGAGGTCTGTTCTACTAGAATGTCTATTTGTCTACCTCTCAAGTGAGCATAATATATATGTGTCTCATGAAGCTTAGTTATTGTTAATGAAGCACATGCATATCCTCACAGGAAAGATAGTAGTTAAGATCAAACTATGGCATTTATATGTTAGTTATAAATATACTATATGAGGAAAGCACCATCAATGCTTTGAAGAAAGAAATTTTTCCTGACAGTATTTCCACCCTTCTCCCTGATTTAGAAATTTCAGGGGTGCCTGGGTGGCTCAGTCTGTTAAGTGTCCGACTTTGGCTCAGATCATGATCTCACGGTTCGTGGGTTCGAGTCCCGCATCGGGCTCTGTGCTGACAGCTCAGAGCCTGGAGTCTGCTTCGGACTCTGTGTCATCCTCTCTCTGCCCCTCTCCTGCTCACCCTTCTGTCTCTCTCTCTCTGTCAAAAATAAATACAAATAAGAAAATTAGAAATTTCACCATCAAAGACTGATGTAAGAACAAAATAAAGAAAGATTACAGTTCAAGAATTGCAAGGAAAAGAAAATCTGGATGAGACAACGGATATGAGGCAATGGGCTTTCTGTTCTGAAAAGTCCAAATTCCTAAATTTGCTTCCATTCCAAAGCTGGGTATTAGGTTGCTGTGGGGAATTCTTATGTTTAATGAATAATAATCCGTGGCATAATGGAGTACTACGTGGCAATGAGAAAGAATGAAATATGGCCCTTTGTAGCAACGTGGATGGAACTGGAGAGTGTGATGCTAAGTGAACCAAGCCATACTGAGAAAGACAGATACCATATGTTTTCACTCTTATGTGGATCCTGAGAAACTTAACAGGAACCCATGGGGGAGGGGAAGAAAAAAAAAAAGAGGTTAGAGTGGGAGAGAGCCAAAGCATAAGAGACTCGCAAAAACTGAGAACAAACTGAGGGCTGATGGGGGGGTGGGAGAGAGGGGAGGGTGGGTGATAGGTATTGAAGAGGACATCTTTTGGGATGAGCACTGGGTGTTGTATGGAAACCAATTTGACAATAAATTTCATATAATTAAAAAATAATAATAACAATAATCCGTGGCATTTAAAATGGGCCTTTGGGCAGGTATGATTAGGGCCCCCACACTGTTAGTCCACATCAGGCTGGGATATAGGCACAGTATGCTAATGGTCTATGTCACACCCACATAGCTGTCTGTCCCACGAGAACATTCCTCTCTCTGGGAGTCCCAAGTGTGTCTGACTAGCCAAAGTCACCAAATGGCTCTTACATTGACAGTTTCCACCCTGTGCCTTGTGGCATTAGTGAAAAGTTCAAAGGAGTTTACAGACGTCCAAAGTCAAATATATGCGGTGTGAGTCTTCTCCCTATAAAATGCTAATGTCCCTATCAAATTAAATAGAGCATATTTTCTTTTCATCCCTGTCAGTGGGTTATGCCAGAACCCCAGGAGTGTTATGAACCAAGAGCACAGAGGCAGGAAGATTTTAGAGCATCCTTGAGGAACTCAGTGCCATTTGCCAAGATAAAATAATCTGGGAAAGAAATTTCTGTATTATCCCAATTTTGTTCTAGAGAAGAGACAGATGTACTTCTATGCGGGTTTCATTGACTAAGCACTTCCTATTTTTCAAGGGAGGATGGGAAAGATCACAGCACTGAATTGTACCTCTTGTCCTCCTCTGTCTTGTCCTTAAAACAGAATGTCTCTGAATGTTTGAGGATAAGTTTTTTGCAGAAAGTGATGGAAGGAAAACTGGGGTACAAAAACCTCTCCAAAATATGATATCAGTTTACAATTGTTCCGGTACTAAATGAAAGCCTCTGTTTCTTTTTTTTTAATTTTTTTTTTAATATTTATTTTTGAGAGAGAGAGAGAGGGAGAGTGAGCAGGGGCAGAGGAGGGGCAGATAGGGAGAAGTAGACACAGAATCCGAAGCAGGCTCCAGGGTCTGAGCCATCAGAACAGAGCCCGACGCAGGGCTTGGACTCATGAGCCGTGAGATCATGACCTGAGCTGAAGTCGGATGCTTAGCCGACTGAGCCACCCAGGTGCCCCTGAAAGCCCCTGTTTCTTGCCACCATTGAGACTTCTGTTGTGGCTTTAACCACAACAACACAAACCACTAAAGAGTCTTTGTCAGTTTGGTAGGCAACAGCTGGCACAACACTTTGAAATTTGCATTTCTAACCTGATGAGCTCATGTCGTTTGCCCTCAGAAAGAGAGTATTTATTTTTCTTATACACCATATAAGCTCTTTATGATGAACATGTCTTTCTAATTTATCTTTGTTTTATTTATAGGTTCCTCAAATGGGCGGGTTTTTTTTCTTTTTTTTTAAGAGGAGGTTGGTTTTTGTTGTCATTGTTGCTGTTCTTTTGTTTTTGTTTTTGTTTGCTTTAGAGACGTTCTAGCATCACAGCAAACTTGGGAGGAAGGAAAGAGATAATACCATATAGTCCCTGCCGCCACACATCCATAGCTTCTCCCATGATTGACACCCCCAGCCAGAGCGGTACATTTGTTACAATCACCTTGACACATCATAATCAGCCAAAGTTTATAGTTTACATTACGTTAGGGTTCAGTCTTGGTGTACGTTCCATGAGTCTAGACAAATGTATGACGTGTATTCATCATAGAAGTATCCTAACATATTTTCAGAACCCTAAAAATCCCATTGGCTCCTCCCTGGCCCTTGGCCCCTGGCAACCGCTGATCTTTGTACTGTCTCCCTACATAATAGAATGTCGTATAATTGAAAGCATGCAATTTGCAGCCTTTTCAGATTGGATTCTTTCACTTAGTAATATGCATTTCACGTTCCTCCCCGTCTTTTCCTAGCTTGATTGCTCATTACCTTTTAGGGCTGAAAAATATTTCATCGCCTACACGTACCACAGTGTATATATCCATGTGTCTACAGAAGTCTTAGTTGCCTCCGGATTTTGGCAATTATGAATAAAGTTGCTTTAAACATCCATGTGCAGGTTTTTTATATGGACATAAGTTTTCAACTCTGGGTAAAATACCAAGGAGCACAATTACTGTATCATACGGCAAGAGTGTGTTTTGTAAGAAACCACCAAACTAGCTTCCAAAATGGCCGTACCTTTGCAGTCCCACCAGCAATGAACAAAAGTTCTGTTGCTGCGTGTCCTCCCCAGCATTTGGTGTTGTCAGTGTTCCAGATGTTGGCTGTTCTGCTAGGTATATGGTGGTAACCTGTGGTTGCTTTAATTTGCATTCCCCTCATACAGATGACGTATCTTTCATATGCTTATTTGCCATCCTCGACCTTCTTTGATGAGGTGTCTGTTCAGGCCTTTAGCCCGTTTTTTAATTGGGTTGTTTGTGTTCTAGTTGCCAAGTTTGAAGAGTACTTAGTATATTTTGGATAATGGTCCTTTACCAGACGTGCTTTTTTTTTTTTTTTTTTTTAACAAACGTTTTCTCCCACTCTGTGGCTTATGTTCTCATTCTCTTAACATTGTCTTTCACAGGTCTTTCACAAGTTTTTAACCTCAGAGAAGTCCAGTTGTCAATTATTTCTTTCATGCACCGTGTCTTTGGCGTCGTATCTGCAAAGTTATCCGTACACCCAAGTTTTCTGTTATATTATTTTCTATGAGTTTTAGAGGTTTGTGTTTTACATGTGCATTCATAACTCCGGGAACAATTTTGATTTAATTTTTGTGAAGATTTTTGTGAAGGCAGATAACATCTGTATCTAGATTCATTTTCCTCATGTGGATGTCTAGTTATTCTAGGATCATTTGTTGAAAAGATTGTCTTTTCTCCATTGGATTGCTTTTGCTCCTTTGTCAAAGATACCAACACCACACTGTTTTGGTTACTGTAGCTTTAGTAATTTACTAATCTTGAAATCAGGTAGTGTTAGTCCACCGGCTTTTTCTTCTCTTTCAATATGGTGTTGGTTACTCTGGATCTCTTACTTCTCTATTCAGACTTTAGGATTAGTTTGTCAATCGCCATAAAATAACTCGCTAGGAATTTGATTGGGATTGCATTTAATCTATGCATTTAATCTATTTAATCTATGGATCAATTTCAGAAGAAATGACATCTTGCAATATTGAGTCCTCCTATCCATGGCCACAGAATGTCTCTTCATTTATTTAGTTCTTTAATCATTCTTCAGGGTTTTGTAGTGTTCCTCATATAGATGCATAAATACTTTGTTAAATTTATAACCCAAGTAGTTCGTTTTGAGGGCATGCTAAGGTAAATGGTATCGTGCATTTGATTTCAAATTCCACTTGGTCATTGCTAGTACACAGGAAAATGATTGGCTTTTGTGCATTACCCTTGTATCCTGCAACCTCGCTATTATTGATGATTAGTTCCAGAAGTTATTTTATCAGTTTTTCTGGATTTTCTACACTGATGACCATGTCATCTGAGAATGAAGACAATTCTCAAACTGTACACCTTTTTTCTTTTCTTTTCTTTTCTTTTCTTTTCTTTTCTTTTCTTTTTTCTTTTCTTTCTTTTCTTTTCTTTCTTTTTCTTCTTTTCTTTTTTCCTTTCCTCCCCTCCCCTCCCCTCCCCTCCCCTCCCCTCTCCTCTCCTCTCTTTATTGCATTAGCTAAGACTAGACTGGGTTTTAAGGTAATCAAATAACTTAATCTTTTTCCTCATCTACATCAAAAACAAATGAAGGGGGAAATGTGAGAACGAAAGAATCTCACATTTGACAGACTATGGAAAAATAACATCTTTTTTAAAAATATTATATGGTTTTTATGATATATTTATGTTTGATTATGTTTGGCTTTGAAGCAAAGAAATCATGTCAGCTCAGGATTCTGACCTTTGTGAGATCTCTCTGAGTCCACAATTTCTCAATTGTGCAGGCACGAGGTATACATAGTCCGCTGCGAAAGGATAAAACTTAAAGATAAATGACTCACACCATGAAATGCCAGAGACCTCCAAGTGGACAGATTCATTTAAAATGGGAAATAAGCTAATAAATAATCATTTAGTCTGTCAGCTGTAAAGTCTGTTCCTTAATATGAGAACCCAGAATTTCCTTGCAGGTTGTAGAACTAAATGAAAAAGAGTTTGTAATGGCCTAGCCTATTAACTACCCAGAAACATCTTGAGTGAGATGCAGTCTTTAGTAGGATCTGAATGGATTATTATAATTTGATTCCTGTGAGTATGAGTCAACTAATAATGTCTCTTCTCTTATCCTCACTTATGACTTCTAGCATAGTTTTTATCAGTAATTATAATATTTGATGAGCTGCTTTTTGTCTTTTTCGAAGGCCTCCAGACAAATGTAAGATTTGGACTCTACTTGAGCTAAGTGAATTGACTTGCTACTTTTGTAGATTATTTGAGGGCTTTCCCACACATCAAGTGCCATGTTAAGCAGAATTCACCCCTGAAGGGCAGTTTTATTGGGCTGGTGAAAAGGAAACACAGGTGTGTAGATATGCAAAACTAATTGAAAGATAAATGATCCTCTGTTCTGCCCAGGAGCCGGAGAACGTCAGGTAACACATCTTTGTTTTTTCTTTATCCCTTTTTTCCCAACATTTTTTTTTGCCAACAAGCAATCTCTTTATTTTCTGTACATTTGTAGTTTGGCATTTAATTTTTTTTTCCCCTTGTTCATTTCCAAGCCCTCTCAAAATTTGCCAGTTTTATTTTAACCTGTGAATAAGCCTGGTCTGTAGTTACAGCTTTCTATAAAGTACTAACCGGTTTCCAACATAGGTAAGGGGGGTACATAATCATCATTTTCTACACTGCCAGCCAACAGCCCACATACGCATTCTCAGACCTGCCCATAACTAGGTTAAAATTTTTGGTTTTCAGTATATCCTTCTAATTAATTATCCGAGTACCTGTTATGATGTTATTCTCAGCAATACCAGAAAAGAAACAAAATCTCTGCTCTCAACATGGTTACTAACTCTCTGAAAAGACAAGACATCCACATGTGAAAAGGTGAATGATAGGAGAGCTAAATAGTCTATTTAAAAATAGTAGAATAGAGATCTCTAACCATTACACATTAATATGATATGAACAATAAATGCTAGAGAATTTAGATAGATTCAGGGGCTGGAGGGTTGTGAGCGAACTTGGTCAGAGAATGTTCCGTGGCTGTTCAAATTTGAAAGATGCAGAGGATTCAGAAAGAAAAGAAGAAGAGGGGCGCCTGGGTGGCGCAGTCGGTTAAGCGTCCGACTTCAGCCAGGTCACGATCTCGCGGTCCGTGAGTTCGCGCCCCACGTCAGGCTCTGGGCTGCTGGCTGGGAGGCTGGAGCCTGTTTCCGATTCTGTGTCTCCCTCTCCCTCTGCCCCTCCCCCGTTCATGCTCTGTCTCTCTCTGTCCTAAAAATAAATAAACGTTGAAAAAAAAAAAAAAAAAGAAAAGATAAGAAGATAAGGGTAAGGGTGTGGATGGGTGAAGAGATTAAATGGTATAAATAGAAATGTTGCAAATCAGCAAGTTGTATTAGAAGAGTGACTTTATCAGTCTAAATAGATACAGAGATCCAAATTAGAACCCCCTATCTACTATCAAGTAGTACATCTGAACACTTCTTCCTTCGCGTGCTTGGGTACTGTTTTCATAACGTTATAACGGAGCATGTCATATTGCTTAATTTTGCTTTATTTTGTTTTGTTCTTCAACTCAACTGAGACTTTTCCGAGGCAGAGGCTGTATCTTTGCTCCCTGTTACCACTAACACTGGTACCTTATCTGGTACATAAAAGTCATTTACTAAAAAAAAAAAAAAATAATAATAATAAAATAAACGTCATTTACTAAGCCTTAGGTAAATGAAAGAAGGCAAAATAAATAATGAAAATTAAAATTCATTACTGGAGTTTACATTTTTAATAAGAAAGGCATGAGGGATCTGAACAGTGTCTGATTCCAAATGAGGTTCTATTTGCCTTTCCAAATGGGATCACTTGAAATGGATCAATTGAAAAATACTTTTGCAAATATTGAGTTAAAGTTTAAAGGGTTTATTTTTATGCATTTATTCATCCAGCAAACATGTACTAAGTACCTACTTTGTGCTGGGCGTGGTTCTAGATAAAGGAAAATAAAGTAGTCAACAAAGTAGATGAAAAACTCCCTGCCCTCATGGAACTTACATCCTTAGAGAGCAAAACAAACAAAAATTTGAAGTCGACGTTCTGATATGTGTGGTAGTTTGCAAAACTGGTCCAAATTGTTCACCTCTTCCTGAATCCACATCCGTGCGGGGCAACAGTGTAATGACCACCCACGCCAACCCTGTGTGTGTCCACCTGACCGGCTTTGGCCAATAGGACATCAGCGAATTGGTTTCAGCTCCTCGAAAGCTTGCTGCCTCTTGCTTCTCTGGGCCTGCCCGCAGACTATGCCTCTACTAGCTTGCTGAAGGATGAGAGACACATGCAGCGGAGACGAGACACTGCAGTCATCTCCTTGGGACCCTCCTAGGTTAGCCAACATCCACCAGCCCCACAGACACTGAACAAGCTTAGCCCGTATCAGTACAGTTGCAGGGATGACCCCCAGTCGTCCGGAGAGCAAATTCAGAGCGGGTCACATAAGCACTACACATCTGAAACAAAATAAATGTTTACGGTTGCTTACCAGGAGGATTTAAGGTTGTTTGTTAATGCAGCACGGTTGTGGTTCCGGTGATGAGTGTGTCAGAGAAATAGAAAGCTGGAAAGGTCAACAGAGAGGGCCAGTAGGAGATAGTTCATAAGTTGAAATAAGGGCATCAAAGAAGGCCTCACTGTGAAGATGATATTTCAGATAAGACTTAAAGGAGACAAGAGACACCCTTGCAGGGATCCAGGAGGGAAGAGGGAGACTCTCAGGCCAAGGAAACAAAGCATGTTAAGAGAGCGCTGGTGGTGTATCTGAGGAATCACAGGAAACCCAGTATGGTCAGACACAAGAAAGTGATAGATGTGGGAAATGAAGTCAGGAAAGTCAAGGGAGCAGGCAGACCCAATTTTGTAGAGCTCTAAAAATTCTCAAAGCCTTCACATGCTAATAAGCCGTGTGATTTTTTTTTTTTCCAAAAAGGAGATTTAGAATCCCGCGATGCCTCAAATGTATTTGATAATCCAACACTTTTTTCCCCAGGGTACCTTCAGCACTAGCACTCTGCAGAACCCACCTGTGGGCAGATTTCATCTTAAGGTCCCAGGTGAGGCAGAGACAGAATGCTCTGAGACAGGCTGAAACAAGCACCCTGCCAACATTCCAGAAAATCCAGGCACCCAGGTGGCGTCTGCCCCAAATCACAACCTCCTGGCTATGAAATTTGACAAGCAGAAGATACATTGGTTTTTTCACACGAAAAGTCTCATACGTGGCATGCTACTGGATCACATGAATGTTCCAAATGGAATAAAATTCTACATAGAAAAAAAAAGTCAGACATTGTGTTAAAATAGACAGAAGTTATAAATCACTAAGCCTTCCAAGCTTTCCATTAATAGAAAACAAAGGTAGGTTCTCCGGACGTCCCAATCCACATCATTTGGATGGAGGACCAATACTTGAACTTGTCTTAGCAAAGAAGATCTCAATACAAGGAAGAAATGGAATGGCTTGGTGGCCTTAAAAATGGATAACATTTAAGTGACTTACACAAAAATGCATGTGGCTATTGAAATGTTACAGGAAACATCAACTCGATCCAAGATCCCTGATACTAGAGGGATTTTGCTGTTTGTTGAATTTAAACCACGTAAGCATGAAACGAGGATTTTCAATCACACTGTATTATTGGATAATAAACTTCCCTCTTCCCTTAATTTCTTCATTATACCTTTTCACCCCACTGCTTCCATTCAGACCTACTTCTTTCAAGAGTAAGAAAGAATTTTAAAGGTGAGAATGTATAGCATCTTCACCCAAACGGAATCTACTGCATAGCATCATATGTAATCAAGCTATAGATATTTATTGCTTACCTGAGAAGCCCGGTCTGCTAAATCCTCAAAGATACTCAAAGTATGGCAACAGTCCTGACCACAAGGCAAATACACTATGGCTGGAAGAATAAGGTAGCATTTCTATGTGAAAAGTGATTAACTGTTCAAAATAAATTGTGCTGCTCAGATGCTAATACTGTAGAAGTTCAGTAACATCGTCAGGGAAAATTTCAGAGATGAGGAAACTTTTATTTCAGCCTTATAACATAGGCCTAAATTCAGTTAGGTAGGTTAAGAGATGTGGATATGGGTAGAAGCAAGGCTTTTGGTGGGGCATATATTCCTTCAAAGAGAGAGAGAGGAGAAAGAAGAAAGAAAGAAAGAAAGAAAGCCAAACTGCATTAAGTGTATTAGCCACCTGCCCTGGTGAAGACAGTGTAACAAACGAGAAGTTCTCCTGGATCCAGTATCTTCGAGGAAAAACAAACAAACAAACAAACAAACAGAAACAAAACAAAACAAAACAAAAAAAGGAGTAACGAATAAACAATAAGCATCTCATCAAATTGGAGTAAGTGTTATGAAATAAATAAAACAAGACGATGGCGTGGGGAGGGATGGCGACTTGAACCAAGATGGTCAGAGAAGACCTTCTGAGGTGGCATTTGACCTGTGACAAGGACTGGAGCAGGGGATGTAGAGGGCAAGATTGCCTCAAATCTAGGCTGCTGAACTCTGGGGTCCTGGGAAATATCTAAGAGTGATTGAGAGGGGGGAAATAGACAAACCCTTTTCCTCAATGACTTTTTTTGGATATTTATAATACACATGAGCGTATGAAAGATGCTCATCCTAAAAAAGAACCTATTGAACTCAAACTTTCCCCAACGTACCTGTAAATGATGGTCATGGTTTTGGTGTGGTATGTGTCTGGAGGGGCGGGTGGGGGGAGTGGAGGGGCAGATTGTAATAGAATAACATTCCTACTGCTGATTCTCAAACTACGGCTTAATGCCAAACCAAGAAGTTTGAAGACTCCAATAAAATAAAACCTGCATGGAGCTCCCTGTAGTTGGGCCATATGGCAGTCTGTTTGGAGTTTCACGTGTAGGAAACAGGAAACCCTTTTAATTTTTGAGCAGAAAATTTGCAAGGTAGACGTGTTTTGATACAGTTACCCTGACAGTGATAATGCTGAGTGGGCTTATTGAAGGAGGAGGTAGAAACTGGGAGCCTAGTGAGGAAACCACCATCCGAGCCTAGGCAAGCATGCCCGAACCAAGAAAGAGCACAGGGAATGTCGAGTAAGGGGGAGAGGTGAAAACTTGGGATAGAAAAGTTTGCCAGACAAGTGGGCATCTCCTCTGGAACATGGGAGAGACAGTGCATGGTGCCTTAGAGCCAGTGGGTTGGTGCTAGGCATTGCAGAGGAAAATTAAATAATGTTTTACAAGCAAAGGACAGGCAGAGATGGAAAGGCAGAATGGCAACAAGGATTGAGACAAAGTCGAGGTTATGATATGAATGGCCCAGGAGTGGAAACTTTAGAAGTTTATTATTCATTTTGTAGGCAAGCAACCAGGTTCTTGCTAGAAATGATTTGACATATGTCTTAATAAGTTGCAGTGGGTAATAGTATGTAGGCTGAACTGGAGAAGAGAGAGAATGTAGATAGGAAGACCATTCAAGGTCAATCAAAAGTCCAGGTGAAAGATAAGTAGTGCCTAAGAGAGAAGAAGGGAGCAGGGGGAACAGGAAAGAAGAGAGACTAACCCCGTTTCTCAGGTGGAGTACGGGAACCGGGAGGGCCCAGCTTGTGGCGATGGCTGACAGGAACGAAGAATCGAGCTGGAAGGCATCTTTACCAACACTGGGAGGATAGGTGAGACAATTGAAGTAAGGGTGAAGGCGGGGAGATAACTGGAAGGGAGCAGATTCTCCATACTGTCTGGAACAGGCGGAGTTTGACTGATCCGGTTGGTTGTTCAGGAAGAGATGTTCTGCAGCCCCACCTGAAGTTGAGGGGAGGTTTCTGGCCTAGAGAGAATGATTGGTATGGCATAGATGTTAATTAAGAGTACGTGACATGACTCTGTCCTCCTTCCACTCTCCCTGTGACTCTGAAAGACACTTTCCCTTCCCAGGGTCAGTGTCCTCCTTTATAAAACGGTGATCAGAAATACAAGCCTCAGACCATTGTTGTAAGGGTTCAATGAGTTAGTTTACTTACTAGAATGCACAGTGTTTTCTAGTGTTTTCTAGTTGTGTTATTTTCATTGTTGTTTGTTACTGTTTTTAAATGACATAGATGAAGGACTTTTTAAGCAACGAACTTGAGCAATCTTCAAATAACTTTTTCTACTCTCAGTATTTACTTATACAATCCTTCTTATTCATCGTGAGAATGAGTAAGTATGAATAAATGAATAAAGTCCATGAATAATGGAATAAAGTCCATGAAAATGAATAAAGTCCATACGGCTATGGACTTTATATTTTGATTTTCAAATCCAAGCTGAGAAAAATGGCATTAGTAAAGACAAAATTCACTATATTGTTGCTTTATGTACAAAACAGTGTCATTTTTTTTTGTTTTGGGAACAATTGATTAAGCAGACCATTTCAGCAATACATAGACCAGACCTAGATTTTGAAGTGAATTTTAAGACAGTTTAAGACCGTTAAATTGGGGTAGACTTGAGTGGGAGAAAATGTCGCTTAATTCCTGAAGATTCTATCTGAACTGTTTGCATTATTGATGATATTCATCAGACTCAGCTTGGACACAGGATTAGGGTTAAAAAAATTTTAGAGAAATAACTTCTTCAAAAATATATGACTATGAGGACATTAACCATTTTTGGTATAAATGCCTATGTATTTTACATCAGAATATTCACCAGCTACTGTTGCAACAAAACTGTAAAGATTATTAATACAATTTAATGAAACTGGTTTAAAAATTCATGCTTGTTAGTCGAGCCTGTCTCTCAAAGTGGCCCTTCACCAAGGAAAGGATTATCTCACCAGTACATCCTGTTCTGTTGTGCAGTGAGGATACTTCATGAGTTCAACTGCTGGTGATTTGCGGGAAGCAGTCAATACCCTGAAGAGGCACGCTCAGATGAGAACAGCACAGGTCCTTTTTACGAAGTTGGAAATGGCTGGTTCATATCCCTTAAAGGCAAAAATCTTTAAAATTGCAAGACTTGCTTTTGGGTGACTTTTAAATTTTTTATTTTTATTTTAGAGAGAGAACGAGTGAGACTGTGAGTGAGGGAAAAGGGCAGAGGGGGAAAGAGAGAGAGAGAGAGAGTCTTAAGCCGGATCCATGTTGAGAATGGAGCCTGATGCAGGGCTTGATCCCACGACCTTGGGATTATGACCTGAGCTGAAATCAAGAGTTGGACTCTCAACTGACTGAGCCACCCAGGTGCCCCTTAATGTCTGAAAAATATATATCTTTTAAGTTTATTTATTCATTGTGAGAGAGAGAGAGAGAGAGAGAGAAAGAGAAAGAACGTAGGCACAAACCAGGGAGAAGCAGAGACAGAAAATCCCAAGCAGGCTCCACACTGTCAGAGCAGGGCCTGACTTGGGTCTTAGGGCCTGATGTCACAAACTGTGAGATCATGTCCTGAGCGGAGATCAAGAGTTGGATGTCCCTGAAAAATATTTTGAATATATATTTTAAATGAAGATCTCATTGTTTTAAATTCAACTTGTCCTAAATAGTGACCAATCACATCTGTTTAAAATCCTGATGAACCATAACTTGCATTCTACATAGAAGCACGTACAAATGACATTTATGTCTTTCCAGGTTTGAGTCACAGATATACCAAAGAAATTTTTAATATTTCAGTTTTGATAACAAATATATGCAGACTGTATATTTTTGGCAACCACAACCAGGCCCTGTAAATATAGAGAAAATTAGGCAAAGATATTTTCAGTTGTTGAGCATAAGTTTTTTTCTTTTCTCTTTCTTTCTTTCTTTCTTTCTTTTTTGCAAAGATTATGTTTCTTTCCTCTCAAATGGGACTCTGAATCAAAAGACAGTTTCCTTTAAATTTATAAACAGCATAAAGGTGTTTAATGTATGAAGCACCTGGAGCTAAGAGAAAGCTCCACAGCACAATTTATAATTATATTTTGTATGAAATATTACATAATCTCTACTTAGCTTTAGTTTTAGAAGACTTTCTCTGAAAATTTGAATTAGTTTTCGGAATCTTCCAGAGCTGAACAGGAAGCTGATATGTTTACAAGTCTGGCACACTGGGCTAATTAGTTCGGTGGGGAAACTGATGGAGTCTGAAGGGGAAACTCTGGGCTTCCGGGCCTCTCCTGCATAACATAAAGTCTGTAGCGATTTACCACAAGCAGGCCTGGAGTGCTTTCTTTTTTGTATTTTGTTTTGTTTTTTTAAGGGGAGATGACCTCGTTTATAAATACCAACCATCTGGTATTTATCCTGGGCTGTGCACATAGGAACAAAGGCCTAAGTGAACAAACTTAACAGAATGAGATGCATTCTTGGTTTAACGAAGAGCCTCAACTCTTTGAGAGCATAACCGTGAGATAGGTCTATTTTTTGCAATAATTGTTAACAAATGTATGCCACTCACTGAGATCTTATCTTTTTCCAGCTTGGTAGTAAGCTCAGCTTGATTATTCACATTTTCTCGGATTTTAGGGCGCTAATGCCCTAAAGAGGAAAAGTCCCTCTTTCCTGCTCTGGCTCCCCATTGTTGGGAACAGAGGAAAAGAGAGCCGGCTCCCTCAGTCCCGCTGAGCTGAGGTTGCCATCCCGTCCCTCCAGCCCCCTGACAGCTGTGACTGCTGAGGCCTGGGTGCTGGGTGTGGATGCCATGCTGCTGCCAACCTCCTAGTATCTGTTTTGATTAGAAAATGCTGAGATTGTTCATGTTTATTACACGCAAGACCCGAAAGTGACCAAGAGAAATGGAGATTGAGAGGTAAGCCTGATAAATGAAACATTAATAGAACCAAGATTTGAGATCTCATCCCCAATTCCCACCTCATGGCTTAACAAACAAATGAAACCCAAGTGAGTTCTGAGCAACAGGACGTTAAGTAAATTTCCCAGAACCCTTGAGGAAGCCATGCCGATTTAAATCTCAAACTCACTTGAAATAGTTAAGACTAACTGCTGAGAATTTAATAAGCGGGGAATGGAAAACATGGGTGGGAAATATGAAATTAAAAGAACAAAAATAAACAGGCGAAAACTAAGAAAGTAGCATACACACACACACACACACACACACACACACACACACACATATCACTGTTTTTCTTGATGGTTCACTTCCCTAACATAAGCTTGATGGCAGAAGACAGATTTTCTGTCTTTCCTCACTGTGTCTGTATCCACCAGCACCTATAGGACTTCCTAAAACATAGCAGGCTATCAGTAAATAATTATTGAATCAATCAATCAATAATTATAGCCAGATTTTAAAACGGGTATGGCAAGTGATACAGGTAATAAGAGTGACACAAGCTTTCAAGGCAAGGGTGGTTGTGACAGCACCAAGATGGGAGGTGGGGGCGTGATGGTATCTGGCAAATATTGAATGTGCCCATTTGGCTCTTGTGGTGGTAGTGTGCCTCTCATTCCCGCATTAGAGTATGAGATTGCTCTAACATTTCCTTCATAGTCTTTCTTACTAGACCATGAGACCTGCTCTTCTCCAGCTCTGTAGCGTCTGACACATTATTCAATGTATACTCATTGCACACGAGATGAACGAAGGGACAAATAATAGTCGCCCGAATAGCAAACACGATACCAGATGCATTACTAAGAGAAAGGCCAAGAATGCCTTCAGATTTTAGATGGACAAGAATTATAGGGCGATATCCTTCTCAAGGTTTTTCAGGCCTTTTAGACTATTTTGGTCCCTTAGTCCATTCTTTAAACATAGTGGAGAAAGAACGCCTTCTTCCTCTGAAGTTCCACCGACAACCACATGATGGCGCTAGCGCTGCACCATAAATACAGAAGCAGCCGGGCTGTGTGCCTTCCCTGGGCCCTTCCACGTGCCTTTCTCCCTCCTCTTTCTGCCCCCAATCTTTTGCTGTGTTTCCCCTCAGGTCCCCCTTTCCATCCAGTCAAGCCTGATACATATAATACTTGCCAAGAAGCTGTCAAACCGGAACTGGGTACTGCCCACCTGAAGCTGGTATGTTCTTTGTTCTCTGACAGGCCAAATTCTATAAATTCCTCCCATCTGAAAAAAAAAAAAATCTAGAAACATTTTGAATGTTGTTTAAAGCTGCGCATTCTTGGTTTGAGATATAGGCGTTTTTATTTTGCACCTGATTGGCCCTTGCAAGTGACCTATTTACTCTTCCTAAATAAAGCAGCCGACAGAGCAAATTATGACCTGATGAGTTATTAGAATCTTTCCAACTAAGGAAATCGAGACTTAAGGCTTTGACAACATATACCAAATAACTAGACTCACAGGGAGAGTATATGGCATATGGATGCCTACGTTCAAAGTAGACTGGAAAACAGAACAAAAATAAATTACTTGGAAATCACCTCCTTGCTAAGAATTTAAAAATAAGTGTAGAAAGCAGACAATGTGGTTTTCAAAAACAAAAAAGGCATAAAGATTTTCATTAAATTAAACTAGGATTTTTTTTTCTATTGTAATTGAGGCAAACGTTATAAATGGTGAAATGCTCCAAGATTTAAACTTTACTTTATGGACAATTTTGTTGAGATAATAATTTACTTTTAATACAAAGTATCCATTTAAGTAAATAGTCCAGTGAGTTTTGACAAATCCACATATGCTAGTGTAAACCACCATAATCAAGATAGAGAACAGTCCCAACGCCTGAGATTTTGCTCCTTTAAGTCAATCCCTCACCTCCCTGACCTCATTTTTATTACCGGAGAATCCATTTACCCGAACTTCGTCTTCACACAACTGGACTCATACAGTATACATACCCTTTTGGTGTCTGGGTTCTTTTGCTGTTTCTGTTTTGTGTTGTGATGTTCATCCATGCTTTGGAGTATATCAGCGGTTTATTCTGTTTTCTTGCTGAATATGAGACGATTGGTTATCCAATCCCTTCTTGGACATTTTCTCTGTGTCCAGTTTGGGCTATTATAACTAAAGCTGATATGAACATCCTTACACAAGTTTTTTTTTTGTGGGTTTTTGTTTTTTTTTTTTTTTGTTTTGTGTTGAGTTTGTGTTTTGGCTTCTGTTTGTTGTTTGAATGTGTGCTTTCGTTTCTTCTGGGGAAACACCCAGGCTAGGGGTAGCATTGCTGGGTCATAAGGTAACTGTATATGTTTAAAGTTATAAGAAACTGCCAAAGTTTTCTAAAGCGCTTGTATTAGTTTCCTAGAACTGTCAAGATAAACAGGATGGGTTAAAACAGCAGACATGTATTCTCCCAGGGTTCAGAAGTCCAGAAACCCTAAAGTCTGGTAGTGTGATGTCAAGGTGTTGTTACAACCAACTTCCCTCTGAGGGCTCTACGGAAGAATCCTTCTTTGCCTCTCCCAGTTTCTAGTGGTTACTGGCAATTCTTAGGTGTTCTTGGCTTATGGCAGCCTAACTCCAATCTCTGCCTCTGTCTTCACATGGTCTCTTCACTGTATGTCTCCTGTGTCTCTGTGTTTCAGTTCCCCTCTTCTTATAAGACTCCACCAGGCATTGGCCTTAGAGTCCATCTACTTTTTTTTTTTTAAGTTTATTTATTTACTTTGAGGGAGAAAGGGAGAGAGAGCATGCACTCCTGGGGAAGGATAGAGAAAGAAAGAGAATCCCAAGCAAGCCCTGAACGGTCAGCATGGAGCCCGATGCAGGGCTTGAACCCACAAACTGTGAGATCACGACCGGGGCCAAAACCAAGAGTTGGACACTTAACCGACTGAGCCACCCAGGTGTCCCTGGGACCCATCTTTTTTTTTTAATGTTTATTTATTTTTGAGGAAGAGACAGAGTGCAAGAGGGGGAAGGGGTAGAGACAGAGAGAGACACAGAATCCAAAGCAGGCTCCAGGCTCTGAGCTGTCAGCATAGAGGTCGACATGGGGCTCAAACTCAACTGTGAGATCATGACCTGGGCCGAAGTCGGATGCTCAACCAACTGAGTCACACAAGTGCCCCTCTGGGACCCATCTTAATCCACTATGGCCTCATTTTAATTTTATTATATCTGCAAAGACCCTAGTTCACAATAAGGTCACATTCTGAGGTTCCAGGTAGGCATGAATTCAGGGGGACAGTGTTGGACCCAGTACAGTGGTTGCTTGAACAAGTTTTCACCTCCCACCAATATGTACAAAAGTTCTAGTCACTTCACATCCTTGCCAATCTCGGTATTGTCAATTTTTAAAGTTTTGGCCATTCTAGTATGTGTGTAGCAGTATCTTATTTTGGTTTTATTGGGCAATTCCCTGATAACTATTGATGTCAAGCATCTTTTTACATGCATATTGGTCAGTTAGGATTCTTCCTTTGTAAAGTGTCTAAGATGACTGCCCATTTAAAAACTGGGTTGTCCTTTCTTTAGATTGATTTGTGGAAGTTGTTTATATGATCTGCATATAAATAATTTGTCAAATATATGTGTTGAAAAGATTTTCTCATCAAAACCACGATGAGATACGCCCTCACACCTGTCAGAATGGCTAAAATTAACAACTCAGGAAACAACAGATGTTGGTGAGGATGTGGCGAAAGGGGAGCCCTTTTTGCACTGCTGGTGGGAATGCAAACTGGTGCAGCCACTCTGGAAAGCAGTACAGAAGGTCCTCAACAAATTAAAAATGCAACTACTCTACCGCTCAGCAATTGCACTACTAGGTATTTATCCAAAGGATACAAAAATGCTGATTTGAAGGGGCAGATGCACCCCGATGTTTCTAGCAGTGCTATCGGCAATAGATAAATTATGGAAAGAGGCCAAATGTCCATCAACTGATGAATGGATAAAGAAAATGTGGTACACACACACACACACACACACATACACACACATACACACAATGGAATACTACTCGGTGATCAAAAAGAATGAAATCTTGCCATTTGCAACAACATGGATGGAACTAGAGTATATTATGCTAAGCGAAAGAAGACAGAAAAAGATAAATATATGATTTCACTTATATGTGGAATTTAAGAAACAAAACAGATGAACATCGAGGACGGGAAGCAAAAATAAGATAAAAACAGACAGGAAGACAAACCATAAGAGACTCTTAAATACAGAGAACAAACTGAGGGTTGCTGGGGGAGAGGTAGGTGGGGGGATGGGCTATATGGGTGATGGGCATTAAGGAGAACATTTGTTGGGATGAGCACTGGTGTTGTCTCTAAGTGATGAATCCCTGGGTTTTTACTCCTGAAACCAGTTCTATCCTGTATGTTAACTAACTTGAATTTAAGTAAATACATTAAAAAATATTTTCTCCCTGTCATTTCCTACAGTGTATTTTGATGAATGGGAGTTTAATTCTGACAATGCCTGGTTTTCGACTTTTTATTTTATGTTGAGTGCTTTCTGTGCCTTTAAGAAATCTACCCAAACCTAAGGTTGCAAAGATGTTGTATTTTCTTCCAGAAGCTTTGTAGTTTTGGTTTTTATGTTGAGTTCTCTGATCTATCTTGAATTAATGTCTGCATATAGCGTGAGGTAAGAATCAATGTTCTTCACCCCCCACACACGCATGTATTGAGTTGCTCTGGCTCCATTGTTAAGAATACTGTTCTTTCTCCATTAAACAGCTTTGCCTGAAAGTTGACCGTTTTGTTGAAAATTAATTGATGGTACATGTCCTGTTCCAGTGATTTATTTGCCTAGTCTTGCCACGTTGTTTTAATTACTGTATTTTTATAGTAAGTCTTAAAACCGGGTGGTGTGAGTCTTCCAATTCTGTTCTTTTTCAGGATAATTTTGGCTCTTCCAGGTACATTTCTTTTCCATATAAATTTCAGAATTAGCTTTTCAATTCCTTATTTAAAAAAACCCTTTCTTTGGATTTTATTAGAATTTAATTTAATATGCAGTAACTAGGCTTTTTAATAGCTAATTTGTAAAATCCATTTCTTGCTAAGAAAGTCTCATTTTCTAATCTTTTAAATTTTCCTTAAATTGCTTTGTCTTTGAAAAATATGTATAACAATCTTAAGCCAGATCAGAATTTATTTTGAAAAACTTGGAAATCATCCAGTCCATTTTAAGCAACTCTTCCTTGGAAATACATAATAAAATAAAAAGGCTCAATAATTCAAGTCTGAGAAAGAATTTTTCTGACATTAGAAAAAATATATATATACTTGTAAGTAAAACTATAACTTTAAAAATGTTTTGGAAGCTTTATTTAAAAAATTAATTGCCATTTTATTTGTTAACTTCTAAATAGGCTAGATTTGGTAGAAAAATATACTGTGTAGTTATTATTATTCAGTATATTCAAGTTATTGAAAGTTAAAAACAAGTCAGTTTTATCCACATTGTTCTTTTATTTCACCGGGCACTTTAATTATATATTTGCAATATATCTGAACAGAATGTCTAGGGAAAAAAAAAACCATAGAAGGAAACACCTGGTAAATTCTACTTTTCAGATATTTTCAATGTTAGCTTATTTTCATTCTTGTGTTTCTTTCCATATGAAATATTTCAGTGTTCAGAAGGTAAAGCCATGAAAACAAAGTGTTATTTATTGTCACAGCCCAACATTTGCTTCAAGTATCTTGTGCCATGGCAGTGATGCATTTCAATTTTTTTAATGTCTATTTATTTTTGAGACAGAGACAGAGCACAAGCAGAGGAGGGGCAGAGAGAGAGAGGGAGACACAGAATCTGAAGCAGGCTCCAGGCTCTGCACTGTCAGCACAGAGCCCGATGCGGGGCTTGAACCCATGGGGTATGACCTGAGCCGAAGTTGGATGCTTAACTGACTGAGCCACTCAGGCACCCAGGCAGTGAGACCATTTAAAGAAAGCGGCTCAACTGCCATAGTTTCCTAGATACTGTTCTTCACAGTAGCCCACCCTCTGCCGGATTTTCAGTGAATGAAATACCCAGATGGCACCAGATTCTGTTTCATCTTTCCAAATCCCAAATGTTGAGAGCTGCAAAAGTAAGGAACCATTGCGTCTAGGGCACCACAATGACTCAGGGAACCCTGAAGCTCTCAAGGGATAGTTGCAAAGTTAGTCTCCACATTGCAGGTGCCATCTGCTGGGATTGTCAGGAAGCGCAGAACCTCAGCTCGCTTCTCCCTCATTGAGCTGACCATTTGTGATTCCTATATTCCTTCCATCAGAAAATGTATTCCCCCCCCCCAGTATAATATTTCCTGAAATCAGGATGTATTGGAAAAAATCTATGCTAAAACTTATCATAGTGACTAGTGTATCTTCCTCCACTCAGGGAAATATATAACTGAGTTCGCTACTATTAAATCAGTAAAAAAGATTGTGAGACTAGATCTGTTTGGAGACTAGATCTGTTTACTATAAAGAAATTAACAGAATGAATTATAAAAAATCCATATAATGAATGCTTCACGGTTATTAAGGATGACATTTATGAAAATGTTTAATGAGAACAGACTTGTTTATATCATTATAATCTCTGGGGAATAAAAGACAAAATGCATGTAGTTTAAGCTCAGACTAAGGCACTATTGTGTCCTGGTTAAGAATGAAGATTTAGCAGTCCCGGGTTCAAGTCTTACTTCTGTCCTTTATTTCCCATGTGACATTGGAAAAGTTAATCACTCTGATCCTCAGTTTCCTTGCCAAAAACAAAAAACAAAACAAAACAAAAAAACAAAGTTGAAAGTTACAAAGTTCCTAGTTGTGAAATTACATGAATGGGAAGCCCTTAGAATGATCCTTGGCCTAGACCGCACTCTCACTGGAAGTATTCATAAGTACACAGGACAAATAAAATAACTCGGGCCAAAAATCAAAAAAAAAAAAAAATATGAGAAACATTTAAAATTTTTCATTAAGGATTTTTGCATTTCTTTCTAGTGTGAATATATTTTGTCTCAAGAATCAGGTAAATAAAGTAGAAATCAAAACAACAGATATTAATAGTAGTGCTCACAAGCCAATGGGGCAATTACAAACAAGAAGACACTAACCGCCGTCGGGTTCCAATGCGAGCTTCCGGCGTGGTAGACCAGCTGTCGGAAATGTGGCCACTCACAGGTCAATCTTATATTAGTTCTAATTATGACTATCTGTAAAAAAATGCAATGGGCTGCATTCAAAACCTTCGGACAGCTGGGAACATCAAGTTGGAGAGGCATCACTGTTAGAATCTCCTAAACAAAGTTTTCCAGAAGCACAGAGTAATTAATACAAAAAAGTGATGGGTCTGTGTTTTTTTGCAGGAAGAGATAATGTTCTTGGTTTCTACAAGTAAGAATTGTGCAAGCCTAGCATTTCCTAATGCGTTTATGCGTGCCCGTCAGGGAGGTGGGAATAAATCTCTCATGCTGGTAGTTACTGTTTCTTTTAACATCCCATAAAAACAAATAATTCTTAATTATGCAAGGATAAAAGGGAAAGTTGTAATTAAGAAATTGTTAGAAAGGAATGAAAAAGCATTATAATGCTAAACCCCATACTATAGCAGTTAGGAAATCCAAAAGGTATCAATTTTAACAATAGGTAACTGTTCACATATGTTGTGGTTGTACAACTCCTAATAATATAAAGGTCTGTTCAACTTTAAAGGTAAAGAATAAACATAATGCTGCAATGTTATATACTTAAGCTTGGCAGTAAGATTATGTCCTAATATTTCATCTTCTTAGAGCCAGTGGTTTATGCATATGTGAATTTGCATACATAAATGTACAACCATACACATATATGAATTTGCAACCTAATTTTTAAGTAACAGAAATAGAACATTTTACTTCCTTTAATTAATTTAAATTGGATTCCAAGCACCTGTCCCAATAGGCTGTCAGGAAATCCAGTCGCAATCAGTATTGGGACTTTCGCTTTTCTGCTCCAAGGTCATCTATTGCAGCAAAGCTTAGTTTTGTTTGACGTGGGGTGTGGGGAAAGAGTGAGCACCAGTCCTCTGCAAACATTGGCAGCCACTCAGATGCTGAAACGGTCATCACTGCTCCTGTGTCGTTCTTGGGGCATGTGACCGCTTGCCCGCCTTGGGAACTCCAATACCAAGAGGTACTCTCCCCTTCAGGTCCCTCTCTGATATCTTGCTGTCACAACCCCTCAGGCTAAAAGGAATTGACTTTAGCATCTCATATTCTTTACATGGTATTCCCTCTACTTGGGGCATAGAATACGATTTTATGTTTTAATCAAGGAAAGATAAAAGAACATAGCTAGTTCTTTCCCACTCTCAATAAATCCTGACTATATCCGTTACCTGGATGAGAATGCAAAGCTTCCTTATCGAAGGATAGAGACTGAACATTAATCTTTCCTTTTATGTTGCTGTAATAACATTCTTAAATCTCCTCTAGTCCTTTTGCCGCAACACCCAGACCACATTCCGATCAGGCAGGGGTTAGCCTGAGGACACCAAGAAAATCATGCAAACAGAGCAAAGAGGAGCAGAACTCTCATCTTCATTTATCCTGGTGTCTCTCCTACCACCTCTACCAAGACCAGGTAAATAATTTGCAGGGTTAAGTGCAAAATGAAAACAAGGGGTCCCTTCTTCTAAAATTATGAAGAGTTTCAAGAGTTGAGAAACCGAATGTGGGCCTTTCTAAGCAGGGAGCCATCTGGGACTGCACGGGTCACACATTCCCGAAGCTGGCCCTGACCACTGCTCTGTCCAGGTCTTTATCACCACACTGGTTATTCAACAACTTCCTCATTCATATCTCTTCTTTAGATTCACTCCCTTCATAATCATCCGATATACATCTTCCAAATAAAATGTTCCTAAATCACACATCTGTTTCTGTCACATTCCTGCTGCAACCCTTCTCTAAATCCCCTACAGGGTAATGTCCGAGTTACAACGTGGGCTTCAAGGCGCTCCTCCATATGACCTCTAGTTGACTGGCCATCTCCATCTCTTTCTATTTCCTGCTTCACACGCCATGTTCCACTCGGTGTCAAAGTGCAATGCCATTTAGGTATCATGGATTCAATCTTCAAGTAAGTGGAGAGAGAAGGTAAGACCATGATGGACCATGCTACACACAAAGCCTTCATTGCCTGTCGCTACTAGTTGGTCCTTTTGGAAGATATACAATTACCAGAAATGTTCATTTGTCAGCACAGGAAAGCTCAAGGACCCGAAAATCAAGTTAAATATTTGAGTGAATGGTACTTAAACCCGATTACTCACTCACATCTACAACCCCTCAACATTTATCTTCGTTACAATCTTCCATTTACGAAACGATGGTCACCTCACTCTTTCTTCACGTTGGAGCAAACCTTCGCTCTCTCTTCTCTAAATCACATCATTCTGTTGTTGCTTCTCTCTTAATAGAAGACCTATTTGCATTCAGTAATAACTATGGACATGTTTTCCTTTCTTCTCAATTATCCTCTAAGAAACCGGGTGCTATTCCAGGAGGAAATATTCCGTAGCTTATACGTGGGGCAACTCCTTATACTGCTACCGTTCTCCACCGTATACGCAGGATCTCCAGGAACATATTCAGTTTGATCCCCTTTGAGACAGCTGGGGAGGAATTCATCTCCTTATTTTACAATGAAGAAAATGGAACGTTCAGAAAGTTTGTGCTTTTTCTGTTCAACTAGGGGTACAGCCCAGGCTGCAGGTTTTCGAAAACACGCTCTTCGATCTCTGTGGCTCCTCCCTCTCCCAGCCAGATCTGGATTTTATTGACCAGTAACCAAGTAACCAGCATGTGCGTTGTAATTAAGCCTGAGAATCTGTTCTTTAAAAAATAGGGCAGGGGCGCCTGGGTGGCGCAGTCGGTTAAGCGTCCGACTTCGGCCAGGTCACGATCTCGCGGTCCGTGAGTTCGAGTCACGCGTCAGGCTCTGGGCTGATGGCTCGGAGCCTGGAGCCTGTTTCCGATTCTGTGTCTCCCTCTCTCTCTGCCCCTCCTCCATTCATGCTCTGTCTCTCTCTGTCCCAAAAATAAAAAATAAACGTTGAAAAAAAAATTAAAAAAAAATAAATAAATAAAAAATAGGGCACTCACAACTTTTAGGATCTGGGGAGGCTCAGACTCAAGCCACTTTCTGTTACATAAGGATTCATCTGGTCACTTGAATTTCCTCCTCACCCTCCCGAGACGTGATGCGTGATTGGATTCAGGCATTTTGCACAGTGCAATGGATCAGCTAATTGCCCCTCTGCTCACTATAAGCACAATTGGCTGCATTGGTTGGAAAACCAACCCAGGGAATAGACTATGAAATTGGTACGGAAGCTTTGGTAGCAGACTGGCTGATCGGGATACTGAATGAAAAGCCAAAACACAAAGCACAGCTTGTTTTGTTTGGTTTAGTTATTTTAACAGTAATTTCTAGTGGCGGAGACAGATGTTTCTTGAAGTGGCAAGAGATTTGCAAAGCAGAATGTTATAGCACTTACTGTAATTGCTTTATTAATATTGTATGTGTGTATGGCTTCTATCTTTTGGGTTGTGGCACCTCTTACTTTAAATGACTTTGGGTTTCCTGATGACTGGCAGTTAATCTTTGCTTCAGAGACCCTTTGAGTCACATGAATGATTTCATACGAAGCCGCATTTTTCTTCGCTTTCATTACACTCAGAAGCCCTCAGGGGGCACTGGAACGCCATTAGAGAGAGAAGTCCTACGTGTGCAAAGGGCCCTCTAGTTTGCCGACAAATGAATGCCTTGTTACATGCCCATCCTGCCACAGAAATGACCTACTCTTCCCCTCGCCAAGTCTCAGGACTTAAGGTCAGCTACAGTGTCATGAGAAAGACCTAAGAGACTCCAACCCAGGAGACTGAAAAGACTGGGTCCATTTGGAAAAGTCAAGTGTGCAACAGACATTACCTAAATCACCCCTTTTTCGGGTGCTTGGTTGACTTTGCTTCAAAGAGGTAGAGGCCATGTTTTAAACCTCTTCCAATGTTGTTAATAAAAAGAGGGAAGAAGGAACAAGGAAATAAACCAACAAGTGAATGTGAAATTTGGGGTTGGTATTTTCTGAGAAGGTCAGTATGCCCATTTGGCCATTGCACTGTCTTGTTCCCTCCCGGGCCCCATCAGAGTGGCCTTAAGTTTCGTGGGTGATGTCATTATTGCTGTAATTTGCTTCATAACTGCCTCTAATGACAGCCTGTGAGTTAAACCCAGGTTCCACGCAGCCAAAGGCCATAAGGGGCATGTGGGGAAAATAGCAAAGCCCACCAAAAGATCCTGAGCTCCAAGCCATTGCTAAGACCGGCTGAGATCTCCTTCTGCAACCAGCTGTGGAGGGCCAAGCCGGCATGTATTCAGCATTCTGCACTGTGTCTGGACCGTCCCATTCCTTTGCGTGACACGCACAAATGAAGGCCTGTATACTTTACTGGTGGAAAAGAAGCACCTTTCTTTAATTCGTGTCTCTAGGAGAAAGCCTACTCAATATTTAATTTTAATCTCACATGTCACATTTTTTCCCATGCCAAGAAATCGCCCTCCAGTTATGCATAATTCATTGGAGTGGACAAGACCTACATCAGTTTTAGACGAAATGCTTTTAGGAGGTGTGGTGTAGCGGCTAGTATAGTTGCCTTCCATCTGGATTAAGGCATTTTAATTGATCAACATAGATTGTTTATATATAGGCAGGAATTACTTGAAGGGAGAAAGAAAAACACCGAAATGGAGTAAAGACATGTTGGATTTTGAATATACACTATACAAGAAGCATAAATAAGGGCAGCACAGAGCTGCACATAGACATAGACAACCCTTCTTTATTTTAGAGAGAGAGAGAGAGAGAGAGCAGGGGAGGGGCAGAGAGAGAGGGAGACAGAGGATCTGAAGCGGGCTCTGTGCTGACAACAGAGAGCCCGATGTGGGGCTCGAACTCACAAACTGTGACATCATGCCCTGAGTCACTTAACCAACTGAGCCCCCCAGGCCCCCCAGACAACCCTTCCATACTGCAGACTCTTCATCAGGGCCAATGGCCCTTCTTTCGTAACGTGTGAAATGGCTTTTAGAACAATCAAGGAGAAAGAAACAGGACTACATATATTTATTTCCAAGATCCTCAAGTATTGTTGCCTTAACTTTTGCAAATATTTTATCTTCAGTAGTCGTTCGTTCAATCAATATTCTCCTCCCTTAAATCTAATCTCGTTCCTCTTTTGGGAAAGACTCATGCGCTACTTTGCTAATACAAATAGGAAACAAGGGGCGAGCGATGAATACCTATAGAAGTTTTAAGTCATGTACTTAGGCTAATAGCATCTTGCAGGTAAACAGAGATTATTTATAAAGGCCAGGTTAACATATAATATTATTAAAATACTGCCATTCCCTCAAGCTGTTCTGCCGCACCACCAATCTGACACATTAACATACTGCATAGTGAAAAGGCTGTACTTGCTACATTTTTCCCAGATTTTGTTTCATTTAAAATATTGTGTACAAAAAAAAAGTCATCTTCGAGATACTGCTTATCCACAACATCCCTGAAGTGCTTTGACAGCTAAGAGATTTTTTTTTTTAAGTAACTGAGCCATGTATACATGCATTTGTTCCCCTTAATGTTTTTTGGGGTTTTGTGGGGTTTGGGGGTTTGGTTTTGTTTTCTTTTCTTTTAGTATCACTTCCCAGCATTTAATTTCACTTTTCTTTATGGTTAGTTCTTAAATCGTGAGTTGTTGTTGTTGTTGTTTTGTTTTGTTTTGTTTGGATTTTTTTTTTCTGCATGGATATTTCCAAGTGGATATTGCAGACTGGACGTTACTACATCTTACCTGTATCTTATAATATCTGACTGGCCTTCTTGGCCCATGTTTCCCCCCACCCCCACTAACATAAAGAAGGAAAAGGAAGGCAGACAGGAAGGCAAGAAGGGAGGGAGAGGTGGGGAGGGGAGGAAAGAGGGAGAGAAAGAAAGAAACCCACGGATATTTTCCCTCCAATTTCTCATTTTCTTCAATTCCAAGATGTGCAATTCTCAAGAATATTATGTTCCCTGGGCTGATCAGTATTCTCTTTCAATAAAACCACAGGACATAGCTGTTGGGCACAGAAACTAAATGTCATGAATTCAGTGCCCTGCTACTTGGCAGGAAACTCTGGCCGCATGCTTTTTATGTAATGTTTTTTTCACCTTCACTCCCTTATTGTGCTTTTTTTCAACAAAAGTTAGACAGTAATAACTAGTACATTTACACACTGCAGTTAATGATTGTAATAGTATAAGGTAAGAGGATAAATACTTATTAACACAAAAAAAGTACAGTATAACCCTACGATGAATAGAAAAAATTATTTCAGCAGTTAATGAAAACATGGATACATTTGACAGTATTACTTAGGGGAGGAAAATCACTTGCATGCCTCCCGGGGGCAAATTAACTGGGTGTGTATGTGTTTAATCCTTTCAAGACTGTAAAGTATAATTGTTATAAACTGCCACCCTCCTTGCCTCCTACCCAAGTCTGAGTAGGCACCCCCCCAGTCCTATCTTACCTTTTGGTAACTAATTTGAGTTTCTCTTCCCAAGATGCACCACAATGTCTGCAGGAAAACAGGCCAATAATGCCTTCCCAGGAAACTCTAGATTCTGTTCCCTGGGGTTAATTGTTGATCGAATAATGGCCAATCAGAGCAGTAGCCATTTGGATCAAGAGGGAGGAGGTGGGGCGCGGGGGGCGGTATGGATAGAACAAGGAATAAAAGGAGACTTTTAGAATACATTCCATAGATTATCTTAATTCATTTTTCATTATTAATGAACACTTTTATGTCTTTTGATATGGCACTGTATATTAACTTGCTGGTGTGGCCTAATTAAATAAAATGTATATAAATGGGCTTTCTGCGACTGTCTTGTTCCTTGCTAATCTAGCTATCAACAAAGAACCTTCCTTGGGATATATGAAATATGTACGGCCCAGGAGAAGGCACTCATCACATTTAGGGGACGAATCTATCAAACCCCAGCGGAGTAAAATAATCTTAGTTAAAGACATTAGGAAGTAATTTAATAAGATTAGTAAATGAGCAGTGTAGAGAGAGCTAAGATCTGACACTTTCTGATTAGAAATGTCATGAAAGTGAAGACATTCTCTTGAGACAATTACCTTATCAAGAAAATAAATTTTATATTGTATATATACATTCTTGCAATTTGAGATGAATCACTTAACTATTCTGGCCCTCAGCTCTATCATAGCATTATTAAAAGAAAACAAATAAACAAAAACAAACAAACAAACAACAAAAAAACCCCACGGGGTTAGGTAAGGTGGCTACAACTCTAGAATAATTTGATTAGGTCACATTTAAAATGTGTAATTATTGGGGCCCCTGGGTGGCTCAGTCTGTTAACGGTCTGACTTCGGCTCAGGTCATGACCTCCTGGTTCGGTTCATGGTCTCGAGCCTTCAGCCGGGCTCTGTGCTGACCGTTCAGAGCCTGGAGCTTGCTTCAAATTCTGTGTCTTCCTCTCTCTCTGCCCCTCCCCCACTCACACTCTGTCTCTCAAAAATAAATAAACATTGTTTTTTATTTTAAAAATTAAAAAATAAAAATAAAATTTGTAACCATTACCCAAAAAAGGACAAAAGACTTCAGAAAATGAGAACCTAGATATATCACGTAGATATATGAGAATCTTAGAGTTCTTGATAATATAGACTTTCGAAAAGCAGATTTCAGTAGAAATGTGGGTTTCTACTGCCGGAGAACCTAACAACCCCCCCCCCCCCCCAAGCAAGGATGGGATACACTAAAATTTTCAAGCAATCACAGAGAGGAAGAAAAGGGAAATGATTTAAGAAACTGTGTCCCTGGGAAGCAAACATGAAAACAGAATTTGGAGAGCAAGAGAAGGGCTAATGATGCCCAAGGAAGAGAAAAGGAGAAGGAAGCTGGTTGGATGAGAGAAGCCATTAAATCAGTCAGTGCAGATCTGACCCATATGTAAGGAAGGCAGGGAGGGGCAGAACTGGGGAGGGGAGTTTGGACAAACTTGGCCAATCCAACAGGAAGGGCAATAGAAGACTGCTAGATAAGACATGTCCTACCAACATGGCCAAGTCCTAGAATCCCCTCCATACTCAGACATGGCTGGGGACTTTCCAGAAATTTTATGTCCCTGGCCCAAAGCTAAGGTGGTGATATCTCACTGTTGTTTTGACTGCATTTCCCTGATGATTAGTGATGCTGAGCACCATTTTATGTACCCATTGTCCATTTATATTTCTTCTTTGGAGAGAGATAGCTATTATCAAAAAACCCAAAGACAACAAGTATGGATGTGGAAAAAGGCAAAACTTGTACAATGCTGAGAGGAATGTAACTTGGAAACTATGGAAAACATCAAGGAGGTTCTCCCGGAAATCAAAAACAGAACTACCATATCCAGCAATCCCACTTCTGGTAATGTACCCAAGGGAATTGAAATCAGGATCTTTTTTTTTTTTTTTTAAGTTTAGTTATTTATTTTTGAGAGAGAAAGAGAGAGAGCAGGGGAGTAACAGAGAGAGACTGGGAGAGAGAGAATCCCAAGCAGGCTCTGCACTGTCAGCACAGAACCAGACACAGGGCTCAAGCTCGCAAACCATGAGGTCATGACCGGAGTCAAAACCAAGAGTCAGACGCTTAACCCATGAGCCACCCAGGCACCCCAAGCCCCCTTTCAAAGAACTCTTTTTTAACTAAAACACTATCTAAAGTTTCCAACTTCATATTATCATGGGGCAGTTTATTTTATGGATATTTCACTATTGAATACTTGACCTAAGGAGAAAAAGTAAAGAAATATTTTTAATTATTTCTAGAAAGGACTGATTATGATTTGCACCAAAATGTTGTTTAAATTTATTGAGTTAAAGCATCCGTTTCAAATTGAAAAGAAAGCATTTGTGTGTGTGTGTTATAAAACACTGTATGCCGTTTAGCAATGGTTTGCTGAGGAGTCCTAGGTATGAGGGCTTTTCTAGTAGATAAGAAAGTCTTAGGCCTCTGTGATCCAGGAGATTCTAAAACATGTCTCTGCCTTGGAAACAGGATCCTGAAGAGACATTTTCACTCCCATGTTCATCAAAGCATTATTCACAAAAGTCATGAAAACAATCAAAATGTGCATCAGTTTTTTAATCTAATACAATTTTAGTCCTTCCACCTTGCTCTGTTGCATCTTGTAATATATCGTATTGCACTATGTGAGAAGCTTTTTGTCCAGTATCTTACAGAATAAACATATCACTGATCCAGGCCGTGCCAATGGATTAATTCAGTTCAACTGTGGCTTGTTTTCTACGCACCAATGCAACATTATAATGTGTTTACTTCAACATCTTAAGAAAAATACCATAGGTTATGATATCTATGTAAGTTTAACTGGTAACTCAATGGAAATGAATGATTTTACAATGATATTATTAACTTATTTTTCTAGTTGAGCAAAGCATGGAAAGAATTTTATAATTTAAAATAAAGACATGTGAGGAGAGATAATGAAGTAAGTATTATGACCGGAGCAATAAAGGAAAAAAAAAAAAAAAAAAGAAGGAATACGGTTTGTCACAAATACATAAAGGGGCGCCTGGGTGGCGCAGTCGGTTAAGCGTCCAACTTCAGCCAGGTCATGATCTCGCGGTCCGTGAGTTCGAGCCCCGCGTCGGGCTCTGGGCTGATGGCTCAGAGCCTGGAGCCTGTTTCCGATTCTGTGTCTCCCTCTCTCTCTGCCCCTCCCCTGTTCATGCTCTGTCTCTCTCTGTCCCAAAAATAAATAAACGTTGAACAAATACATAAAATGGAAACTGAAATTTGTCAGGGAAAAACAAAATAAAATAGCAGTTTGTTGTATAATGTTTCTATTAAAAAATTTTTTTTAATGTTTATTTTTGAGAGGGGGGGTGCAGGGGAGGGGCAGAGAGAGAGGGAGGCACAGAATCCAAAGCAGGCTCCAGGCTCTGAGCTACCAGCACAGAGCCCGACGCAGGGCTTGAACTCAGGAAACCGCAAGATCATGACCTGAGCCAAAGTTGGATGCTTAACTGACTGAGCCACCCAGGTGCCCCTGTATAAAACTTTTAAAAATTAAATATGACTATGAACTGTGAATGTTCTTGTGAATGGGTCTCAGATAATAGTAACATTTTAATCAATGCACTTGAGTAAAGCATATCGCCTTCCAAAATGCCAGTGGTCCTCATTCCATCAGGTAAAGCCTGAATAAAACAAAAGACTGACCGCCTTAAGCAGGAAGAAATTTTCTAACATTTGATCTTTGGACTTGAACCACAACACAGTCTCTTTCCTGGGCCTCTAGCTTGCCAACTCAGCCTGCAGATTTTGAACTTGCTTCCCTCCATTATCATGTGAGCTAATTCCATAAATAAATCTCTCTACATGTATACATTCTATTGGTTCTGTTTCTCTGGATAACCCTGACTAATGCACACTGCACCTCACATCACCACCAAATAGGTAAGCCCCTTGTGCAGCTAGCTCCATCATTCTTAAGTTCCTAAAGATGGGCAGAGCGGGGAATCCGAGAACGTCCCAGAATTTCCTAATTTCTTTCCTTTGGATCTCACTTCTGAAGGCTCTGTTTCAGAGAAGGACCTATGCTAGAAACAGACCTCCTCAGATTATGGACCTGGGTCTTCACAGAAAGAAAAGTGTAAGGTCAACCCTTGGAAAGCAAAGTCTAATGGGCAGAACCTTCCTGTTAATGTCCTACCTTTGATCTTCTTCCTGGATCTGTGTGGATGCTGCGAGACAAGACAGAATGAGAGTCTGGGACTTAATCCTCACTCTTCTCTCTAAACAAGCTGCAGGCATTCATTATTCATGAATAATATGCTTTTCTTCACTGAATTAATTAAGACTGTTTCTTTTCCCTATTATTATTTTTTTAGGTTTATTTATCTATTTTGAGAGAGAGAGAGAAAGAGACAGAGAGAGAGAGATCCCAAGCAGTGTCTGTTCTGTCTGAGCCGAGCCCCACTTGGGGCTCCATCTCACGAACCAGGAGATCGTGACCTGAGCTGAAATCAAGAGTCAAAAGCTTCACCTACTGAGTCCCCCAGGCGCCCATCCTGTTATTCGTTTTTAAAGTGGATAAAACAATGTCCCACGGTTTCGTCTTTGAGAAACGCAAGTAACCAATGTTTCCTGCCTGAGGTCCTCAGCTGATATTCCCACCGGCAGTTTCTTACGAAAGGACACAGTTCCTCATACCTTTAGAAACATCTAGTTCAATTCAGCAGGACTCTGTTCTCTGAGCACAGGTGGGCTAGCATCCGATCAGAGTCTTCTAGAGACCCATTGCTGTCCACGTCAGCCCAAGCACAAGGGGAAGAATTGGTGCAAGGACACACGCCATGAAAGATAGCTCATAAACGATGTTAAGAAACTCTTCCTCTCAAGTGCCCTGAAATACCTTGAAAAGTCAAATAACCACCCATAAGCACTAGTAGTTGGAATTTATCCTAGGAACCTCTACCACACCCAGGCAGACGGTCTGCCAATTCTGCTTGAAGTCCCAGTCCCTGCTCTCACCTCTGTCCCATCCCACTGGTTCCCCTCAAAAGATGGGTTCTACTGCCTCCTGAGCGTTTTCATTTCAAGTGTCTCTCTGCTCCCACATGAGTTAGAAAAGTGAGCAGAATAAGAAAAGTAAGACTCAACTTCTTCCAGGGGGCTAGGTCTAGAGTTCCCTTATCTGATTTCGATCTCTTTCCCCAATACTGATAAAAACAGAAAGAGGAGCCACATCCCCCAAGCAACATAGGCAATCAAATCAAAATTCCCCAGGGAGTAGAACTTGAGCTCATTCCTAGGACAGAAAATGTCCACAGAAGAAAAAGAGCTCATTCTGCATTATCTGATGTGCTCTGAATCCACAGGTAACTAGGTACTTGAGGAAGGTACACTCCAGAGTGGGGTTCTAGGCCTGCATCACATGGCTCTGTACCTTTCACAGAGGCCTCCTAAGGGTGTGGGAGGAGCCGAGAGAGGAAATGCGCACCCACTCTCTGGGTCACTAGATTCCCCTATCCTTCTCTGGACCTTACCATTTTCCACTCCACCCTTTTATCATGTCATATATATATATATATATATATATATATATATACACATTAGCACAGTTTCCTATTTATTCCACACATCACACAGATGCAGCTGGGTCCACCTTTTACCCCCGGAGATCTTGGCTTTGAACCTATCAATTCTCTGGCAGCCTTGAAAGTCAAGGGTTTACTCTAGAATTTCTGCAAATTCCCTGGAATTTACACTCTTGAAATCTCCGTTCTTTTTTTTTTTTTTTTTTTTTTTAGTGTTTACTTATTTATTTTTGAGGCGGGGGTGGGGGAAGAGAGAGGGGAAAAAAGAGAGAATCCCAGGCAGGCCCCATGCGGTCAGCAACAGAGCCCAACGTGGGGCCCGAACTCACAAACCGTGAGATCATGACCTGAGTCAAAATTGGACGCTTAACAGACTGAGCCCCCCGAGCGCCCCTCTCTTCCATTCGTCACACCAGTTTCTCCACATAATCTATTTTGGCCTTGCATCAACCCAGACACCTTCCTCAGCCTCCCCTTCAAGCATCCCCAAAGGAAGCCACTTTCACAAAAAAAGCCTAAGTGAGCAAAATAGTCTTTACTAAAGATTCTGTACGGGTAATAAAGGGTGGATAACCCATCCCACTGCGAATAATATACATTCTTCTCTTCAAAATGGTTTTCCATCCAAAGTGCTTTTTGGACTTTTATGCCCCTCAGGCCCTCAGCTCCCCCAACCCCCCACACACCTGAGCAGTGTCCTGCCCTCCTGGTTCTATCCTCGCTCCCAGATTCCCACACCAGAACCACAATATTTCAGTCTCCCTTTTTTGTAAAGAGTAGGTATGTCTGTTTGTTTTGAATCACATCTATAGGTTGATTCTTTTATAAAAGTTTTCCTAATTTTCCCATCTACTTGCTAACTCTTCACCAAAATCCCTACTAGTCTCCACACATCCTAGTGTCTTACACTGATTCAAAACAAGCGATGGTGGTTACCAGGGGCTGGAGGGTAGGGGGAAATGGGGAGGTGTTCAACAGATGAAATGGTTCAGTTACGCAAGATGAGTAAGTTCTA
Organism: Felis catus; assembly: GCF_018350175.1. Lineage (NCBI taxonomy): Eukaryota > Metazoa > Chordata > Mammalia > Carnivora > Felidae > Felis > Felis catus. The sequence continues at coordinate 38,471,155 of NC_058380.1, forward strand.
GAGCTCTGAGGGACCACACGGTGCCTGCAGTTAACAATAACGTATTGTCCTCTGAGAGTTGTGTTAAGAGGGTAGATTTCCAGTTGCATTCTTACCACAAACCACCACCACCACAAAAAAAACCAAATGGGCAAGAGACAACTTTGGGGGGTGATGGATTTGTTTACTACCTTGATCAGACTGATGATTTCGCAAATGCTTGCATATATTCACACCTATCAGACTGTACACATGAAGTATGTGCAGTTAGGTGGGTATCAATTACCCCTTCATAAAGTCGTTAAAAGTAGTTGATATCATGGTGTCTATATGGCTGTTTTATCTACTCACATTAGCCATACATTCAAGAGATTTACTCTACCTATGGCCTCACTCTTAAGATGTTACACTGGAGAATTTAAGCACTGTATCATTTCCTTACTTTGATTTCTTCAGTTCTGGTTGCTAATGCTCATGGGTCACTTTGTACAGAATTCCCAATGACCGCAAAGGCGAAAGGACTTCCATATCTATAGGCATCCTTTCAAGGTTGAGCAAAAGCAAGCTCTAAGAAAACTATTTCCAGGTCAAAGAATGGGCTGTAAAAATGGCCCACCGACTGCATTCTTAAAAAATGTCAAAGTCACAAAAGACAAATCTGGAGAGTTGTTCCAAATGAAAGGAGACTAAAGGATCACAATAAGTAAGTACAATGAGTGGCCCTTAACTGGATCCTGAACTGGAGGAAAAAAAAAAAAAAAAAAACAAGCTGCAAAGGACATAAAAATCCAGTGTTCATGCTAAATTACTCGAGTTGATAAGTATACTGTGGATGTGTAAGGAAAGGCTCTTTTTCTTAGGAAATACACAGCAGAGCATTTAGAACTAAAGGGTCATGATGTATGCCATCACATTTCAAAAGTCTGAGACAAAGAATAATGTTTATAGAGAGAAAAAGACAGCAAGTAGGACAAATTATAAACCAATAAGTAAATCTAAAGGGTATTGTGGCATTCTTACAACTTTTCCATAAGTTTCAAATTGTTTCCTAACAAAGAATTTTAAGAAATGGCCCAGGGATGCCTGCTGACTCCAACTTTTATTTCGGCTCAGGTCATGATCTCAGGATCATGAGTTTGAGCCCCCAATCAGGCTCTGTGCTGGCAGCGTGGAGCCTGCTTGGGATTCTCTCTCTCTCTCTCTCTCTCTCTCTCTCTCTTTCTCTCTCTCTCTCTCTCTCTCTCTCTCCCTCTCCCTCTTTCTCTGCCCCTCCCCACTCACACACATGCTCTGTATCTCTCTCAAAATAAATAAACTTTAAAAAAAAAAAAAAGAAAAGAAAAAGACATGGCCCATTGGTCAGTCCCACTGGGTTTTAACTCCCCTTGTGATGAACAGACTGATGTCCACAGCCATCACCATTAAACCCAACTCCTGAAATTGAGGAATACTAAATTTTAAAGTTTTATTAGGTTCTATCTTGGGCAAAAATATTGGGATCGTCTTATTACAACTATGGTTCCAACACTGTCAACATGCGTTTTAAAAAAATATTGGAGGGGCGCCTGGGTGGCTCAGTTGGTTAAGCGTCCAACTTCGGCTCAGGTCATGATCTCACAGTCCGTGAGTTCAAGCCTTGCGTCGGGCTCTGTGCTGACAGCTCAGAGCCTGGAGCCTGCTTCAGATTCTGTGTCTCCCTCTCTCGGACCCTTCCCTGTTCATGCTCTCTCTCTGTCTCAAAAATAAATAAACATTAAAAAAAAAATTAAAAAGTATATATTGGAAAAAAGGCAAATGGAATAATAATACAACTACATATAAGGACAAAAATAATCCCATTAATATCATGGTTTCAAGCCCTTGCCCTGTAACCTACTAGCTCAATGACTTGGGAAAGGCCATTTTAAATCTTTCTTTTTCAATTTTTTTATCTGGAAAGTCCAGATACAAACCCTTGGTCACATGATAAGTAGGAGCTATGAGTAAGAACACTAACTGAATCAGTAGGAGATAACCACACCTGAAACCTCTTTATTCAGAAGACCCCAATTTTTCTGAGTGCATCTGGCACAACTCGCAGCTCAATAATCCATGGGCCAGGGTCCTACAAGCCCATAGATTGATTCTCCTTGCCAAGATGGAGTGCTCCTTTCTCTTATTTTTGCGTGTTGATATCACTGCCCTCGAATGGGAAATGCTGATCTACTGAGGACCCGCCCCAGGCCAGATTGGGCATATTTCAGCCTGCTCGAGGCAGACACTTCTTACCTCAGGGTTTTTTCTTCCTATAGGCCCCCTCCCAGTGATGGGTTAAGCAGATTTCACTTAAATTCTACTTCCCTTCAAAGCTTTTCTACACTGGGATAGATCTGCCCCATGTTTGCTTTACCATGTCTCATTTTTCGGTACTTCCCTCTTATTCTTCACTTGCTCTCTGAAAATCAACTTAGAGTTGTCATTTTCTACTAACAGATACGTTTGTTGCCAGTCTCCTACAGAACAGAAACAAATATTCAGGGACAGGCCTCCACTACTCCTTTGTACACACATCAGCGCCACTACCTAGAAAGAAATCTATGGCTGCACAGAGAGTATCACCTGAATTTGGAAATTACAAACCAACCACCATATCTGGGGATGAAGGTGTGCTTCACCAGGGTCTTGATTAAGACAATGAGGGGGCTCCTGGGTACCTCGGTTGAGCGTCTGACTTCGGCTCAGGTCGTGATCTCCCGGTCTGTGGGTTCAAGCCCCGCTTCCGGCTCTGTGCTGAGAGCTCGGAGCCTGGAGCCTGCTTCGGATTCTGTGCCTCCCTCTCTCTCTGCCCCGACCCACTCCCATTCTGTCTCTGTCTTTCTCAAAAATAAATAAACATTAAAAAAAAAAAGGCAATGAAAACTCCCAATCTGAAAGCTTGAGACAATAAAACATAAGGCTCTACCATGTAGCCCAGTGCTAAATAATACTGAATGATTTTTGTTAAAAAGGAAAGAATACAAAGGTTTTGGCACATGGCTTATGCAGTTGCAAATCCATACCAAAATACAGATATGGTTTAGAGATGAGTCTTTTAATTTTTTTTTGGTCTCAAATACATTTATTTTCCACGTGTTGGCTTTAGGAAAGCCTATGTAGACTTAGCATTTTAGGGTTTCATATAATAAAATCATTTGAGAAATAAGGAAAACTTTTCAAATCATAACGAACTGGGATACTGTATGATAAGCGGTATTTCCGTGCTCTGTTTTCCTTCCCCCAAAGAGAAAATAATTAATCACCTTTTTTTTTTTTCCCAGGGAGTTAGAGAAGAGATTTCAACAACGGAACACAGGATTGTGAAAATGCACACCAGACCCAGGTAAGGATCTAAGAGGTAAATCAATTTAGCTCTCTATTCCGTATAATATGAAACTGAGGCTCCCGGGAGGTTTGCCCAGGACGGCTCAGCTACAGACAGCACATCCGGGTCTCCATTAGTCTCCTTGCTCCTGCCGCTGGCATTGTCTTGCTTCATGGGCCTGCACGTGGCAACCATTCCTCAGCCTCCTCTCCGATACCCCTCCCCTCCCTGTCAAGGCCTCTCCAGGGCTTTCTAGACAGGTTGCTTCAGAATAACATCTTGAAGTACTTATTTCCATCCTAGTTTTCCTTCTGTGATATTAAGATTGAACTGTAATGGAAAAATCCCGTTCTTGTTGACTTGAGGGTAATTTGATAGCATTTGTATCCAGGAATCCTTTCTTAGTCCCTTCCTTTTACCTCCATTTATCCAACGTGATTGAACGACTGCGGAATGAGAGGAACTGTGATAGATGCTGAGGGTATAAAGAAGAGTAAGACAAAGCTCCTGCCAGAAAGAACCCAGAGAGTTCTTGGAGTTATTTCCACTGTCATTACGGTCACTATTTCTACACCATTTTTGAAGGTGTAATCCGTCTGCCAGCTTGCAGTTCTCTTAGTTCTTCTTGCTTGTTTCGGTTTGACATGACATGGCCTAGCTAATGTTGGCTGTCATTTGTTTACATGAATGCTAATATTGTCTTCCCATCTATCCATTAGTCTATTCTTAATCTGTCTCTCCATCAACTTACTCCGTCAGCTGAAGATACCATTCTGTTGCCCAGGACACTGAATTGCCCAGTTTCTTAGTGGGCCTAGCACAGGCATGTTTCATTGTAATTACCTATTTCTCATAATGAATGGTCTTTTGTCCATGGGGTAAATAGTTTTGAGTTATGTAAAATGAAAATCTGGCATATGGTGATTTTTGCTCCTGTCCCCTTAGGGATGATCATTTTCAGGTGCTTCCTCTGCCATTTTTTTTTAAAGCTATGAAATGACATTTAAAAATAGTATCATATAATCAAATCTTCTCAAAATACCAGAAAAGATCAGAAAATGTATAGAAATTTGAGTCCTCATGTTCTTAATGGCTAGTCTCTTAATTAACAGCTTGGAGATCCCACCTGTTGCCAAAATAATTGTACCACTTTTTCCTTAGTGTTTATATGATCCCCCAAAGACCCCCAGTTTGTTTGTTTGTTTGTTTGTTTGTTTTCCTTCTTGGAGATGTGCTTGATTTCCCCCTTCACGTTTCTCATAAAGTGTTTCAATACACATTCCAACTCAGGGAAAAACTGAAAAGAAGGACCTCTTTCTTTTCTAAAATACAAGAGCCTTCTTGACAGGGAGGGGCTCTGAAATAAAGGAAGAAGCCTTGTTAAAACTTTGAGCTGTGTTCGAACACATCCTAAAATGATTAAATTGTCTGTTCCGGTTATAAATTATAAGCTGGGTACTTTAAAGCCAACTCCCATTGACTAATAAAATGGAAAATATTGGGGTAGGCCAGATACTAGTTTTCTGTGAACTGCTTCTTTGTGAATCGCGATGCAAAATGTTCAGCAGAAGTGACAGTAAACAAAAGTTGGATTAAAAAGAAAATGCCTGGAGGATATGTGATTCACAAGAATTATGGAATCTGTTTCTGCTTCCAGATAAAGACTCCTAATAAATTATAAGCACATCCAGTGTAGCTGCTGAGACAGTAATAAATATTGATGTAAAACAAAACTCATATTACCTTCTTTTGCAGCCTGAATCTTGCAGTCCAGTCTGGCAGCTCTCTGCTACTTAGGCTTTAATGAAGGGAAAAGTCTTTATCTATTATTGTTTTTTGTTTTTTTGTTTTTTTAGAATAAACTATAACAATGGAAAGCTCTATGTCTCTCTAGTAAGAAGGCATTACAGTCCACATGGGAGGAATGGATTCTTGGGGAGACAAGAGTTTATGTGATGCTAAGTCCCCCAAAAGGTCAAATAATTGGTTGCGTCTAAGGAAACTAGCACGTAACAGCAATAACTGCTGGGCTTAGAGGCTGGCCTTCGTGGTGTTTCATGTAAAACCATACGATTGAAGAGTCTACCCTGACTTTGCTCTACAAATTAAGAATCTCGAATATTTGATTTCCGAGTAATTATTTGCGTTTCTGCCCTTAGCTTTCCTCCCCAGAATGCTCCCATTTTGAAAACTTTGATGACAAATCTGACTTTCTGTGATTGGCCCTGATTTTTACTACATGCTGAAAATCTGGAACATGGTATAGAATAAAAAGATGCCTAGTTTGGAAACTGGAAAATTCTGGACACTGGTTTAATATCTGCCTTGAGTTTGCTGTGAGGCCATGGGGAATTCATTCGGTATCTCTGCACCTCTATGACTTTATTTATGACATGAGAATGTTGGCCTGGATGACCCCTCTTCACTGTAGATTATGACTTTGTCAGCTCTAGCTTTGTACCCCCAAGGCTCATTAAAATTAGCTCAAGAATGTAAAAACAAGAGAGAGAGAGAGAGAGAGAGATCCAAATCCCATCCCCAGATTTTCTAATCTAATCAAGCTAGGGTGGCACCTGGCCATGACTATTTTTAAAAGGTTCCCTGAAGTTTCTAATGGGGGCAGCCAGAGTTGATGACCACGGCTGCATGAAACCTTCTCAAGGCTTCTCATGTCTCAGCGCTTGCTCAATATCACTGAAACCCTGCACAATAGTCTGCATCCTCCAATGCAGCATTTCTTTTTTACTGCTAGCTTCAGTTTTCCTCACCAGATTGTAAATGTCTTTTTGCTACGTTGTCTACCACTGCTCATGGCAGGTTCTGGATAAATGTTTGATGACTGAGCCATTTTCACTTACTGTACATCTTCTTGAACTGCAAACAGTGATAGCTTTCGATTTTCCAAACCCTAAATGAGGTTCAGCTCGCGGTATCTACCTGTCTTAAGACCATCACCCTTTATGGTAGCGAGTCTGTTAATGAGCGACTTCTGTGCTGGACTGTAAACTCCACGAGAGCAGGGGCCATGAGTATTGACCCCTGTATTTACCACCTCATTTCCGGTTAACCACACAGAAGCATTGAATACATCACTGTTGGATGAATAGGTCAATGAAAAAATAAGCACCTGAAGGGATGCCTTGAAAGTCATGCCAGCGCATTATCTTGTCCGTGGAGAACGAACACACGGTCAGCGTTAACTGGAAGAGGTAGGTGTATGTGTGCACGTGTGTGCACGTGTGTCTGTGTGTGTGTCCCGGTTGTGGGTTACAGATGCACAATCACTGTGAGCATCCTTAGGAGGATCCAAAAGCTGCTGAGTATTCCAAAAGATCCCTCAGCACCTCTTGGTTCTGCACAGCTGGTGGCTCTGACCTCCATAGCTATAGTCCTGGGAAATACGGTTTTAACACCGAGTGAACAGATGGTGGAGGGTGTGTTACTTAAGACAGTTTTGCCAGGAGGTAAATGTATGCTTTATAAATGTACTTCAAAACTATGCTATTTGATTTAATCACTTAATGCAAAGACAGCTGCATACTATATTTGCCTTAACTGCAGTTATATGGGTTATCTGCCAATCTGTTAATTATAGTATTTTGAAAGGCTTCAGGAAAAAAACAGTAATTATACAGATTGGGGGGGGAGGGGGGGGAGAAAGGGACATTTTTGAAGCCTAAATTCAGACATTCATTCCCAGCTAACACAAACTTATTGAAGATTGAGAAAGCCTGTTAGGAAAGTGGGAGTGGATAGGATGGTCTTTCTTTGAAAGGGACATGTGTGTGCGCGCGCGCATGTTCTCCGTCGTTGGCATTAGTTACCATGGGTAACCGCCAGGGAGCTAGGAATGCAGCACCGTGCAACCGGACAGAGCTCCAGCCCACTCCCTAAGGTCTTTGAGCAACTGTTCAATTCCATAGAATTTTGAAGACCATGGGGGAGGGGAAGGAGAGGAAACAAAAAAAAAAGTTACAGAGAGGGAAGGAGGCAAACCATTGATTGAGAGGCTCTTAAAAACTGAGAATAAACTGAGGGTTGATGGGGGGTGAGAGGGAGGGGAGGGTGGGTGATGGGCATTGAGGAGGGCACCTGTTGGGAGGAGCACTGGGTGTTGTATGGAAACCAACTTGACAATAAATTTCAGATTAAAGAAATAATAATAAAAAAAATAAAAAGGAGGAGGAAGATGAAGAGCCGGAGGTTATACTTTCATTATAAACATCATTCTGCCCTTGACTTTCTCATACTCTCCCAGAACCTGCTCGCTCCCGAAGCTCTCTGTACCTACGTTTTCTCTGCTAAGCAGTTGCAGTAGTGATTAAGCAGGTTAAATTAACACTATATCAGGGAAGAGGAATATTTTAAGCTTAGTCCGATAGCTTCCTTTTCTTGCCAGGGACTAGATGCCACATATTTGTAGGAGAAGTCTGGCCCATTTTCCTGTCCCCTGGGAATTATGTTCAATGCATTTCATTGTCATTTTGAGAACATTTCCTCTCTGTGTGCAACTCTACCACAATAAAAGGTTTGAATGGGACCCAGGCTATAAATCAAAGAATTCTGGAAAGGGTGTTTACAGATTATCTGGTCCAACTCTCTCTTTTCACAGGTGAGGAAACTGGGGACCCAAATCTATAACTGACTGGCCTTCCCATATTAGTTAAGGAAAAATGGGAATTTTGACCTGTGTCAGGGAGGGGAAATTAAGGCAGTTCATGCATGGGAGGCCAGCATTCCAAAACAGGAGACATTTCTTTCTGGTGTATACGGAAAGGCTCACTGGACAAGGTTGAGTGTGAGATGGTGAGTGTGTGTGTGTGTGTGTGTGTGTGTGTGTGTGTGTAAAACAGCTTCCAGAAAAGCTCTGTCACTAGCCCAATTACCCACTTCTGTTGTTCCAAAGAAGCCATTGTTCCTAGGAGGTATGTCAACCTGGGAGAAATTCCAGTTGTTTCGAGAGTCACAGCCCCACACAAAATCTAGGTGTCTCCTGGCATCCTTACTTAACCAGCAGTATATTGGCAATCCTTTCCTTAGACACTGTGATTTAGAATTAAAAAAACATCTGCTGTCATCAAAGTGAAAATCTGTGTCTGTGTACGCCATTATTCTTGTTGCTTGGAGTCATTTCTGAAACAAGGGAACAAAACCAACTTTATTCAATCATCTACCAAATTCAAATGAAAACCCTCTCCTTATAGATCATTTAGGTTTTTCTTATTTATTTTTCTTTCTATCTAATAAGCTTTATTTTTAAAATAGAGAAAAAACACCAGACCTGCTCAAATATAGTCAACTAATCTTTGTGGAAAAAAAAAAGGCAATTTAATTATAATAATAAAAAAAAAAAACATGGGTTTTTCAACAAATGAGCCTGGGACAACTGTACATTCATATGCAAAACTATAAATCTAGATACTCTAGACATAGGCCTTATATCTTTCACAGAAATAACTCAAATGGATCAGAATCCCAAATGTAAAGTGCATAACTGTAAAACTTCTAGGAGATAACATATGAGGACTTCTAGTGGACTTTGAGTTTGGCAAGGAGTTTGTTTTGTTTTGTTTTGTTTTCTCATTAAAAAATGTTTATTTTTAGAGGGAGAGGACACTTACATGAGCAGGGAAGGGGCAAAGAGAGAAGGATACAGAGAATCGCAAGCAGGTTCTGTGCCGTTAGTGCAGAGCCCAATGAGGGGCTCGATCTCACAAACCAGGAGATCATGACCCGAGCCAAAATCAAGAGCCAGATGCTTAACTGACTGAGCTAGGTAGGTGCCCTGGCAATGAGTTTTTAGATATGACACCAAAATTCTGAGAAAATACAGGAAAAAAATTTGATCATTGGACTGACTTAAAAAAATCTCTGCTGTGTGGAAGACATTGTTAAGAGAACGAAAGACAAGGTGCAGACTGGGAGAAAATATTTGCAAAACGTACGTAATAAGTGACTTGTATCCAAAATGGACAAAGAACCCTTAAAACTCGGCAATAAGAAAACAACCCAATTTAAAAATGGGCAAAAGATCTGAACAGACATCTCAGCAAACAAGATATGTAGATGGAAAATAAGTGTATGAAATGTCATACGACATAGGTCATAAGGAAAATTGCAAATTAGAACGAGATCCCACCACACACCTAATCGAATGGCTAAAATGTAAAATACTGACAACACCAAACGCCGGTGGAGAAATAAAGCAACAGGAATTCTCACTCATTGGCGGTGGTACAAAATGGTACAGCCAGTCTGGAAGAAAGTTTGGCAGTTTCTTACAAAAATGAAACTAACTCTTTCTGCATGACCCAATGTTCACGCTCCTAGGTATTTACTCAGTTGAGTTGGCAGCTTATGTCCACACAAAAGCCTGCACATGAGGGTTAGGCAGCTTTACTCATATTTGTCAAAATTTGGAAGAAACCAAGATGCCCCTCAGCAAGTGAATGGTTACCCAAACCGTGGTACATTCACATACTGGAATGTCATTCAGAGGTGAAAGAACGGAAAAGAACCAAAGTCATGGAGGAATTTTAAATGTCTATGGCTAAGTGGAAGGAGCCAGTCTAAAAAGGCCACATGCTATATAATTCCAAGTGCCTGAAATTTTGGACAAGGAAAAACCATAGAGGCAGCAAAAAGATCAGTGGTTGCTAGGGGCAAGGGGGAGAGATTAATAGGTACTCCTCGGGATGATGACACTACTTTTTATGATGCCGTAATGGTGGATAAAGGCATCATGCATTTGTCAAAACCCATAGAACTGTCCACCCTAAAGAGTTAACTTTAAACTATGGACCTTGGTTATAACAATGTGTCAGCACTGGCTCATTAATTATAGCAAATGCACCAAGCACAACAATGCAATATAATAACAGGGACAACCATGCGAAGGCCAGCGGGGGTGCGTAGATGGAAACTCCATACTATCTACTGAAATAAAAAGTATTTTTAAAACATCACATTTATTTTGAGCATCCACAGCTTTGGGTGATGATGCTATCAAAATGAAGATCTTTGGGAAATTCTTCTTCAGGCTGCCTTAAGAGGCTGTGATGCATCTTTTTGAACATCTTCAAGGCTCGCAAGCATTATTTTTTTCTTTGAGTTTCTGAAATAACCTAACGTTGTTAACAGGTAACATAAGTGGAAACTTTTGTTGATAAGTCTGGGAAATAATTTTTTTGTTTCAAAAAATAGGATTAAATATGTTTATGACAAAACGGGCCTGTGAAAGATGGATTCTTAAAAACACTATGAACATGGGGCGCCTGGGTGGCTCAGTCAGTCGGGTATCCAAATTCAGCTCAGGTCATGATCTCACGGCTCCTGAGTTCAGGCCCTGTGTCGGGCTCTGTGCTGACAGCTTGGACCTTGGAGCCTGCTTTGGATTCTGTGTCTCCCTCTTGCTCTGCCCTTCTCCCGCTCATGCTCTGTGTCTCTCTCTGTCAAAAATAAACAAACATTAAAAAAAATTAAAAATAAAAAAGACTATGAACAATGACAATGTTCTTACCATATTGCATAGTTTTCCGAGATAACTGTTGTGGAAGACTGCCTTCATTTGGATGCTCAACTACTGATTTTAATAAAATCCATCAGAAATATTAACCCAGTCCCTCCTGCACATGCATAAGGAGGAGGAAAGAATGGAAAACAGAGATGAGGGAGTCAAGAATCAGGAACTTGACGTTAGAGATAAGGTGGCAAGAGAAGAAATGCATGGGACAATAGAGGAAATAAGAAAAAGGGAAATAATACCTGTTTATTCATAAGGGATTTTACTCACTCATTTTACCGGTGAAATAAATAATGTTGGAAATAGGTTAAAATTAAATATGTAATAGATAGGCTAACATTATTTTCTTACAGAATACAGAGGATACCCAGTTAATTATAGGAATGTAAGTGACACATATAAAACAATTTTGGGGTGATCATCCCTATTGCTTAGTATAGCCTGAGGGACAAGCTTACATGTCCTTTGTTCACAAAACTCTTCTTTCTCATACATTCTGCTCACATAGAGCCACACCTTCTGCACTTTAAGTTGCCCTAGAGTGCCTCTTAAGTCTTCATACAGAAAGACTTTAGATAAGTGATTTAGAAATGGATTAACCCAACAAAGGGTGTTACCCGGTGCATGCCTGTGGCTGTCGGAAGCACAAGCTAGGACAGAGAGTTCAGGATGCAGCTTCTGTCTGAGAAAGCAGTCTCTCTTTGCCCAGGAATAGTAGAAAGAATGTCACCATCACTGAGAAGAACAACAATCTTTTGAAGAAGGAGAACGGCAGTCAGCCGTGGTGAACTTGGGGCATCATGACTTGTATTGCTTAGGGTACCAAGAAACTGCCTTAACACAACTGAATTCCATTGGATTCTTGTGAATATGATGTATATTAATAATTTGGAGTTCCCTACAAACTACAGAGACCAAGATATACTACTGACATTACCATTCATTTGCTACTACCTCCTATTTTTTGGTTATATTTGGCTATTTTTTTTTACTGACTTCCTCAACTAAAGACTCTATTTTTTAAAGTCAAGAAACATTATGTCTGCTTTTTGGCTCATCACGCCACACTGCCTTGAACATAGTATATGCTGAAAAAAATAAAAATTTGTTAAAAGTTTCACTTAGATTGTATTTAAATGTACGTAGATATTCAAAAGCATATGGGGCAGGTTGTAAATTCGTTGTGCTTCTCTTTTTCCTTCTTGAATGTGTTATTCTTTTCTTTTTTTAAAAAACTATATCTTAAACATATTTCCTTTCTCTTTGCACTTTCACCAAGATGACTACAAATCCTATCACATTAATGTCATATGCTACTTGTTGCATACTTTACCTACATGCTCAAGACATGTGTGGAGATGGCTATTATAACAAAACTGTGGAATTTTTAGAATTTCTATATACTCTGTTTGAACACTTAGGTTCAGACAGAGTGAGTGGGAGATGGGCAGAGAGAGAGAGGGAGACACAGAATCTGAAGCAGGCTCCAGGCTCTGAGCCGTCAGCCCAGAGCCCGACACGGGGCTCGAACTCACGGACCACGAGATCATGACCTGAGCCAAAGTCGGACGCTAAACCGACTGAGCCACTCAGGTGGCTCTAGGTTCATCTTCAATTTCAGCACTGGTTTGTATTTTGACCTATGTGTAAATGTATTTAGAGATGAAATATGAAATTTGACAATGATATAAAAAAGACCTTTTATAAAACTGTTAAATTTGCACAATATAACTTACACATAACCTTTAAAAATTAAATCCCTGTTGTAGACTTTCAGTTTCTGGCCACGTTTAAGTAACTTCTGTGGGACCTACCATCCTGCTATTAAAGAAAAAAAAATACTATAAAATTTGACAAAATATGAGATAGTTATATTCAGATGGTGGGAACAGGCAGAGCAGGACTGTGATCCAGGAGGAAAAAGTCTAATTCAGATCATTCCTACACTCTCCCTGATGACTATAGCATTAAGATATTGTTCTGGACCATAGTGCAGGATAGCAGTACTCAAGCAGAGCACAGACAACACAAATCAGAGTCTGGGGAGACTAGAACAACTGAAGTCTTCAGGAAGATTACAAGAGAGAGAGTAGCGTTGCAGAAAATACCTCCAAGAGTTTGAATAGGATTCCTGTTGAATCTGTTGCTAAATGTTACATTGCACATATATAGGATGAAACTTCACAGGGGAGCCACTGAAGCCCTGTAAAATATAGAGTTCCCAGAATTCACACAGAGCTGAGAAACAAATGAGTCTGCCAAAGAAAGTGTAGAATCCTTGTGGAAAAACCAGGGCATTCAGCGTTGACCCTAAAAAAAAAAACCCAAAATATTGCCTAAGTAATAGAGTTAAACTAGCTCTAGAGTAAAAGCTGTGCTAGGCCAGCCCTAAAAGTGCTTAAAAGCAAGACTTAAAAAATGAAGCTGATATGTAAATTACCATATCAGAACCATATCCACCACTGTTTTTTTTTAATGTTTTGATTTAATTGAGAGAGAGAGAGACAGCACGAGAGGGGGAGGGTGGAGGGGTGGGACAGAGAGAGAAGGAGACAGAGAACACAAAGCAGGTTTCAAGCTCCAAGCTGTCAGCACAGTGCCCGATGTGGGCTCGAACTCACGACGGCTAGATCATGACCTGAGCCGAAGTCAGATGCTTAACTGACTAAGCCACTCAGATGTCCCCCCTATCCACCACTGTTTAAGGAAAGACAACAGAATCAAACAATTATATGCATAAACAATCTATAGCAAACTTCTAGAAATAAAAACCAGAGATGTCTAGCATATAATGAAAATTTATTAAACATGTCAAGAAGCAAAACAATATAGCCATGAATAAGAAAAAAAACAAACAAAATCAGTAAATAGAAGCATGCAGAAATCCAAATAGTGGTAGAATTAGCAGACTTTAAATGAATTATTACACATCTGCTCAAGATTTAAAAGAAAATCTGACATCAAAAAAAAAAAAAGAAAAGAAACAAATAAATATTTCTAGAACTAAAAGATATCTGAAATTTTAAAAATTCGCTGGACATGGTTAATGACAGACACTACAGAAGAGCACTAAAATTAAAGATACAGGAATAGAGAATGACAAACTGAAGCACACAAAGAGAAAAAACTGGGGAAATGAACGCTGACTGAGAAAATATTAAGTGGGTTAATGTACATATAATTGGAGTCCCAGAAAAAAAGGATGATGACGAAAATATTTCAGTAATAATGACCATTTATTCCAAATTTGACAAAAATCTATAACTTAACACAGGACAGAAGATAGAGTATGATAACTTAAAGATGAATACCATAAATAACTAAAATAGCAAAATAAAGAGCTATAGTGTATAACTAATGGCAGGTAACATGTAACTATAAAAAATATTTAACTGGTGCAAAAGAATATATAAACAAGGAAAATGGAATAAAGACCAGATGAGGCAAAGAAAAGACAAACAGCAAGATGAGGGGTTTAAAACTAACCATATGATTTTCATATTAAATATCAATGGTCTAACTATCCCAATTAAAAAAAAAAAAAAAACAAGGGATTTTCAGATAGAAAAGTAAGACCCAACTATATGCTGCCTATAAGAAATTTAGCTCACATGAAATAAACAATTCAGAAACAGGCTAAGGAAAGATACAATAGCGCTAAGGAATAGAAATATGAAGTAGCTATATTAATATCAGACATAGATTTCAAAGCAAAGCATATTATTAGAGCTTAATAATTTCATTTAGAAATGACAAAGGGATTAGTTCATCAAGAGGACATAGCAATTTTAAATGTTCTTGCAACTAATAATTTGATTTCAAAATACATGAAAACAAAAGAAACAGAACTACAAAGAAAAAATAGACAAACCTACAATTTCAGTTAGAGATCGCAATATCCCTATCTGAACCACATTTTTAATCCATTTGATCCATTTATGGACCACTCCACCCAACAAAAGTGGATTGCACATTAATTTGTAGTTGAAAGTCTTTCCACAAAGAAAACACTAGACCCAGATGGCTTCACTAATAAATTCTACCATTTAAAGAAGAAATAATACCAATTCTATATAAACTCTTCCAAAAAATTAAAAAGAATATTCCTCAATTTAGTTGATGAAGACCATGTTATTCTGATAACAAAATACAAAGACATACAAGAAAACCATAGACTGATATTACCCATGAACATACTTGTAAAATTTCTAAACAAAATATAGCAAGTTTAATTGAACAATATATAAAAACATAATACACTATAATCAAAGTTAGATTTATCACAGGAATTCAAGGTTGGTTGAACATTTGAAAATAAATAAATTAAGGTACTTCAACATATCAATATACTTTAAAAAATTTCAACTCAAAAGACACAGAAGAATCACTGAACAAAATCTAAGATACTGATTAAAACTCCCACCAAACTAGGAAAAGAGGGAACATCCTAAGCCTGATAAGGGGAATAGACAAAAAAACCTACAGCTATATCATGCCAAATAGTAAAAAGAAAAAAAAAAAAGAAAAAAAAAGAAAGAAAGAAAGAAATTAAACAGGACAAGGAAATGAGTGAACTCTCACCACTTCTATTCAATATTACACTGGACCTTATAGCTAATGCAATAAGACATGAAAAGTAAATTAAAATTATCCATACTAGAAAGGTAAAAATAAAACTGTTTTTATTCACAGATGATATGATTGCCTATATAGAAAATGAAATAAAATCTGCAAAGAAGCTACTAGAAATAGTAAGAGATTTAGTAAGTTTGAATGCTACAAGATCAATATATAAAATTGCATGGCTATATAGTAGCCGAAAAGAACCAGAAATTGAAATTTAGAAAATATCCATTAAAATAGCATCAAAAATATAAAACACTGAGGAGAGATAAACCTCACAAAAGATGTGAAAGACTTGAACTCCAGAAACTATAAAAGGTGTCTTAGATATTTAAATAAAGAAGAAATAGGAGTGCCCGGGGGGCTCAGTCAGTTGAGTGTCCAATTTCGGCTCACGTCATGATCTCACGGCTTGTGAGTTGGAGCCCTGCATCAGGCTTTGTGCTGACAAAAGCCTTTGTGTGTCTCTCTCTTTTTCTGCTCCTCCCCTGTTCACGCTCTCCCCCCACTCCTCTCAAAAATAAATAAACTTAAAAAAAAGGAAGAAGAAGAAACAGACTTTGCTCATGAGTCAAAAGACTCAAGGTTGTTAAAGTGTCACTTCACCTCAAGTTGATTTATATATTCATAATAATCCATTCAAAATCATCAAAGGCTTATTTGTAGAAATTGAAAATTTGATTCTAAAACTGCTATGGAAATGAAAAGTGCTCAGAATAGCCAAAAGCACTTTGAAAATTAAAAACAAAGGTGGAGGATTAATACTACTATATTTCAATGCTTCTTTTAAAGCTAGAGTAGTGAATACTTTTGTATGTATGTAAAAATAGTGAAATAATCGGACAGAAATAGACTGGCACATAAATGAACAGCTGATCTTCCCCAGTGGTGCAAAGATAATTCAGAGGAGAAAGGACAGTCTTTTCCACCAATGGTGCTACAACAACTGAACATCCACACGTTAAAAATGAACTTGGATACATACCTCACACCACATATGAAAATTAAATCAAAATGGATCGCAGAACTAAATGTCAAACTTAAAACTATTATACATTTATGAAAAAAGATATGAGAAAATCATTGTGACTTTGAGTTAGACAAAGTTTTTGAGATGCATGATGTATACAAGAACAAATTAATAATTGGGCTTTATTGAAATCAAACTTCTTGCTCTCTGAAAGATAGTGGTGAGAGAATGAAGAGAAAACTAGACAAAGATGAAAAAATATATGTATATATATATGTATATATACGTACATATATATACACATATATATAAAACAAAGGACTTGCATCAAATATATATATTTGCATCAAATATATATATACGTACATATATATGTATATATGTATATATATATACGTACATATATATGTATATATGTATATATATGTACGTATATATATACGTATATGTATACGTATATATATACGTATGTATGTATATATGTATATGTATATACATGTGTATATGCATATGTATATATGTATATATACGTATGTATATATGTATGTATATATACGTATGTGTATATATATATATGTACGTATATATATACATATATATATATATAACAAAGGACTTGCATCAAATATATATACAGAACTCTCAAAACTCAATATAAGAAAAACAGGGGTGCCTGGGTGGCTCAGTCAGTTAAGTGTCCGACTTTGGCTCAGGTCATGATCTCGTGGTTCATGAGTTCAAGCCCTGTGTGGGGCTCTGTGCTGAGAGTTCAGAGCCTGGAGCCTGCTTTGGATTCTGTGTCTCTCCCTCTCTCTCTGCCCCTCCCCTGCTTGCACTGTGTCTCTCTCTCTCAAAAATAAATAAACATTAAAAATAATTTTTAAAGAAAAGCAAGCCATAATTTTTGAATGTGCAAGACAGATATGAATACTTCACCCGAGAATATCTATAGAGTTAATAAGCACATGGAAAGTTACCCAACATCATTATTCATGAGGGAAATGCAAATTAAAACTGCAGTGTAAAACTGCTACATGCCTATTGGAACGACCACAATTAAAATGCTTAACCATACCAAGTATTGGCAAGGATATCAAGAAACTAAACGTCTCATGCTTGGCTGTGGGAACATAAAGTGGTACAGCTTAGAAGTTCCCTATAAAATTTTACACACACACACACACACACACACTTTTCTCTTGACCCAGCAATTCTACTTGTAGGTTTTATTGAAGAAATACAAATGTTATATCAACACAAAAGCTTTTTCATGAATCATCATAGAGTCTTCATTTATCATAGCTGAAAACTTAAATGTCAACCACAGTGGTACAAATAAATAGACTGTAGCTACCCCAGCAGTGAAATACCACTGAGGAATGTACTCCTGATACATACCATATAGACGATCTCAAAAACAAGCTGAGCAGTAGAAGCCAATACAAAGAGAATACATAATATGTATGATTTCATCCATGTGAAATTCTTTGATTTCTTCATTTTTTCGTTTATTTTATTCTTTTTGAGAGAGAAAGAGAGAGAACATGAGCAAGGGAGGGGCAGAGAGAGAGGGAGAGAGAGAATCCCAAGCATACTCTGTGCTGTCATGACCTGAGCCAAACTCAAGAGTCGACGCTTAACTGATTGAGCTGCCCAGATGCCCACATATGAAATTCTAATAAAGAAAAACTAGGGGCACCTGGGTGGCTCAGTCCTTTAAGCGTCTGACTTCAGCTCAGGTCATGATCTCACAGTTCATGGGTTCGAGCCAAGCGATGGGTTCTATGCTGACAGCTCAGAGCCTAGAGCCTGCTTCGGATTCTGTGTGTCTCCCTCTCTCTCTGCTTCTCTGTCTCAAAAACGAATAAACGTTAAAAAATTAAAGAAAAACTAATCTGTAGTGACAGAGAACAGGTCAGTGGTTGCCTGTGACAGGATGTACTCACTGCGGGGGAAGGACACTTGACTGAAAACGGACACAATCAAATTTGGGGGGATACTGGAAGTGATTGGCGTGCAGATTTATCAAAATTCATTCAGATCGACGGTTAAACCTGGTACATTTTAGTGAATATAAATATGCCTTGTTAACAGTGATTTTAGCTCCAGTTTGTCTAACTCCACAAAACATCTTGACCAGGGCATCCGTTCCATGGTGAGATCTACATCATTTCTCTATGCCCACTGTACCTCAATTTGTTCTTTACTTCAAAAAAAAAAAAGAATTAATGGGCATTAAAGGGAGAAAAAAATCCTTCTAGAGATGTGCCAGCTTGCTTTCAAAACAATCATTTATATAACTGAGATTAAAATGTAACTGGGCTTTTCAGCCGAAGCCGATAAAGATCTGGGTTGCTGAAACTTGTTTTGCTGCTCTATAAAATAGCGGCAGAATCACTGGCACTTATTAGGCATGAATCGTGGCGCAACCTTCCTGTTTAAAGACTTGAGCGGAACAGTTGCATTCCGAGCTGTAATGAGGTGGTTGAGGGCAGGATAGGGTCTGTGGGTGCAAGAAGGCTTGTTGGGGGTTTATGCAACTGTTCCCATTTAGTAACGATGACCCTTGAACCTGGCTTGTGCTTTCAAATCCTGTTTTAGTCCGGTTCATACCATTTTTTGCCTCCAGGAATGTAGCTACGGCTACACTTCTGGCAAAAACAAGAGTGGAAATGAAGTCAAAAGATGTGGCTTTGATTCCTATTCTGCCTCTTTTTAACCTGTGTGACCTCAGACCAATTATTCAACTACCTGATCTTTATTTTCCTCATATGTAAAATGGAGATCATTGCCCTCATCACATGAGTGTTTTTAGCGTTCCATTTTATAACATATCTGAGTGAACTGAGTCATCTTAAGCCCCGAGTAAATAATGGTTGAATAGGAAACCGGACTTTTGGGCAAAAAGCTAATGCGTTGGAGGCCACCAAGAACTAATGCAGCAGATAATGGAGGATGGTTGAACTATTACACTGTGCCCCACTAGAAGAGGATTAATCGACTGTTACTCTCCGGGGCAGGCTGGCCCCCAGAGTCAACCGACAGAAGCTCTGCAAAGTTGGACAAATTGGAATGCTCGTTGAACTGGATTCCACCTTGGGCTGAGGTTATCCCTTCCAGCTGAATGTTTTCAAGCATCTCATTTGAGCAATCATCTTATCCATAGGGAGGAAAAGGATTCTTTCACAGACCTCTCTCCCCTATAAAAAAAAAAACAAAAAAACAAACAAACAAACAAACAAAAAAACCCTCCTTGGGAAAAGTTGCCAAATGAAATATCTCATTCAAATTGAGTGATATTCATGAGATAAACAGTCCTGACAGGCTTCCAATTCCAGAAAAGTCATTGCACAAATGCGGGTCTTCATACCTGAAATACCAATGCTCTGCTCCAAGGTCTAATCTGTTCTAAGGAGATAAAGGTAATATATTGGAGGTTAACTTGTATTTTTTTAAAGACAGAAATGTCCGGATCCACTGTGGCTATCTCCCAGGGAGTCCCCTTTAAAATTATCAGTAGATTGCTTTGATACGAGTACACTGTCTCCTTGCGATCAAGTCCTTGGAGTTTCCTAAGAAGGACCAACGTAAAACAACAGTGCCTGAGTAATAACAGACTTATACACCAAGGAGATAGTTAGACTGAGCCAGGAGGATTTTCGTCTCAACAGCTCTCCTTGCAAAGCCTTTCCAGGAAGTTATTTGTCAAGCCCTAGGTCACATCCAGAATTAAATCCGTTGCAAATCTCCGAAGTGAATTTATGCAGAAGGGGCAGAACACAGCACTATGGAATTATAAAAGCAATGGTTTTTGGTTATAACACACAGGAATTTTGGAGCAGATTCATCACCAAAGCCAGTAACTGACAGCACTGTCTTTGAGACACTATAGTTTGTTTGCAATAATCTCACCGTCTGTTTAAAGCTTCTCCGCTAAAATAATTCACTTTTCTTTAGTTGGAGAAACATACATAGCAGAGAGCACGTTTGTGTGCAGAGTGGAAACTTTAACATTAGCAAATACAGGTGTTAAAATTAATTTGGCGTAGAGTTATCAATGTCAAACATTTATTAATCTAGAGACTTTAGCTCCTATAAAGAAGAATAAGAGTGTCCAGCATAATGTTTAGAATTCAGATACACTTAATGTGCTAATTTCTGTTGGACACACGGACCATGTGCTCTATGCCCAGCCCTGCTCTTGGGAATAAAGTTATTCAAAAGTATAGGTCAGGGAGCCTGGGTGGCTCAGTCGGTTGAGCGTCCGACTTCGGCTCAGGTCATGATCTCACGGTCTGTGACTTCGAGCCCCGCGTCTGGCTCTGTGCTGACAGCTCGGAGCCTGGAGCCTGTTTCGGATTCTGGGTCTCCTCCTCTCTCTGCCCCTCCCATGCTCATGCTCTCTGTCTTTCAATAATAAATAAATGTTAAAAAAAAATTTTAAAGTATAAGTCTAACCATGTCTACAGTTTTCTACGGAAATCCCGTATTTGTTCAAAATGTTTCTCCATGGCATTCCATTTCTCAAGTGGTAAAATTACCATTTCTGTAAGTATGCTTGTAGAAAAATTTACTTCTAAGTGTTCCAAGGCCAAAGATACTAGCTACGTATTTTTTTTATCCTTCAGAGAAAAGTTTAAGTACAAAATGCTGAAGACTACAGTGACAATCACTTACAGAGCTGAAAGCAGAACCTAGAAAAATGATTGGATTTTTATCAGTGACATATTACAACATAATCTTTATTGGGTAAAATACAAAATAAACACTTATGAAATCTGTCTAAAATAAGTCAAAGAAAAATTGCAACCAAATCTTTCTTTTTAGCAGAAGTGAAAATCTTCCTTTTGTTAGGAGAGAAAGAGAAAGACAATGGAAAACGATGATTTTAAAAAGCCACTTTTCTCTTTTAAATTCTAGCCGTGGCACGCGATAATAGCATCAGTGAAAAGCCAGGCTTCTAAGTATCAAGTATTTCATGAGGCTATTGTTGTAATGCTCTTCATATAGAATTTCTTATTCAGATTACAAAGAGCTTGGCGTTATCACCTATATTTTCTGACCCTAAGGTAAATTTTTAGGAATGGAAGATTTTCTTAAGAACCGACTGAACAAATGGGGGCGCCTGGGTGACTCAGTCGGTTAAGTGTCCAACTCTTGATTTCAGCTCAGGTCATGATCTCAGGCTTCATGAGTTCAAGCCCCACATCGGGCTCTGCATTGATGAGTTGATGGTGCAGAGCCTGCTTAGGATTCTGTCTCTCCCTCTCTCTGCCCCTGCCCACTTGTGCACTTTCTCTCTCTCAAGATAAAGAAATAAACTTAAAAAAAAAAAAGGACTGAACAATTAATTGATCTAGTGCTTAGTAATTTTTCAATAACACAGAAAAGCCTAAATATAGTCTTCTTTTTGCCCTAAGCATTTACTTCAAAAGGAGCTAATAAAAAGAATATAATCAAACTCTCAAATTTGGAAAGGGGTATCTATCACATTCTACTCTGCTTTGTGTCTTAGGTATGAATCTGAGGAAATACAATGTTCCTGTATTTAGAAATGAGAAAAACAAAACAAAACAAAAACCTTTCCTGAGGAATCCATTTAGCTACTCAGAAGGAGAAGGCTGGGCTGGGGATGGAGAAGGGGTTGGGGGCGGGAATTCAGGGGTGGGGAGGGTAATGGAGACAACCCAAAGAACATGGACTCTACTGCCCTCTAGTGGGCTTGGACTCCAGAAAATATTAAACCGTTTCATGGATTTCCTTTATTCACTAGCAGCTTTTTTTTCCTTTGAGAATTTAAACTAAATGGAAAGGTCTTTAACCAATTAACGTTTCCTGAAGTCTCTGGAGCGGCCATATTTTACTGCATCAGTCATAGTTATCATCTGGTCCCTTATTTTTTCAGGTCACGAAGGAAGCATACCAAGCACAGAATCAGCACCATAAAAGCATCACAGGAAAGTGCTTCCCTCCCCCCTCTCCCCCCCACCCGCACCCAACCCAATAGCGCAGTTTCAGAAATGTAGGCACATTTTCCTCAAGTGTCTCCACTTGTCCTAAACATCTAGCTTTCTTTTTACACTCTGGAGCTCAGGAATGAAGATAAATCTGGCCCGGTGGTGTCACTGTTGTACTGCATGCGCACACCTGAACCCGCATACTGAAACCTAAATGGTGATGCTCCTGGGGTAAGCCATAGATTTTAATGTGGGCGCAAGTTTATTTCATCTTTTACATTTATTTATTGTGTCTCTGAAAACCGTAGGCTAATCCGTAATTTCCTTATTCCTAAATTTTCCCTTCAAATAGCACTTGCACTTTTTAGAAACTTACACTAAAACATCTTAATAGTGTTCCTTGCTAATCTATATTGATCAATTTCTAATGCGTTTCCATGTACTGAGTGTACTTTGTCATCACATATAATCCAACTGATACTATGTACAGATGCTTTTTAAACTGCACAACATATTAAATTACCACAAAATGGCTCTATTTTATATTCTGATATTTTAATCCCTATTATACAAACCTAGACATTTAATCAAGGTTATGTAGGGAATCTGTGCCAATAATAACCACAATAGCAAAGTATCATTTAGCTTAGTTTTGCTTTTGTGTAACTGTCCCAAGGCTTAGTTGTTGGCATGATAAGAAACTGATGGGGGCATTTGCCTTATATTACCGTGGGTAGGGCAGATAAAAGTTAAATGAACTCCAAATCACAGATACCATTTAGGAAACCATGATCTTTATTTAATACTTTTTGAGCAAGTTAGTCATATGTAGCTTCCTCATCTGTCAAAGAAAGACTTGAATTGAAAAGATCTTTCAAGTAACTTCCTGCTGGAAATTTCTATATATTGATGGCTATGAATTCCAGTGGCTTAATGTCTGAACTTTGGGGAGGACGGTTCAATATGTTAATGATAACAATCAGCTATTACTTATTCGTCTTCTTTAGCCCAACTGCAAATGAACAAGATAACCCAAGATGCATCGGGCTCATTTTCCTTGAATTAAGCTAATATGGTACGATACTATTATTAGAAATTATTTAAATGAACTCTTTTAAAAACATCATTTTTATATACGTGCGGTAAATTAAGAGAGACACTGACTGTCAGAAAAGTTGGGACTTTTAGTCCCAGTTTTACCACAGATTACTGGCAATTTTGAAGATTACTCGTGTAGAACATTATTGCGTTGAACTGCATTCTTTCCCAATTTAAAATCTTTAATCTTATTGAAAATCAGAAATTTCCAGGCATGTTGTTTAGTCATATTAATAACACCGTGCCGGGCCCATAGAATATGATCCATGTTTGAGCCAAATTCGACAAGCTAGAGAGATGGTAGCTAATTGGAGTATGAAAATATACCCAAGCACAGGAACTTACCAAGTAAGAACAGCCAACTTGCAAACATATTTTACCATTAAAGGACTGGCTTGTATTCTACACCTAATCCTCCAATATCAACTAAATTATTTTGCTGCAACTTAATGGTTATGCCAACAGCTAACCCAATGTTTCCCTCTCCAGCTCCATGTTTGCTGAAGGTTAGACCATGCACAGAGGGTTTCCTTTTCACCACTCACAACTCAGTTAATTCCTCAAAAATAAAAGCACAACCCCTATCCAGCTCCTTTAGGAAAAAAAAAAATCTTTCTCTCTCAGGAAGAAAAAAAGAATGTATTATGTCCTGTTTCACTCTGTGGGTTAAAAAACTGAGGGAGACCCAATCCTTCTGCCCCAAAGCTCAAAATCTGTTGGGGAAGAGAATATACAGCTGAATTACTCTGTCAAATCAAAGGCTAGTGTGGGAGAGGTGTGCACCCGAAAAGGTATTCCTTAGAACTTGAGCCTCACTAGATATTTTTGGCCAAGTGGGTTTGGAAAATGGTATTCCACAGTCAGTGGCGATTTACAATATATTGCTATATTTGACATTCTGATAAATCAGACGCAAAACAGATCTCTTTAACCATGTTTTACCAATGTTTCAGCCATTTATTTTTGGACCGTGGATGGTTTGTGAGTATATCACATTTGAAAAATACTGTGCCAGAGATACAATTTTATAGGCACAAGAAGAAAGACGAATTCTGATTAATAATAGCTCCTATTTTCTGAGCGTTCATTATATTCTAGGTACACCGTCCATGAGAAGCACTGTAATGTATATTAGCCCATTAAATAGAAAACTTTGTGAAAAATAAAAAAAAAAAAATTTTTTTTTTTGAGCTAGAACTTAAAGAATGAATAACCCGGGGGCATGTTTGAGGATAAGGTCATTCCAGAACAAAGCCAAGTATAAATAGGAACGTAAAGGCCAGCCTATGTCAATCTCGTTTGGAAAATTATAAAGAGAACAATAGGCCTAGGTCTCCATCAGAATGAAACTCGGGAGTTAGATGGGAAACTTGGGGCCAGGTTGTAGATGCCTCAAATACTGAGCAAAGCACGGACTTGTTTTTCTAACCAGTGGAAAGCCTGAGACACATGTGGGCAGCAAGTGGTAGTTTTGAACAACTGGTCCAAGCACTGTGATACATGTAGATCAAAGACAACAGAAGCCACGCATTTGAAAGTCGAAATCAGGACTCAGAAAGAGCCAGTACTTTCTTCACTTCTAGAGCTCTTGCACGGCAAGAGGTTTTCTGCAAAATCTCTGCAAAAGTGCTTTACTCCTCAGTGAAGCCTACTTTTCTTCAAACATTAGCTGCTGACACATTCCCAACACTAGCTTTTCTAGGCAATTGATTTCAACTATTAACAGAATACAGCATTAGTAGTGTTTGTTTATTTATTTATTTGGTTAAAAACTGCAAACGTGCTGATCCACTTTGTGAGTTAAATATTTGGAGGTGAGGGAACCCATCTTATAAAGCAGCAGAGAGGAGTGGCCGGACACACGGCAGGAGGACCCATCCATTCAGAACGATGGGCGAACCCTGCAAGTGCAAAGGGCAGATTTGGGTCAGCGGACAAACATGTGGCATTAGGGCAACCTGCGCTCCCAACCCAGATAAGGAGAGAGCAAGAAAGGACAGACACTAAGGTAAGCCGGAGGTGCATCTCTATCTCATTCAAAGCATGGGCAGATGACAACAATGACAAATGCAGGCCATATTTGAAACTGGAGAGAGACCTCTGCCAGGGCCCAGGGGAGGAGGGCACTACTGAATTATCTTTGCAGTTCAAGGAAGGAAGGTTTTTCCCTTAACAAGCCAGTCTGGGAAGGGGGGGGGGGGTGTCTAACCATTGGCTAGAGCAGTGGTAAAATACGCCCTAAGGCCTATCTTCAACCAGTACCTTCTTCATCCCCAACTAACACCAGCTAAAATGGTGAAACAGCAGCCAGTTGGAAGCTGGAGATGGCCTTTGTGCATCGGGACTCAGAAATTTGCATTGTGGGAAACAGAAGTGCCATAAGCCTTGTTGCCCTACCCCTTAGAGAATTTCCTACCTGGTAATGAAATACGCCCATGTCCTTAATGAAAGGCAGGAAGAATTGTTGTTTTTTGTTTTTTTTCCTTCCATGTCACCAAACTCACCCAAGCCATCCAGTGCCTCCTCTTTCAGTTGGGGGACTTACCAAGACTGGTTCTGTCACATGGTACATTGTCCACAGGTGATGGGGTGGGGAGGAGGGATACAGTGGGTGCACTGTTGGCCACCCACATGTGAGCTGGCGACCAGGGATCATCACTCAAGGACAACGGGTCACTAAGTCTCTATCCCCAGCCTCCTGGTCCTTATGCTGAGGACTCTTCCCCACCTCCTCACTTCAGGCCTCTCATGCCTTTATTCTTTCCCCCTCACAAGCCTCATTCTGATGGAGCTCTGTGGAGTGAAAAATTATGCGTTAGGCACCCAGACATTTTGCTTTAACATTTCTGCCATCAACCACTCTGAGACTCTGCTTATAGTTCAGTGTGGTCTGGGGCAGGGGAAAATGGCTTTTTGATTAGGAGAGAAAGAAAGAGAGAGAGGGGACGCGTGGAAAGGGGGGCAAGGGGGAAAAGATAAGAAATATATAGAAGACACACTTATTTACAATTTCCAAATATAATCCCCCCCACACGCCTGTGCACTGCTCTCTACATAACTCACATATCCTGGTTTGCCTTCCCTATACAATCCCCCAAGCTTTTTATTTTTGCTCGCTATCACTTATTTACGTGCTGAAACCAGGTAATGGGATGATTTTTACCGAGAAAAGTTGTCAGAGTTAGAGATTCAGTGTATTTCCTAGGGGTTACTCTGTGCTACCCTCCGTGACAGTCAAGGAGTACATGGAACTTCTGGGATGTCCAGCAGTCCCAGGTCAACTTGCCATGCCTGGCAGGCACAAGTGGTCATTCCGGCTTGAAGGTGGAAGAAAGAAATGGGGCAGCACATAGGGAGAGGAAAGTATCAGAGAATGAGTAGGGGAGGCGATGTCAGTTTTAATCATTTCTTTGCGAGTAGAAGATTAAGAGAAGATACAGGCCAACAAAGAATTTGAAGAAGATTTAATGAGCATAGCATTTAAGATTTCATAAAGGAAATAAATATTTAGACTCCTTTTACTTTTATTATTCGGTAGCCAGACTGTGGCGCTTCTTGGACTATGGCCCATTTATATTTGTACTACATATAAATGGGGGTTTTACCTATTGATCATGCCTTTATGAAAATCCACCATAGAGTTCAAATCTACCATAAAATTTGTATTTGGAAATCTGGAGGGGGCCCACAAGAAAGCCAAAGAGGGTGGAAAGTTGATAAATAAGCTATGGGTAGAAAAGGCATAGTCTTCAGGGATGTCATGTTTAATGATGGAAAACTAGGGGAAAATAAGACTTCACGAAACTATTCAACTCTCTTAACTCTCGTGGATTCTGTTTGCTTTGTATTTGTCAAGAAGGGGTTGCAAGTACCTCTTCTGGATGAAATGTTAATAAAATCATGGGAGTGAGCTGTGGGCTTCAGTCTTTGTGGCCAAACAATAGATTGGAAGCGAAGGCTTCCCTTGACTGTTAGAATCAGATTGTCCTTTCCCTCTCAGCCTAGTGTTACGCAATGGTCTCTCAGTCCACTCGTCTTAACTAGGATACTTCATGCTGTGATCCTTCTTAAGGAAAGGCTTGCCAGCATCGCCCTTTTCCACTTGTACTGATCCAAACTAAAGACCACGCCCTTTCGTTTCCAGGAACTTGGCACCTACTTGTTTCTCTGAGAGAGGCAAAGAATCATTCTTCCTACAGTCCTAAACAAAAGCAATGATAATCATGTGGACGGGAAGCATGTCAGTGCTGCAAGGGACGTGCTGCATTGGGGTGTGAAGAATGCACGAATATCCTTCACTAGAGGGAGAGTTGCTTGGTGTGGGGAGAAGGCAAGGCTGGGCAAGATCCCACAGAGGATGTCTTTGCAGTCACCGAGCCTCTCCCAATCATCTACTTCTAGTAAACATTCACTGTCTAGACACGTCATGCAGAATATAGGTAAGAAAATACTTCCTGGCCCAAAGACTATTCTGGTTATCAACACTCAGCTTATTTATCAAATATCTAATCCATAGCCCTGTGTGTTCGGTTTTTTGTTAGTACTTTATTTTGATTATACCTCTAGCCAAATCTATCCTAAGAGAACTATCTGGGAGACTGGGACACTTACTGAGTGATTTAATCCAGAAAACTAATTTCATCTGAAATATCTAGATTTTTGGCTTTACTTCATTTCTTCTCTCAGCCCATCTGTCGTGATGCTTCTCAGAGGACTTTGGATGGTTCACAGGCTGAAGGGCAGAGGAAATAATATTTTCCTTGCATGGTACCAAGCACCATTGGAATGGACTATTCTGATTATCATTACTATTTCCTAAGATAAAAGTCAAGGAGATTGAGAAGGCCCAAGTGCTAAGTTTTATAAAGATTTATTGTTTGTCCAGAAGATAGGGCACTCATTTTGATATGCTGTATAAAGTGGGTTTGATTCAAGGAGATACACGTATTTTCTTTTTTATGATAAAGACTATCTTGGTGAACAACTCCAATTAAGAAGAATTCAAATTCCAGAAAGGTTTAAACCATACTGCCAGCATCTACCTGGAGACCATCCGTTCCCCCTGGAAAGCATCCATTGGACTTAAGTTTTGGCAATGTCTGCAGAAATAAGCAACAATGACAATCTGCCCTTCGTGCCTTTGACTGTGAGCAATTTTTTCTATTTCCTCAGAGTGAAAAATAGCCATGACTTACCATCGTTCTCTTAGTCTCATTTTCCCAAAGTTAAACAAAATGTTTAAAAAGAAGGGAAAGAGAAGATACAAGCCAGCAATTCCCCCCATTGGCGTAATTCTTGGTTTGTTTTTTCTTGATCTATCTTAGTCTGTCCCAAAATGATTTTACCATCCATTTATCTTTAGTCACTAAACACTTATGGAGCCCTTGGTAATTGTATGCAATATGTGAGGTTTTGTAAGTTCCCTTTGTCCTCAAATTCAAATTAGAATTGACCTCACCCTTTTGTTTTCCATGGGCTCTGAGGAAGCCTCTATTTAACCTTCACATATAATGGTAGACATTTTATCAGAATAGGCTTGGAGCCAATGATCTTCCCCTTTCCTCTAAGCTAACTTTTTCCCTTTTAAAAAATAAATAAAATAAAATAAAATAAAATAAAATAAAATAAAATAAAATACCTTTTTCCTTCTTCCTTCCATCCTTCTTCTTTTTCTCCCTCACCCCTCTTACCATTGCTAAGCAAAACTCCTGAGCTAATATTATGTTCAGTATAGTAATAAAGCCCATAATGTAGATAAAATAAAGCAACAAAGTACAATCATTTCCAATAAAACATGTATATCCAAGACACAGTGAAGATAAAAACAATGGAAATAGCATACTTGGGAATGGATGTGGGTTTGTTCTTCAATGGATCTATTGTGAATATATTTTTATAATTATATATATATATATATATATATACACACACACATGTTACATATATATGTATATGTATGTAATATATATGTATATATGTATTTTTAAAATTATATGTTACTATATAATATATATAACATATGTTTTATATATAAAATATATATTTTTAAGTTACATATATATTTTACATATATGTATATATGTATATGCATACATATGTATATATGTATATATGTATATGTATATATGTATATATGTATTTTTTAAAATTATATATATGTTACTATATAATATATAACATGTTTTTATATATATAAAATATATTTTTTTTAAAATTATATATATATGTTACATATATATGTATATATATGTATATATGTGTTTATGTATATACGTATATGTATATATGTATATGTATATGTGTGTATATGCATGTATATGTATATATGTGTGTGTATATAAATGTGTGTGTATGTATATATATACATATATATACACAAACATATACATATTGTAAAATAAGAATTATATACCACCTCATACACTGGAAAAAATGGGATATATGTGATTCATTAATAAAGCACTGCATCAGTAAGGATGTTTCATTTCTAGGGCTATATAACAGGAAAATGACAGCATATATAGACAGTGTTGGTTAATGTGATAACTTTTAATCAAAATAGCTATAAATGTGTGGTTTAGCTAATATGCAACAATGAGCTAGGCTTTTAAACTTTAAAAAAGTGTTTTGACTTTCAAAAACCTGGGTAGAAGGTATTATTCCCATGAATACATTTAGAGAAACTATCTGGCCCTAGTAAAGATTAATGAATCATATCCCATTTTTTTACTCCTTTGAATTTTAGAACATTTTCCACAATCCCATTCAAATTCTTTAGTAACTAAATTTCTATTCTCTCCAGTATTCAGAGTCCCCATATGGAAAGTCAAGTTAATTTTAATTATCTTTTTCTTGTTTTTCACGTGGAAGGTGAAAAATAGATAAGCTCTCTTTCTAGTATTAACATCATGGTAAATATGTCACAAAAAAATATGATGCACGGTCACAGAGGAAAGTTCACCAAAGACTTGCACACTTTAGGACTTGCTATCACAACTTCATTTTACTTACTTACTTACTTTATTTATTTATAAGTTGATTTGCTTATTTTGAGAGAGAGAGAGAGAGAGCGCGCGCACATGAACCCATGCACACGTTGGGGAGGGGCAAAGAGAGAGAATCCCAAGCAAGCTCCATGCTATTAGCACTAACTGGACTCTGGGCTTCTGGATGTGGGGGTTAACTCCAGGTTCCATCTCACAAATGGTGAGATAATGAACTGAGCCAAAATCAAGAGTTGGCTGTTTAACCAACTGAGCCACCTAGGCGCCCCTGCCATCACAACTTCTCACGGGCACATCTATCTACCAGGTGGTTAAAAACACTGTATTCTCTGGGATCGCAATTCTTTAAATGTTTAAGGGTGATTCTTGACCCTTCGCTAGAGTCTAATATTTAGATAATTGAAAAACATGGTTTCTTTTATAAAGATCCATAAACTATTTTATTAGCATATGGAGATTGAGAATGTTTTAGAAGCTTACCCTATTCAATGTACAAACCTATAAATCGGTCTGCTCTCCAGTTCAGAAAAACACTACCCTTTATCACACCCAAAGAAAAGTGTGCAGTATCCCAAATAGAAGCTTCTATTTTCTGGAGCACCTGGGGGGCTCAGTCAGTTGAGCAGCTGACTCATGATTTCAGCTCAGGTCACGATCCCTGGGTCTTGGGATCCAGCCCTGCGTTGGGTCCCATGCTGAGTGTGGAGCCTGCTTGGGATTCTCCCTCTCTCCCTCTGTCCCTCCCCTGTTCATGCTCCCTGACTCTCTCTCTTTCTCTTAAAAGAAAAGAAAAGAAAAGAAAAGAAGAGAGGAGAGGAGAGGAGAGGAGAGGAGAGGAGAGGAGAGGAAAGAAGAGAAGAGAAGAGAAGAGAAGAGAAGAGAAGAGAAGAGAAGAGAAGAGAAGAGAAAAAAAGAAAAGTTTCTACTTTCCCAACCCTCACCTAAATCTTAAATGGTATGAACTTACACAGACCTTGAAGCTTATTTATTGTGAAATGTGATCATCACTTGGGAGAAGTTCTGTTTAAATGTAAATCCCCAGGATGCCTGGGTGGCTCAGGGGGTTAAGCAGTGAAGCATCTGACTTTAGCTCAGGTCATGACCTCACAGTTCGTGAGCTCAAGCCCCACAGAGGGCTCTGTGCTGACAGCTTAGAGCGTGGAGCCTGCTTCAGATTCTGTGTCTCCCTCTCTCTCTGCCCCTCCTTGCTCATGTTCTGTCTGTTTCTCTCTCAAAAATGAATACACATTTAAAAAAGAAAAGTAAATCCCCTTTCCTTGAATCCTTAGAAACTCAAAAATTAAAAATTAAAAAAAAAAAAATAACCATTAGTACTACATGTAACTTCCACCTTACATTTCCCCATCCAGTTTAGTATCAGTCGTTTAAGAAATATGATTTAATATGAAAGAAAGGAATACCTGGAAGACATTCAGACTTACCAACTTCCTTCTAGAAGACTGTTTAGTCTACCAAACTAGTTTCTTCTTTGTTCTCTCCCTTCTGAGACGGGATTGTGCATGAAAAGGAGGATGAACATAAAGTCTATCCCAATTTAACACAGAGGACTAAGGACTAAGGAAGATAGATTATGTGAGTGATGGATATTGTACAATTTCCCATTTATTTTTAAAACTAGATACTTATGGATTATGCTAGTGATGTGGCTAGATTGATGATAAAAACTCCCACCGGGTTTAAATAATTCCCATCCCAAATACATCTTATTTACAATATTAAGGAGTGGCACATGCATTTCACCAACCAACGAGACTCGGCAGCTCTCACTTCTCCTGGAATTGTTTTTGCTTTTGTTTCCTATTCTAGCAGAAATTATAAGGAAATTACTAAAGTGAGAAAGTAAGGGGCACTTTACAAGGTTATTTTTAAAGTCAAAATATAAACCAATACTAGTGACAGCATACTCCATATGGCCCCCACAATTCTACGTGCATCGTCATAGCCCTTGAGTTCATGGACTTTACCATTTTTCAAGTGCCATCATGTGGAGACCCTTCATATCATTTGATAGGAACAGAACTTTGAAGAAGATGCTATTATTCCCATTTTACAGTCAAGAAGGCAGAGGCTCAGAGAGAGAGGTCAGCCACTTGCCCTGTGGCAGCCAAGCCAGGGTATGAATCCAGGGGTTAGGAGATGAAGGCTCATGCTCTTCACACTCTATTTCAGAGAAATCTAGAATTCCTTCAGCAGAAGACATTGATCACTTATGACTTACATTCATGCAAGACAGTCAAAGTGGGTGTTGAGATTTTGACGACTTCATTACATAAATACCTGTAACATACAGAGAGGAAAAACTAAAAAAAAGCATCAACTACTGAATAGAAGGAAAACTAGCCAGGTCCCTCGCAATAAATGTAGATGAATGGGGTGGAAATAATTCACATCGTTTGTTATCCAAATGCCAATAAAAATTACAAATATAGATTTTAAATGTACAATTCCTTTATTTATTAATCCTGAGATTAAAAGATGAAGAAATTATATGCTCCTTGGCCTAAAAAACCCTCCACTCTTTTTCTGTTCTTTCTCCCAACTTTTTTTAAAGGTGGGCCAGGGTCCTTTATAATACAGTGAATGGCACCAGATCTCCTGTTTCGGTGGAAACGTCTGAAGAAGGGAAGATTGTCCTTTTGTTTTTAGAATGTGAGTAACAAATACATATCTGATCGTAAGGGAAATAATAGGTATGTATACAAATTTCATAAAGGCGTTTAAAAAACCACTGTGAAGCTAAAACTAGAAGATGCTGGGTGTCCTTTGAACTGCATAGGTATCCACCGGCCACAAAAGAAAGCTCATGAAAATTCACATTCCTTAAATGCAGAGAACTCACAGTTAAGTTTTAAAAAGTTCAGGGGCGCCTGGGTGGCTCAGTCGGTTAAGCGTCCGACTCCAACTCAGTTCAGGATCTCACAGTCCGGGAGTTCGAGCCCTGGCCCCGCGTCTGGCTCTGGGCTGATGGCTCGGAGCCTGGAGCCTGCTCCCGATTCTGTGTCTCCCTCTCTCTCTGCCCCTCCCCCGTTCATGCTCTGTCTCTCTCTCTCTCTCTCAAAAATAAATAAACGTTAAAAAAAAAAATTAAAAAGTTCAGTGACGTCTCTGAAATACCCATAGCAAAACATATTGTCTATATACTTCATTATACTGACATATTTTCAAGAGTAGCTAGCTACTTCTTAAAATGTTGAACATTTATTAATATCTGAGCGATGACTGGCCGATCAAGTAAACCTATTAAATATTCAATTAGTAAATTTATCTTTTGAACTAACGTGTAGCCAGTAAAATGTAAACTGAAGTACCGCCTTGCTGGTTTGAGAGCAATCCTTTCTTATGGGACATATATTTTAATATTCACAGAAAGGAAAAAGATCATGACTGTGAGGAAGGACTTATTTTTTAAATTAGGTAAATATTTCACTATTTCATTTCACTTACAGAATCGGATTTTTTCCTTAAAAAAGAAGGAGGTCAGGTTGCATTGCCTCACTCCAAACTTGTCTGGTGCCAGTGAAGGAACATATTTTATACTCAGTTGAGAGATTTTTTATCAGTGCACTTAAAGGCAGCGGGGTGCGTCATTAGGTATGCCTGCCATCTGCATAGCCCTCCAGGTGCAAGAGGCATTAGCCTTATTTAATATTACCACAGCATTAATTTTACTTCATTAATTTATGTCATTTGCCCTTTATTTCAAACTTGGATTGCGAAAATAAAAGTACTGGAGGTGATGACCCAACCCCAGTGTTAGAGCCTTATAAAGAAAATTTTAACCTCATTAACAAGAATACTCTTAAGAACAGGAATTGACTGGCTTGCTTTCACATTTTAAAAAAGGAGCCTATAGACAAAGACACCTATGGGGTAGGTGGCGCTGATGAGGCTCTAGAAAATACTGAATTACATAATGAAAAACGTTTTCTTTCAGTTCCTTTAAGAAAAGAGTTTCCACTGAATGATTACTACCATTCCGACATTTGCCATTCTCCCTTTCTAGCAAAGCGAGCAGGCCTTCCGACCTTTGGTAGGCAAGAGTATCTTGACAGAATTTAGTAATGTAGTTTTTGCTTGTAGTTACTTTATATTAATGGCAAATGATAACAGTTTTCCGTTTAAAGTACTGAGACATGGGGCGCCTGGGTGGTTCAGTCGACTGAGCGTCCAAACGTTGATTTTGGCTCAGGTCATGATCTCAGGGTTGTGGGATTCAGCCCTTAGTCGGGCTCAGCATGGGCTCTCTCTCTCCCTCTGCCCCTCTCCCCCACTCAGGCTCTCTCTAAAAATAAATAAATAAACAAAGTGCTGAGATGCATTTAAGTTAAAAATTGGTCTATATTTAAAAAAAGAATATTTAGTAATTAACAGGAGAGTTATATGAGGATATGGAAATTACGGGTTGTATGACAACTGAAATTTCAGCGTAAGTTGATTTGCACCCAACTTTAGAAGAAAAAGACAAGATTACACAAAAATGAAAACTGAAGGCTATTTAAGAAAGCTTTTGGGGCGCCTGGGTGGCGCAGTCGGTTAAGCGTCTGACTTCAGCCAGGTCATGATCTCGCGGTCCGTGAATTCGAGCCCCGCGTCGGGCTCTGGGCTGATGGCTCAGAGCCTGGAGCCTGTTTCCGATTCTGTGTCTCCCTCTCTCTCTGCCCCTCCCCCGTTCATGCTCTGTCTCTCTCTGTCCCCCCAAAAATAAATAAATGTTGAAAAAAAAAATTAAAAAAAAAAAAGCAAGCTTTTAAATTTATATTGCTCTGTGTC
The DNA here is from genome assembly GCF_018350175.1 of Felis catus. Taxonomy (NCBI): domain Eukaryota; kingdom Metazoa; phylum Chordata; class Mammalia; order Carnivora; family Felidae; genus Felis; species Felis catus. Next base: position 38,506,439 of record NC_058380.1, read on the forward strand.
TACCAGGATATAACACACATGTACAACTATCACCATTTCTTGAGAGATTATCCCGTGGACAGTGTCGATGCTTTATATACAGTTATCTCTTTGAATTTTCCAAAGCAAGGTCAATCTTGTTCCTTTGGGGTAATGAAGTTTGGGGGAGTGGAACTCTGAATGTCAAATATTTCAGGGTAGACTCAGGTGAAAAAGAAATATTATCATTTCCAGTACATCAATAAGAAAAGAAATGAGAGAAAAAGTATGTTTTCCAAGGGTAAGTGTGCTTGTTCCTGAAACTATGTCCACAAGTAAAGAGGAGGAGGGTGGGGGAGGGAAGGAGAAGGGATCACAAAGTATTCCCAAAGGACACACCCTCTGAAAAAATGCCCAGTGTCAAAGGAACAAGTTGAAGCTCCCCCCAGAAGCTGCCTAAAGCAGTCTTTCCACGGTGGTACTTGTAGAAACTTCTAGAAACATTTTTAGTGAGAAAATTCTGAGATCATTCCCACAGATATGCCTCCTTTTGGACAGAATTCTTTTTAAGGGCCTATGATTGAACTTTCAGTACTTCACCGCGAAGCACAATTCCGAGACAAATAATACAATTTTTTTTTCTAATTGACACCAAAATGAGCAATGTGGACTACCTACCTATATTTTGAAAGGGAAAAGCAACAGCAATAACACAAAAGTCACTTTTAAAACATTTGCTCTGCCTAGTTTTCATGCTCTTTCATTTAGAAAATTTCTTGCCGCTGATCATTTTTTTTTTCCTCTTGAGGTAACGGAGGCCAATCCCGCCTTACAAGTAACTCTCTTTAGAAAGGGGCAACGTTAAACGTTAGTTCCCCATAGACAAAACTGAGGACCGTCTTTGCACAAATCGAATGCATTCCAGAATACCTGTCACTGACATGAAACAACACACCGGGGCTGCTGAAAGCAGGTGATGATAGTTCTGACATTCCCACACCTAGGCCAAAAAAAGGGCTATTTACTCCTGTCTCCCTCCCTGCAGGCGTCCTTTCAACTCCTCTATTCACTGGCCTGAGATAAGAACAAAGGCACTAAATCACTGGCCAGATCCAAGACAACCTCTACAGTTACACCTCCAGCAAGGAAGGGCTCCAGTTGCCTCGCCAAACCAATCAAAATCTGCTTTACCAAGATTCCCAGAAACACAACAAGAACGTGTCCTCTTACGCTTCGTGGCTTGTAAGGTTGGTTTTCATGCTTCCAACTTGATCACAGTTCTGATGTATGGAGCCCACGGACGTGCCACACCACATTGCTACTCCTGCCGCTACATACCGTTGGTGCCGAAATTAAACACATCGTTGTTATTACTCTTGTCACGGGTATAGTTATTATTGCCGCCATCATCATCCTGTTGGGGGGGGGGGTCACGAAGAACACCAGGAATGTGTGGTGTTCTCCCGTGTGACTTAATCACGCAAGCGATTATATTGCACCTACGATGGGCTATCCGCCATCTTGAGTGTAGGTAACATCAACACTATAACGTTCAAGTCCTCAGACTCTTTGTTCACTTTGTTCCTTCACTACAGAGAACTCTTGCTCTTAGATCTACAGAAAATAATAATAGAGGAAGCGTAAGCCTTTTCACTTTTCTCCAGCGCTGATGAATCTATATTCCCCTCGGTCTTTCTCTTCCTCCTCCCCTCTTCCTCCCTCCCTCCTCTTTCATGTGCTGACTCTGTTAATTAGTAGGTTTCAGGAGGGGTGTTTTTCCTCAGTGTTTATATATCCCTATAGTGGCATACCCCCTGTTTCTTCTTCTTTTTTTTTTTTTTAGTATTTTGTTTTTGAGAGAGAGAGAGAGAGTGGGGTGGAGGGAAGAGAGAGAGGGGGACAGAAGATCCCAAGCGCTGACACTGACAACAGTGAATCTGACGTGGGTCTCAAACTCGGGAATGGAACCCCAAGATCATGACCTGAGCCAAAGTAAAGAAGCTCAACCGACTGAGCCACCCAGGCTCCCTCCACTGTTTCTTTTTTTGCATCTAGCCTGTAAAACAATATTAATACTGTGAAATGAGTCATGACCTATGATTTAATCATGTGTGTGCTCAACCAACAGGTGCAGTGCACCTCCTGTTCCCAGGTCCAGTGAGAGCAGCCATGAATGTAAAAACATCGAAGACACTCACTATTAGTGCCCCAGGGCCTCCATGGCAAAGTACCACAAACTGGGTGGATTAGAACAACAGAAATTTATTCCTTCACAGACCTGGAGGCCAGAAGTCTGGAATCAAGGTGTCAATAGGGTACCGCTTCCCTCTGAAGACCTCAGGAATACATCCTTCCTTGCCTCTTCCAGCTTCTGGTAGCCCCCAAGGTGGTCTCTGGCTTGTTTCTTGTCCCATCTTTACATGGCCTTCCTCCCCTATGTCTGTGTGTCTCTCTATGGCAGTAAGGATTTAGGGCCCGCTGTAATTCAGCACGGTCTCAACTAGCTGTATCTGCAAAGACCCTATTTCCAAATGAGATCATGTTCTGGGGCTCCTTGTAGCCACGAATTGTGGGGAGACACAACTCAGGCAAGTTCCACCATGCTGTCTGTCTTCCACCGCTCCGGGAGGAGTCTATGGATCTGCAGTATTAGTAAAAATTCTGGATGTAAAAAACATGGGGCTTTTCATAATGATGTTGTCCAAACTTCCTCTGATTGTAACTATGGACACCATATGTTCAGTTAGACAGGATAAAAACCCATTTTAAATTGTAAATCTTGAACAATATAATGAAGCTTTTTCCCAGTAAAAAGAACAGACAAAAACTACGCCTGTTTCTTTCTTCGTGCACCATGAAACTTCTTATTTATTCACTCCAATTCTGCATTTACACAAAAGTGCTGTAATAAAATATCTGTACACTACTTCTGTTACAAATATAGATAATATTTAAAGTGACTTCATATATTCTAATGTAGGAGTTTCACGCTCTAAAATGGGAATGAACACATGATAATTCCTCACCAGTTGTCTCAATAAACAGTTCCATCTGTTTCCCTTAGTCTTAAACTATTGTATTATAAGATGTTAATATAAGGCAATGAAATGAAGTTATGTTAATCCCCTTAATTTTTCTATCAATTTACTAATGGCACACAACCAAAATAATTACTAACACATTGCTTTTTTCTCTGTCATTAAGATTAATAGTAATTGAAAACCAATTGCACAGCGCGCTAACACATTTTTAGTGTTGCATCGGTTACAACCAGCATTAAAGATTCTGAGAGACGTCTATGTTCCTCCGTGGTCAGCTTGGCCGCGTTCTAGAGAAACTACAGTCAATAGCGGGTGGCATCACCACTGTACTTACAGAAACATGAAAATATTTTATCACAGGTCAAAAATAAAAATGATCATCAAGATTTGCATCAAACATTTTCTTTACAAACTTAGGGACACTGCTTCATTTAACTGCTATTTACTCAATCTTAGAAACCCATTTTAGGATAAAATGTATATGTGTATTTTAAAGGTGAGGAGATGCAATTTTTCTATAATATTCAATATTGTAACTACTGAGAGTATTTTTAAAGATTTTCCAATGGAAAAACTGTTTAATTTCCTTTTTTATTTAGCAATGGGGAGAGGAGTTGGACTGACAAAATGAGGCATTTTTTATGACACTTGAGATTTCTTCTTTATTTTATATTTTCATTCTTACCCTAATTTATTAAAGCCATTTCTCTTAGGTTAGCTTTAGACTATTTTTTTCTCTACTAACCAGTTCAGTGTATCGCATTTTCTGCACATGTGATGACAAGTCATCAGACATCTTTACAAAGAAAGGCTGGATTTACCTATGCACACAGTCCTTCTCTTTAAGTGTACGTTCACAAGATCCAAGGAGAAAGGCAAAATGACACTAGGTGGTAAGAGAATCATTTCCACACGAGAAAAACAAATTTAGATGGTACTTCCCCCACCCAGAGTTTTGAAGAGCCTGCTGAAGACCGCACGGGGAAAGGTGTCCACAAGACCCATTCTCTCCACGGTGTGGGAGGTGAGCGAGGGGTTGGTTGAGTTGGCTCAACTCTGCAGTACAGTCAGGAGAGAACCATCAAGGTGACAGTTCCTTTTGTCCGCTTAAGGATGGCAACCGCTTCTTCATGGGTCACCCCTTCCAGACTCTGCCCATTGACAGCAATGATCTGATCACCCCTTTTGAGACGCCCATCTTCCGACGCTGCTCCCTGCAATTATAAAGCAGACTTGTTTGCTTCTCAAAAAATGCTGCCTCGCAGCTACACAACAGAAAAAGATCTAAACAAGAATGTAAATTGCTCTGCATGTACACACACATTGCTCTCGAAGCTCCATGGGCGCTCCACAGCCATTAAGCAATGATGAACATACACAAAGGAGGTCTTGCTCCTGCATGGTTTTAACACTGAGATTCCAATTTTAGAGAGAATTTAGCAGTCAACAGATTAGTTGGATGGTTTTTGGCTGTTCAGCACAGCAGTTGGTGGGAAATCAAATTAATAAAGAATATTTGGGAATCTGCCTGGCAGCAATGATTTCATAGAATCCAGGATTTTTCATCCTGTCAAGAAGGCCTACAGAAGACGACAAAGGATTAGATATGAACAAAAGCAGCTTTACAGGACAAGGGCATCAGGCCACGGAGCCCAAAGGTCTACAGGAGCAGAAAGCCCGTATGCATGTTGACAAGGACTAGGCAGGATGCAAGTCCTACTAATTCTAAATGTAATTCTTTCTGGGGCTTTGAATAGGCCGCTCAAGCTGCTGGTTCTTTACTTCCTGAGGGTATGTGCAGTCTTCGCATTTCTTATGGGCCTTAAATGATTAAGATGAAACACAGACACTGCCGTTTGAAAAAGAATCCCATCTTAAGGCATGCTTACAGTAGGCAATTATGCAATTAAATATAAGATTAAAAATATGGAAAAGTTAATGAGGAATCCATAATGATGAAATTCTTAAAATATGTTCTAACTAGCATGCCTTAAATAAATTGTTCCCAGGCTGAGGAAAAGGACTGCATGAGTCTTCTATTCACTGACAAATGCTGTTTGTATTTTTGGACATACCAATGGCTTTTAAAAAAATCTCGTAAATTAAGCCTATAACTAGGTTGCTGTAGATACAGCGCTTTAAATTGGTTAAAAATAATAATTCTTTTTCAAAATAATGGAATAAAACCTCCACATGTAGGCACTTTAAAGGACTATAGCGCTAACCTAAAGCAGCATCAAACTGTTCGATAGGTTGCCCATAAGGACTGCTCCTTTGCACTGTAAAATCTTGAGATTCCAGATTTTCTCCGTAGGAAATTACGTCCAATTTTGTAGCTCCTGAAGAAAATGTCTCAAGATCGAATTAATAATAATTATGTGGGTTTGGATTATTTTAAACAGCACCAACGTTGTGATAAACTTATTCTCAACATCCTTAAATCAGAACACTTACTGTATATACAACTATATACACTTTTTTAAGAAATCGAATCCCCGGGCTACAAATAGCTGATTTACTGTAGGTGTAGCTACAGTAGCAGGTCAGATATTATTGAATCTGTGTAGCTATTTTATGTACTTTCCTGTATCTATTTAGTATTTCACAACAACAAAAAAAATGCAAAGAAAAATAAATGCCAGCCCTCTACAGCATACATATTTAAAATGTCCCATTTTCAAAAGACATTCAATCATAGGCAACCTGTTTTCAAGGGACAAAAAAAAATCAGGTCTTACTGTCTAACTAAAGTTCATTAATATTTTTATTGCATGTTGTCAAGAGTTCCCATGGAATTTCAATTTGAGCCTCTTTTCCTTTAAACATAACTAAGCCTCAAATTGGACAAAAATATTTAATGACCTGTTCCTGAAGGGAGTTCCAAGAGAAAATGATCAACTGTTAACCATTTGGCGTTACCTCAGGCCATAAACTAATAAGCCAGCTGCTGACCACTATTAATGAATGTTTAGGGGGGAAGGGGGAGGTTGACATTCGCAAGCTTACCTTCGCAAACACTGTTTTAACATAAATGGGTAAGTCTCCATGAGGGCTGCCATATCCTCCTACTATACTGAAGCCTAAGCCATCTGGTCCTCGGTCTAGTGTAATAGATTTACACTGAGGAGGCCTACAGCAAATGGAAGGAAAAAAAGGGTTTTCTGATTTTCTTTTTTTTTTTTTTTTTTTTTTTTTTTTTTTTTTTTATTTTTTTTTTTGGGTTTTCTGATTTTCAAGATCAAATCTGTAAGTTATGGATTATCTGACATCCCCCTAGAACCAGGAAAATTCTCTGTGCTACTGACAACGAGTATATTGCGGGTATTTTGGGGATGCTTAAACTGTCAGTGCATGCCGGTCTCAGTATTTTAAATTTACATAATCTGCCAAAATCCTACTTAACACACCCTAATTCTATTAGTCATCTAAAGTTCCCTTACACTAACATGTTCATGACATGATCCCCCTGCATGCATGCACATTCTTTTTCCCATTTATTTAAAGGGAGATGGCTTAAAGTACAGAGGACTATCGTGGAAAAGGCATAAACATCAGTATTCCCAAGCTCAGAGAAAAAAATCGATTTCTAACAATGTAGAGGCTGCATCAAATTATTTAAAAGACTTTAAGATGTTCCTCTCTCCCCCTCTCTCTTGTTTTTTTTTTTTTTAATTTTTGTCTTTGATGTTTATGAGACAGAGACAGAGCGCAAGCAGGGGAAGGACAGAAGGAGAGAAAGGCACAGAATCCGAAGCAGGCTCCAGGCTCTGAGCTGTCTGCACAGAGCCCAATGCGGGGCTCAAACTCACGAACTGTGAGATCATGAACTGAGCTGAGGTCAGACACTCAGCTGACTGAGCCACCCAGGTACCCCTCTTCCCCTCTCTTTATGTTCTACTTCTTTTGTACTACATGTTGGGGGAAGTGTGAATTTTTTTAAGTTTATTTATTTTTGAGAGACAGAGATAGAGCGTGAGCAGGCAAGGGGCAGAGAGAGAGGGAGACACAGAATCTGAAGCAGGCTTCAGGCTCCGAGCTGTCAGCACAGAGCCCTACGTAGGGTTCAAACCCATGAACCATGAGATCATGAATCGAGCTGAAGTCGGACGCTCAACTGACTGAGCCACCCAGTTCTGGAGCCCCGGAACTGTGAATTTTTTAATCAAAATTATCATTTATTAAATGAGTTGGCAATACTGGAATTTAAAAGGGATAGCTTTGATCGGTTCCATATCACACAGGATAGTGACATCAAGAATAAAATGCGCCCCCCCACCCCCAAAAGAAAACTCAGGGCAGTGGCATGCTATGTACCTATGCTTGATAAACTGAATCCATGCCATAATTACCTGACAGTTTAAAAAACTCATCTCCTATTTTTTCACCTTGAGGTGAGTGGTAGGGACATAGAAACCATAACATGAGCTCACCCTAAATCATCCTGAAATATACCGCTTGACGTGAGCCCCGTGAAAGGGATACTGGAACCAGCAGGCTCCTGCTGGTGACTCGTGACCACACTCACGTCTCCTCCAGCAACTACCTGTACACAGGAGAAAGAGAGAGACAGAAACACACGTTCAGGTGGCCAGGGCCACATCAGTGATTTTTCTTCAAAAATAACTTTTGGATTAAAACATGTACTTTAATGTCCACTTAATCATTTCTGTTAACTTCATATTCAACCGAAAAGAAAGAAATTCCACAAGGTCCAGAGGCCTCTTCAGCTGACAGTAAAAATACTTTAGTAATTCAATTCTACAAAGTTTTTTTTTTTTGATGTTTTTCAAAGGTGGTCTCATATGCAGTTATTTTTTAAAGATCTTCAGACTACAAAGCCACTCACACCACTTAAAATTCTAGCAATTAACTGTTTCCCACTAAGGCCTTGCATATATCCCTTTAGATATAAAACATGAAACAATAAACGCATCAGGATAAAATGTTTTTTACATGCTTTCTTGGAACGCTCGATGTAATCATCTGTGTTCAAGGGAAATATTAAATGCAATAGCATCAGGAGATTTAGGCAGTTTTACCGCCTTACTGTGAAAGCTCATGTGTCAAGCTAACCACACTGCGAAGAGTGGTCGGGATGCCAACTCTTACCTGCATTTCAATGGAGCCAGAGGCATTTTTCAGTAAGTTAACTGCTTGGGTATGAGTCATCCCCTCAGTGGATGTGCCACAGATAGTGACGATCCTGTCCCCAACCTGCAAGGGAGAAAAGAAAATAGACATCTGCGAAGGCAGCCATGGAGAGTGGGACCCTGAGACCTAAACAGTCATTTCCTTCTCTGCCTTGAACATCACACACACAGTGCTCCCAGCAACTGAAACACAATCAAGGAAACCCAATCATTTCAAGAAGGAGTGATGATAAAAAGAAGCTGTACATAATGACTGAGTTCTAGAAGTCTCTGGGGGAAGGCAGAAAATCACTCATCCCTTGTCTTCATTTCGAGGCACTGCTTCCTTTTATAGAATAAAATACCTGCTATCAATTAAAAAGATTTCTTTGGACATTATTATTTACACATTAGCTGTGTCTCTAAGTCGGGAGTTGGCAAACAATGGCCCGTGGGCCAAGTGTGGCCCACTGCTCGTTGTGGTGGACAAAGTCTGGGTGGAAGACAGCCATGCTTACTCAGTTGTCTGCACAGGGCAGAGAAGAGTGGCTGCAACAGAGACCATCTGTCCCACAAAGACAAAAGTATTCACTTCCGGCCCTGCACAGCAAAGTTTTCCACTGGGTGCAACCATCAATTTTAAAGTGTCAGTCACAAATGTAGTTATCAAAATAGACTCCATCATTTCTAGTTTAGAGACTATTTAAGCTAAGACGTGGCTATGTCTTGAGACCCTTTTTGACACGAGGCCACACAGATTTTACTGGAATATCCACGTAATTTTCGGGCTGGACATTTAGTGTAAATTTCATCACAGTGTTCTATGCTGGCATAATCCCTCAACTTTGAAGCAAGTTTTGTACGGTTTTACAACGTAGGTCACATTTAGAGTAAACTTCTGCAAAACTGAAGATCAACCACAACCTACGTCATAGGTTTCAATTTAATAAAGTTAAATTGGCATTTGAGCCAGTGACACGTGTAAGGAAAAACTTCACTTCATACTGGTATTCTGAAAACACTTTGTTTTCTTTTAACTTCTTTCACAGACCTTCAAACAAGTAAAAAAAAAAAAAATATATATATATATATATATACATATATATATATATTTCTTTATATATATAAAGAAATGATGGTAAATCTTCCCAGCTCATTTACTTGTCAATTTGCATACAGCAGGAAATTCTCCTCTCTTACTTCTCTTCACCTTTTACTCCAAGCAAGCCCTCCTGTGGCTGGACTAGCGGATTTAAAAGCAGAATCAGACATTTAAAACTGCCTGCCACAGCTGGGAGGATTCAAAGGGTTTATAAAAACTTCTGCCAGCTTTGTGAGGGCCGCCAGGGTTATTAGTAGAACTTACTCTGAGTTTTTGGGTCTGAGCTGCAACTCCATTTGGATGCATCATTGCAATAAATATAGGAACATCACCAAGAGGGCTGCCCACTCCTCCAGCAATGCTGATTCCCAGGGAGTCAGCAGGCCCCTGCCATGGAAGAGATTAAAATATTTTTTTGGTCAATGTGGTATTTTAAATTGATATTTGGTTTCTTTGGCACAATATCATCCAGTTCACTTAGGTCTTTGAGGCATGAGGAAAATGAAGCTCAAGAAAGCTGCATTATTTCATGTGACACGGGTGTCCTTAGCAGGACTTAGGAAAATGAGCATCCTTCCAGGAAATGAAAGAAATTAAAACACATTAAATGAAAATCATATCATTATGGGGTGACGGAAAGAAAGCAGGTAAACTGGTGAACTGAAGGACCCCAGTTTTGGAATCAGAAAGGTCTGCATTCAAAGCCAGGAACCCACACTTACAAATATTGGGCCCTGATGAAGTTCAGCCCTGTTAATGAGTAACTAGGCCATCACCGATGAAATGGAGATTAGAGCACCCCTCAGAAAGGGCTGCAGAAAATATTAAATGAGATGGTGACAGCATGATGTGTCTATGAGAATTTTCAGCATATAGAAAAGGCTCAATAAATTGTAGCTGGTTTTATGTTCTGTCTGTGGATGGCGGTCAGGGAAATCTGTTTCATGAGAATAAGAAATAGCTGTTGAAAGCCAAGGCTCACTTATGAGAAGCGAGAGATGGAGTAATCATTTGTGTAGGACTCAGTGGATGCCAGTTTGGGTAATACAGGATATGCCAACAAAGATTTTCAAACAAGGTCCTGTGACCAGGAAATTCAGTGAAGACTGAACGGTGCTACTTTCCACTGTATTTCGGACATAATTTTTCAGATGGCGTGGTAAAATAGTAAGACTGCTAATAGGAAAGTATATATGCAGATGCCTCTGAAGTTTCAACAGAATTTATATTGTTTTCTCTTCCCGAAGTTACCCTTTTCATTTCTTTAAAAAAAATTTGTTTTAATGTTTATGTATTTTTTTGAGAGACAGAGACAGAGCGTGAGTGGGGGAGGGGGCAGAGAGAGAGGGAGACACAGAATCCGAAGCAGGCTCCAGGCTCCAAGCTGTTGGCACAGAGACCGACGCGGGACTCAAACCCATGAACTGCAAGATCATGACCTGAGCAGAATTCAGACACTTAACAGACTGAGTCACCCAGGCACCCCATTACCTTTTTTATTTCAACTGTCCTTAATCCCTGTATTTCAGATGCCACTGTAAAGGTAAAAAAAAGAACAGGGTTATTAAATTATTTTATGTTCAACTAAATTTTAGTCAATGCCTGAAGCTGGATGCGACTAAATGAGACACACTATTTTTTTTTTTTGAAAGGGGGGGTATTCAAAGTTGCCAGTACACATGACTTAATCCATCTCACATAGGGACTCTTTATTTTTCCAGTTGGAAAAATATGCACACCATCCCATTTCTTCCTTCTTATTTTAATCATTGATTATATAACTGCATAATCCACCTTGAATGAGTCAAGGACAGAATAAGCTTTGGACAGAAAGACACATGTGCACAGCTGAGAAAAATAAAGTCATGGATACATTAAAAGGAATTCATGGACCTAAGTGGCTAAATTTCTAGAATATTAGTCACATTGCAAACAGAGACTGCCATATGGTTAGTTCTTCAATTTGAACAACTTTCAACCAATGCTCCAAGCCAAAAAACCCTCTGCATCATGGTTTCATGTAATTAAAACACAGGAGGATCATACTAATTTTCTCAATCAAAATTCTGCGGTCTTCATGGAAAAGAAGGCTTCACTTAATGGTATCTTCTGAATTATTGGTGTTAAACAGAAAAAGGAAATGAAAATCAAGTGCACCAGTCTTCTTAGTAAGAAAAAAATTACAGAATCCTGATTTTAATGTTTAGCATAGCTCATAGAAAAAACAACAAATAGGGGCGCCTGGGTGGCGCAGTCGGTTAAGCGTCCGACTTCAGCCAGGTCACGATCTCGCAGTCCGTGAGTTCAAGCCCCGCGTCAGGCTCTGGGCTGATGGCTCAGAGCCTGGAGCCTGTTTCCGATTCTGTGTCTCCCTCTTTCTCTGCCCCTCCCCCGTTCATGCTCTGTCTCTTTCTGTCCCAAAAATAAATAAACGTTGAAAAAAAAAATTAAAAAAAAAGAAAAAACAACAAATGGACAAGCTGCCAAAGAACAAAGGCACAGCTTCACGTTCAGATTTTTTGTCGACGCACACCTTGGCACCTGTATTAATGTACAGAATGATTTAGGGAAAGAGAGCTCAAAGGTAAATTGAGACAGGGGAAAAAAAAACAACAGTGTTGGTTACCAAAATTCAAACCAGTAAATCATGTTTAAAGTATCAAACCGATCTTACATGCATTCTTCTTCAAACTACTTTCCAGTGACTCCGATGTACTGGATCCAGAAAGTGGAAAAGTGAATGATGACAGGCTGCCTTCACTCATCTACAAATACACAATAATTATTTAAGAAAGTTTTGGAAGTAATTATACTGCATAAATACCACTTATTTCGGAATTCAATTCTTTTTTAATGCATCTAGAGAGAAATACCTCTTAAACAACAGTGGCATTTGATAATTAGAAGGGCACTTTAAATAGTTTCTATTAATTTTTTTCCATATTACAGAAGAATTTTCCTAGTGGCATAAAAAACGAAAGCTAAAAGAATAGATGAGGCAGATTCCAACCCAACTAAAATTTTAGTGGATTTTCGTAATCTCATTCAAGCAAACCCTCTCTAGGTGGAAACGGATGTTGTACATAGACTGGGGCTTGTGCAAACTGTAAAATCAGGGCCAGTCAATTGGAGATGAATGGTAGTCCTGAGGAGGTGAAGAAGGGGCCTTTCTGGACCGGTGATGGAAATGGGCTTCTGTCGTCAGAAGACAGGAGAGTCATGAACAAACGTGGTTTGTTCAACTTAAATGGGAGTTTTTCTGCTGAATATTGATAAATGTTTGTTATATACTTTAAAAATGTGTCATCTTGGTAGGCTTTACATCCACTAATTGGTTAACGTATGTAATTATGGGAACAGAAAAGCAGAATTGTTGACATCAAGTTCCTTAGAATGACTTACAAACTACTCAAGAGCCACACCTTGTTTACCTGTCCCTCTCAGCAGGTGCCCCTCCCTCAGACTCCCCACCTCACTCCTGGGGCCAGAGGGCCAGGCCTGGGTATGCCCCCCCTGGGCAGCCCCACCTTCGGGGACATCGCCAAGTCCCTTTCGGCATGCAGACCACATCACCCTGATGAATCCCACAGCTACCCACCTGGCTGCTTTGAGAAGGCCTCCTCTCCGAATGGAATGGACCTGCTTTGATTCTTCCGACTTCCAAGGTTACCGTGCCCAGGGAACACTAGGGGAGTGGTTGTTTTATGAAAAAGTTCAATTAAAACGCTCCATTTATCGTCAGCAGTACATAATATTCTTTAAGACTAGGTTTTTGAAAGGCACCCTCGTTGTGGGGTTTCCACAGTCAAGGATGCCTCCAATGCTTTGTGGAAAGAGACTTCCCTAAAACACAAAACTAGTAACAGCAAGCAGCAGCAACACCCAGTGTCTGCCTCACGACCTCATGATTTACATGGAGACTGTTTCTGCTGAGGAAGAGAGAAACGGAGAATCAAGCCATCAACGCAGGAAACCTACTGGTTCAGATAGGCCAAGTGTACTAACTAACCAGGGCTTAACAAACAAAACAGAAACAACAGAACAACCGTGTCCTTAATCGATAACTGGGCAAACTCTTTACTGCCACACTGGACCTGAACAGACCTATGACACAACACTGAAATAAGCCACACTGCTATAAACACAAAATAAGAATGAAGACAACTTCCCTGTGACCTTTGCCAAATAAATCATAGGCGTGCAAAAGACACCAGGTAGTCTAATGTGAAAGCACAATGAGGTGTCTGAGATCCTGGGCTTCTGGAGGTAGACGCACTGGTTTAAATCCTACTGTGATTCACTAGCTATGTGACCTTAATGGATGTCAACCTTGACAAGGCTTTTCTGTGACATTTAATAACAGAAAAGACATTATATAATAAAGCACTATTACAGATTATTCAGAAATTGCCACTAAGAATGTGTCTCATTTGAGACAACATTTTAAATAAAGAGAATTCAGTGCTTATTTGACTGTGGTAGCCCAATTAGTTCGCCCTCCTTCCCCCATGCCCCGCATACTCACTGTTGGCCTCTGAGGTTTACCTTCAGCAAAGCAGCCACAGCTTCCTGGGTGGCATCACGGACATCTTCTCCATTCACCGTTAAAATCTGGTCCCCCTGCACCAGTCTCCCGTCAGCGTCTGCAATCCCTCCTTTGACAATGTCGGATACAAATACTCCACTATCACTTCTGCAAACATAATTTTGAATTTGAACATGACTGTTTTTCCGCCACTGGAATGTACTGCTTACTTTTTGAAAAGAGAACATTTTTTAACTAAAAACTTGACTTTTAGTTTGATGACTTTAAAAGTTTGCTTTCAGCAATACAGGGGCAACGTTATTAGAATTATTTTCTATGACAGTAATATCTTATGACTTATAATATTTCATGGATTAAACGTATGTTTCATAAGCATATTTATTCTTCAACAATTATATAGTGTGAGGTGAAGTGGCTACTATTATTTTCTCATTTTATAGGTCACAGTTACTAAATAGCAAGAATGGGACTTTGGAGTTAGTTCTTGGGTGCTAAGTCTATTGCTCTCTCTACACCATAATGAAGCCCTGAATGAATATTGAGCTCTGGCAGCATAAATATGTTGGTATTATCATCAACATCATTAACATTATTGAAAATAAATAGCGGGGCACCTGGATGGCTCAGTCGGTTAAGTGGCCGACTTTGGCTCAGGTCATGATCTCACAGTCTGTGAGTTCAAGCCCAGCGCTGGGCTCTGTGCTGACAGCTCAGAGCCTGGAGCCTGCTTCAGATTGTGTCTCCCTCTCTCTCTACCCCTCCCCTGCTCACACGCTGTCTCTCTCAAAAATACATAAAGATTAAAAAAAAAAATTAAAAAAGAATCACCTTTTGGCAAACATCATAGGAATAATTAATTCAGGCAAGAAAAAATTCATAGACAATGAAACTCATGGGCAAAAGCAGGATGAAAAACTGGATAATCCTAAAGTCTCAAAACAGCTCCACAAAGAATATTTACTGATGATAAAGGGAAAGGAGAACTTACTAGTGGAGAGGCCTGGATCATAGCACCTTAGCCAAGAGATCAAAATCAACATCCCCAGTGCAGAAAGACATCATGAGCCCCCTGGTGGGATGCCGTGAGAGGGGCATCGCTCTGTGTCTGTGATATTCCTGCCAAGGATGACTGACCTACCCTCACATGAGCAACCGCAGGCAAACCGGCAGATCCAAAGAGCCGAGTGTTCTATAAAATAACTGGCTGCTGGGGCACCTGGCGGCTCAGTCGTTTAAGCAGCCGACTTCCACTGCTTAAGGTCCGCTTATGAGGTCATGATCCCATAGTTTGTGAGTTCGACCCCCACGTCAGGCTCTGTGCTGACAGCTCAGAGCCTGGAGCCTGCTTTGGAGTCTGTGTCTCCCTCTCTCTCTGCCCCTCCCCTACTCGCACCCTGTCTCTCTCTCAAAAATAAAATAGAAACATAAAAAAAGAAAATAAATAGTGAATGTGTACCTTAAACTGAAACCATTTGTTTAAGTATCACTCCTGTGATGTCTTTTATTTTATTTTATTTTATTTTATTTTATTTTTTAATTTTTTTTTTCAACGTTTATTTATTTTTGGGACAGAGAGAGACAGAGCATGAACGGGAGAGGGGCAGAGAGAAAGGGAGACACAGAATCGGAAACAGGCTCCAGGCTCTGAGCCGTCAGCCCAGAGCCTGACGTGTGGCTGGAACTCACGGGGCGCGAGATCGTGACCTGGCTGAAGTTGGACGCTTAACCAACTGCGCCACCCAGGCGCCCCAGATGTCTTTTATTTTAAATGGATTATTCTTACAATCTAACTTTCGTGCAAGATGGATTTATGCAAAATGAACTAATACTAATCTTATTCCAACCTTCCTTCCATTCATAAAACTACAAAACTACCAGCATTTTCTTGCTGACATAAAACATAACCGTAAGTAGAAATGTGCAGTGAAAGTGCAGTCACATAACTTCTTGTCAAGGTCAGAACCTCAAATGCACCATTTCCCCATGTGATCCTCTGGCTTTGCTATCTTTAGCATAAAGGTGTTGGAATTTACTGGATTAACTTATCTATAAATATTTAAATAAATTAGGTACTGAATTCACCAATTTACCACCTGGCCTCTTACTTTCTGTTCCCTTCTGATGGCAAGCTTCTGCTCAAGCCAGTCCTCCCTAGAATATCCTCCACTCCCTGCGCACAGACTATCACTTATCACTTTCAGCCTCAGCTCCGGCACCTCTTTTCTGAGCAGTTTCTCTAATCTGCTTCCTCAAATAGAGTCATTTGTCCCTTTATGCTGCCACAGCTCCCCCACCATATGGTTTGGTCACTCATCAATGGAATCCTTCTTTGCAGGAACATATTTAACTCTCATTTACCAAACTGTGAGTTTTTTGAGACCAGGAACCATATCTTATTTAACTTTGTTCCCCAGAACCTAATGTCTTCCCTGGCACACAGCAGGTACTCAAGAAATACCAAACATCTTTTTGTCTAGTACCTTCAAAACCCCCCAAAATACTAACTTAAAAAGTTCAAAAGAGAGGTTGTTTGGTGCTCCGTTACTGAATGGGCTGATAGCAGCTGCCTACGCAACACCAGCGCCTGGGAGACAGTCTACTACTGTTAATATTCTTTAAAAGAAGTGACATTCAATCATTTCCGAAAGGTCACTGGGTTTGCCCTCGTCGGTCATACCTTTTCCCAACAATACTTAATCCCAGGCCTTTCCCCGGCTTCTTGTGTAGCTCAATAGTGAGGGTATCACACACATGCTCCTCCTTGTAGGGGGCCTCATCTCTATACAGCGTCAGGCGTACTCTGTGTGGCGTCTGTCTCAGGACATTTATTGCTTCATCATGTGTGGCCTTTCTCAAGTCAATTCCATTCACCTGGACAGACACAGGACACTGTGAGGACCCGGGTGAGTCAAATAAAGAAAAAGCAAGAATGGGGGGCTGATGAGGGGGAGACAAGAGGAGGAGGAAAGAGGAAGTGAAAGAAACAGAGACCACCCTCCCCAGAATAGCTCTTTCTTTGTTAATTATAAAGGTATTCTGTACCTCTAAAATCTGATCTCCAGCCCAGAGTCTCCCGTCTTTACATGCTGCTCCTTCTTCATAAACTTCATGGATAATAATGGCACCCTAAGGGCCCAAACAAAATATGCTTTATCCCATTCTCCCTAGGACTGATGAGCAAAAATAAAAGGAAAACACACTGTACTTTCAAAGATAATGCTAAGGGTTCTATACTCACTGGATCCAGAGTGAGTCATATCAAATTTCAAAGAAACGTGTAATGCGATTTTCAAAGAAGCTTATATTTATATATTTTTTCCAATGATAGGGAGGTTTAAGGAAAAAAAAATTATGGGGGCGCCTGGGTGACTCAGCTGGTTAAGTGTCCAACTTCGGCTCAGGTCATGATCTCATAGTTCGTGGGTTTGAGCCCCATGTCAGGCTCTGGGCTGACAGATCAGAGCCTGGAGCCTGCTTCAAATTCTGTGTCTCCCTCTGTCCCTGCCCCTCCCCCGCTCTTACTCTGTCTCTCAAAAGTAAATAAACATTAAAAAAAAAGAAAAAAATGATGAAACATATAAATCATACATATGTATACATAATAGATAGATATCACTTTTCCTATCTGCAAATGAAAATGATAGATATACATCATCTTTCCTATCCACAAATGCAATTACTAGATTTTAGAAGATTTTTGACCTTTAGAAAATGTTGTTCATGACTTTTCAAACTCCTCAGTATGGGACTGACCCAACCATATCCCATCAGTAATAAAGGAAATTAAAATATGGCAAAGACTGGAAAACTGATGGACCTATTTTGACCTAAAAGTCACGATCGCGAGTAACTATCTTAGTGAGTCGGTATTCACTTCCTCAAATACGAATCCCAGTACTAAATTTCTGGTATTTGCTCTACAAATGAAAACAACAGTGAATGATGCATTTTTCTAAGCCTTTATATTTCATTTAATAGAACTGATAAAAACCTCCCAGACAGTGATCTCTCAGGTGCACTGAGGTTGCCTGAGTAACCGAAGAATCTGTGTGTATCTGAGTGTCCTCACCAGCAAAGTGTCGGACCCTCCAACAATGCTCAGGCCCAGCCCCGTTCGCCCTTTGGAAATCTCAATTGTTGTTTCACAGCCTGGGATAATGGGGCAGGTTGCAGGATCAGAAGCAAAGATCGCTGGTGTTGACGATCTGCTTGTACCTAAAAATAAATTAAACATGAAATGAAATAGGATACAAATTGATTAGGTGGCATAAACAGCAAACTCACCACACTGGTTGCCTTTGGGGGATGGAAAAGGAAAAGGGCCCAAGATTTGGGACAGCAAAACGTCAAATTTATCTTAATCTTTTAGTTATATTAAAAAAAAAATCAAACAAAATGATTACATCATCATTAATTAGGGTGGTGGGTGCCAAGTTACTTTCTGCACTATTGTGTATTTTCTAAATCGCCTGAGATAATATGTATAAAAGCCCAAGGACAGAGAGTTGAACTGAACCTCTAGTGTCATGTTGATAGTCGACATTTCACTAGAGCCAAAAAACCTTCTCATGAAATTATGATTTGTAAAACTCAGAACTGTGATATGTGGCAGTAAACTAAAAACACATTCTGAGAAGACCAGAAAACACAAAAAGCACATCAATAATTCTAATCATGGTGCCCGCATTTCAGGGCTTTTTATGCTTTTGTTTTGGTTTTCCTTTTCTTCGTCTCCTAGAGCATCTCTTCTTATGTAATCAGATCTGTGTCTACATGCCCCAGGATTTACTATCTGAGTTTATAAAACGTCAGGGGACCCCCCACCCCCACAAGCAGTTTCGTTCTTTGTGTGTCTCACGTGATGTTTTACAAACTCAGATATTAAATCCTGGTGCATATATGCTCAGGACTGAAGACATAAGAACAGATCAGGAGAAAACAAGGAGAATATAATTTCACACCTTGTTTTATGATAGTCTTCATAGCATATGTTTTATGATATCCCAAAGACCATACAGCAAATGTGATGTTTTGAAGAAGTCAAGAGGGGTGCCTGGGTGGCTCAGTCAGTTAAGCATCTGACTTTGGCTAAGGTCACAATCTCATGGTTCATGAGTTCGAGCCCCACATCAGGCTCTGTGGTGACAACTCAGAGCCTGGAGCCTGCTTTGGAATCTGTGACTCCCTCTCTCTGCCTCTCCCCCACTCTTGCTCTGTCTCTGTACCTCAAAAAATAAATAAATGTTAAAAAAAATTTTTAAATAAAATTTAAAAAATGAAAAAGTTAAGATACTCAATGAGTAGTTTAAGACAAGAGGCTCTTTTTAGAAATCGGAAACACACTAATTCTTGCTCCTGAAATGGTAAGAGTAGGTGTAAGATGTTTTCTTTTATGTTACATTTTCATTTAGCATTTCATATTTTTATAGACAGTGCTACTTACAGATTGACATAAAATTGAAAAATGAGAAAATTTTTGTAAAACCTTTTAACATTTCAGTGAATTACCCAGTCTTTCTAAATAAAGGATTACCTTCATCACATATGTATTACTTTAAGATTTTTTTTATCTAACTATATTACATATGTTTTAAAAATTGCTGTTTCCCTAATTACCTGTCAAAGGAAGTTAATGTTTCAGACTGGAGGCCAAAAGATTTTTTCTCCCATCACAGAAAACGCCTACGTGGGGGTGCCTGAGTGGCTCAGTCAGTTAAGCGTCTGACTTTGGCTCAGGTCATGATCTCGCAGTTTGTGGGTTCGAGCCCCGCATCGGGCTCTGTGCTGACAGCTCAGAGCCTGGAGCCTGCTTCGGATTCTGTGTCTCCCTCTCTCTCTGCCCCATGCCCCCTTGCATGCTCTCTCTCTCTCTCTCAAAAACAAATTAAAAAATATTAAAAAAAAAAAAAAAAAAGAAAACGCCTATGTGTTTAAGTACTTTTTTCAATGTTGCAAAGCTTGAAATTTACGGTCTTACTTAAAAGTTAGTGAACTGTTGTCAAAAAGCAACTTAAAGGAAGGATTTGCCTCAATATGCCACATTGGTATTTTAATGGCACACACCAGTCTCATTCCACAGTCCACATGCAACCACTTCATTTATTTTGACAGGATCAATTACACCCAAATGACAGAACTCAAATCAATTATGCTTACCATAGCAATAACTAGCACTTTTAAGAGTTTCTGGTAATGCCCGGCATTGTTGATTCCACAGGTAGAGATACCACTGTATCCATTTTACAGATTAGATCACTGAGACTTTAGAGAAGTTCAATTATTTGCTCAATATAAAAAGGGGATATTCCAAATGTTGTTTACTTCATTAGTCAAACACCCAGAATCACAGGTACCTTCAGCAAAAGATCCTTGGAGAGCAAAGAGTGTCACTGCCTTGCTTTAGAGAGGAAGCAGCTGAGGCTCAGAGTGGCTGGATGGGTTTCCCAAGCCCGTATGGCTGGTTAGCGTACAGCCCACAGACTCCCTGCCTGGAAGTCCAGCACTCTTTCTTCAGGAGCTCCTCTCTTTATACCATCTTGTCACCAAAGTGTTCCCTGTCTACGGCCTTTCAAACAGTGAGTTACATACAGGCAGGTGGCTCCCAAGTAGGAACCAGCTCTGAGGTTAAGTGCACCATACAAGCCCTTACTTCGGATGGACTCCGGTTCCGGGGAGCCAGAAGCTGGGGGCATCGGAGACAAGGAGCTGCTCTTTTCTCCACTGGCTGTACCAGCTGCTGAAGCAACAGCCTGGGAGTCTGGATTCTCAGCACGAATGGTAAGTTTCACTGTTGTCTTTGCTGTTTTCAAAAGGCTAATGAACTGGCGGGGTGTCGGTATGGCAGGGAAACAAAATTCAAAAGCAAATTAGTAGACATACCAGTAAGTCACTATTATAGTTGGAATCTCTTTCTTTGTCAGAACTTGAGGAGTCAAGAAAGAATGGTTGTAATTTCAGAGTAAAGAAAACAATGCAACCAAAGAAGCCAAAGGGAAAGTGAGAATACAGATGCATGGGTTAAAGGGTCCAATCTTAGACAATTATTAAAACTGAATTTAAAAAATGATTTAAGCTTCTTGCTGGCCAATGTAGAAACAAAAACATTTGCACACCAAATCTCACAAGAAACACAGCTTTTTTTCTAGCACTTATATATGAAAGGCCTAAGTGAGTCTACTAGTAAGTACAGACATAGGGAATATTTATTGGAGCAAATATTCATAAAAATTCCTTTGATCTTAACACTAAGTTGATCTTTATTTAGAAATGCAAGTTTTTCTAAGGGAAAATGGAAATGATATTTATCAAAAACATCCACTGAACACTGGACTTACTAGGCAAGAGAAAATATCTTAACATCATTCCATCGGAAAATAGAAAACAGAAATTGGAGGATTTCCAAATAATCTCTTTTCTTCCTTAACGACATCGGTCTAACATAGCTTACATGGTCCCAATTCCCTATGATCACATACACACAGACACACACAAACACTGGCCATGCCCACGGACGGGTTCACAGCGTTATTTGCTTTCTTTTGGAAAAGTACCTTTTCAACAGGATAGCCAACAACAACTTCATCATCTACAGCCAATATCTGATCTCCAACTTTCAGCCGTCCATCCTGAATGGAAACACGTAAGATTTGGGGCGATCTTATAGAAGTAATTCCCTTCTCCACCACTTTAGGACTGTGAGAAAGCCTCACCTTGGCTGCCGCCCCGTGCTCTGTCAGACTCTTTATGATGACTCCGCTGAGCGTATCTTCTTCACTGATAGCAATGCCCAAACCCCCTTGATCCTAGAGAAATAGGAACAACTTAGAAGACTTGAAACAGATTAAATTTATCGAAAGGAAAGCTATGTGGCCATAACTTCTAAACATTATCTTCCACCCAAGGGCTAGAAAACTGATTAGAGCCATTCTAAAGTTCATTAATAAAAATCTCTTCTTAAGCAAACTTTCAAGTTTTTTAATGGGAAGGAATTCTCTTCCATCAACTATTCAAATGTATTCATTCCCCCCATATGTATACTGTTTCTAGTATATTTAGCATATATATCCAGTTACACATCTCCAGTAACTTTAGAAAAATATCCAGGGAACAAAATGCATTCAATAACTCAATAAACATACAACATTTGCCAATGTAGTTCTGTGTAACTGGCTGACGGCATAAGTCATTTAAAACCAAATCAAAGTATCCTGCTTCCTCTTTGTGGCCTACAACTTAGAAATAACAACCCAAACTGGCCCCTTCATCCTGCCCTTCTTCCTGGAGCAGACAGACTGCAATTACTTCTGCGTGCTCTGTCCTTTCTGGGGCTGAATGCCCAGCGTTGTTTCCCCAGACACTTGTGTTTTGATTTGGTGCAGAGTGAAAACACTCTCAACCCTGAGCCCAAAGACGTGCACTGAAAACCTGCCAAGCCTAGAGAGCCATCCATGTTTTGTCTATATTTTCCACATTTTCTTCTATCAAGACCAAATGTTCAATAGTACTGGCTTTTACATTTCTTTAATGTTTACATTAATAAAATTAAAATAGGGTTTTGGATATTTTCATTCTGGTTAGAGCTAGCAACCTTTTTCATTGTAGTTTCTACCCAGAAATGTAAAATGTAAAGCAAATGTAAAGCAAAAGAGGGAAAGGGAAATCTTGCCGTGATTTCTACGAAATGTACACGAGAGCCAACCAAGCCATCGGGCCTTTGGGACCATGACCATGACACCAGGTAAGGTCGCACCGCCATTTGAAAGACTATCAACACTGTGGCTTTTCTGAGGTAGACTATTCATCATAGACTTTCAGACTGTCACTGGGCATCTCTCTCTACCACTGCTCTCTTTCCAGACAATCAGTCACATGCATAAGACAGAGAAAATTGCACTTTTGGGGTGAGAAGAGCTCAGTTCTAATTTACTTTCTGCCTACCTGCAGGAGTTTGGATAAGCCACATAACATGTCTGAACCTCAGTTTTCTTATCTGAATAAAGGAGTAATGATGCAGGTGACCCTTGAACAACATGGGGGCTGGGGTGCTGATCCCCCTCTGCATAGGTGCAAACCCATGCATAACTGCTGACTCCTCCAAAGCTGAACTACCAACAGCCTACCACAGAATGGAAGTCTTATTATTGATAACATAAATGGTTGAGTAACGCATTTTGCATGTTATATGCATTGTATACTGTGTCTTCCGATGAAGTGAGCTAGAGAAAAGAAAATGTTAAGAAAAGCATAAGGAAGAGAAAATAAACTGCAGTACTAACCTTTATTATCAAAAATGCCCACATATAAATGGACCCACACAGTTCAAACCCATGCTGTTCCTGCCCAACCATGACATTGCTCTGAGGATCGGATGTAATAAGAAAGGGATCGGAAACTTGATGCGCTATATACAGTATACGTTCCTTCTGCTTGTTACTCTACAGAATGTAACTGGATTTACTCCAGATAAATTCTCTCAACTTGCCAGGATTTTGAGACCTGAATCCTGATTTAGTGGTAAAAGAATCAGGATTAATGAGTAGGAAGGTGAATGCTACCAAAAAGATAAAATCCCAATGCCAATGCCAAGTGCATCTAATATAGTTAAACATTCTATTTGGGATTTTCTACACCAATGGTCTTTCCTATTACCACAAAGAAATATTTGTTTGAGTATTACTCTGTATCTACAATGATTGTATGTACTCAACTCTGGGATTTGATTCTATTATTGCCTATTCACTTACCTGCAGTCAGGAAAGTATTTTACTAGTACAGTGAGCATTTGCTGGTTGTTTGCTTAATGCCCATTCTCATCTTACTCTTTTGTATAAGCTCATACATTTGTTTTAAAGAATATCCAGCCCCATTCCCCCTGCTGCCTCAAATAACATACAGGAGCGCGCTCTCTCTCTCTCTCTCTCTCTCTCTCTCTCTGGCTCTCTTCCTCTCTGCCTACGTGTTGGGTGGTGGTTTTAAAATATATATACAGGGGTGTCTGGGTGGCTCAGTAGGTTAAGCATCTGACTTCGGCTGAGGTCCTGATCTCACAGTTTGTGTGTTCAAGCCCTGCGTCAGGCTCTATGCTGACAGCTCAGAGCCTGGAGCCTGCCTCAGATTCCATGTCTCCCTCTCTCTCTGCTCCTCCCCAACTCACATGCACGCATGTGCAGGCTCTCTCTCACAAATAAACATTAAAAAAATTAAGAAATAAATAAAAAAGATAAATAAAATATGTATACAAACTCTTCACCATTCCTCCCTTCAAGAAGGAGATGCTGAATGTGGGCTGGATTTGGTTGCCTGATTATAAAATACAGAACAGAAAGAATGGTGTGTAATTTCACAACTATGTCAAAAGGCCCAGGGGCTTCTCCTTACTCTCCCTCTTAGATGACCTGCTCTGAGGGAAGCCGGTTCCCTGTCATGAGGACATGAAAGCAGCACCTCAGAGAGGCAATGGGAACCTCCTGCCAACAGTCATTTAAGCAAACCAGCCCGGATGCGGATCCTGTAGCCTCGGTCAAGCCTTCAGATGCCTGCAGCCCTTAGCTGGCCGTTCGTTGGCAAAATGTACAACAGAGTCTCACCAGACCACTCAGTTGAACTGCTCCCCAATTCCTGATCCACAGAAACAGAGATAATAAAAGTCTATTGTTTTAAGCTCCTAAATTTTGTGGTGATTCATTATGTAACAGTGGATAAATGACCCCAAGGATGGAGCATGAATGAGTGAAGTCCATAGTACAATTCCAGTCCCCTGGCCACAGTCCCTATAGCTCAAGAGCAGGCATATGATCTCAACTGGCTTAACAGCACGGGTCTCAGGACTTGTGCTCAGCATTTTGGGACAGCCACTCTGCCCCCACCCTGCACGTGGAAGAAGTGGCACATGACCCCAACTGTGGTTGGCAGCCGTTGTAAAACTGAGAGAAGACCAGCCCGGGGATACTGCTGACCCTTCACGGCTGTGCAGGGAGGAGAAGAACTGGTTCTTGACAACATGATGGAGCCACAGGATCAACTATCCCTGAGGATCGCTGCCCAGTAACCCGAGCCCATAAATCCCCTTCTTTGACTAAGCCTGTCGGAGGAAGTTGGTTTTTCTTGTTGTTGTTTTTGTTATTGGCAACAGGCAGAGTCCTAAAAGGAACAATAAGCCGCACACCTGCAAATGCGAAATGTTCCAATTCCACCTGGAGTCCTATAAAAATAAGCATGTGTATACATATATACAGACGTTACTGGTATCAGAAGAACAGGATAAAACACGGGTAAAGGATAACAGGGCGTGAGAGCAATGTCTTAGCTAACTGCTTAGCTCTCCACCTCACTTCTGCCACAGTACATACAGTACTTAACAGAAAAAGAGCTGAGAAGCACTGTTCTGAGCCAGTTATTAAAACACCACCATACAGAGAAGGTGAAACAAATTAAGGGACCAAATTATTTATGGAGCAACAGTTGTATAATTAAACAGCTAGAAAAGAGTGAACAAGAATTAAAAGTGCAACAAAGCTAAACTCCTATTATTGTCAGGAGAGCTATTTTGAAGTTGGAACATTCCCCCCAAAATTCTCAATGCTATTTGAAGACTTTTAGCCTATAAAACTGTGTGGACACGAAACCTATCTCTGACAACCATGTAAGGTTGTCACCTGCTTTGATGTATAGGTACTTTCCTAGGACAATGTGTACTAAAAAATCAGTCTTTCTTTAATCAAAAATATTTTGTCTGATAAAGTGAACTGGCATTTCAGTCAACACTAAGGGTTCAGATTATATACATTATAAACTTTGTTTATACTTCTATTTTCTCACTTCAAAAGGGGGGGATTAACAAGAAAAAAAAGATAATCAACCTGTCTCAAGTGTTTAAGAAGTCAAAACAGAACTAGAAATGACCTGTTACTACAATTTCTGTTTTGAAACTAACAAAAACTATTCTCCCCTCCTTGTACTCTTCAAGTACACTTGACATCTTTCCTTTGTGCACACGTGGCATGTAAGCATCCGTGCATTCCTCCTTCTTGCATACTTGGCATGAACTATGGTACCCCATACTATATAACCCCCCACTTGTGATGGGAGAAAAAGTATGGCAGTTTCTTCCTTTTTAACGTGTTTGCAATATAGACGTACAGAAAATTTACCCACATGAATGTTTACTGCAAGAGACATGCTCTTGAGCTATGATTCGTTAAATGACAAATAAATGAAGATATTACTAGTAAGCATTACATAGGCCAAAATGTTGAAGGGGTATGTCAAAATAAACAGGCATTAGATTAAACTAGGTCTTGAGTTATCCAGGGTGTAGATAAGCTAAAAGAAAGCAGAAGGGCATCCCAAGTGCAGAGGCAAGGAGGGATGAATTCTCAAAATAAATCTCCATGGGCTCTTGATACAAGTCAGTCTGAATGAAGTAGAAGACTCATAAGACACAGGTCTTTTGGAAAGGTGAATGGGCCCTGGTTGCAAGTTGAAACAAGGAATGGCAAATGTAAGACTAGAGTTTAAGTTCTAGCGGTAGGTACCATTTTGAGTTATGGGAACTGTTACAAGTGGGAAAAGCCAAACCAATCGCACAGGGTTGCTGAGAAGTACAGAACACAGTGCACGTGTGACTTTACCTTTAATTTTTTTCAAATAAATGTAATTTTTCAAAATACTGGGAGTATAAAGGACACAGAACTGCAGATGACATATGAATGCTAGAAGATTGGTTAATTCTCCCTTCTTTGCTTTCTTGCATTTTCTTCCCAGAGTCGACTAATAATGGGGTTCAGAGTGGACAGGCTTATACCATATGCCGTCTCTTAACATGTCATTTTTAGCAAGGGCTTCCTCCAAGGCTACATTCTGTGGAGCATTCGGAACCTCATGGTTAAAATATTAACTTGCAAATAATAACTCAAACTGTGCCAAGTGTAAAGGCCGCTTTAGGCAAACAGGCTTGGGTGACGGAATGTAGAAAGAGCCCACAGCGACCCCCTGGCTGAATACAGGCAGGCTCATCAGGTGACCCCCCACTCAAAATATCCACAGGCCCTAACTAACCAATAGGCTACTTATAACCAGGCACAGTTACCAAAACAGGGAAAATTCCATTTGTTGCCTTACCTCCTCACCTTCTCACTTTAACTATGGCCCCCAGTCCCTCCCTGGTTGCAGACAGCCTCTCCTTTGCTGTCCTGCCTACTGCTCCCCTGCGGCGTGTTCAGTAAATTTCTATCTTCCTTGTTCTACTACAAGTAAATGCTTTTACCACCTGTGCCATTGGCTTCCACCAGATCGTCACCCCACATGTGGGGGCCCCCATATGATCAGGAGACACATCACATTTACACACCACGCTAAGTGCTTTATACAAATTCTTTTGTTTAATCTTTACAAAAATACTTCCAATATAAAGGTATTATTATTTCCCTATACTGTAGGTAAGGAAACTGAGGCCCAGAAAAGCCAAGTGGCTCCAAAAGCCCATATTTTTTTTTTAATTTTTTTTCAATGTTTATTTATTTTTGGGACAGAGAGAGACAGAGCATGAACGGGGGAGGGGCAGAGAGAGAGAGGGAGACACAGAATCGGAAACAGGCTCCAGGCTCTGAGCCATCAGCCCAGAGCCCAACGCGGGGCTTGAACTCACGGACTGCGAGATCGTGACCTGGCTGAAGTCGGACGCTTAACCGACAGCGCCACCCAGGCGCCCCAAAAGCCCACATTTTAAGTCATAGTTGATTGTTTCTTCTGTCAGCTGATCTTAAAAGATCCTTGAATATTCCCCTTTATTCACTTTGGCTTTCATCAATAAACACATTTCAGTTACCGAGCTTTAGATGTGTTTGAAATCGACATATAATCAGAAGCTTTCTGTGGGCAATAAAATCTGACATTCTTCCGAGTTCTTAGGTTTCCCCCACAGCAACTATTTCAGAAAGGGAAGTGTACATGTTAGACAACTGCTGAATAAATCAGCAGTAGGCTAAAGACAGAGAATAGCTCTTAAGCTGCTATAGAATGAGGGCAGCTTGTCCATTAGCTTGAAGAATCTCAGAAGTAACCCCTGAAACAAGCAGCCCCATCTACAGAAGAGGAGAGCGGGGACCAGTGATATCAAGCTTCCAAGTGATTTATGGGAGATCACTCAGAAGGGCTTCTGACAAAGCAGGCCTCTGTCCACCCCACTGCTGAATGCCAGGTCAAGAGACTTTATCTGTCTGGGAATGGAAGTCCTTGAAAGATTCTGAACAGGGGATCAGGACGATTAAACATCTAAAGAACACCTTCATCAGGCAGCCTGAGGCAGGAGGAGAAAGCATCACAAAAAAACAGTGCCAACAAGCAGTTAGACATCTCCCTCTCTGCCAGCTTATTCCTTCCTAATAACAATAAAAACAACAACAACAACAACAACAACAACAACAACAACAAAAACAGGCAGTGTTGATGTATGTGTGCAAGGTTCTAGACTCTTCACACAACATACATTTCATTCCCAGTACAACTCTATGAGGCGAGCACTACCATCATCTCCATTTGGTAGAGGGGAAGTTTTCCAGATTAAGAACCCTATCCAAGGTCCCAGCCTGTAAGAGGCAAAAGAGGGCTCCGACTCGGAAGGTTTGGCTCTAAATCTGCCTGTTCAGCTGCTACTGGGTTCTGTTCCTTATTCATCTGTTTAGCTGGGTCATTCCCCCAACACTTCCTGGGTACTCATATTCTAAACCCTCGGTAAATAAATTAAATCAGTGCCATGAAAGGTACTTGTAAAAAATATATATTATTTTGGGCTTTTCTAAAGATACGATAAACCTGTATTTTAAAAAAAAAGCACATAGTATAATGAATCCAGCCTACATTTAAATGCTTCATAACTAACAAATTGTAGGGAAATAACGGCACTGTTAAATACTATAAATTCTGACACTTCAGGATTTGGGAGGAAAAGGAAACTCAATCTGAAACCAGCAGGAGAGAAAGAAAGGTATCCTCTCTCTTACATGGCAACAGAGCAAGGGGTTCCTGAAGTGTATGAACTTCTCAGTAGAAAAGGCAAAAACTTTAATGACTTGATGTACTTCTCCTTCTACCAGGAGACACATTGTGCATAATAATGACTTCTTCTACGTGTACTGTAAATGACGGGACCAGGGCAATCCATTTTGCTCATGGTTATTTATTGAAAAAAAGAAACAAAATCAAGAGCCACAGTCTTCCTCCACCCCACCCCTCGCAAATACTTAACAAAGACTGGCTGTGTGCCAGGCATTATGCCAACTCCTTACACACAACTTATTTAACCTCTAAAACTAGGTCAAAGGTGATAGTATCATCTCCAATTTACTGGTGAGAAAACGGAGGCAAAGGAAGATCGCGTAATGTGTCAGGTGTGTACCTGACGAAGCAAGGATTGAAGGTGGACAGACAGACTCTGGAGCCCAGGCGGTAAGCATCACACTGCCCTGCCTCATCGCTGAAGACTGGCGTATGGACCACTTCTCTTCTTTCTGCCCATGGCGAATATCCCACCGCCCCGCCGCCTTCCCCTTCTCCCTGAGCACCCCAGGGCTCTGTGTTCTCCTTCACCTACTGCCTGCCTGTATTCCAGCATGAGCCCGCAGCACCTGAAAGCATTTCTAGGTTTCTGTTCAGGAAACCACTTCTTTGAAGTGGTCATTTGAACTGAAGGTTCAGATCTTTTCAAAAGTAAATACTTCGCTGATGTTTATCAGTGAAACTTCTAGTAATTGGAGCTTTCGGTTTTATGAAGCACAAAGACTATAACTTGTTTCTTTATTCTTTTTATTTCCTCCACAGCAGGTCTTTGGTGAATGTATCAGAGCAGAGACTGCTAACCGTCATGCTGGGAGATAATCCTAAAGGCAGGAAAAGCTTAGTCCCTGCTAAAGTATCAATTAACACGGTAATTCTCAAACTTCCGTGTGCGCCGGAATCGCCAAGAAGGCTTATAAAAATCCAAACCTCGGTCCACCCCCAGGGTTTCTCATTCCATAGGTGTGGGCGGGCCCAAGCGGCCGCATTTCTAACAGGATCCCAGGTGATGCTGATGCTGCTGGTCTAGACAGCACACTTCTGACGGCCAGTAAATTAGACCACTGGTGTGAAGGTGCTCACACCTTTTCATTCCAACGCAAAGCAGACTTACCTTGGGAAGCTCCAGATGCTGCACGTTTGTGAATGAACAGAGGTCCACAGGTGCCTCAGAAGTAGTCACACTTGGTTCGGTCTGACACAGGGAAAGAACGGCAAAATAGACAACCGAGTGTTATGTATTTTTGCTTAATAAGGGCCACTTCATCAAAATTGTTTCACGTATTAGAATTCGTTATTATTCTAACATTTCATGACGTTTATGAACATTAGACTCTCTTCAAAATACTAAGAAGGCGTGATTAGACAGCAATTGTTTTAGACCACAAATCGTTTTAGGCACAAAGCGGCTCTCAAGACTGCCTGCGTTTCCTCTCAGTGAAATCTAACAGCGACCCAGCTACCAAGTGGCGAAACTCGCTTTTTAAACACAGAACACGAGCAGAGGCGCCATTCACTCCTTTTCACTCTGTTAGTCATCAAGCTTCCTAAGGGATATATGCAGCACCATTCACATGAAAATAAAATTTTCTCCTTTCTAATCTTGAGAAATCACTCGCTCGGTGCACCACTGTGAATGACTTCCCAGTTCACCAGAACGAGCGGCCTGCATCAGGTACCAACGCGCCCAGTGTTTGTACGCTCCTTTAGGGGACAGTGTTTCCATATCTGCACCTTCTTCCACCACGATCATCACGGCTTCTCTCATTTTATGCTCTTCATTCTCTATGCCTCCTTTCACTCATCCTAAACAAGTATTGGAAGCTTTACCACATCAGAACTCCCACCAAAAACTCCAAATTCTAGACTCACCATCTGGCCACTGCCTTCTCTTCCCTAATTTTTAAGCCACCATTTGCTCTCCCAAAAAACACCAGTAATCACCTGGCTACCAGGTCCAATGGACTCTCTTTAGTCATCTCCCATTTGACCTCTTTGCCACACTCAAGACTGGAGAATGTACCCTTTGGCTGCTATGCAACATGCCTGCTGGTCCTTCTTCATTACCTCTGAGCACTCTTTGTTAGGCTTCCTCCTTATTGCTATTAAATAATTCTGACCTTGGCCTTCTTCTTCTTTCTAAGTGTTTTCTGTACATAAGAGCCTCAGCTCCTGTGGCTAACAAATGACAAATCTGCATCTAAGGGAATTCCTCTCTAAACTCTAGACGCAGTGTCCCCATGTACACTTCTCCCGGGCTCTTCAACAGGCACTTCGTTCTCAAGCAGCCTCAAATAGAATGTTTTCCACTTTTACAGCTATCTGCTTTTTAATATTCTTTTTGGTAAAAGTCAGCCATCCACCAAGTCACCAAGTGAGCCAACCCAAACCTTGCTACATCTTGTCTGTGTCCTTCACCAGCCCATTTCCAGCCCCCAAAGCAGCACCAGACACAAGGCAGATACTCAGCAAGTGCTTGTTGGACAAACAGATCGTCAACCACTCACTGTTCCTCACTGAGTACATTTAGTCAGGGATAAGGTGACACTAAGGTGGATCCTAAACTTCTGACATAACCATTTCTTTCTTTTCTTCTTCTTCTTCTTCCTCCCCCTCCCTTCCCCCCTCCTCCTCCTCTTAAGTTTATCATCTCTTCCCTGCAACCTCTGATTTTTCTCTGTGCCATTCCCAAAGAAGTATTTCAAAATACAATTCTTACTGAGGTCCCCAAGGCCTCAAAGACAAAGTTTCCATCGTGAGTCCCATGGTCTGACCCTATCTCCTCTCTCTCAGTGACCCTTTCCTCACCAGGAACCCACTCCCCTGCTCCCACTATTCAGTGATGCCCTGTGATTTACATTCCTTGCATCAGCCAGAGTCCACACGCCATTCCTCAGTGCATGCCCTCAGTTTGGAAGGTTTTTGCCCCCCCACATCTTCTACTTCCGACATACACTTCATGTGTCACTTCCCCTAGGGGGTCATTGTCTCTCTCCAGAAGGAGACTTGACAACTTTTTCTACTTTCGTTATTCCCCGTGCAGACGCCACTAGTGGCCTCCACATAAGCAGTGTGCCTATTTACAGGAGTGTTTCTTGTACTAAGCTATAAACTCCTTGGGGGCCAATACCCAATACAGAAAATACATACCTCCTTATTCTGAGAATTCTCTGAGGTAGAAGGCAAAGGTTCTACTGTATTTCCAGGACATACAGCCATCTGACTCACCGCATCTTTATTTCTAAAAGAAAGAGTATTGACCTATCATAGCATAATGATTCATATTATATTCATTCTTTTACTTGAGGACTCAGAAGGATTATTAGAGAAAATTCTGCAACCTCAAAGACTTTGGACTTTAACACTCATACATTTATAAATGTCTTATTTTCATTCAAAAGAACTCTGAATTGAAAGCCTAATCAAAAATACTTAGTACACCAGAAAAAGAAAGTGCTTACCTGATAAAAATTATTTTTACTTTAGAAGGGGCACATTTAATGATTGAAGAAGCATTCTGATGACTTCTTCCATATAAAATTTGACCATTGATCTATGAGAAACAAATAGCATTAATTGAGCCTGAAATTTTAATTTTGCTCATTTCTTATCACCTTATCTAGCTAATATACAGGTCATTTTTTTTCTTCCTATAAAATATTATATGTATGTCTCTTCCAAGAACATGAACCTAACTCTGAAGGAGAGTAAAGAAAAGCTCATGTTTGAAGCTGACGTTACGATGACGTGTGTATAGTGTGATCCCCATAGACAACAGAGGCAGCACTTGGACTGTAAAAAAAAAGCACAGCAAGCTTCCTGGAGGGCACTGGGGTTCCAGCATGTTCTGTCAAAGCAAGGGCTCTCCTGGAAGCACTAGTGACCTCCGCAGATCATCAAGGGAAGTCCCTGTGGTCGCAGATCTTAGTCTCAAGAATCAGGACCTGGGATGGGCCGCTGGGAGAAGCACTCCAGCAGACCAGGGATTTGGGAAGCAGAACGGGCCCAAGCAGAACAGTACCTAATGGAAACTTCCCGTCATCTAGTCACTTAGCCCCTGCTGACTGAGCCTTCCTGGCCAAGGGAGAAGCACAGGAGTGCAAGGAAGAGTATTAAGGCAATATAAAGACACGTGGATCCCAGCCTCCAGGAGGCAAGGACAAACAAAACAAGCACATGTGATTCTAAACACTATAAAGTCTGGTCCAGAAATTTATTTGGTTTGGAGGGCTGAGTTATTGTTTTTGTTATTTAGCCTTAACCTTGACCCCACCTCACCCGACCCCTATCGCTTCTACCATTAGGAATTCAACTTCCAGAACGTCCAGTGGGTCAATCTCATTACTAAGGAGTGATTGGTCGTTTGGCTTTTCAAAAGCTCCTAATAAAAATGCAGCACACAAAAAAATGTTTTTGAAGTGTGATCTTTATTACTGTCTTGGGGCAAAAATTGTTTCTGGTGCGACACAGTCACAACCTTTTAATGGAAGTTAATGGGAACATGGACTCTACTTAGCAGAGATTTGGTTTAGAGCCAAACTTGCTGCAGCACATCTATTTTATTAGGCAAGCAACAGTTTTCTCAGTCACCATATGAGGCCTGGGTGGATTTTCTGGAAACTGATGACTCCAGTGCACCAATTCAGCAATGAATTCAGCATTTTCCATTAAGAACTTACCTCTAGAAGCTCGTCTGCAATCTGCAGTCGACCATCTTTCCCAGCTGCTCCATTTGGATCGATCCCCACTATAAAGACACTCATCCTGGATCGGTCTTTGTTTCCAGCAAGACTTAGACCCAAACCACTACGACCTTTCTCCAGTTCAATCATATGGAGCTCTCCTGTTAGGGTTCCATAACGCTCTCTGATATTTTCTACGCACAACAAAACAACAACAACAATAACAAATTATAGGTTAATTCACAGCCAGATGTTTTACTATGGAGGGTCATCTGGCTTCAAAAGAGCATTACTTGGACCAAAATGTAAATCCTTGGCAGTTAAGGAAAGCTAAGAAAAATCTGGTCCCCTAGGCGTCAAGACTGGGTTCCTGGAGTACCCAAACTCTGAGGAATTTCTTTGCATCTAGTGTGCAGACAGTATCATGTCTAATTAATCAGTTCATCTGGGTGATCAGGCCCAAGAGATTCATTATTAACCAACTCTCAAAAGACTCTGATTAAAACAAAGCACTAGTTTATCATTCACAGAGAAGAGAACATTCTTCTCAGTGAAGGATTTATCTTCACTGATCAGTGGAGACATCTCTCTCATAGAAAAACTGGCCTATGTGTGTCACACCATGTTGGGCAGCTGCTTGGTACATACACGCAGAATAAAGAGGATGCATTGTCTTATTGCACAGAGCCATTAGGCCAGGACAAATCAATGTACCCGTCTCAGATTTAGGACCCATGTCCTCACTAGATGAGACCATTCAACTCTCCCATCCCACATGTTCAAGAGGTACAATTTATTCTTGAATCTGAGAGGGCAAGGCTACATGGAGGTGCCCTAGGCCACAGGCCCAGATGAACAACCAGCCAGGAGCCAACACAGATTTCTAGCCATGCAAGTGAGCTACCCTTAAGGCCCAGTCCAGCTGAGCCCAGTCGACCACAACACCACAACACAGTAATAAACTGTTTCCTTAAGCCCTTAAGTATTGGGGTAGCTTGTGACATGATATTCCTTTTCATGTTTTCTTCAGAGTATATTCTGGCCACCTCAACGGATTAGCAATATACTCTTATTTTATTGAAAACAGACTTAGAAAACTGCAAACTTTACAAATCTTCTCTTAGAAAATGTTACTACACAGCTGATGTCTTGCATTCCATATTGATTCTTACCTGCGCCAACTTCATAAACTGCCATTTCCTGATTCCTTCTAGAATCCAGCGGCACAAAGTTTATACCCTGTGCTTCCTAAAAGCATATACCACGGCTTTCTTAAAGGAATTATATTTTTTAAAACAGAACTTCTTAAAGCACTGATACATGAGTAACTTTTCACTAAATGTTTAATATTTCCTTATAAAAAGGCTTCTTTCATTATAAAAACAAACACCCCAATGATCCTAAGAATAGCTGCCTTTGAATGCTTCCTGTGCTTCAGACATTGTGGTTTGCACTCCTCAGACATTATCAAATTTGATGTTAGCAACCTGAGGTGAGGACTGAATTTTCAAAAGAGATATAGCCACTGGGCAAAAACTTAGAGGCAGTTAAACAACTTGCCAAAGGCCCCAAGTTTTTATCTCAACACATACTACGCTACCACCCTAGGCAAGACAATACCAGAGTTCAAGGCAAAATATGAACAGCAACCAGACTTTACAATGAGGAATGTGAGGTCTGGAGAGGGGCAATGACTTGTTCAAGACCACAAGGTGGCGGATCCTGTCCTAGGTTCTGAGAGAGTGCCCTGCCCTCTTTAATGCTCACACAAATGGCAAAATGGGCTTAGCAGGAACGTTCGGTTAGAGGAAAGGAAGAATATGATTTCATGCTTTGGGAATGTGGGCTGTATCCAGGCAAAACAAACAGTATTTTTTCCAAACAAAATTGCAGTATATATAACTAAAGCTGAAACATACTTATCCACCCAGGGCATAAGCCTTGAGAAACCCAGAGCTACTTTAATGTCGCTATTATAACTGAATGCATCACAAAAGACAACTTACTCCAGCTGTAACCAAACTCATCCTCTTTGTCCACATCTTCTGAGACTTTGCTTGTGGATGACTGTGTATGATCACCGCTCATTTCTTTAGACGCTGAAGAAGGGGGTGGAGGCACACTGCACAATGGAGCCTTTTCCGGCTCTGATTCTGACTGACTGGGTGCCTGCGGGAACAAGAAGAATACAGTGGGCATGTGCAGTCTAAGGAAGACCAACTTAAGTAAAAGAAATGAAAGTATCATGTCAAAAACGGGCTTTAAAATATCTAACACATGTATAATCAAAAAATGTATATACAATGGTAGACAGGATTCAGGTAAAGTTTAAATATAGTAAAAAATAGCGTAATATATAATAAAAAAGTATAATCCATTAAACTATTATTTGGTATTTTAGGCCAATGATTTTTTTCAGTTTGAAGGCTTAAATGACAAGATAGAAAAAAACTGTGCAAACTTCCCCTTTTGGAAAAAAATTCTCATTCAAAAGTTTTCATAAATATGCAGGGGTCTAGGCGAGATTTTGTGTGTCTGGAAAAGTCTTCCAAGAAATTGGAAAAAAAAATGAACAAATAACTTAATCAAACAATGAAAGGCGTTCAAAGGCTGGCAGTCAGACTATATATAAAGAATTCTTCACCGCTACCTGAATCCTCTCTCCAAATGACTCTCTTAACAAACCCATGAAAATGAGCATCACACATGCAGGCTCATCTACCAGGGGAGCTGGTTTGTTAGCACAGAGCGCACAGACTCAGATCTGAGGAGCAGGTTTTAAGGGACGGCCCCATCATTTTCTTGCCAAGGGAGTTCACAAGGTAAGTGAGAAAACACAAGAGACCACTTCATACAAACCCAGAGTACGGCATACTTGCTGTCACTTGGGGCTATCGGTCCTACTTCAAAAAAAGGGCTTGGTATCAAGCTCTTATATTGCAGATTATCAAATAGAATATTAGAGTTGGGAAGGCCCATAAGTCACTGAGCTCATTTTACTCATTTTGCAGATGAAAGACCTGAGGCCATGAGATGATGTTGTTCAAAATCACACCGGTACTAGATTTCTTTTAGTTCTTAATCCAATGCACTTTCCATTATGCCGTGCTGTCTCCTCCAACTTCCATAGCTAGTACCTAATCCAACGCTCAGAGACACCCACTTAAAGTTCTAACCGTGGTATGAAGCTGTCCCTGATGCCTTGAATCAACATTTTTCCTATTCTTATTTTACCTTTTTTTTCATACAAAAATCCCTCTGATATACCTCATTTTATATGTGTGGATCTGGAAAAAGATTTTGATGAAAAAAAAAAAAACTTCCTATAGAACACATCAGATGATAAGCATGCACAAATAGTTAGAAATTGTTAACTCGTGTCAAGAACCAGAATACCACAAAAGACACCTAATACTACAACTATATAGCACTGAAGGTGATCTTTCTTTGTTGATTCAGAAACCACGTTAGGATGCTAAGCTGCCCCAAAATGAACCTAATAAATATCAATTACTATTTTTCTGGCAAAGTAACAGAGAGCTCATTGGTAGAGACTTATAGGCAATAGATTTTCAAGTGACAGAATCTACTGTGTTCAAATGTTTGGTTTACACACAGCTGGCCACCCAGACAAAAACTACCACTGCAAACAAAACCTTTGTTATCTTCCCAAATACTGTGCCATAAAACCCTCAAATCAGCAATGTACAAATAAAAATGTCCAGCAAACAAACAAGGTTCATTTAACATACTAAGGTAGGGGCGGCAGGGGAGGCAGGGAGTGGGGGAGGGGGGAGTATGGAATTTACTTTTTTTCTGGTTAAAATAAAAACAACTTCTCTATAACAAGAGAGAATATTAGCAAGGATAGGTTAAGCCCATTTGGTTTTTAAAAAGGGGGACAAAATCTGATTTAAATCTCCCTTAATTTTAATAAATTTATGGATGCAAACGTTATAGATCTTGCTGCATATCTTTCCTGAGCTGTTATTTTACTTAAAAATAACAAAATCTGCCTAAAACACTGTTTAGGAACTGACTTAGGCACACCATTTTCATACCGTGAGTAAACTAAAGCGGTGGGTCCTCACATTACTGACTCATCCTAAAGGGAATACAAGCCTGTTATTTATATTTACTAAAGGGGCAAGCGATTAGGTGTTCTATTTTACTACTCCCGAAAACCCTCCTTCTTAATGAGACCATGTAATTAGCTTGTGGTTGACACTTAAGATTTATTAACGAAAATACAATTCCTTAACAGAGATTGTTTAGCCTTCATTGGCAAAAAATGCAAAGTGCACTTGAGATCACTCCATGCCATGTATGCACACAAGTGTAACACACACATAGCACACGGTAACACACCTACTTACTCATGAAAATTTCACACTGAGACAAACCTTAAATGGTGTGGGAGCAAAAGGGTTAGTTGGGGAACAACGGAAGATAACTCTACTTGAATTCTGTAATTCCTATAGTAACAGAAAACATATTCCTTCAGATACAACATCTTTGGTTATCCATATTACAATAACATGAAAACCCAATGAATATTCATAAAATGCTTCCTGAAACTGTTGAGAGCTTTCTTCCTTATCATGATCAAATTATCATATAGAGATTCTTGTAAGTAAGTTTTTGTTTCAATTCTGGGTTTATAATTTCATCAGAATATGAGACTATCCAAGTATAGGTTTACAAGCATTGAAACAGGGGCATGTTTCCTCATTCAGGCATTTATATGGACACACTTTATGAATATTCAACATACTCCTGCATACACGCAATTATTTGTGGAGTGATTAACTTACAGAAGGGCTTTTTTAGGACCACCTTGTAGAAGTCTGAGAAGGATTTAAATCAATACAAGGCTTTAAATAAATTATGTGTGAAAGTACTTCATACATTTGGCAACTAACAAAAATTCAAATATCAGAAAATTTAACTCACACCAAAATATAGGACAGGCACTGGACTCACGATTCTCCCTTACTGTTCAGAAGGGCCATCTAATTTCAGCTATAAAAATGAATATGCTCCGGCAAAAAAAAATGTGCTTATGAAAGGATCTGCATGCCCACTCCAAACACACAGTTTTGCCTTTTTTTTTTTTCCCTGCCCCAATTTAGTAAACAGTGAACTAGGACAAAGGCACAACAAAGAACGAAACATTTGCAAAAGGCAACGAATGGCAAGACAATGGCATTATCCAACCTTGTCAGCGTTGAACTGAAGAGAATCAGCAAATGGGTTAGTGCTGCTGAAGTTGTACTTAGGGTAAAGGTTGTGCGGCAAGGAAGACAAAGGGGATTTCTAAAAGGAAACATAAGAGGCGCTGAGCGCAAAAGAAATATATTTAAAACAACTCAAGTTTTAAGAACAAAGTACTGATTTAAATAACAGTGTGAAATTACTAGATCCAGTCAGATCTAGTCATTAAGAGCAACATCGTATTAAACAGTCTAGAACTAAAGGTTAACCTCTAGCGATCTGATCTACACCTCGACCTAAATCTGGCCACGAACTACGTAGGATATGAGTTGGTGAAACTGATACCACATTTCTTTTATTTTCACTGTCACAGACAGATGCATATACACGTTGCCCAATCTATATATTCATGTATGTCCCATGCATATCAGTAAACAGGTTTCAAGACGAAAACCATAAATGTTTTTTGTTTACGTTTAAAAGCAAAGTATGCTTCTATTGTAAAACAAAAAAGGAACAGTCTATCTGCTGCAGAATGCAAATTAAACATTTGTCTGCTAGTTCACTGGTAACCTTCATGATTCTTTTATCTTGTTTCCCAGGAAGGAAAATTTTCAAACTTAGATTGGATATTAAGGTTACATCAGGTCAATAGGATTTTTCCCTTTAAAAAGGGAAATCAACAATTTTAAATAAATGAACCACCCTACAGTGGTGTTCTTTATTTCTGCCCTGTTCTTTTTTTTTTGTGGAGGTAGAAACATTGATTTTTAAAGTTTCCTATAAAAGTTCCCATATGAGAGGGAATTTATGAGGCTATGCATATACTGAAGTCCTGCCTTAGAGTGTTTCTCACAGATTTTGTGGCTTGCTTGAGATACTCCCTGAGCTAGGACTACTGGAGTTGAATATATGTATTAAAGGCAGGATGACTGCCAGATAGAATTTAGCATTTTCATAGTTTAAAAAAAATGAAAGTAATTTCCTTAGCACAATAAATTCTTCTTCTTTTCATACCCGCTATCTTCTTCTTTTATTGACTGTATCTTTCAGGGGAAATTGCAGACATTTAAAATTCATTTTGGCTCCAATTAAATGTTTGTGTTACTTCTGTCTATAAAAAAGCCCTACTGGCAAGCATCAAGAGTAGGGAGAGGTTGTCATGTGACGCCACCCTGTACGGGAGAATACTCTGGAAAGGCTCTATCCTCAGTACGCCTGTACTAAAGCTTATGCCACATTACCCTTTCAATCTGCTCTTCCTGCAATGTTTTTCCTACAGAGGGAAGATGGGAAAAAGAAATGGGCACAATGACATTTCTGCTCATCTCAACTTTCTCTCTGCTTTTCAGTTTAAATGTCAACTCCTGCTTTACAAAAGAAAAGATCACGAATGCCAAGGAACGCGACCGTTTATTAAGGGTGAGAGAAATGACTAGGCAGAGATTAAAATCATATTCTAGGCAAAATAATTCCATGCTATGGAAGGTGGAAATTATATCTGATCCTCATACATGGAATTTTTGGGTTTTAAAGTTCCTTTATAATTCTATAGAATAATAAAAAAAAAACATAATGGTAAGAAATGGAATATTTAATGAGAGCTCTCCTTTCCTGTTTTGCTTTTTTTTTTTTTTTAATTTGCAGCTCCTACATAGGATTAGAATTTGGCCCTGATAGCAGAGTATAAAGTACAGCATGAGTACAGCAAATGGAGTGGCAGATCTATTACTATGAAGATATTTATAGGAACAGGCCATATTCTTTATTAAAAAATCAATGATGAAACTTCTACTTATAGTTCGAAGGGCTGATAAAAACGAAAATGTCATTAACTAAGACAAAGCATAGGAAAGACAAAACCATTCTCTAGTCCATATTAACAGGGTCTGTCCACCCTTTGGTATGACCATGTGGTCCAACGGATGGAACTGTCAGTAATAATAAGTACAGAATATATTATTAATTATCATGAGGATTATTATCATCATTCTCAGTTCTGGGAAATTCTGATTCTTGAATAGTCTAGGTGCCAAAGAGATTGAATATCTTTTCATCCTATGTACAGGATTTTTTTTGAAGTTTTATTGTATCTGCAAAGAAAACATTTTCCATTAAGAGAGTCTTCTGTATTGGTGATTTTTTTTTCCCTTTAGATTACTGGAAACATGATTATTTCCACAAGGAAGTAAACCACTGAAAATAGACCTCATTTTAAATGCAAAAGTGATTCTGATTTCCCAAAGCTGAATGCGTATGAAGAGGAGGAAAAATATCTTTCCCCTATTCATCTGAAGTTCTCAGCTCGATCTCTGTAATAAAAAATGGGATTAACAAGAGAAAAGTACTTATGTTGATTTAATGTTAACTTTCACATGACACAGAGCCTTCATTAGATAATGAAGAACTGAAGCAATAGTTAGACTTGAGGTTTTTTACAGGAGGTTTGCTTAAGAGTGGGAAGTCATGGAAAATATGATGGGACAAAAGAGTATGAACACAGTAGGGAAACTGAGGAAAACTTAGGAAGGTCTCTTCGTTCAGATTCTTCCCAGTGTCCCTCTGTCTTTGGAGGCAGGGATGTTCCTTTCCTCCAGGTATGGGGAGGGCGCCTCTCAGAGGAAGGTTTTAAGACCTGCATCAGGGGAGAAGGGGGAGGTCTGAGTCCTTCCAGCACCTGCCTTTTCCTAAATTCCTTTGGCTTAAAATATTCAGTATTCTCTATTTTGGGGTAGCATACTCTGAATGCTGTCACACATAACTTGACTAAACATGTCACTCTAAGAAAGATTTATCCTGGAGTAATTGCTATAAAATCAAGAGTCATTATACCTCAGATAACAAAATAGTGGTATTTTCCAGGTGTATGAGAAAATATCTTCCCAGCTCATTAGAAACTGTGACCAGCATTGAAAGAAATGTCTGCAGTTTAAGTTTTTAAAACTAATATGAAGAATCCTATTCAGCAGTTTACAGTACTGTCCTGCATGATATGCAACTTGGAAATTAAAAATAAAACAAAGGAATAAAACCTACCCACGTACAAAAAAAAATGGTTTTAACTTAAACAGCCATTTGCCAACATCATCATTCTGTATCTACATTGGACACGACAAATGGAAACAAATGTGGAAAGATTTGTAGTTATTTAAACAAACTGAATACCATTTGAAGAGAATTGCAGCATGGTGCAGCCCTACCATTTGGCAGATTTTCTCATCTGAATGGGCAATTATTACCTAACAATAAACAACGGAATGATTAAAAACTGCAGATGTGAAGATAACTGCTCACATGAAGAATGACTAAATTCATTTCTTACAGTAAGCCCAGACCAGAGCTACACCTGTCTTGACAACAGAAGGACCGACAGGATAAATCTGGTCACTTCGAATTCCACTGCACAGAATACTGGCGAGTCACTTTTGCTGACCTCATCTACGGAGCTGCCTGCTACTCTCTTTCCATCATTTGAGCACTGACTTCTTGTATTCTTGATTTTAAAGTTATAAAATAATTGCCTATTTTAAGTTTTAGAAGGTTCTTTTAACTTCCCTCACATATGTTGACATTTTTCTTTTAAATAAAGCTAATTAATGAGCAGGTATTTGAAAGATAACCAGTATGGCAGGGTCTTTTTGGGTTTTGTTTTCTTTTTACTAAAATCCAGAAGTTAGAACCTCTGTGAACTTCAGAACATTTAGGAAGCTCCTGAAATGATACGCAAACTTTTCAGTGAATACGTGTATGGCTCTGAAGAACTTTCCAAGGGGTATGGTTAAGAACTGCTGCACATGAAAATAAGCTTTTTCAGTGAGACCTAAAGAAGGAATAGCTAAAAAAAAACAGTTGTAAACTCTTGGCATCGTTTTCCTCTTCGGAATCGTTAGGGCATATCAAATCCACAAAGCCTTGCTTTGTCTCTTCTCCATCAACAACATTCATTAAATTCATTCATCCTACTTTCTCGAATATTTCTTCAAGCCATTTTACCTGTCAGGACTGATGGTAAAATGGG
Organism: Felis catus; assembly: GCF_018350175.1. NCBI lineage: Eukaryota > Metazoa > Chordata > Mammalia > Carnivora > Felidae > Felis > Felis catus. The sequence continues at coordinate 38,549,180 of NC_058380.1, forward strand.
TCAGTAGGTTTTTGTCTGCCAGGGATGAAGACCTTTACAGTGACTATGGCTGGGAAGCTTCAGTTATGAAATCACTAGTGTATAAACACACAGCTTAAATTTCCACTGTGTAGAATGTTCAGTGGGACAGACAAATACACTCAAGATGACTCACAGGTGATCACGGGATTGCATCAGCTAGAAATTCTGTCTAGAAAGTAAGTGTAGAAAGAAAATGTAATCTCTCGGGCTTCTCAGGGACTCCACCAGAGGTCAGACATTATTAAGTTAAACGATTGTATCACGTTCCTCTTAACAACTTATATATTTTGTGACTATGGTGAATACTAACAATTATCCATCTAGACACCGATGGCCATCAATGAATCCTACTTCTCTGTGTCTTCAATGGGCTTCCAGTGTTTATTAAACATGGCAGAAGGGATTTCCAGGATAACTCAATTAAAAACAAAAACAAAAACAAAAACAAAACAATATAAATTTTAACAAGTCTCCTGAGATTTCAACACTGGCTATCTGCTCTTAGAGACAACTTGGCCCTTGTTACATTAGCTTCCAAGTTGAACACTGTTTGGGTTTGCCTACCTTGCCCTTTTTGTTTGCTTACCCTTGGTCTGTTTATAATGCTCTGTACCATAAAGACTACGGGGTTGCCTGCTTTCCGAATGGCTTCCACAGCTTGTTCATGGCTTGCATCTCTGAGGTCCATTCCATCCACCTGCAATGGAAGGCCTCAGCTTAACATTTCAAGAAGCTATAGAACAACAGAACAATTTGTGGATCTGGAGTTTTGAGGATCCTGGGTGAGGCTCCTGGAAACTCTGTTTCAGAATCAAAAATTACGGTGACTACTTTTGAGGCTCCAGAACTCTTAATTTGTCCAGGAGACTTGTGGTCCCTTTTTTTGGACACAGATTTCTGTCTCCAATAATCAACTAAAATAATAATCAGTTGAAATGAAGGCTCTGCTTCTGCTTTCCTTACACTATCAGCTGTTCCCTTAAATTAGGAAATCAACATCATTAAAGAAATCATATGAGGGATCTGTCCCGCAGCACTGTCTTCATCAGGAAAATCACTGTACACATTTGCTTCCGATTCATTATAGATTAGTTTGGGAAATGGGTGGGCGATGCTTTGTGTGTTTCTCTCTGTATACAGACGCTTGAAGTTAAAAACAAAAGTCTGATGTTCGGAAAAATCGGGTTATGACAAGATTAGTTTTGCAAAAGAATCTTTGTAGTAGATGTGACAGGAGCTGGAAGCCAAGAAATTGTGCTTGTTAGTAATTCTTATATAAATAGCTTGAAAATGAAAGTTATTTTGTAACCTTTTTTTGACCATGGAATGGCTGGGGGATGATCAGGTCAGCTTATGCACTGAATAGGAAGGAGAATAGTTTGAAAGGCCAAATGCTAATCCTGCCAGGTTAAAACTATAGGATACTGTTATCATTTTATCATTTCCAATTACCACAATATGGTATATGCAACAAAATAGCAAAATTGGAGTAGGCACAATTCTGGAAAAGAAAATTAATTATTCGATCTCTGCATAGGACATTATCACCTTTAAAAGAAGTACATGCATTTAATTGAAAACCTCCCTCAGGTTGATACTTAGATAATCTATTACATCTTTCAGTGCGTATTAAAAATGGCTTTCATTTTTGTAGAATAAAAGTTAGTGTTCACATCCACTAAATATTCCATCTGTGGATGTTTACCAGGACGTTACAGATCTTTGCTCAAGTCCAAAGAACTCTATACTTAGAATGGAATAGTGTGCAGGTCTCTACTCGTCTAGTCTAAATACATTTTTAGACACTTGGCAGAGACATGTTTTAGAATCTCCAGGATCCCAGAGGCCTAAGGCTTTCTTATTTACTAGAAAAGCCCCTGGACATAAGAGCCTTCAACAAACTAGTGCTAAAACGCATATAGTATTTTACCACACACAGAAACATACATTCTTTTCAATTTGAAAGGGATGCTTTAACTCCCTCAATACATTTAAACAACATTTTGGTACAAACCATAATCAGTCCTTTCTAGAAATAATTATAAATGTTTCCTTACTTTTTAGCCTTAGGTCAAAGGTATTTAATAGTGAATTATCCATAAAATAAACTGCCCTGTGATAATCTGAAATTGGGAACTTTAGATAGTGTTCTAGCTAAAAAAGAGTTCTTTAAAAAGGTGCTCTGGGCCTGCCTGGGTGGCTCAGTCTGTTAAATGTCCAACTCTTGATTTTGGCTAAGGTCATGATCTCATGGTTCATGAGTTTGAGCCTGCACTGGGCTCTGTGCTGACAGCATGGAGCCTGCTTGGGATTCTTTCTTTCCCTCTCTCTCTGCCCCTCCCCTCATTCATGCACGTGCACTCTCTCTCAAAACAAATAAGTAAACATTTCTTTTAAAAAGGGGCGAAGATATCACCTAATGAAAGGCAAGGATACAGGAAGAGAGAAAAAGCCCATTATTGTTCCTTATAAATGGTTGGAAGAAAAAAACAAAACAAAACAAAAGAGACATGACCCTTGTCCTCCCATGTCTCAATCTTCCTCCCTCTTTAGCTCTCACAGACAATCAATCAGTAAAGGACTAAATAAATAAATCCTGAAACTGTTCATTTTAAAGTTGTGGTTAATATGTTATCATCTTTTTCTACACAATTAATGCATTTTAATGTATTATTAATTATTAATTAATTAGTTATATGGATTTAGAAAATGAGAGACAATCACTTGTGTAAAGTAAATATAATGGTCCTTATAATAATAAAGTGATTGGTTTCTACTGGGAAGTTGTCTCTTATTCTACTCAATAAATCCTGACAATTTAGTAAATCTGGGTCAGGTACCCTCCCTCCACCCTCTTAACTAAAACTACACTTACCCTGATCAAGTAATTTATCACACTGTTCTGAAGTGACTTGATTACTTGTTAAGTCTGTCACACTTGACAGGCAGGCATGGTGCCTTGTTTACTGCAGAATGCCCAGAGCCTGTCGTAGCATCTGGAATGCAACAGCTGTTCCAGGAATATTTGCTGAGTAAATGAGTAGTGACCAAGGAAGAAAAGTCTATTTAACATATTATACTTTGTTTTGAATTAAGAGATTAGCAACCATTTGACCAAATACTTCTCTTGCTCATAACAAAGTTACACATACGTGAGTGTGTAAATACACACACACACACACACACACACACACACACACACACACACCCCTCAGTGATAAATGGGCACAGCACTGAGAAGTAGGAGGAAAATCTGAGCCTGGATTGTGGGGGTGGGGCATTTATATAAAAGGTTACCAGGGTGATTAGCATAAAAGATTTACCAAAGAGACTCACTTGGAAAACAATCTTATCCAACGAAGTTAATCTACAATGAAATGATCGTGACAAAGCATTTCTTGAAATAAAATCTCACTGGAGAGCTTATTATGATGTACACATTCTGTACATGTATACATAATTTCAAACAATTCAATTTTTCCCCAAGAAATTTGCTTTGTTCTTTCAAACAGAACTTCATTATTTTAAATCAGGGCCAATGTTTTTAAAAATAGTTGATGATACCTCCAAACACCAGTGTCTGAATCAAGATATATAATCTGTCACCATGCTCTAAAGAGAAAAATTACAGATGAAATGGGACATATGAGAGAGAGACGCCTCCACCACAAGCACATCTGACTTTCATGTTGGGTCGAGTGAGCAGTGTAAAGACAACGATTCCCTTAGTAAAAAGGATGGAAGAGGGAGGGAACTTTGGCACAGAAAGCTCACTAGAGGATACCTCTACTATTCTATCTCCAGGTTTCAAGGTTCCATTTGTGCCAGCTGGACTATCTTCAAGAACATGTTTGATGAAAATGCCCCTCATCACTTCACCGTTGCTTAGACGACTCCCCATGCCTCGTCCACCAACAATGCTGATGCCCAAGGATTTGCTTGGTTCTCTCCAAAGTTCAACCCTATAAAGATAAATAAAATTGTAAACCCTTATAAGAAAGCTTAGAGAGAGAAGTCTCACAACACTGGGCTTTGCAATGATTTTTGGATATGACTCCAAAGTCCCAAGCAACAAACGACAAGACAGACAAACTGGACTTCAAAAAAATAAAAAAAAACAACTTGTGTTAATCAAAAAATACTACCAATAAAGTAAAAAGGAAACACACAGATTGGGAGAAAATACTTGCAAATCACTCTTTAGATAGGGATTGATATCTAGAATTCTTAGAGAACACCAAAACATAACAACAAAAAATTAAGCCATCGGGTTAGTTAAGCATCAGGTCATGATCTCCAGCTGGTGAGTTCAAGCCCTGTGTCCAGCTCTCTGTTGACAGCTCAGAGCCTGGAGCCTGCTTCTCATTCTGTGTCTTCCTCTCTCTCTCTGCCCTTCCCCCACTCACACTCTCGCTTTCTCTCTCTCTCTCAAAAATAAGCATTAAAATAAAAAAAATTAAAAAATTAAGCCGTCTGATTAAAAAATGGACAAAGGAATTAAACAGACTTTTCCCCAAAAATGATATACAAATGGCCCAAAAGCTCATGAAAGATGCTCAACATCACTGATCATTAGGGAAATGCAAATCAAAACCACAGTGTGATACCACCTCACACCCACTGGGATGGCTATTATCAAGAAACAAACAAACAACAAACAAACAAACAAAGAGAGAAAGGAAGTGTTGGCAAGGAGCAATTGGATCCTTCTGTGCTGTTGGTAGAATGTAAAATGTTGCAGTCACTATGGAAAACAGTATGGAAGGATCAAAGGATGACAGCTTTTCCTCTAAGATCAGGACAAGACAAAGGCATCCACTTTCACCACACCTGTTCAACATATTGCTGGAAACCCCAGCTAGTGCAATCAGGCAAGAAAAATATTCAGAAGGTATCAGAATTGGAAAGGAAGAACTAAAATCGTCTCTATGGAGATGACATAATTTTCTATACATAAATCAAAAATAATCAAAACACTGTTAAATCTAATCAATGAATTCAGTAAAGTTGTGGGATACAAAATTAACATACAGAAATAAGTAACATCTCTATATACTGACAACAAAATTTCTGGAAAAAAATAATTGATCTCATTTACAGTAGCACCAAAAATAATAAAATAGTAATACATTTAAGGACTTGACATTTCTCTACTCTGAAAACAACAAGACATTCACAAAATAAACCAAAGAAGACACAGATAAATGGAAAGGTATCCTGTGTCATGGGTTGGAAGAATATTGCTAAAATGTGAATACTAACAAAAAACATCTATAGATTCAATGCAATTCCTATCAAGATTCCAATGGCATTTTTTACAGAAATAGAAAAAAAAAAAAAACCTCCTCTAGAATTTATATGGAATCACAAAAGACTCCATCTAAATAGTCAACGAAAGCCTGAGGAGAAAAGAACAAAGCAGGAGGCATCACACTTCCTGATTTCAAGCTGTACTTATAAAGTTACAGTCATTCAAAACAGTATAGTTCTGGCATAAAAACAGTCACATAGACCAGTGAAACAGAATCAAGAGCCCAGAAATAAACACAAGAATATATAAGAAGGTCAACTAATATTTGACAAGGAGGCAAGAATACTCAATGGAGAGAAGAAAGTCTCTTCAATAAATGGTGCCAGGATAATGGAATATTTACATGTAAAAGAACTGAAAGGGGTTCGTATTTTATACCACACACAAAAATTAACTTGAAATGGATCAAGGATTTAAACGTAAGGCTTGAAACCTATTGTGATAATCTTTCGAGGACACATATAAAATCAAGCCATCATGCTATTTGCCTTAAACTTATACAGTGATGTACGTTCAATTACTTCTCAGTAAGACTGGGGGAAAAGAAACAAGAATGGTGATTGCTAGCAAATGGGGGTAGGCAGAAATGGGGAGTTATTTAACAGGTACACATTTTCAGTTTTGTAAGACGATTTAAGTTCTGGAGATAGATGGTAGTGATGGCTATGCAGCAATGGGAATGTTCTTAATGCCAGTGATTTGCACACTTAAAAAATGGTTCATATGGTCACAAATTGTAACAAAATTTTTAAAAACTCAGTGTAATGTAAGTTAATGTAATGTAATTTTAAAAACTCAATGTAATGTAATGTAAGTTAATTTTTGCCAATTTATGAAATTTTGCCAATTTAAGGTTTTACCATAGTGAAACAAAACCATTTTATTAAACACTTTCTCAATTATATGTTTTATAGGGTCTGATAAACACTAATGCCATTCTGAAGCTGATTTGTTACAAGTAAATGCTGGACTCACACTCCTGGCTGGGACACAGACCAATGTAAAAGTACCATTTTCCAGGAGCTCTAATACTGCAGACATTAAGAAACCAAGAAATTCAGCTACCCCTGAACAGATGGTAGCTTCTACACTTGGCAATCAAATCAAGGAAAAGAACATTCCTGCACACTCTATGTCAGAAGCTTCTCTCTGTAGAAATCCTCCTTGCCAGGGTAGACCTGGTACCTAACAGTCCGGGCATGAAAAGCAGTGGCTGACAATATCCTACGTGATTTGATCCCACACCGCCGCCCTAAATTCCTCTCCCACAATTCTGCTTTCCTCTCTATACTCCAGCTACCCCAGCATCTTCTTGTTGTTCCTTAAGTAGGTCAGGCACGCTCTCTGCTCTGGGGCCTTGGTGCTTGCCACCTCCCCTGCTTGAGTGCACTTCCCCTACCCCCATAATAAACACAGGAACTTGTACTTAGTGACTGCATATAGCTCTAAGAGCTATGAATGCACTAAATTTATGTCTTACGAAAAGGCTGGGGGATAAGAACAAGGTGATTTGCAGTGAGGTAGGTGTCTGGCTGGGAGGAGGAACAAGCAGCTCAGGGTGTTGGAAAAAAAGCAGAGAAACCTAGCAGAGAGCTCTGAGATAACGCAGTCTGCTCCGTGCTACAGGATGGGAGACAACGTTGGGCATTAAATAAGAAAACAAAGCATGGTCCAAACATGGCCTTAATTTGAGGAGCTTTGAGGAGTGTCCAGAGGAGAGGAAAGACTGGAGTGTGGACTCCCGTGTAGTGAGGGAGGTCCCAGTAAGAAAAGGCTGGGTATGAAGGAGTACCATGGGTGGAGGGAGAGGACAGCTCCTGGCCAGATGAAGGCAGATGAAGTCAGCATTTTTTTTTTTTTATTAGAAATCTATAATCCTAGAGACCTAACTATTTAGTTCGAAAGGATGTTATCAGGTTCCTGAATCTTAATAATATGTGTATAAATGGTTTAAACTGGTTAAAATCCTAGTCCTCATATTCTTTCACTGTGGGAATTCTGTGAAAGACAAGAACCAAAACTCTTTCTTGTTTCTTAAAGCAATTCCTAAGATAAAATGGCAAAGTAAAGATGTCGGTAAATTTAGCCATTTGTAGGGAGACATTTAAGAATTCAGAATACGTATGTAGGACTCCTTAACCCTTCTCTTAAAAAGGAAAAAAATAAAGCAAAGAAAGAAAATGTCTCCTAGGGTTCTTTGTAGTTAGTGTGAATTGGGGAGACCGATTCTTAGAATTTCTCAAACAATAAAAATAGCATCAGGAAACACTTATTAAGAGCTTATCATGTGCTCAGCATTATTCTCTAGATGAGTTTGTTTACTTTCATTCATTTCACAAAGGGAAGAGGCTCAGAGAAGTTAAACAACCTTTGGAAAATAGCACTGTATGTCCACATAGGGTCTGGCAGATAGTAAAGTGTTTTCAAATACAACATATTTGCTAGGAGAAAGGCCGTAACTCCTTAAAACACTGGGGAAGATAACAAGGACCGAGCTGCCGAATGACCAGAGCAAGGAACCAGACTCGTTATTCACTGAACAGGACATGGTAAAACATTCCGTGGACAGAAAAAAGGAGATGTGTAAAAGAAAAATGTTACAGAACATGTTCAGACTCAGTTGAACGGAATAATGGCAGCCTTCCTTGAGACCAATACACAGGTTTGCGGAGAATGAAATTCAGAAAAGCAAAAGTAAAAGAGCTCCGAGGCCAGGCTGCCTGAGCTCTGAACCGACTCCCTCTTTTCAAGTCCCAGTTTTTTGCTCCTTAACAGTTGTGTGACCCTCTGCAACTTATTTAGTCTCTCTTTTACCCTTCCTCAGCCGGGAAATGGATCCAGTGAGTCTCTCTATGTCAATTACTGTGAGGACCAGATTAATGAAGGTATGCAAAATGCAAAACAAAGCTTTGGCACAGAGCAAGCAATCAATAAATCTTTTATTACTCTTATTATGAAGACTGAGATTATGATCACTGCAGCAAGGTAAGCAAGATATAAAATTCAATCCAGATGACAGATGAGAAAATGTGTACCCCACCACCTTACTCCTGTTATACCTATACGTTGCTTATTAACACAAGATACCATTTTCTAACCAACAGATTGACAAAAAAAACTGTGTTTTTTTAAATGATCCTATGATGTGGTCACAAGGACATGGGGAAAAGGAAACTCTCATATATTAGAACTGCCTGATTTAAAAGTTGGTACAGCCACATTAAAAAGCAATTTGACAACTTCTAATAAAATAAATAATACATTTAAATCTATAAGCCAGCAATTCCTCTTTTGGAAACATACCTAGATAAATTCTCACACATACGTGTAAGGAAATAGATGTATTTATTGCACACAATTATTGTAGTTGTGGATAAATGTTAACTACTCAAGTAGCAATCTGGGAATAAATGGTGGTGTATTCATGTGCTGAAATGCACTCTAACAACTAAACTGAATGAATTGAGTATCAACATGATAGATCTCCAAATCACTGGATTGAGAGAAAATAAGCAAGCTAGAAAATGGCACATAGAGTATGATACCAATTCTGTACATGAAAATCACATGCAAAATAAGAGTAACAGCTTATTTGCATTCTTAAAATTTATACTTTGCTAACAAATATCCTCTATTGCCACACAAAGTAAACTTCTTTAAATTGCATAAATGAATGTCCTTTCATATTTCCCGTGTTGTAATGCATATTCATGACACTTGCTCCTCGTTTACTAAAAGCTCTGGTTAGTTCGATAAGCTTCCTCATGCTATTCTGTGAACTGTTCCCAAAAAATACCTTAGCACAGGGTAAGGGTACCTTGTTTAAGATTTCTGGAAGCTCTGAACATATTCTCTCTGTAAAGTAGCTATCACCTTTAGAGATGTGAAGACTAAAACTCAGGCTAGAAGTATAAAAATCTTCCACTTCTGAAGTTACACCCAATTCTTTCTCATAATAAAATATCAGATGATTCCTGTGTTCAACATTTTTTATTTGCTTAGTTATTACTCATGGCGGTGAATACTGACCAGGCCAACCACTGACTGCTTATTCTGCACAAGGCACTGTGCTAAAAATTTTACGTGCATTATCACACTGAATTCTCCAATCTAAAAGATGTGATTATTAACCTCATTTAACAGATGAAGAAACAAACCTAGCAGAGATTAAGAAATTTATCTTAAAAAGTGTCAAACTTAGAATTCTAACATGGCTCTTAGGGACTCCAAACTTTTTGCATATTGTCTCCTAAAATCTACTTTTTCTCCAACAATGTTATTAAAAGCTAATAAATCTATCTTAAAAGTTAGACTTGTGATTTCTGTCCTCCAACAAAATTCAAGTTTATCACTAGGATCACCAGCTACAAAATAATTTCATCTAACTTACTTTTGCCTTTATCTTCATATAAACAAGAAACACCATAATCTATTTTCTGCCACAGATCTAGCATTTATATTTTGGTCTGAGTGTGAGAATGATTCAGAAAGACCTTGATTTCTTTAAGCAGCCTAAATAGCTTTACAAAAATTCCAATCAAAAAGTTATTTTATTTTTTTTAGTTTATTTTTGAGACAGAGAGGGAGAGAAAGAGACAGAGAGAGACAGACAGAGACAGAGACAGAGACACAGCATGAAGGGGGAGGGGCAGAGAGAGGGGGAGACACAGAATCGGAAGCAGGCTCCAGGCCCCCAGCTGTCAGCACAGAGCCTGAGGCGGGGCTCAAACCCATGAACCATGAGATCATGACCTGAGCTGAAGTTGGATGCTTAACCAACTGAGCCACCCAGGAGCCTCTCAAAAAGTCATTTTAAATGGCTAGAAATGCTTACTGATTTTTGTGAAACCAATATAAAATGTTTCCTACATTTTGAATATGACTCAACCAGAAATGTTTAAATGTAAGCAAGGAAAATCATCAAACTGTATTACATCCCTGAATAGTAGAAATTTTTCTCTTCAGAGTATTTTATTTATTCAGTGTAGAATAAATATTGTTTACTAAATAAGTGCAAGAAACCATTATGATGGTCACTTGTAGATCTGTTTACAGGGACGATCCAGTGACTATTTCTATTTTATACTTAATGCAAAACACCTTACTTTTTTTCCTTAATTATTTTGTGTGTCTGTATATCTTGTCTATCCAAGTATATTATACTTCCTTGAAGGTTCCTACCTTGAAGGTTCTGTCTCATACTTCCCTGTTATTCACAAAAACATGTGCATCCATAATCAGAGCTCAATAAATTCCTGTGAAACTGAATTTGATTTTACTCAGCATGAATACAAAAATATGCCTTAGTGATGCATAGGGATATATAGGAACATATTTAGGAAAGTTATCTTTTCTATATATGAAATTGGCTCCAGACAGAGCATGGGTTAAAATAACTACAGCCTGTGATAACAAGATGCTTACACACGCGCGCGCGCGCACACACACACACACACACACACGTTTTGAATATATATGCTATAAATGCTAGAGAAAATTTAAATTAACATTTGGTGGTATACCTAAGATCAAACTCTATAGAAAATATTATGCATTCTATCTACCTGTGCATAATTTTCTCTAGTCAACCACATTTTACCCCTACTACGTGCCAAACCTTTGTATACATGTTAGTTTCAACCCCGTGGAGTAACACATTATCTTCTCCACTGCCCACATGAAGAAACGGACGGTAAGGGATATTAAAACACCTTGCTTGATGTCACAGCAGCAAGTTGTAATCCAGTACTTGAAACCACACCTCCCTATCTTTAAACACTGAGTAGGCAGAAGACAGAAATAGTCCTTACCGTCTGGGCTGATTCCAATTACTGTATGCTGCATTTTGAAGCTCACTTTCTTCTCCCTCTCCTTCTTCTCGCTCTGGTAGTTCTGGAATGTCTCTGTTAAAAATTTACATAGTGAGTACTCCAAAATCCTAGGAAAACTATGCAAGTTTGTCTTATATATACCGTATTATTTATTTGGCTAAAAATGCAGAGCTACCTTATATTTTTACATACTTGGCCAATTTTACATTAAGGGGGAAAGAAAAACCTAATGAAACAAAATGAAAACCTTATATTAGAATCAATCTACCACAACTTAGTCTGGAGATATAGCTGAACACTAAGATTCTTAGCTAGTCTGTTTCTTTCCCAAGGAAATATGGGAAAGGAACAAGAAAGGGATAAATGCAAGTACTTTAAAGAAAAACATTCAACAAGTATTTCTCTTTTTTTAAATTTTTTTCATGTTTATTTATTTTGGGGGGGGAGTGGGGGAGGGGCAAAGAGAGAGGGAAGCAAGCTCTAGGCTCCGGTCTGTCAGCACAGAGACTGATGCGGGGCTCAAACCCACAGACTGTGAGATCATGACCTGAGCTGAAGTTGGACGCTTAACTGACTGAGTCACCCAGGCGCCCCTCAACAAATATTTCTTAAACTAAAGATATAAGAGATAGAAGCACCATGTGGGTTATAAACTTGTATGGCCCTGATTGATTCCGTTCTTGAAAGAACTTATCCACAAGACAGAAAATTAGCATCTCCGCCTCCTAAGGACAGACCAAAGCTTTCCCTTCAAGGAAGACAGAAGATGCTTTAGGTCCAGCTTCAGCCCACCCAGAGGGGTCATGCATAGAATACTCCTCACAGAAAGCAGTGTACAATGTACCTGTATTCAAGGCCACTTTTCAATTTCTTTAGGAATTCAGATTTTGCCAAATGCCAGGCACATAAAAAAATGTGTTCCGTCTGTTAACTAATTTTAAATTAAACTGTAAATAAACCATATCGATACATACTTTGTTTTTCGAAAGGTATACTTTGCATCAATAAATTGTAAGAGCAAGAGAGAATGATTAAATCGATTATAGTGTGTCCTTACACTGTTAGTAAAAATTGGATTTCTAAAGACATATGTGAACACATTCTTTTGAAAGCAGAGAAGGCTATAAAAATTCTAATTTAATAAATGTTTCCAGTTGACTTTTATAGAAGCTGAATAATCTAAAGAAAGTGTATGCTCAAATTATGTCTATTCTCCAGTGATATGAATACTCAACTCTGTCAAATTGTATAACCTTTAGACTCTGAGATCAGAAGTCATATAACCCAAACCCAATAATCCATCTGTGTTTGAATGTGTTTCACAACATCTTTGGAAAGCAACTGTCCAAGCTCTCCTTGAATGTCTCATTCTTCCTTTGACCTAAATGTTAGATTTTTGTTTTCATGTGAAGAGGAAATCTGCCTATCTGTCCTACCCATTGTCGTATGTTTGAATTCCCTTCCTGTGCAAATTGAGGTAACAAGGTTCTGAATGAGGCTGGGACCCAGAAGCCTAAGCTTGACAGTGGGACAAGACTGATGGGAATGGGTCCAAAAAGGGGATTTAAGAAGGATGTTTGAGAAGCAGACTGAGGACTAGGGAGACTGAGGGAAACCGTACTCCTGAAGATACAGGGTAGACAGGTGAAAACTAGGCTAACCCTCAGGAAATACAGCTGGAGGGAAGATGGCAGAGAAGCCGGTATGGAACACAGACAATAATAAGAACTTAAAATGAGTTACTAAAATATTCAGTGACAGCCATGGGGATGGGAGAAGTTCTTACCCATCAAGCCCAAGCTCAGGGAGCTACACAGACACCCTCTCAAATACACTAACCTCATGTTCCTACGTTTTTAGCTGTAAGACTAATATCCCGAATCCTCTGACACAAAAACTCCGTTTTCTTCAAATGATTCTATAATCCTAGAATCCTTTCATCAACCCAGATAAGCTCCTATAAATGTGCTGTCCATTCATTCCTTATCCATCTTAGAATGTGGTTTACAGGAATCAAGTGTCGTGTGCTCCAGAGAACAGAATGGACCAGTTCTCTTCTCCTGAACTCACTTGGCTAAGAATGAATTAGACTTCTTTGCACCTGTGTTTGGCCACTACCAATGACATTTCTATCAAGTATAACAACTCTTTTTACATCTTCATTCAGATTTGAGAAATTGGCACAAGGTCACACAGTAAAGTAACAGAAGTAAGGTATGAACTGAGGCCATCTTATTATAAAACCTGAGCTCTAACCTCCATGCTATACTGTCCCATATTTTTATACTGGGCTTGTGCAATTCTCTCTTCGAGTCCAAAGGTTAAGAACATAGGGCCTGACTGTTGATATTCTAATCTTGGCTCTGCCAATTAGTAGCTACGGAACTTGGACAAGTTACTTATCCTCTCTGGTGCAGATTCCTTTTCTACAAAATGCAGGCTGTTTTGTTTTGAGGGCCCTTGTACTAACAGCAAATATACTTTCTCTGCAATGAAGCAGGTAGTCACAGCACTGGACAATCCAGGTCAATGTGCTGGGAGGGAGCACACAGCGCTGAAAGTAGCTGTTTCTCTAATGACTTTTGAGAGCTTGTGAGGCCTCAGAACTTAATAGGAATATGATGTTACCTTTGGCATAGTCTTTAAACTATTCGAAATAATATTTTAGGGGGATCCTGGAATTATTGCTTTACCATTTTGACAGGAAGCTATAATCAATTAATGCCATTAACCATGAGACAAATTCTAGAGAGGGGTATGGCTGAACTGTGCACAGGGTGGAGTGAATACTCCTTTTCCCATAAAATTCATGAGGCCCCAAGGCCTATGACATTCCGCCTCCTCATTAGCTCATAAAATACCTTTCCCTTCCCTAATGCTTTCTGTAGTACTCCAGTCGTGAGCACGTCGCAGAGGAAACCGCGATGCCGTATCAAGATACCTGCACGGTCACTGGACACCCGGGTGTTCTGGGATGTTCTGACATCCTCTATGGAATGGCAGAACTCTTGTGAGAACACTCCAGAATGTTTGCAGAGCCATCACTTCTCTGCCATCCTTAAAGGGAAATCTGGTACTCAGTTGTTAATGCAACTGAAAAAACAGGCCTGGGGTTGAGAGTGTAAAATGGTTCATTCTTCATGGAAAAGCAATTTGACAACATTTCTCTTCCTGTGTTGAACTCAGTCAGCAGCAGCAGCAAAATTTACTTTCTGACATTCTTAGGGGAGATAAAAAAAACCTTTCTCTGTGTTAAAGGTTCTTAATAAATTATGTGTCAAAAGCCTTCAAAAAGCCATACACTGTTGCCTAACATGCATATATACAAAGATGTTCACAACACTCCAAAAGAGTAAGAAATAATCATTAAAAATGTTTCTGAATCGGTATGTATGTTAATAAAAAACTAAGTATAATTTCTGAATGTGTTTGAAAACATCTATGAAAGAGGAAAAACCATGATACAATACCATACGAACTGTAGGCTCCAGGGAATCAATGAAATAATACTGAAATCTGGGGTAAATTCCCAAAACCCAGTCTGCTAAAAGTACCATACTGAGTGGTACAACTAAAGAGGATTTTAATTTCTTGATTTGAACTGTCATATATTTTCCACACTATATGATAATTTCTTAAGTAATGGGGGCTGAGTATTTTTAAAATCTTAGAAGAGAGAAAAGGAATCCATTCTTTTTCATTGCTAGTCCTCCCTGACTCTGGCTCCTAAAGTCTTTCTAGCTTTCTGTATCAGTCACTCATTGCAGCCAACTTACAGCTTCACTCACCTGCCAGTATATGAAGAAAATATATCCAGTGCCATTATTCCTCCAGATTGTTGCCCCAAATTTATTTTGAACTCTTCCAAATGTTCTGCAGGCACATAAGTAATTCTGAAACAGAACACAATCCAGGGGAAAAAAAAGGAAGCAAAGTTTTTTGCCTAACAGGCAAAGTTTCCGAAATATAGACATAAAATTATATTGTCCCTTCATCCCTATTCTTTCACTTTTTCATTTAACAGCTTATTCAGCAGAGAATCCAAACTTGGAAAAGAGAAAGCATCCTATAAGCAAAAATAACAGGTTAAGGTTTACATTTTTTTTTAGAGAGAGAAAGAGAGAGAGAGAGAGAGACAGAGACAGAGAAAGAGAGAGAGCATCTCATGCAGGTTCCACACTCAGTGGGGCTCGATCTCAGGGTATGAGACCATAACCTGAGCCTGAGCTGAAATCAAGAGTTGAACGATTAACTGACTCGACTCAGCTACCCAGCTGCACCTAAAGTTTCCTTTTTTTTTTACTTTTTTTACTTTAAATGTCAAGCGACAATTAAACTTTAAACTGCTGACAAACTATATACTTACTAATAATTATGTGAGGGAGGAAAGCAGCGTTATTTTCATTTCTGAATGAGAAGAGTAACAGCAATTTTTAGAAAGATGTACTAATCCTTAGAAACATAACTAACAGCAATAACACTGATTTCATCCAAAGATTTCTGGGTTCCTTAGCAGACAAAAATCAGGCATGCTCTACTAAAACACTACTTACCCCAAATTATTTTATATTCATCCATAATATATAATTAATTTTAGGCACTGATAAGCATTATAATAATTATATGTTAGCTCTATTAAGTTATGAACCCGAAAGTCTGAAGTTAAACTATCACAAGTTTATGGGAAGATTCTCTTCCTAATTTGTAGCAACTCCCTAATAAGCTATTTTGGTTTTAGAGAAAAGCCTGATATTTGCCCTTGAATGGTCACTTACTAATTCAACAAATACTGGCTGACTGCCTACAATATGGAGGGCATGAAGCAAGATGCTGACTACAGCTATAATGTTTAGAAACTGATATTTAGAAGTTCAAGTTTACTGCTGCCCTATAAGGCTACAGAACTGATTGATACAAGGCTACAGAACTGATTGTTCAAGGAGGTGGTCCCGAGATCTTCAAATTAAGGAACAGTTAGGTAAGAGAAACACTCAATTTGAAGTTGGTTCAGCACCTTGTGCAACTAAAAGAAGAAGTATGTATCAGAATTGCACAATATAAAAATCATGAAGACTATTAAGCCAGCTATCCATAACTTACCCATGAAGACAATAAGTACATAAAACCTTAGCAATGGAGGGCAAGGATAAAAGGACTGTCTTTTATGCCATAATAAAATAAGAATTATACCACTGGCATAATTTACTGAGTGAGGAGGATATGTAATTCCAGACATATTGGTTATTCCATAAAAAGCATTCACTCTTGTGAGGTCACTTAAATTTGGAGTCAGAAGACACAGCTCTGTTGCTCATCAAGAGTGTAATGGGAGGGTAAATCACCACCACCAAATCCCTATATCCTCAATCACGAAAAGGACGTCACTTTTTATGAGGCTGTTGTAACCCGAGAAGCATAAAACAAATGTAACGCAGTGCTGTACCAGGGCATCAGCTAGCCTGGTCGCACCTGATCGCTCTGGCCGACTCCGTGGACCCTTGGGAGTCTCCTCATGACACTTTTACCGCAAGGATCAAAAAATAAAGCAGCACAGTTGAGAGGGTTCAGGAGTACACTGGGAAACAGAGTCACATTCTAATTCTGGCTCTAGCTAATTTATTCATCTATAAAAACACCTTCTCCATGGTGTTAAAAATATATGGAATAATAAACTTGAATTTATCCCTTCAAAAATAATGAGTAAAAAATGTGTAACACATTATGTCAGGAAGATTGATTCTATTTTACACGAAGACAAGTAAAGATAAACCTAAAACTAAAAAGCCCATTCAAGAAAACTGGCATTATTTCTGAAGACTCAGTAAAGGTAAAACACATAAATAAAAGTCAGGTAAAACATATAAATAAAAACATAAAAATAAAAGATAAAACACATAAAAAGACTTTTACAAATAAATAAAAGTCAGGAGTTGAGGGGGGAGCTGGAACACAATAGCAAAAATAATAATCAGTTCAAAGTATTGATTTTTTTTAACTGTTTCGAGAAGGAAAAAAAGTTTCTACCCCTAACAACGCTGAAAATGAATTTTCCTCCGTGTTCATCCCAAATTGTTTTTTTCTTTTACCAAGGCTAGGGGACAGGGGGTTTTACAAATATTTTTCTGATACGTTAGATGGCAGTGAGAAATGGAAAAGAAGGGAGTTTTCGTAAGTAGTTAGCCCACAGACAGCGAGGACACCAGAACAAGAGGCCCACAATGCAACAGCACATGCAAAGCAATTCTAACACACGCCTGGTCATACAGCACACAAAACCTCCAAATCGCCAGAGCACCAAAAATAAACACACCGCAACAGCTTATTTGACAGTTGTATTAAAAATTCTTAAATGTAAACTAATCTTTGGTTACAAATGGGGTGGAAGAAAAAAGAATAGCATTAGGCACGCCGAAATGTGATACGGCTATTAATCCTGAGACCGCGTCTGCACATGCAGACATTCCCTGACAAAGAGCCTGGTAGCTTAGTAGTTGGAAAATGTGATTTTCAAATGAGTTCACAATCAGCAGTGCAATGTGAAAATGTAACAATCTCATAGTTCTTTTGGGATTTATGTTCTGAAATAAATGGGGGGGGGGTGCAAAATGTATACACTGAATCTATTATCTGGATGTATCCCTGCACTGGGAAGTTATAAAAGCATGAAATGGTTTTCACAGACAAGTTGTAACACACAGCCATAATGAGCTTTTGAATCACCGATACTCACACATAAAAGGGGGCTCGATCATCAGCAGGTGCTGTAGAAAATCTAGAATGTGAAGCATACGCCGCGGCATCTTTTTACAATGGTGTTAACAAATGTCAATGTCTTGTGCTGAATGTGAGATGCATACATATGTAGTTAAAAGTGGGTGCTCCTGGTTGTTTTTTTTTCCCCTTTCCACCTCCCTCCCCATCTACACCTCCCCCAGAAAAGCATCTGCTCTTCACTGGTGTCTATAGCAGTGATTATTAACAAGCATGGAAAAATATAACTGCAATCAATCTTTTATTCCTTGATCAGGAATTCATCCCACACTTTGGGTTAAGGCAGGTGAATTCTGATTCAGCTCGGTAATTATCTGGCAGATGTTAGAAGCAGCTGCTGCTAAGCACAAAACCCTGGCTATTATTATAGAAATATAAGAGCTCCTGGCAAGGTGGAGTGAGAAGTGAAACAGTGCATTCTGGTGAGGCTTCACATCTGGTTTTCCATAGAAAATAATGAAACCTGGAACTTAAACTGGCTGTTCTTGAACTCTTGAAACTCACATTATCTACCCAGGCACGCATGAACGCACACACACCAAGTTCCCAGCTATCTATCGTAAACAGCAAAAAAGAAATTCGGTACATCATCTTCAATAAGCAATGATTTTCCTAAAACCCGCCAGTTATGTAACTGAACCATTTAGAGCCTCTTATTTTCTAAGTCCCCCCAATACACTCCCTCCACTCCTATCCCACATCAAGCTAGGCTCATAACCAGAAATAAAGAGGAAGAGACGTGGATGGAGCCTACATCCAGCCATGACAGCAAAGCTTAACTGGCCAGGGGCAACGTTATGGTTCCATTCAGAGTAGTGGAAGGACTAGACTTTCTTTTTGGGAGGATTATTCACAGAGCTTTTAAGGTAATTCTAAACCTTTGCTTCATAAAAGCAAGTGATGAGAAGGGGACGGGGCCAAAACACTTCACGCAAAATGCACGGAACATGCTGCTCAGCCCTGGTCAATCTAAATGGCTATTTGTGTTGATCATTTAACACGCTTTTTCTGAAAAAGGATTATGTGATTCTAATTTCTTTCTACCATTTACCCAGTGAGTCAAATCAAACCCATCTGAATCACAGCCTTACCAGGACACTTGAGAAGAAATCAATGTGTTTCGCGTGTTTCTGCCTGTGTACATCCCCACACACCTGACCATGTGAGAAAGAAATGGATTGACTGGTCTTCAGAGGAGGGGAAGATGCAGGACTTTTCTTATTCTTTACGATATGTTCTGACTCCTGGGATCCTAAAGCAGTAATTCATGAGCCTCTCTCTTTAGATATCCTCAAGGCCCTCATGAAGCTGCTGTCAGCATGAATGGGTCCATTCTGGTGCTGAATCAGAAGGTGGGAGAACAAACAAAGCAAAGGACAGTAGCAACAGAAATGAGGAAAAGAGAAAAAATGACTTTGGGAGCTTGAAAAAGTACCCTGAGACTTTTCTAGAGTGGCCTAGATGCCTAAGTTAGGCCAAAACAGTGTCACAATCGTCTTATTTTTTGGCCACTTTGTAAGTTTTGCGGGACATCTGAACTGAGGGGGAAGACTAGACACAGGCACCGTTTCCAGGCCTCAGTGCCAAAAACCGGGCAGGGGACTCGCATTGGTGCCTAGAGCATAAGACGTGCGTATCACACAATAAATCAAATGATCAGTTACCAGGCCATGTGTGTTTTATAGTCCATCTAAACCATGTAAGCTAAAAGCCTTGCAAAAAAGGGTCTCCATGTGGGTCTATGTCATTCATCTTTGAAGCTAGATGAATGGGCACTGGTCTATAAGTGGTGAAGAAAGCTCTTAAAGTTTCTCTTTTTTCTTAGAGGCACTGACATTTTTAATGTATTCTCTTGGACTCACATTATTCAGATAATTAAGGAACTGTCACATGATGAGATGATCCATTCCATTACAAAAGTCAAAAGGGCATGCAAATTTACAAAGTCCATCACTGAAATTCTGCCTAAAAATAATACTTCTTTTGTGTAAGACAGCAGAATCCACTTTAGACAGTATACATTCTTCTGCTATTTGCTGATGGCAGAATGAAAAACAGATTGTAAATACAGTTTTCTTACCAAAGCTCTAGCAGTATATACTTTGCACAAGAATAATAGAGAATGCAGTCAGTAAAATAACATTAATACAGCAAAGTTTCCCATACTGGTAATCATTACTTCAATGTAAGCTAAACCATCTTTCCCTGTGCTCTTATTTTACTATTTTGTCCCTTATACATTAAATACAAATATTCAATAGTTGATGCGAGAGAAGAAAAGCCAAGCTGATGAGGTGTGTCAGAGTCATAAACTGATTTTTATGTTCGCTCAACAAACGTTTTGTGACTTAAAAACCAAGCGACATATATGATGTGCTTTTAGCACAATATGGGATTATGGGATAGTTTTAAGCACTTCCTGACAAAATGGCCTACATGACCTACAATCAGACTATACCAACAGATTGGTGAATTCTTTTGGATCACGAGGCAGTTGACCAAAGGGTGAATTATGGGTCAGACTGACACTGTTCTATATAGTCTCTTCCATGACCGACCACTGAAAAACTAGCCTAGTTCTAGGATTCGCATAGGTCAATTAGGTAGTACACAGTTCCTTATACTGATCCTAAGTGGGCATCCTGTTCTATGAGAGATGGCTCATATCACGGAGACCTAAGGTTCTTGCTGAATTATTAGAGTGAAATTAAACACAGCAGGCAATTTTTTTCAAATATTTAAACATTGTATCATCTTAAAGAAACTATATCTACAATCAAGAACTATTCAGGAATAGTCAAATTTCTGAGTGATTTATTTTTAATAAATGTGTGATCATTTTAGCATATTAAACAGAAGTACATACTGAAAAAAAAAATGATCCATGAATTGAACTTCCTGAATTTCCCAAGCCAAACTGGAGTCCAAATGATACTTACTTAATGTCAGGCCCGATGAGAGAGTGTCTTCTCAACATCGCTCGCGCTTGGGCATTGGTTAAACTGATAGTAGATTCTTCATTAATAGACAAGATGCAGTCCCCAACGGCAATCCGGCCATCTCGACTAATGGAACCTCCGTGAATGATACTTCGAACGATCATCCCCAAGCCATCTTTATTAGCACTTACTGTCATCCCTATGGTAAAGGGGAAGCACAGATATATATCAAATACTTGACCTTCAAATTCATTTTAAGTTGAATTCAATATACCCTATGGATTCACAGATAAAAGAATAGGAGTAACTTTTTAATCCAATAAAACACAATCAAAAGGAAAGAAAAAAAATGTTAACACAAAATTTACTTTTTGAAATGGTTGTGAAATTATATCCAGAAAATGATACTTTATGTTAGACATATCAGAGATGAAATAGGTCTACGTTGTGGAGTGACTACAACTCAGGTTATTGATGTGTTGCCCCTGAAATAGAAAACGCTCCTGAGGAAAATATTTTGACAGAAACAAATCAATTTTATAGCAGTTCGTTTCTTAGACATATAAGAGAATAGATAACAAGACTACAAAGGGAAAATCAGTTGTGTAAATTAAGAAACTCTGTGCTATTATTTATTATTATTATTTCTAGTTCATTTATTCATTCAGTATATATTTACTACATGCCTACTATGTGCCAAGTACTATGCTGATTTCTTGAGATTAAAAAAAAGGATAGCTAACACCAAGAAGCTTTTCTTCAAGTCTTACCCTCAGTGACTGATGTACAGTGGTCTGTTTAACTGAAGTGATGTGGACTTAATCCTAATCTCTTCCCATTTTATCTCTAAGTCTGAAGTGCTATGAGCTCCAGATTTGGGTATTTAATTGCCGTCCCGACACGTTCCCTGGATGGCTAACAGCAGACACAACCTTGGGATATACAAAACTGAACTTGCAAGTTTCCACTTCCCGTATTTCTTCCCATTTTTGACAATGACACCAGTACCCTACTCTCCATTTCTCAAAGCAGAAATGTTGGAGTTGTTCTCAATTCCTACCCCTCTCTCTCAGCTCTTGTATTTAATCCCTCACCACGTCCTGTCATCGCTGTCTCCAAAATGTACCGCAAATCCATTCACCCTTCTCCGTTTCCAGGCCAACCCCACGCCAAGCTGGCACTTCTTGCCCCACCTTTTGAAAGAGCTTCTCAACTGGTCTTCCCATCGCACTCTTGTCACAGCAGACACAGCGACCGTTCAAACAAGACAAATCACATCACAATCCTCCACCAGCGTCCTGTCGTGCAGGACACACCTACAACACACTTAAGTGGCACAACCCATAGGGCACTGCTGGTCTGGCCCTCCGACGCGCGCCCTTCTTCAGCACCACGCCCTGGGCTCCGTCTCCTCCCACCATGTTGACTGCCTTCAGAAATACACCTAGTCTCTCCCCACTTCCGTGTTGGCCTGACACCTTCTTCCCGAAGCTCCCGTACGGCTAATTCCTTCTTGCTCGTCAACACCACTTCCTCCAAAAGGGTTTCTCAACAAACGCCCTCTGGATTTATGTTCCCTTCTCACCCTACCCTTTCTCCAAAAATATAAAACTTTTTGAAATTATGTTTAAAACTTTACATAAAATAATGTAAATTCACTTAAAACCAAGTGCTAGAAGTTCCTTCCAAACAAGATCATATAATTAAATAATAGAAGGAGAGGTACAACTCTATAAGGGTAGTTTGCAAAAACCCTCTTTGAGAGAAGTCACAAATTCCTTTTTAGGTTTTGTTTTTAATATAAAAATAAAGAAATTCTTCTAAATACTAACATTTTAAAAAAAATTTTTGATGTTTGTTTATTTTTGAGAGAGACAGAGTGAGAGCAGGCGAAGGGCAGAGAGAGAGGGAGACACAGAATCCGAAGCAGGCTCCAGTCTCTGAGCTGTCAGCACAGAGCCTGATGCGGGGCTTGAACTCATGAACCGCGAGATCATGACCTGAGCCAAAGTTGGAAGCTTAACCGACTGAGCCATCCAGGCCCCCCTAAATATTAACTTTAATAATACCAAACTAGATTTCTGAGAATACCTTTCTGAGAATAATCCTGACTATAATGTTTCCAACTTGATATTTCATACCTGGATATGGGACATCTGAGCTCTAGTTACAGTTTTCTGATAGAAATGAACTATTATCAAATGTATTTAAAATATCGTTAAGACTTACACTGATGATTTCTAAATGTATTGTTGTCAAGGAAACACCCCTGCTTCCCATAAAGCAACAAGTTTGGATGCTGTTTCACCCTTAGTGGGTTTCTTACAAGCAAACGGGGTGGGTCTGGAATGTTTCAATAGGTACTCTAGCTTGTCCTGATGCTGCCACCCTTCCTCCCATCAAGACCCACCAAATAACTACTATGGTAAAATTAAAATTAAAAGGCAAGAGTACGAAACAAAATTTAGCTCAGTGGTCCAGACCAGGACTCTAACCCATCATCTTGTTCTCACTGCCACCATGTGCGGTATAAATAAAGCAAGTCACTGGGTCACCTGGGTGGCTCGGTCGGTTAAGCATCTGACTTTGGCTCAGGTCATGATCTCACGGCTTGTGGGTTTGAGCCCATGTCGGGCTCTGTGCTGACAGCTTAGAGCCTGGAGCCTGCTTCGGACTCTGTGTCTCCCTCTCTCTCTGTCCCTCCCCCACTCACACTCGGTCTCTCTCTCTCTCTCTCTCAAAAATAAACATTAAAGAAATTAAAAAAAAATAAAGCAAGTCACAGACATGGGACAAATCATCATGAGCTACAGTCAATATGACCTCTGAATTCACTTTTAATGGTACATTTAACCCACGATTCCACCAGCTACTAGCTATTAAGGTTTTCCAGTCACATCAACTACATAAACCAAAAAGTTGGCACCAATTTGCTCAGCTTATACTTTCCTTTCACTAGATGATAATTTTGGGGGTTCAAGAAATTCTGTATAATATAATATCCACTAATGAGATTTTGCTTGTAACTTCTAAGATCTCTCAATGTTTTTCCTGCAGGAAATATAATAGAACAGCCCAAATCACGCACTGTAGAACCAGAGAACTGATTCCAAATCTGAGTTTCACCACTTCTAATCAGTATGGCCTTGCGCTGACTTAACATCACACTTGGCCTCATTTTATTCATCTGTAAAATGGGAATAATATCTCCTTTTAGAGTTGCTTAAAGAATTATATGAGAAGAACATGGGGAGTACCTTTCAAAGTGCCTGGCACAAAGTTCTCAAAAAAGTACAAAATAAAAGCAAGAGAAAACTCACAAAAATGTATTGTAAATACATCTCTAGCCCAATCCAAAGCTATATTGCTCTCTAAAGGCTAAATGCAAATCTCAGCTTTATGTATTAATTTTTTTAACATTTATTTATTTTTTGAGAGACAGAGAAAGACAGAGCTTGAGTGGGGGAAGGGCAGAGAGAGAGAGACGGAGAGAGAGAGACAGAATCGGAAGCAGGCTCCAGGCTCTGAGCTGACAGCATAGAACCTGACGTGGGGCTCAAACTCACAAACCTGATCATGATCTCAGATCATGAGATCATGACCTGAGCTGAAGTCAGACACTTAACTTGACTGAGCCACCCAGGTGCCCCTTAATTCAGCTTTAAAGTAAAGCATATTCTAGTCATCTTGATGTAGCCTTGGGCAACGCAAGCATGAAAGTGTGACGTATGGTACGTGAAAACCAGAGACAGACTAAGGTTTGAGTACTGGCTCCACCTTCCAACTGCTGAATACTTTTCAGAGAAATTCCTGAGTCTGCCTATGTTTCTATTCCTAATCAGTGAAAAGAAGGTAATACCTTTCTTTCCATCTGACCCTTTGACCTTTTCTTTTTACCTTCAAGTCCTAATACAACGTAATTAGCCAACGGACCACAACCTTATCAAAAATCATCAAGATTAGATTTTTCAAAGATATTATGTGCATGTGTATGTATCTGAATATAACATTTCTCCCTTAAATTTAACAAAGTTAAAAAAGAAGTGATTCATGACATCAAAGCAAACAGAATGTGGCAGCTTTTATGGAAGTCTGTCATTTATTAACAATTTCTTTTGGTTATCACTAGAGAAAGAAACAAATTATCCAGAAGGCTGAAAGTGCAAACAACCTTATACAGTTAATTAAGGGGAGACTATGAATCTAAGAAAATGTGTTCAGTGATAGACCCTTCAGAGCATACTCTCCTATCAGCACAAAGCCAGCCTCTCTATTTAGGTTTTCTAAAACATAAACACACTTTTTTGTTAATTTACATTGTAAAGGCAACACTTTTTAAAAGTTTAAATGAATGATTTAATTACTTTAGTGTTTTACACAGATTTCAAATAGTCCTTTTTTTGTGATCCCTTTGCATTTCTTTACTATAAATGCTATAAAAATCTGAATGTCCAACATCTGTCAAATGAGGTAATGGATAAATGTTCTTTCTTTGCATACTGAAGTTGAACCCCAAAATGCTAGAGGAACCTCAATGGGTTCCAGGAAGTGTAACATCCAGGAACAAAGCCCTGACAACATTTTGCATACATAAATTATTTGAAATGATGTCAATGAACTGGAGAAATAAAACTACAAGTTACTTATACTTTTATATTACAAATTAGTTGGCAAACTAATGGTGCTATAATTTCCCACTTCCAAGTAAGTGGTTTAGTCTCGAAAGCAAATGAAACGGCTCCCTTATGTTTTTATTTAACCTTATTTTCTTTTACTTTAAGAAAAAGCCCCAAATCAATGCAGCTTTTATTGCCTCTTTAAAATATCACAAGGAAGGCTGAAAAATCAGAAATATCATGTGGCATCTTGCTGTTTCTGTAGCTGATATTCATCAGCGTGCTGGACTGTTCCTTTTTCAGAAACATAGATGCCATCCCAACATTTTCCAATACCCTTGTTTTTAGCTGTTGCGGCTTGCTGAGTCAAAGCAGCTGAGTTTGATACAAATTCAACATCATTTCCTTCAAGAATTAACTCATCTTTCTGGGTTTGAGATACTGAACAAGCAACACCCGGCCTCACCCAACCCTGTGGATGTATTTTTCACCCAAGAAATTTCAGATTTCAACAGGAGAAGGCTTCTCCTGAATAACAACATTGAAGGGGAAATGAGCATACACAGACCTCATCTTATAACAGAAGCCCAGCGTAACGCCCTTGACCACGTTCTGCACATGACTACAGATAGTACAAATGGTAGCCAGTTCATTTCTGTTTCCCCACCATTTGTCAACTCAGAGCCTCTTCTTTTTCCTTCCAAGAGACTGAGTTCCATATTGATGTGACTGAAGTCCTTCCATACAGTTCCTCTGGGGACCTTCACTGTACCGGTGCATCTCTTCAGAATGATGTCAACATTCTCTGCGCTGTCGACGGTCTAATTACTGACAATGGTCTTCATTCTCACAGTAGATGTAGCAAAGAGCTCTTACGATTTAATTTTAAAGTCAAACTGAGGTTTAATGGGATTTCCTGGGACGCCCGGGTGGCTCAGTCGGTGAAGCATCCGACTTCGGCTCAGGTCATGCATGATCCTGTGGTCCATGAGTTCGAGCCCCGCGTGGGGCTCTGTGCTGACAGCTCAGAGTCTGGAGCCTGCTTTGCATTCTGTGTCCCAGCCTCTCTCTGCCTATCCCCCACTCGTGTTCTGTCTAGCTCCCTCAAATATAAATAAGTGTGAAAAAAAATGTTTTTAAAGGGATTTCCCAATATGGTAGAACGCAAGGATAGTTCACCTTTCACTGCTTTTTTTCCCCAAGAGCTTCATCATCTTAGTGTATTTCTTACATCTAAACTTAAAAGTCAAGGTGGAAGCAACCCAAGTGTCCAACAATAAATGAGGGTGGTGCTTATATATAAAATGGCATTATTACTTAGTCTTAAGAAGGAAGGAAATCCTAAAAAACCTAATAAAAGAAATTCTGACATGTGATTTGAATGAATGAATCTTGAAGACATTATGCTAAGAGAAGTAAGCCAGTCACAAAGGGACAAATACTGTATGATTCCATCTACATGAGATTCTTAGGACAGTCAATATATTTATAGACACAGACAGCGGAATGGGTGCCAGGGGACAGGGAGAATGGGTATTTATTATTTAATGAGTACACAGTTTCAGTTTGAGAAGATGAAAAACTACTGGAGATGGCTGGTAGTGACAAGCTGTGCAACTATGTGAATGGACTTATTGTTACAGAAATATGCACTTAAAAATATTTAAAACGGTCAATTCTGTATATCCTGTATGACGCTAAAAAATGATACAGCCTGACATACTAAAATAGAGCAAGCAAAAAATCCACATGATTGTCTCAACAGATGAAGAAAAATATTTGACAAAAGTCAACATCCTCTCAGCAAACTAAAAATAGGCAAGCAATCCAAGGGGTCAGTTTGTAAAATCAGGTATACTCACACCATGGTTCTTAACAAGAGTCTCCCAACTGCTTCCAATATAATCTACCAGCCTATGCCAGAATGATCTTGAAACGCAATCAGATCATGTCCCTCATGCCCTTAGCAACCACCTCCGGTAGGAACCTAAAGCAGGAGGGTGTTAGGACAGACGTCCTGTGTCCCGCACAGGAACCCCTCCAGCAACCGTATCCCACCTATCATTTCTTTAGCTCAATTCTCACTCTGCCCACTGTCACACCCCACCTCATCCACCCCACAGAAACCAGTCATGTTTCACATCACTCTGCCTCAGCTCTAGCAGCTTCCGATTTTTCCCCATCCCTCAGTTATGTGATAAAAATCTCCCCTTTGAAATCTTTCTAAACTCCTCGACACTCAGAGTAGGCATCAGTTATTCCTGTTAAGCTTTCAAATGTTCTTTATATGAGTGTCTATCATAGCGTGTAGAGTATTTTAATGCATTTAGGATTCTATATGTTGATTTTCTTACCCTCTAAAACTCCTGTTCCTTGAAGAAAGTGATTAAATCATGCTATCTATGCATGGTGGTGAGAATACAGAAGACAATAAGTGTTTGATAGTTGAATAAATAAATACACTAGAATAGGGGTTTTCACATGGGCTTTGCAAAACCTCTGCCTTACAAGCTAGTCAAAAAAATGGGTTCCGTGGCCAATGAAATGTGAGAAATGCTGCATTCTATAACCTCTTCTTAGAGATCCACAGTGCACATCTGAGTGCCGAAGATTCCAAGAAGTATTTTTTGCAAACAAAAATCTGTCTCCTTACGTGTATCACATTCCAGACCTCTAAACTTGTAGCCCATTTACACTCCTATGAACATCCCACAGAACTAGTATTCAAAGTAACATGCTTTCCTTCCAGGGGTGTCTGGGCGGCTCACTCATTTAAGGATTGTACTTCAGCTCAGGTCACGATTCCAGGGTTCATGAGTTTGAGCCCCACATTGTGGGTTCTCTGCTGTCCATGTGGAGCCTGCTTCAGATCCTCTGTCTCCCTCTCTCTGTGCCCCTCCCTGCTAGCTCTCTCTCTCTCTCAAAAAAAAAAAAATAATGGGGGGTGGTGCGCCTGGGTGGCTCAGTCAGTTAAGTGTCCAACCCTTGATTTCAGCTCAGGTCATGATTTCACAGTTTGTTAATTTGAGCCCTGTGTGGGGCTCCATGCTGATAGTTCGGAGCCTCCTTGGGATTCTCTCTCTCTGCCTCTCTCTCTCAACTCAAAATAAATGAGTAATAAAAATTAAAATAAAATAAAATAAAAAAACATAAAAAAAAACCAAAGTAACATGCTTTCAGAAACCCTGTATTACCAGATGTATTATTTCTGACACGTTTAGATACCCGTAATATGTCTCATAATTAATACATTAATAAGAAGCTCTGTAGCTTAAGTTCTATGTTACTCTACCAAATACAATATATAAGAAATATTGTAACTACGGAGAAATTCTCTGCTATAACTCTCCATTTAGCTGCTGTTAGCAGTAGCTGGCTGCCACCGAATGGAACAACCTCCTGGAGACAGAGACTGGAATCCTGCTCAGCAAGTAAGCACTGTTTGGCTTCTCCACCAAGTCTCAGATTTAACAAGGAAACAATACTCCTCCGTAAGATACCAATGCAGAGGAAACTGCCTGGTCCCATGACAGAAGAACATCACCTCTGATGTGGAGCTAAACAGAGTGTCTCAGGCCACGACTGGGCATCCAGAGCAACTAATTTATGATCCTATTTATCAGCACTAAGCGCTAGGGACAGAGCTGAGTCATCAACTCAAAAGCCTGTGCTCTGCCTGCATACGGTTTTAGCTACTGTAATTGGGACCGCATGTCTACAGGAAATCTTCTTTGTCCGATTCAGAAAGTTTTATGACTGTTCACCAAATGCAACCCTTTATGGGTAAAAGAGGACGCGAAAACCCTGCCACCTGGGAAGAAATACTGAATAACTTGCATTTATAGTTTGGTGCTGGCACACCTGGCTGTCTTTTTAGTCTTTATTTCAGTGAATGAGAGAAATTAAACACAAACTGACTTATGCATAACTGGTAACATTCAAAGAAACTAATAATTTACTTTTTCAAAGAATTTGAAATTCCAAATTGCTGACTTTTCATTTTCTAAGAATTCCTTTTCTGATTTGCTGTTTCATACACAAACAGTTCGTATATCTGTTCTTGAAAGTAAATGATGCTCGTGAATACTCTTAAATAATTAAGAGAGTGAGGGATTTACGCTAGTCTGAAGTAAACAAACCTATTAACCATTTCAGGAAAAATAAAGAGTACATAAAAAGAGAAACCATAAAAACTATAGGAAAATTTGTAACACCTTTTTTATCACCTGCAGCCAACAATGCTGAAACCATGTTTGATATTTCATCTTTGGCAAGAGGGTTGAAGAGGCAAGATATATGTGGAAAGGAAGGGACTTACCTAGGCTAGAATTGCCTTTTGCTATAGTAATAGTCCTCTCAAAAGATTCGCTGGTTATATTTTGGAGCATGACGCACTCAGCAGTTGAGGTCAGGGAGTTCTGCTGAATTAAGAACTCGGAGCCCTGACAGGAAAAAAATAAATAAATAAATAAATAAGTCACATGGAAAGGAAAACAAGACTTTGGAGTATGATTTCAACATCACCCATATTCTCTAACTGGTTGCTCTTTCTTCAGCAGGAAGCTATAACCAAAACAAGTTCATAGTTTGGATTCTGAAAATCTCGGCGTCAAGAGAGCACTTGCTCCAAATGCAGAGACCAGCCCGAATCCTCGACCACGTCACTGCTTCCAACCTCATCATAATATACGATACATATCTTTACAACGTTACCTTTCCAGCTGAATCAGGAAGCACAGAAGTAAGCTCTGCACTGGATGTAATTTCAGTTGGCAGGTGAGATTCAGTCCACGCTCTTGAGTTCTCACATTCGTATTGCTGTTCAATAGCATTTGCAGGTGTATAATCATTTACGGTAAAGCCAGAGGCAGGTCCCATGGTCAAGTCCACTGAAGGTGGACTCTCGTCCTGTCTTTGCAGGAGATTCTGGGTGTACAGTTCCTCCAAGGACATGTGCAGATCAAGTACTGGATCTGAAGAATTTTCAGTAACATCCTGATGATGAAAGAACAAAAGATAAAAAATCATGGCCAGAGACATCAATGTATTTTTGTAAGACCATTTCTTAATGAATAACTATCTGGTAGAAAACAAAACACAACTATTCATTACCCAAAAAGTATTAGCAAACATACAAATTCTTCACTTAGCTAACATTCTGTAGATGTTTATTTTTATAATGCTTTTGAATACATTTCCTACAAATCATAGATGTTATGTTCAACTGAGTTATTCTTGTATACTGTACACGAGATCACTGAAATACATTATTATATTCTATTCACAAATAAAATTATTTTTAGTTCAATCCACACAGGAAGGCAAGTAACTTGTATTTTCAAATCCTATTTAACAGCAGTTCATTTTCAATCGGTACGAAGTTCCTATTTAATATCAAGAGAATATTGATTCTGATTTACAAGAATCTCCATGAAAAAATTATTTTGATAGTCACTTGTAGGTATTTATGGAGAACAGAAAGCTATGTTATT
Organism: Felis catus; assembly: GCF_018350175.1. Lineage (NCBI taxonomy): Eukaryota > Metazoa > Chordata > Mammalia > Carnivora > Felidae > Felis > Felis catus. Next base: position 38,580,161 of record NC_058380.1, read on the forward strand.
CAAATTATTATAGGGAAAATTTTCATAAATATTCTGCAAGATATACACAGGAAATATTAAGAAGGTATATAATAAGGTATAGGTTCTAAAGTAGGCTCTCTTATTAACAATCTATATACATCACCGCAGAACCTCTCTTGGCTTTATACTTTACTTAATTTCTAAAATTCCATGAAACTTTAAAATTCGGTACTTCGACATAAATGCAGGCATGTACTTACAACAGACATACTGTATCACTTGTGTGCTTTGGGCAAGCCGTTGCTACACGACCTACTAGTGAACAAACATCAATTTTCCCTACAATCCTCATATTAGTATTTTTAAAGTATAAGAGTAGCATATGAATACATTATCATCAGCAAAGATTCAAGCCGTGCAGATATACACGTGTGTGCTTACAGAGTACAATCTGAAAGCTTTTCCTTATGGCTCCTACTCCCATTATTTTCCCTGGTAGAAATGGCTGGAGTCAGTTGGATGTCTGTCAGAAGTTTGTATTCATTTGCATAATAAACAGATACACACACACGTGCATACTCACACTTACTACATGCACTTGTACATTTTTAAAACCTCACTGAAACCATTAGTTAAATAGAATGTTTTCACTTTCTTTATTGAAGTACCTAATATCTGGGCAGGAGAGATTTCCATGTCCGTAAATAAAAATCGACTTCGATCTTGTGACCACAAAACTATTCCTAAGTATGAAAGGCACTGGAGCACAGACTCTGGAGCACAGGCTCAGACGCTCACTGCATCACTAGTTATACTCTGTGTTGTGGTCCCCTCATCTATTAATTGGGGAAAATAAAAGGACATATTTCAGGACTGTTGGGAACCAGAGAGAGTTATACCACAAAGTACTGGGACACCTGGGTGGCTCAGTTGGTTGGGTTAAGCATCTGTCTCCCAGTCAGGTCACGATCTCGCGGTTTGTGAGTTCAAGCCCTGCGTTGGCTCTGTGCTGACAGGTCGGAGCCTGGAGTCTGCTTCAGATTGTGTGTCTCCCTCTCGCTCTCTGCCCCTCCCCCACTTGTGCTCTCTCTCTCTCTTACTCTCTCTCTCTCTCTCTCAAAAATAAACATTAAAAAAATTTAAAATAATACTATAAAGTACTAGTAAGATATCTGACTTAAGAGAAAATGCCCAATAATTATTAGCCATTGCTGTTACCTTTATTACACATCTTTGTGCATATGAGAAAATTTATTTAGTATAAACTAGAATTATGGGCTGAATAACATGCACACTTAGATGCTGGTATATATTGCCAAAGAGTCTTCCAATTTTTGCTCACAAAAATATGGGAATACCTATTAACTGACCTGGCCGACCCTAAATTAGTTTGCTAATTTGAGCTGAAAGAGATATATTCTAAATAAATATAAAATTTAGAGTTTACTATGCATGTCCCTGACAATTAGTGAGAACGTGACAATTGTATATCTCCTGTCAATACTCCCTTTGTATATTTAATCCAACTTTTCATAAGTTTCATCAGGGTTTCCACTTGTTCCTGTCATTGATACACTGTATATGAAAAGTCTGTGATATATACCACAAATATTTCTGAGTCTTTACTTATCTTCTCAGCCTGTACATGTTATATTATATAGATATACATGCAGAAATTAAATTCTTTATGTAATCAAGAATTCTTTATGGAAAGAAATTATTTTTTATTTTTTTTATTAAAAAAAATTTTTTTAACGTTTATTCTTGAGACAGACAGAGCATGAACGGGGGAGGGGCAGAGAGAGAGAGGGAGACACAGAATCCGAAGCAGGCTCCAGGCTCTGAGCCATCAGCCCAGAGCCCGACGCGGGGCTCGAACTCACGGACTGTGAGATCGTGACCTGAGCTGAAGTGGGAGGCTTAACCGACTGAGCCACCCAGGCGCCCCTTTATGGAAAGAAATTCTTGATGCAATCAAAGTGTCAAATTATTTTTGTGCTTCTGGGTTTCGTAAGTTGCTTAATAAATCCTTCCACACAAAGTAAATGAAATGCTTTCTAGTATTTTTCTTATTTATAAATGCTTTCTTTTCAGATTCAGTTTTAATCCTTCTAGAATTGATTTCAGGGTGTGGCAAGAGATATGGGTCCCTTTCTGTTTTTCATAAAAGGGTAATCAATTTTTTGAATACAGTCCATTACATTCCTCTTCTTCAGTGTAAGTTATCATCTCTCTGGAATTATCAAATATTCTTGGTACAAAGAACTGAGGCAAGTGGGAGCATCACATAAGCAAGTAACACCTTTAGACTCTTTGGGAACAATGACAGGAAACCATCATCCTCCACACAGTTGGAGTCTAACCAATAACCTGTTGGCCCATTCACCCAACTTTGGTGATTTTGTTCTAATGAAAAACAACAATGCACTTACTACAGAATTAGCTTCTGTATTACTATATTAATTATAATATTTAGCAGTAAATCATCTTCCTCAGGCCTCAAATAAAGGTTACAATTAAAAACCACTTTTCATCACAAAAAGAGGTCAAGCCACCCTTGTTAGCTGGGGTTTACTATAAATCGTGTAACAGAAATTTCCATGCATTATTCATAAAGGAGTTAACACAGACACACAGAAAAGAAAGAGCTAATCAACACAGCAGACAACATACGCCTACTTCAGAAACGTTTCTGGTTGCTGAACAACCAACTGAGTTTTATTTTTAAAAAGTCTTATGGATCTAAAAGAAAAGCAGCTCTTCCCCTGTAAGATGTTCAAAAATAATTCTATAATTTCCCAGTGCAACTTGGTAGCTAAACCGAAGTCTTGCAAAAAATCCGCATTAATATGTGCCTCTACTTGATACGGCCTTGTTCTCAGGGAAACAAAATGAGAGGTTAAATAAAAATGTCAAGGACACTTGTAAACCGCCGTTTAAAGGTGATGAATAAGTGAGGGTAATACCTGGGCACATTATTTACTCAGATGATTTATTTATATAGACTAAGTAAATACTGAAACATTTACTGGACACAACCTAATATTCTCAATGAGCACTCTACCACAAAAGCCTTTTCATAGTCCTTTCATGTGGGAAAATATACTACAAGCACAGCTGCCCCAACTTACCATCATTCTCCCACCCTTTCTGAGATAAGGTATAGTGCTTCCTTTATTGTTCGTACACTGACCCGACTGAGCAAAAGAAGCGACTGGTTTTATACCTCGAGAGCCTGTCGGTTTGTCACTAAGACTTCCACAATCACTCTCAGCATTCTGACTGGAGTGCTTTAATTAGTTTTTCATACTAGCCCCTGCTCCAAAGAAAGAAACAAACATTTTAAACATGGGTGTGAAGGCAGCAACATTTAATACTACAGAAAGACTCTAAATGGAGATCTATAGGAATAGGTAGATTTTTATTTTTTGTTAATTGTTTTTTTTTTTTTTTGAGAGAGAGAGCACAAGCAGGGAAGAGGGGCAAAGGGACACATGCAGAGAGAGAAAGAGAGACAGAGAGAGAAAGAGAGAAACAGGAGAGAGAGAGAGAGAGAGAGAGAGAGAGAGAGAGAGAGAGAGAGAGAGAAGCCCAAGCAGGCTCCACACTCAGTGTGGAGCCCAACACGGGCTTGATCTCGGGACCTACTGTGGGATCGTGATCTGAGCCAAAATCAAGAGTCAGATGCTCAACTGACTGAGCCACCCAGCTGCCTCAGATTTTACTTTATTTTTTTAAATCATGGAATCCATTAGCTGTGTTTTATGTGCATGGTGCAAGAAGGGGCTTCTTTCTGGACAAACACCGAGTTTCCCTTGCACTAGAATCAACAGCATTTCCTAGTGGGACCAATATGAAGAATGAAGGGCATGCACAAGACTGGTAATCATTTCATCCCTGGGGTGAGAGCCAGCGTGGATGTAAAACAAAGGGCGGGGCATGGGAATGTGGATAAGGAGTAGAAAGGAAGACTCCTTTCTATATAAGTATTCTATAAGTATATGTAAGTATGTATGTATTCTTATATAAGTATTTGATCTTTATTGGGTGTCTTTAAAAATCCAAAACAGGAAAAAATAAATGAAAGCATCCTCTTCCCAAAACCATGTTGAGCTTTTAAACAAAAGTCTACGAGCACTTAAGTTTGTACAACAATTATTTCTGCATTTTGTTATGTCTGTGAAGGTGACAAGGAAAAGGGGATAAAAAGAAAAAAAAATTCAAACTTATAACAATAAGAAAATCCACTGGGTTCTGGCCACTCAAATTCACACTTCAATGACCTTCCTCTGTTAGTCCAGATGCCATAGAAGTAGCTGGACAGTATTTTTCAGATTCCTGAGTAATGGTTATTTTCCTTGAACTGTTACATGATAATCAAATTAAGCAAACACCACTCCTTCAAAAATAAAAATCAGAATGGGCTCCCGGATGGGAGAATTTGGGGCAAAGGAGCTCCAAGGTGTGCCTCCAAGCCTTGGTATCCAAGCTGCTGGCCAGGCCCACACAATGCTTGTAGGAGTCAGGCCTTCCCCTAAGAGGAATGATTAGTTCTTACAGCTTCTGGGAGTATACATGACCACGGTCAAAGACTTCCCTCTCATCAAGGTAAGAGGAAAGGTGAAACTATTTGTGCATTTCCAACCACCAAGATTATTACATAGCTAACAAAGTAAAGTCAAAACTGTGAGCAATCACTGAGATCCTCACACTCTATTTTATACTTCTTTCAAATCAGTATGGAGGCTCTGCTGTCTCAAATTTCATATACTGTATGATTTTATCTTATCAATTAAAGGATTCCAAAGTGAACTCGCTTTTAAGAAAAATGGCCAGTTCTAAATTCCATGTCAAATCGCCATGCTGTCTTTTTTTTTTTTTTAACGTTTATTTATTTTTGAGACAGAGAGAGACAGAGCATGAACGGGGGAGGGTCAGAGAGAGAGAGGGAGACACAGAATCTGAAACAGGCTCCAGGCTCTGAGCTGTCAGCACAGAGCCTGATGTGGGGCTCGAACTCACGAACCGCAAGATCATGACCTGAGCCGAAGTCGGATGCTTAACCGACTGAGCCACCCAGGCACCCCAACCATGCTGTCTTTTTAAAATAAATTTAGTGCAAAGAAACAGGAAGATGGATGCATCATCTGGTTTTTTATTTATGTACAATTTTCTAGTAAATACCTTGGTACTATGAAGATGCCATAAAACAAAAACAAAAATAAAAAACAATGCTGCAGTGATTTACCATGATGCAGAAACAGTCCTACTTGCTAAGAAAAACTGAAAGCACACAGGAGTTTCTCAATGTGTTTTAAAACACCCTCATTAATGTCTTCTTTGTTGTTTTGTAGTTTAAATATTTCAGTTGATAGGCCAGCTTGCCAAAATTTGCTTCAACAAAAGAGTAAACTGCTTAGGGAGAAAAAAAAAAAAGAAGGAGGCAAATAGACTTCAGTAAGCCAATATGGTGTGCTGCATACAGCCAGCATTTGCCCTGTAAAATATATGCTTCTCAGTATGCAGATTGTGTAATCCCTTTAAGTAACAATTACTAAGTTAAACAATGCAATCTGTCCCGCTGGCAAGAAGAAGTGTGCTATGCTGTGGATTAGGAGAGTCCATTAGGAGATGAACTCAGCTTCCAGCCCTGAGGCCAGTAAAGACTGAACACGTTCCAGACCGGACGTGGTCACACAGACCGTCTCAGGTGTGGTGAGAGAGGAGCAGCTGCTCCATTCAAGATTATACCTTGCAAACCAATTCAAGGAGATTTCCCAGCATCATTTGCAAGGGTAACAGGTGCACCTTGAACGTGAAAGAAAATGCTTTGAAAATGTTCTGGCCAAAAAATTACTTGTTAATCAGGAAAGGAGGAAAAGTGTGCTAGACTCACAGAAATTCTGCTCTCCATCTTGTTCAAAAATACAGATCTCCTTCCCACTGAATTTATGTGGAAAACAGATGTTTCCTATATTTAAGTAAGTTATTGTCCAGTCTTTTTATCTTCATTTTTAATGTTTATTTATGGTACATTTCCAACATAGAAGAATAAAGAAAATATATCCATATATGAACTCTTGGCCCGGATTTAACCGATGTTAACATTTTGCCATATTTTCTTCAATCTCTCTTTCCTCTTAAAAGGATATAATTCATTACAGATACAGCTGAATTCCTACGCTTCCTTCTTTCTCAAAGAATAAATTGTTTCCTGAAGTTAAAAAATGTCATTTCCCACACACACTCACACACAATCCTCATAAAATACACTGTATTGTTTTGTCTATCGGTTTCTAGAAAATATTTTTAAAAACCCAACAAATAGAAAGATAGGCAACACAATATAAAATTGTCAAAAGATATTAAGAGGCCATGGATAGGAGTGAAAACCAAATGGCCAATATATGAAATGGTGTTCAACCCCACTAGAAATCAGAACTCCAAATCCAAAGAGTAAGATACCATTTCGCATCCAGAAGATTGGACAGGTTTTAAAATATTACTTATTAAACCTTATAAAGTACCTCACCAAGAAAATGAATGGAGTTGGGGCACTCGTGCCAATACTCTATTTCTAAAATATACTTGGCACAGATATGTCAAATAATAACTAAATTCTTCATCCAGTGACGTTTAAACATACTTTGCCATTCACTGTGACTTCTACATAAAGTATTTTTGGCATCATTTTACATAAAAACATATAACAGCATTAAATTTAACTTGCTGGTAAGTATTAATGCAAGAAACATTTACCATCCAACTCTGCATGAAAATCAATTTTAAAACCATTAAGAAAATAAAGTTATACTTGTGATTTTTCTAAAGTAGACACAGCTAAAAACACAATTTGAGAAATACATTGACTTTTTTCTTTCTAACATGCAAATCCTAATCAAAGCTTTGAATCCTTGGGTCTATCATTCTGTAAAACCGAACATTTAGGTAGTACTTAGTAGTCTAGTAAAAGATGCTCAATCAGCACTACCTGAATGAAACTGCGCTTTAGTCTGAATGAATCCATGACTGGAGAAACACAGTGCCTCTAACACGCTACTCCCACGATTCCCCATAAACACTGACCTCTGGAAAATTACACGGAAGGCTCTCCCATAAATAAAATGACAATCTCTTTGTACCTTGGGAGGAGAAGATGGAAGGGAGGGACCATAGTTCAGGCCATCGCTACAAGCACTGCCATGAAGTGATAAAATAGAGGCTTGAGTGGAGTAGATACTGTCATTATCAGGAGAGTACTGAGACTCAAATGTAGATTCATCTGCTAAGTCAGCCTCATTTGTGTCCACCTAGGAACAAAAATGATAGTATCGGTTGGAAATTCTGTTCTGTTACATATACGACAAGTCTCTACTTGAGACTAAAAGGCATCCCAGCATTCATTCTATCTCCTACATGACCCCTTCACACTCTACGACACATCAGAGACCGACTAACGCAAGAGAGTAAGGACAAATCAGGGCTGGCATCAGTTATTTATTCCAACAATAAAAGGGCAAAGGTAACAATTAACAAATGGCCTGGATCAATTCTAAGTTTAAAAAGTTCCATAAATTAAGGAAAATATTTACTTTTTCCACTCACACTATTTTAAAAAATACCTGCCCGACTCCTAGAACTGTCTAATAAAATGAATGAGGTCAACACCTTCCCTATTCAACTAACATAAACTCAACAAGTTTATTAGATTTTATTAAATTTATTAAAGTTTATTGGATTTTATTTATGTAAGTTGAATTAAATTTCAGCAAGGCATCCAGGCAAATATCTATTTAGAAAACTCACTAAAACAATATATTTTAAATTATTTTTAACTAGATTTTAAAACCATTCAAATTGCAAACTCCGAACCTGATGGTGATCATCAGAAACCAGAAAGAGTATCTGTGGTTTCATGCTGAAATTATACTAACAAGGGGCCTGATTATGGCTGTGGGGAAGCTATAAAGTTATAAACTCCTATTGTTGGAAAACTCATAGAAAGTAGAGAATTTGACTGTATATTAACTCCTGTTACTATTGGGGCACCTGGGTGGCTCAGTTGTGTAAGCATCCGACTCTTGAATTTTGGGTCAGGTCATGATTTCAGGGTTCGTGGCACTGAGCCCCACATCAGACTCTGTGCTGACAGTGCAGAGCCTGCTTGGGATTCTCTCTCTCTCTCTCTCTCTCTCTCTCTCTCTCTCTCTCTTTCTCTGTCCCTTCCTTGCTTGTGCTCTTTCTCAAAATAAACTTAAAAAACAAAACAAAACAAAAAACCCCAACTCCTATTACTATCTTCTGTAGCAGAACGAAGTGAAACAATCAACTCATGATGAGTCTGAAGCTCCATTTACAATTCACTTACAGTTACACCTTAGAATACATAAAACTAACATAAATACTACTCTTCTCCAATATTACCAGTATTTTCTGTCTTGATGGCAAAATCCCTGGTGTTCTACTTCTTTGTGCTTTCAACTTACATGTGTTTTGCCAAGAGAAGAATTATAACATTATACCAGGTCACATTCTTACAAAAACATGGTAGGAACACAGGCCATTTCCAAGTGACCCTCTTTCTAATAATACATTTTAAATATATGTTCAAAATTCATTAGTTAACTGCTTTGTTGAGTTTTACTCTTCACAAATACACATCATATAGAACAATCTAGATAATAATATCTGCTATCTAGATAGATGGTATTAACTAAGCTTTGTGCAATGGATTATTAATATTGTAATGTGATACTGTTGCATTTAATATACACCAAAACTTTCCAAAAGGCAATTTTAGGAGCTGGTTAATATAAAAATATTAACAAGGAGAACTGTCTCCCCAGAATTAGAATTATCAAAATCAAATAATTCATACTTTGTTTTAAAGCAAGATATGCACAATTGGTTATAAGTACATAATGGAGAATGTCATGGGTTTTAAACCTCGCTCTAGTCTGATGCCCTGAAACAAGAACTTAAAAAGTTGGGCATATTCCTTTGTAGTCACACAGGGCAATGTCTGCCCAAAAGAAAAGTTAGGTCAGGAACCTGGCTTTAATAGAAGTAATGCAATAGGATATACAATCTGTTATATTTATGTTGTATAAATGCCACATGTTTATCTATATCTAGTATTTACCTTTATATTTTAATTATTGCTATAGTATTGTCTCCTCTACCAGACTGTAAAGTTCTTAGGAGCAAGGTTCATGTGTTTACTCGTCAAAGTGACCTCCAGTGGTCCACAAATACATTTATTCCAACAAATAATTTTTACATAGATCAAGTAAAAATAAAATTTTAATTAAAAATTTTCTAGCAAATCAGTGATGTTTACATTCTGTAATTTGAGAAAACATGGATTTTGACTATTTTGGAAACTTTTGTGTTCTTAATAACTGCATCAATTGATATATTTTCACATTATTTAAATATCAAGTGGAAAAAATACACTTGTTAACCTTGTTAACAGGTAGCCAAAACACCTGATTAATGACTGAATACTAAAAACAGTTACATAAATGCCTAGAAATGGCCCAAGTATGAAATTAAAACAATCAGGTGTTTCAACAACTTTTGGTATGACGTGAAGATTAATTCTACCAGTTGTCAGAATGCATTGCCAACTGAATTTCCTCCCCAAATCCAACAAATGGTTTTCACACATGATTTCTGAACTATGAGAACCACTGCAGTTGAAATTAAAGTGTTTACTTTTCCAAAACATAATGAATAATGAGTAGAGTAAGATTTTAGACTATTTTGAAAGGCAAAATAGAAGACTCATAAGATTTCTGAAAGAAAGCTTGATAAGTTGTGGCCACTAACCAGAGCCAAGTCAGCCCTGAAGAGGGCTTTGTCAGCCAACCCTTCCTCCTTGCAGGAGTGTGGCGAGTAGAGAAAGGAATCTTCCTTAGCAGAAACATAACCTTCTTCTGGTGAAAGCTGCAGGGAGAATGAGGCTCAGTGTTTGAGGATGAGGATGAGAGAGAACAGCAAGGAGGAAAGAAGGAAAGCAGGGGAGGGGGATAGGAGAAGAACAGTCAGAAGAGAAGAGGAAAAAAAATGGGAAAGTTTTCAAATGATATTCATATTTAATGTTTTGATTTGTTAAATACAACAAGGATATTTCTTCTAATACCAACACATCAACTGTTAAGTGAGAATCCCTTCTAACTTTTTCATTCTTCTTATAAAAGATCATCCAAATCAATAATTTTTTATATTATAGTAATCTTCTGGCCATTTTTATCTGCCAAATATTCTGGCTACACAATGACTTCTTAATATAAAAATAAGTAAGGCACTTTTTAGGTGTTAAGATATAAAGGAAGCTGCATGAAAAAAAAAAGAACATTAAAAAGAAGGATCAACTTCTAGCTGTCATCCTTTACTAGAACATGATTATAAAGCATGTGATTTACTTGACAAGGAATGTGAGTGACCTCTACAGTGAAGCCTCTCAATTGAGCATGGTTTAAAAAAACACACAAAAATTCTCTCTGTAGACAATCTGCTTATATTATAGACCCAATATAAGGATATTGTAACTGATCACACTGACAGAAAACCTAACATTTTTATTTCAATCTCAAATAAAATAGGCTAAAATCTTCAGATTGCCTTGCCCACATCACCCTGTATTAATAACATGCAGAACTTGCCTCCTTTTCTCTGTTTTCATAAATATATTTTCATAGGCTACCAAAGTTCACTTTGTAATACAAAGTGAGGCAAGAAAAATTTAATTAACATTGCAAATATATTAATAAAGCTTACTATTTGAACAAATGCTTTCATAAAGTCAGCAAATTGTTATTTGATGTTTACGCAAATACACCTCTGTGTTTGTGTTTTAAGAAAGGTGTATTTGCCCTTTCACTTAAAATAGATTTATACACTGAAAAAGCCCTCCAAATATTGAGAATGTCTCTAATATTTATTTGCAATTCAGTGATAAGTGCTATGTTGTAATCATTATACCTAATAAACATACTGACGTTATGTAGCATGAACTGATTAGTTGTTTTTAATACTGTACTAATTAATAACAGGAGGGCTATTCCCTCCCAGGAGGAGAGCCAGAAGCTGATGAACCTACTGTGAAAAGTTCAATTTCTTGCTCTGCAGTAATTAGACAAGAAATGTGTTGAAATCAACAGAATGCAGGACCTTAAACCACACTGACAGAGATTCTACTTTATTCCACTATAATTAAAGATTCCACTGTCAGTTGTTAATGCTTTTAATTTCTCTAATACCCCACTACATTGGTATAGATGTTTTAAGGCATATTTCTTTGAAACTACTCATTTGATACTCATCGTGACCTTATTACCCAATAAAAAAAAAAGATCAAAAGTGAACTACAAAACTATAATTTTAAAGTTACAAATTTATTTCTGAATTGTCAGTTTTCTTCACTTTTTAAAAAAATATTACTCAAAATTAAATCTTTATACTCAGAGAGCCAATAACCATCTTGGTCAAAATTACCAAATGTCATGATTCATTCACGAGAACACCTTCCGAAGCTAACAGTAGGCCTGAAAGCCATTTTGTTTACAAATTTTAAAAAATCAGTAAAACATGAATTCTTACAGGTAAAGGCTTGGCTACTCCAATTCTCACAGTTCCTGACGGCGCACCCTTCAGCGCCTGCACAGCTTCCTCAAGACTGCTGTTTTCCAAGTTAACATCATTGACAAACATGAGTCGATCTCCAGGAAGAAGTCGACCATCCTTTTCGGCAATGCCTCCAGGCACCAAAGAACGAATTACAATCACAGTGCTTGCTGGATCAATGGGATCCTGACAAAACAAGGGGGAAAAAAAAAATAAGGTAGCTCCTTTTTACATGGGGGGGGGGTGGTGGTGGTGGTGTGGGAGTTTTTATAGATTGGTCACTCTGAATTGTAATGGATGGGTACTCATTTCAAATGTCTCAAAAAAGAATTTCAAGCACCACTTCTGAGGAATGAGTGGGGCAAAGGCTGTCTCCGTTTTGCAGAGTGCAGAAGGAGTTCCCCCTGAAGGACGGTATCCTCAAGTACCAAACTGTTCCCGAGGAGACCTCATCACTGTACAGATCCCTTTAAACTTGTAATTTGAATTTTCGATAAGCTGCCCAATTTTATAACAGGCTTTTGAGGCCAGACATCAGATACAGGATTATTAACAGCGTTTGTTAAGTAGGATGCTACTGCTGTGGAGTGTACTGAATGACGGTCAGGCCTGCCTTCTTGAAATGAAGACATCTAGAAAGAGTCCGTATAGTAGTATGTGATGATGCAGCGTTCACATACACAGCAACAAGGCTCTGCAATCAAGCCCCATGAAGAACACAACTCCCATGAGTCCTCAGAGATGGCTCTCCGGGTTCAGTATTAATTAATGAGAAGCAACAGCTGTGCTCTCGCACCCGGCATAAGCATTTCCTCAGTTACTCAGCACAGAACACAATGCAGGGTAAGGGTGGAGGCCACACTTGACCAATGTAAGCTTATTCATAAATTTAGTCATTTAGTCAAATGACAGGAATCCATATCCAGTTAGAACTCAGTCATTCACTACAGACAAAAGAAATAAGTATTTAACACTTTTCAGTCTTACCACTAAAGTATGAACTATCAATTATGAGCATGGGAATAAGAATAATTTAGACATACTCCCCAAATAACAACAACAAAAAAAAAACTCTGTTTCTAGGATATTCCTAAAATGTATTTGTAAGCTCTTCAAATTCTCAAGGCTGAAATCTAGAAGAGCTCAATGATTTCAATGTTAAAAGAACCCTTCATGATAAATAAATGAATCCTATATATCATCATTTGGAAAGATTTGCTAGAAACAAGGAAATGTCTTTGAAAACTAAAATATTAACTGAATTTTCTATTATCCACAACATACCTTTAGTATTGTATCATTTTTTTAAAAAAAATTGTTAAAAACAGGATATATTTACCTGATAATCTAAGATGCTAAACCCAAGTCCTTTGTTTCCTTTCTCCAGCTCGATATGCTGAACATCAGCCTCCCACATGGCCAAAGGTCCTTGAACCTCCGCCGCATTCTGACCCACGTCGGTCATCACCAGCGCAGGATCCTCTGTCTCCGAGGACCCGGTGAACTCGCCCAGATCTACGTGCGGCTGCGTAACAGACCGGGCAGCTCTTATTTCAGAGGCACTAGTTTAGCAGACACATACCAACACTACAAGGGAAAGGGAGAGGCCCCGCATCTGTCCAGAATAAAACACCCACAAATAAGGGTAGCAACAGCTTACCATGAAACCTTTGCAAATTAAGGCAGTCATTACTGAAAGTTGTTACAGAGGAAGAAATACCTAACTTGGAACAGGCATTAAAAATGTATGGTTCAAAGATCACCTATAAAAATACACAATGGTTACATCTCAGCAGCAGGACTGTGGGCGGTTTTCACTTTTTTTCATCAAGTGTCTGAATCACCTCTACAGTCAGACATGAAATGTAGATCTATTTTGATATGAAAGAAAAGGAATTCTTATGATAAATAACAACAATTGGAAAGGAAACGGCTATATGTAAAAGTTTTGTACTCTCGGCAAACAAAGGTTCTAAAATGTTGTGACTTGTGCATGTGATTATTTCATGAATAAATTAGCACGCACAGTAAGACAAGATGTGAAGTCAGACTGGCCTGGGCTTAAAGACGGGGTCTATGATTTCTTACTGTGTTGCCTTGAGCAATATTCTTAAGCTGGACTTCAGAGTTACCCATTTGATAAAAGTTTTGTGGATTAGAGGAGGTAACATTTATAAAGCATTTGGCACAGAAATAGGAATACAGAATGTTAGCTTCTTTCAGTAAAAATATATTAAAGTGAACCTAAATTAATTCAATTTTGTTTATCTGTATGAACATAACAAATTCAGGAAAGGCATGTTTCTGATGATGAAATTCTAGTTGATATGCTACCTTTGCTGTTAATTACTGCATATGCTAGGACCATGGATGCAAATCTGCCTACCTGCTTTATTGTAATAATCCCCTTTATACCACATTAAAATGTATACGGATATGCACGGTGCCAGACTGGTGTCTCTACAATTCAGAATTATGTTCCTTATTTACCCTGTTCTACTCATATGAATATTACATTCTTCAAAGTTTTCAGATTTACTCCACTGTACCGATTCCTACAGTCTGATGTAAATCAAATCCTAACATCATGTCTCATTATACCTTAAATGAGATTTGACTAGACTGCAGATTATGCAAAATTCAAATTCAAACAGCAAATGAAAGAAGAAAGGCTTAAAAACATTTTAGACGCCATTTAGGCTTCCCATTATTGATTCCGAGTGGTCTCAGATCTAATACCTTTTCTGCCAGTTCAATATCACATAAGTCCAGGCTATCCAATTCTGACTGGGGGGTGGGCGGTACAGTCCGTCGACAGCACACCATTGTCACTTCTATGGGCAATTCTTTCAAAATATTCACCACATCTTGGTGATTCTCCCCAAGCAAAGTTATGCCATTCACCTGTGCAAAAAGAGAAGTTGCTCAAGAGGGAACATTTCATAACATGAATACCCTTTGAAATCAATCTTTTATTAAATAAATAGGGATTTTACTCCAGTGATTACCATCGTTCTGCTGTGCTCGGAACTACAGTCACCTACATAGTTGACTTAAAACAACTCACATGCAATTTATAGTTGTGTCGGAAGATAATCACTATCTTCCACCCATATTTCATGTGCCAGTGTAGTAGCTGGGAAAGGGAGAAGTAATGATAAAAATACCCAGGGATGAAGGGATAAGGAGGGGATTATTTTACAAAGTGACATTTCATATCATTAAGCGATAAATTACAAGGGAAAACAGTACGTATAGCGTGCCAGTATGCTTTTCAAAGCCGGGGGAAAGAATATATTCAAATTTTCTTAGTTATTCCTTAAACATATCTGGAAGATGGCACAGTACCAGATATAACAGTAGTTACTTAATAAAGGGTAATGAGAAGTGGCTGGATTGTTCACTGCCCATCTTTACGTTTTTTGTGACTCTGAAACATGTACATGTATTATCTAGTCTAAAAAATAAAAAGATGTTTAACATTTTTAAAAAAGAAAGTATTTATGGTTCTCTGGACTAAAACAAACCAAAAAATACCCAGCATGGAATTATGTGTGAAGATCAATGTACGTACAGATTTGAAATTTCTACTTTTGGTGGGTTTTTACTCACATTATTTTTCTCAAGTACCCTTTGGAGGGGAAATTTACAATAAGAACTTACTTATTATGCACACTATTATTACACATTGAGCCCCCCTGCAGCCTTTTCAGAAGTTTACTTAAGGGGATAAAGGAATGGAATAGCTCTTTACTTCCAATAGCTCATCTCCACTGAAAAGCTTCCCACTGTGTCCAACAGGACCTTCTGGTAGAACAGATCGGATAAAGTGATGTCCCACTGTTGCTTCCAGACTTATCCCCAACCCACTGCTCTCACTGAACTTGATCACGTGGGCCACCTGAAAGGAGAAAATCATCATGAATCTAGCACTTTTTTCATTTGTTTTTTTCCCCTCATGTATATATTTTATGTTCACCCCAAAACAGTCAACTTTCTCACAAAAGCTTCAAAAATCTTATTGTAGAGCTGCAAAGCTTTGGAGCTTTGCCTCTGAAGGATTATTGATTATCTGTCAGCTCTAGGAACCAACACAAACCCCGAAGGAGGAGCCAGGTGCAAGCACCCAAGATACTCTGCAGTGCCTAGAAATGCTGGTAACAGATGGAGGGTCGTCTAAACTACCACGGATAAAATCAAATGCCTGAGCTCCAACAACAGTATAGAAGAGACACATACCTAGCATTTAAGCTATGTCCTAGGGACCAGGCTGACCCATTGCACAGATTATCTCATATGCCTCTCATAAATAATTCCAATGTCTATCCTTGTTTCCCAAATTAGGAAAATGAGGTTCAGAGAGGGTCCTTTTCCCAGAGTCACACAGACAGCTCTAAAAGAATTTTGAACCTGAAGCAGTCTGAACCTGGAGCCCACACTCCTGACCTTATGCTGTGTCAACAACCGACAACGGTCTTTAAAAGTGAATCAAAGCTTGGGGCGCCTGAGCGGCTCAGTTAGTTAAGCATCTGACTCCTGATTTCAGCTCAGGTCATATCTCGCAGTTCATGAGTTCAAGCCCCACGTGTGGCTCTGCACTGAGAGCACAGAACCTGCTTGGGATTCTCTCTCTCCCTTTCTCTCTGCTCCTCCCCCACTCTCTCTCTCCCTCAAAATAAATAAATAAACTTAAAAAAAAAGTGAACCAAAGCTTAAAATAGGAGAATGAACTTCCTATTTCCCACTATTACACTAAATAATGAAGAATGTTAGGAAATCACCCACTTTCACAAAGAATCCAATCATTATAATATTAAAATCAGAAGGTATACCAATGATTATCTACTTTGGTCCCTTTATTTTCAAGAAACTAAGGGATAGAGGGGCTGAGATTAATTTTTTTTTAATTAAAGAGATTTTTTTTAATTAAAAAAAGATCTCTTTCAAATCTTGCTAATGTGTGCAGGGCTATTATCAGAAACTGCATCATCCAATTTTGAAATATGCTGGATGAAATCCTTCTAACTCCTTAAAACCCAATTTAAATGTCACTTCCTCTGAGCAGCTCTCCAGGTCCCTCTCGGCTAATGTCCATCAATCCTTCTTTCTACTATACCACTCCTCTTATGACTACATTTATTCTGTATAATCACATAGCAAACAACTTAAAGTGAGATCTATGTCTTTGTTCAATGAAGGCCAATAAATAGCTTAGCTCTTGCTTACAGCATGCTTTGCCCTTGACACATAACTAACTGGGAGTGCTACCAGATTACTGGACAATGAGCATGAAAGGCAGCCAAAAGTTCAAGGTCCTGTGAGCAAGTGGTTCCTTAAAAGGTTCCCTTCACTGTTCAATTACCCACGAAGAAGTGCAGTCTGGTTATTTGTCCCAGCCATGTTAATCCCAGACCAAAGAAGGAATCTCCCAACTTTCTTTTCATGCCAAATTAACCACAGTTAAGCTGGACCTTATTGTATTCTTCCCTGACTTGATTAGAACAGAAGCTGGACTTCTTATTTGTTAACCATCTTGAGTTAAAAAAAAAAATCATTGTCATGAAGATTCAATGAAACACTAAGAACACTGCTTAGCACAAAGTGCTCAATAAATGCTAGTTACTATTATATGACATCTGTTCTTTGATCTCTTCTAATCTAGAGTTGTTTGAATATTATAAGCAATAGGAAAAATTCTACTTAACCTAGTATTTTATTTTTCCTTTTGAAAACTGTGAAATTCGCTGGTGTACATCTCAAGACTGATAATTTGGGTCACAATTGTTAAGTCTCTTTTCAGGACAGCAAATCATGATTGCTGTATGAGATATGCAAACTGTTAATAAACATAAAACATTCACTGTGGCATAAGTGGTATGAAAAGAGAATGCAGAATTAAGCCTCTTAAGGAAAATATATATGTAAAGGAGAAATGTGGGAAAAATCCTCTTACAATATTATATATGGATCATGATGATTTTTTTTTACCTTTAAGTAAATTCTGTCATTCTATTCTGATCCTTTCTCTAAATCCCAGACTTAAGAATAAAAACAAAAAAAAAAAAACAAAAAAAAAAACATTCCTCTTGTCGAAATATTGGTGAGTTACAAGTCCTAAATTTTTCAACCCATTTATCTCAGTTCCTTTGTTGCTATCCAACTTTCTCCTACCTAAATTTTTTAATACAGGAATCAATGCATTTAGGTCTTCAAAAAAAAGTCCTGGGCATTTGCTACTTCTCTAGGTCTCTTTATGAAGATCATCTTTATTTTTGTCATGAACTTCCTGCTCAAATACAGTTACAAGTTAGGAAGTTAGGGAGGCTAAGCTAACCTACCACTATTTCATAATTAATTCCCATAATCCTTTGCCACTTCGTCAGCAGGGCAGCTTCCTGTTGTTGTGGGTCTTCTGTTTCTTCCATCTCTGCTGCCAATAATGGATACCCTGAAATAGTCAACACAATGACGTTAGTGACAAACTACAAAAATCTCCATATTTTAACATTCTATATAAGAGACACTGTGATCAGAACCTGTCTGTTGTAGTAAGTCTGACTCTTCACCCAGTATATGTTACCCTTATTTTTTATTAAAAGATAACTGGCAAACAATATCCTATTAGTTTCAGGTGTGTATCATAGTGATTTGATATTTTCATACATTATAAAATGACCCCCACAGTAAGCCTAGTTATCATCTGTCACCATATAAAGCTATTACAATATTATGGACTGTATCCCCTATGCTGTACAATGCATCCCCATGACTTATTAATTTTATAACCAAAGGTGTACCTTTTAATCCCTGTCTCCTATTTCATTTGCTCCTGAACCCCTCCTCATCTTGTATCAAACAGTTGTTTCCTATATCTATGGGTCTATTTAATTTCTTTTGTTTGTTTGTTGTCTAAGGATAAGCACTAGGGTAGATGCATTTGAATCATTTAGAAGCTTTTCCCTAGTTTGTGTAAAAAAGAATTTGGGACTTCTAATTCTAAGTCTAGAGCCTCTCCCACCCATCCTCCCACACACATATGCACATTCACAAGCAAAGACGTGGTCTGGGCCTTCGAGATGATCCCCCACACCCATCCCTATGTACTGTCTCAAGTTTCATGCTCTAAAAGCTTTTTATTCTTTCCTGCTACTCTTGATACCACTTTAGCCTAAATAATTTCTTCACCTACTTGTATAAAAATGGCAGAGTGCAATTAACACATATGAATCCTACACATCACACTCTCAGGATATTACTGCAAACACAAATATTCTTTTAAAATAATAAAAGTAAAGCAAAATTTTCAGCAGAAAATAAAACCTGTTAATAATGGAGTAGATACTTTAAAGAACCACAAAGCTCCAAAGGAACTATTAACAGGAAGACCACTCTTGGACTCTGTTCAGTAGATGTAAGTTACCAAAGCGCCTAAAGCAATCTGACAGCTAAGGAAAGCACATAGCTCCCAGCCTAAAAAGATGGCAATAATATTCTGGCATAATTATATATTAAAACAATGCTGCTCTAAAAAATGTTTAAATGGCTCAATGAAGTCTACGTCTATACTGAAAGAAATCTCAGAAAGGTTTAATAATTTCTCCATACAATTCCTTTCCAAACCAATTCCCCAATATTAAGATTTAGAATTTATGAAAAATTGACAAGGAAAAGCCTCCCAAAATAGAACGGTTTCATTCCTAAGAGCTTACGCTTTAAAAGAAGATTTTCATGTTTCTTTTAAAAATACTTCATAATTTTATTATTGCTTGCTCAATAAGATATGAACATGTTGGCTATACTGAAGTAAGGGGACTGATACAAAACCTTGTACATAACTGACTGATTCCTAAAGCCCTCTGCTTTCAAAAATATGTAAGACAGACTGGGGTGCCTGGGTGGCTCAGTCAGTCAGGCATCTGACTTCAGCTCAGGTCATGATCTCACAGTTCATGGGTTCAAGCCCCATGTCGGGCTCTGTGCTGACAGCTCAGAGTCTGGAGCCTGCTTCGGATTCTGTGTCTCCCTCTCTCTCTGCCCCTTCCCCAGCTCATGCTATCTTTGTGTGTGTGTGTGTGTGTGTGTGTGTCTCTCTCTCTCTCTCTCTCTCTCTCTCTCAAAAATGAAAAAACATTAAACATTTTTTTAATTAAAAAAATATGTAAGAAAGAACATACGACCATAAAATATGCCAGCTATAAATGAACTATTTTAATCTGTTAGAGAAATTAATCCTATCTACAAATAAAGACTTAAAAACATCTCTTTTTCTTTATGATAGATTTTTTTTTAGTAATTTACAATATATCCATAGAGGCTTAATCACATTTGCAAAAATCATTTCTGTAAAAAACAAACAAACAATAAAGAACGTAATAACCTGGCTCCAGGTGTTTACCTTCTTCTTCAATTGGTAATATGCTGGTGTTTCTACTCAAAGATGAAGAATCTTCATCTTTTTCATAATTTTCTTAAAGATAAGAATATTTTAGTAGTTACATCTATGATATAATCAAGCACATGACGTTTTTCAAATCCCACTCTATTTATCTGAACCCCTCAATGAGTGTTTTTTTTGTAAGTAAACCTTTTAAAACAACCACCTGTACTTAAAGGGAAGTTCTCCTGTGACCTCCCAATTTCCTAGTTCTGCAATGAACAGTATATGGCATAAATACCAGAATGGTCAACAGTTTGAGAAATGAAATAGCATTTTCAAACCAAAAGCCTGGCTTCTACTAACAAACTCTAACACCACTCAGCTACCTGGGGATTTCACTAATTTTCAGAGATATTCATGTACTAACAGCTTATAAAAGACATTTCTAAATGTGTTATTAAAGTAGATTCCTTCAGGGGAAGGCTGGATGTTTAGAAACATGAGGCTTGCATACATACACAGCCCAGGCCGAAAAGGTTCCCCCTAAAGGGAAAGAAAACATGGCAATGACACCCAAAAGTAAGGCAGGGACAGAAGGATAGATGCACGTTTCCGACTCTGAAATGGGGACTGAATAAACAGGAAAGAAAGAAATTTGCTTTAATCGAGAGCCCATTTTATAGTCAACGGACACATCCCTGGTTCTCGTTAGTCCCAACTTCATCAAATTTCCTTTTTACTTGGTTCATAGTGAACAGTTAAGACTAAAGACCATTCTTTAAATAATTTCAGAATTAGAAAAACATCTAAGGGATATAAGGGTCTAACTGAAAACCAGCTGAACCTGGCACTACCTTTGCTTCCGCTGGCATTCCCAGGAGACAAGACCGCGTCCTTCATGACATCCTCCCTTGACACCAGCTCAGTCTCTTGCTTCGTTCCTCTCCTCATTAGTGTCAGGTGCACAGTTGGTCCTGTGTGTCGCAACACCTCTACTGCTTGTTGATTGGTAAAACCCTGAAGGTTTGTGCCATCTACCTGTGATAAGAGCAACATATGTTAAAAAATAAATGAATATTTGTATTACTGATTCACGTAATGCATGTTTACTGCTTGTTAGTGGGAAAAGAATGGGGCTGAGTGCTCCCCTAATTGCAGAATGGATGAACACCTGTTTGGGGACTAGTAATAACTTAGAGCGCTAGAATTACCCAGAAGAGTTTTGCTTTGCGTATTAGAAATTATGGTGTCTCGCTTCTAGATATTAGGAACCAACAGTTCCAGGGTGGGAATACTCTTTTATATTCCTCAGGTGATCCTGATACACACTCAAGTTTGGAAATCAGTACTCTGCAGGATATAAAGTGTAGAAGACAGTGACAAAAGTAGTCCCTGACAGCACTGATGTATTCCAAAATCACACTTAACCTGGCTTTAAAAAAAGACGACAAAACTACCTTCCTTTTTATTTCTTTGCCTCTTCAAAAAATACATGGGGTTTTCCCTTTTTCTAGTTCACAAAGGATGAAACATTTGAAGATGCCCCTGTGATCTTTCCAAACTGAAGATATGATCACATCGTCCCAACCCTGCCTTTGGTAGAATATTCCTTAGGTCAATTTTCCATACTGTGAACACAACTTAGAAAGACCTGTGTCAAGTGTCCCCAGCTGCACCACCAATCTCATCTGGCACGGGGCTGCCCACCCCTGTGCCCTCCAGCCCCCATACACGCATTTCCACTCCCACCCTGCAATGCTCCCCTTAGCCAGAAGACCTCTGCAGGTTCTGCTCCCCGAGTCTAGACTCTCTGGGCTCCCTCCAGCCCATGTTCTTTCTCATCTGTCCACCCAGAAAACACCTGTACTTGCTTCAGATGTCCGTGTAATAGTTACGTTCAGAACTGAGCTATCATAAGGTCTCTGACTAACTCAAAGCCCCCTTTACCATTTCTCCTTCCCAGCATTAACCAGAATATTTTTAAAAATTTTTTAATGTTTACTGATTTATAAGAGAGAGAGAGGGGGAGAGAAAGAGACAGAGTGCGAGCAGGGGAGGGGCAGAGAGAGAGAGGGAGACACAGAATCTGAAGCAGGTTCCAGGCTCTGAGCTGTCAGCACAGAGCCCAAGGCGGGGCTCAAACTCAGGAACGGCAAGGTCATGACCTGAGCTGAAGTCGGACGCCTAACCGAATGAGCCACCCAGGCGCCCCTACCAGAACTTTAATTTTACAGTTTCTGTCATTATTAGGTTTGTGACTGCATACTCCAAAAGGACAGCCTCTGATGTCACCAAAACATACCGCTGTCTATACAGCTGATATTCATCTCAAATGGAAATATAGAGCCATTGGTCCATTTGTCAAGGATTTATTTGTAAAGCAAATTACCTTTTGAATAAATAAGTGGTTTATAGCACCTTATTTTTTAAAATTTCATTGAAAATTATAAAATTTCAAAACTACATTGAACACAGTTTGGAAAAGTGTAACATATTTAATATTGAAACTCAAAGTCATTGATATTTCTTTTGCATTGTAAAATGGGTATAAAATGGCTGTGTACGTGTCATGCTTTTCTAAGCACAGTGCTGGCCACATTAGGCACTGAAATGAATGAGAATTACAAGAGCTAGATCATGATCTCTAAGATATAATACCTTACTTCAGAGGTTTCTGAAAGAATATAAAAGGACTTTTAATTAAACATATTTTAAAATTCCATTTGTTTTATGTACACATATAACATATATACTAATTATATATGAAACAATATATATAATACCATATATATACATATATGTGTATATATATATAGACAAAGAGAAAATATATATCACATATGAATACATAAAGGGGGGAAGAAGAGGGAGAATGCAGTGTTTAATTGGGAGATACTCAAAAATCTAGAGACTTCTGATATAGATTTTTCTACATTTATCTAGATAACAATCTTACCCTTTGCAAGTTACTTAAAGTTGACATAATACTTTTGAGTTTAGGTGTCTATCTCTCTTCTCTTTCCTCCTACCTTCACCCTGTTGATTCCCTTTTGGAATAACTAATAAAAATATAACAACAGAGAAAACACTGCAACACAACTGGAAACCATGGAAAAATAAAAGTCCCTATGCCAGTAACTTGGAGGAAACTTCTACTAGGAGTGGCCTGGACATGACCAGATCCAAAGCAGGCCAGTTGAATCTATGTGAAAGAATAGTTTGTTTGGTCTTTGAGAAGAAACTCCAGTAAAATCCAACAACAGTCTCTCATTAAAATGAGGTAGTCAGATGGTACCTGTGGATCTTAACCAGTGATTCCACAAAATTACACCAAGTGCTAAAGGCTGCAGACCATGCTGGGAGCATGCAGCAGCATGGAATTACACATATGCAATGACATCACACCCTACACACATGCACCCACACAACCCCAACCAACTCCTGGCTCCACAACAGACACAGAAAACAATCTCTCAGTACACAGGGGCAAAATTCCCCACTGTGATACCCCAGCACTGGTTTCATCTTTATTAATCTACAAGTGAAACTTAAATAAATTTAAATGTTCCCCTTCCTTCTTGCTCTGTCAATTCCTGAATCATCTGGACAAAACCAACACAATCTTTGGCAGAATCCATCTCAAATCCCATTTGTACAAGCACAATTCCTACTAAGAATGATGAAAGGTCACAGGATATGGAGGAAGATACCATGTCCAAAAGAAGGCGCTTGCACTGAGGCATCACTACAAACATCTTCCAATGAAATTGTTACTGTAGTGGACAGGAAAAAAGATATTTTCTGAAACTTCCCTCCAAAGGATTCATATTTCACTGCATTCACGGAAACATGGATTTAGTTATAAAGAAAAAACAAGTATCTACCAGAAAAGAAAAGGAAAGCTGTTACAACGAGGGCAGTCAACAGGATTTTAAATACTACAAAAACAGCCAGGTAATGGAAGGCAGGAGCATACAATGTTCCCCTATTTCAGGAGAAAAGAATAAGCAAAAAAATTATCGGAAAAGACTAAAGACATATATAGGCTGATCTAAAAATCAATATGAATGAAAAGAATTACAAGGAAAAGAGAATAAATGAGGAAAAATAAGCAAAGAAATGATTAGGAGGTTAGGAAAATTTACCTTAGTCTACAAATAAAAGAGGTACATGAAAAACCAGAAAACAAATTTAAAAAACAAAACCAAAGAAAATGCTAACACTTAGACATATCCTGGTAAAATTCTTGGATTTCAAAGGTCAAAAGAAAAAAGAATCTGCCAGCATTTAGACAACAGAGTGAGCAGGTTATCCAGAGAATTTGTGGTAAAGAAATTACAAATCAAGAGTTTTACATTTAGCGTGATATGTAAATCTGTAAAACTGGAAATCATGGTTGAGATGCTAAGATGATTTATATCCTGTACCACAACGAGCTATGAGCGGGCCCATCGGGCAGAAATTTAAACCAAGTAGTAAGGATGAAAACGTACACACAGTTACGGCATAGAAGAGGTGGGTTGTTACAGGTCAGGAAAAATTAAAGAGGAGGTTTGTTTTTTTGTTTTGTTTGTTTGTTTAAGACAGAAGATGACTGTAAGTCCCCAAGCCACCCACTCAGATGTTTCACCCTTGGCCTCAAGTCAGAAGAGATCAGTCACCGGTAGTAGGGAAGGATGCAGTGGATTATGTCTAACTTCATCGGGAGGACAAGGGAGAGGCTGTTTAGTTGCTTTGACAGGGGAGCAAGAGAAAAATGGCTATTATGTTGATAAATGTCTGACTTTGGGCATAGACCTGAGGGAGGCCACACACATGAGAAAGTCGGGCTCAAGCCATTTTGAAACCTACCCAAGAGTGCCCCTAGGGAATGATGGTACCCCAAAGACAATCTACGGAGTAGACTGCTGAGAAACCAGAGGCCAAAGGTAAGAAAAGTCAGATGAAAACTCCATCATCCGTCTTGGGAAGTTAAATCAAACATCTTCAGGAACCCATCTAGGACCTCCTAAGAATCCAAGAAGGAACTCTTAAGAAGCAGTTTTAAGCATCTGCCAGGCTCACTCGGCACAAAACCATCTTACAGCAGAAGAGTCAAGGACAGTGTATCTGATTATCCTCCCTACACTTCCTTCTCTCACCTTTTATGGTGGTAGGGGCAGAACCTGCCATAAGAAGGTGAGGGAAAAAAGGAATAGCTAGGTAGGGAAAGATAAACTGGAGCATACACTCTCTATCCCTAGGTAAGCCATCACTTCAGGGCAAGCTTCTGCTACACCAGGGCTGTAGTTTAAAATTCAATTACTACTTAGGAGGAGAAATTTTCTATCTTTTCTTTTCTTTCTTTCTTTTTTTTTGGGGGGGGGGTTGTTGTTGTTTGGTTTGTTTCTGTTTTTTGTTTAGAGAGAGAGAACAAGTAGGGGAGAGGGGCAGAGGGAGAGAGAGAGAGAGAGAGAGAGAGAGAGAGAGAGAGAGAGAGAGAGAGAGAACCTTAAGCAGGCTCCACGCTCAGTGCTGAGCCTAACATGGGGCTCAGTCCCATGACCCTGGGATCATGACTTGAGCCAAAATCAAGAGTTGGACACTCAACCGAAAGAGTCACCCAGGACTCGAGCCCGAAGAAATTTTCAGTCACTATACTGGGAATGTGTTTAGTGATTCTAATTGGCCATAGGGCATTTTATTCTCTGAGAATGAGGTAAGCCATGATACTTGTATAAGATTTCTTCCAGAGGGAAAGGGAAAATGCTTCTCTATTAAAAATTAAAAAGGAATGTTGCAAAATCTTAAAAGTTGTTTAAGATTACCTCCCCTAAGTTTCTCTTATGGAATGTTTTTGTTATTCCCAGCCAAACTGTCCAAGGCAGCAGAAGAGATTCTCAGACAGAAAAGGTTTGGCAAGCCTACCAATACATTCTCTTTCCATAAAATTTACTCAAAACACTCTAGCTCATTGAGAGATTAATCAGATTTAAAATTTAAAGAAAGAAAACAGTGGCATACAAGATCCAGTGCTGAGGAACAAGTAAAATTCAAATCTAACAGTATTAGAGCAAAATCTGATGCTTCAAGTCAGCCTGTAAAAGACATAAGAAGTGGTATGTAATGCCAGGTGTTTATAACAGCAGAAAACTGTAAAAAAACATTAACCATCCATGAATATGTACCGCTTAAATATATTACAATAGAACTACATGTGATGAGATGACTATACCTTCCAAGTATGTTTTTAAGTAAAATAAAAAATAAAAAGGTAAAACAGGGGCCTCTGGGTGGCTAACTCGGTTAAGTGTCCAACTTCAGCTCAGGTCATGATCTCGTGGTCCGGGAGTTTGAGCCCCACTTCCAGCTCTGTGCTGACAGCTCAGAGCCTGGAGCCTGCCTCAGATTCTGTGTCTCCCTCTCTCTTTGCCCCTCTTTCTCTCAAAAACAAATAAACATTAATTTAAAAAAAAAAGTAAAGCAAATATAATATGATCCTATTTAAATATATGTGGAATTTTTCTGAAATACTAATAGTGGTTTCTATGAGGTTTTTCAACCATGTTCCAATGTTATGATCTTTAAACTTCAAAGACAAATATTAATCTAAAAACAAATGAACATGTTACCACCAGGATAGTAAAGAGAATAAGAAAAAAAAATCATAAAAATCTCAACTTTGAGGCTCACTTAGGTTGCAACTTTTCATCTATAATAGATTTTTATTGCTCAACTCTTTCAAAGCTCAATTTCATTTTTAAAAATCAAATGCACATTATTTTGTCAATAGCAATAAAGTCCAAGTATGGTAAAAACAAAAACAAACCAGGGGCGCCTGGGTGGCGCAGTCGGTTAAGCGTCCGACTTCCGCCAGGTCACGATCTCGCGGTCTGTGAGTTCGAGCCCCGCGTCGGGCTCTGGGCTGATGGCTCAGAGCCTGGAGCCTGTTTCCGATTCTGTGTCTCCCTCTCTCTCTGCCCCTCCCCCGTTCATGCTCTGTCTCTCTCTGTCCCAAAAATAAATAAACGTTGAAAAAAAAAATTTAAAACAAAAACAAACCAAAACCTGCATTCTTCCTTTACTTTCAAAATTTGATGACCTCAATTTAAAACCATACCCCCTTTTACCCAAATGTTAGATAGAGATGGTACCAGTACAAAAGAAATTGCTGTAATGGAATAATCATGGAACTAGATTTCAGTTCCAATTTCTCAGTATCTTCACTGTTATATGGGAATAAGGGTACAATCTCCCCCAAATTACAGTGCCCAAGCACTTTACACTGGGAAGGAACCCAGAAGCTGGTATTATTAACAGACGGAAGAAGTGATTCACCAACATGAAAATCTCAGGCCTTCCCGAGAGCACTTTCTGTTCAATATCATTACACTCATCACACACATGAGATGAGGTCACCAGAGCCCAAAATAGGGCCCCGGGTGGCCGTGGTCTGTCATTATCACAGGCAGAGTAAAGACGTGGCTTCAGACCCAATGGTACCACAGGGCACCGGAACTACACGCAACAGCAACAGAACTGCCTATGTGCTCCCTCGAGGAGAGCTCCAGTAACCTCACAATGCACAGGGCAGACAGGACAATCAGCAGGAACAGTTACAGGAGAGAATCACTAGTTGAAACAACTTGAAAACCCCAATCAATCATAATTCCACATCGCTTTTAGCAAAGACCTCTATATATCAATCTAAAAAGAATGAGATGCCTGGGTGACAGAGTCAGTTAAGCGGCTGATTCTTGATTTCAGCTCAGGTCATTATCTCACATTCATGAGATTAAAACCCCACATTGCTGGGCAGGGAGCCTGCTTAAGATCCATTCGTTCATTCATTCATTCTCTCTCTCTCTCTCTCTCTCTCTCTCTCTCCCCCGCCCCACCCCTACTTGCAGTCCCTCTCTCTCTAAAAATAATTTAAAATTTAATTAATTAATTAATTAAATGGAATGAGTATATGATCTCATCAGATGACAAGTTTGGTCAACTTTTTAAAATACAATAGAATCCCTTGATCAAATAATTCTTATACGGAATACCAATATACCAGAATGAAATGGAGTCAACTGCTCTATTCCCTACCCTGTAATAGTCACAGTGAAACCCTAGGGGTCAACAGATCACAATGTGTGAAACAGGAATCTTATAGCAAAATTGGTTTAATGTTATAAAATACTTCCTCACAATAGTAAGAAACAATTTCTCAATTTTCTCACCACCTCAACAACTTCAAAACAAAAACAGAGTATAGCACAGCTTCAAACAGCTGTTGCCAAAACAGAAACTGAAAAGCAAAGACTGCAGTTGTGAAAACGCAACCAGGGTGAAGAATGCCACCACCAACATCTCAACAGTCCACAAGATGGCGACATTCACAAAAATTCATGCATGAGCAAAAGCACTGCGGGAAGTTTCTTTAGAGCCTGAGATGCTTGCAACTTTGAAGAGCAGATTGCTAAAAATTAAAACTCAGAACACTGATGACAGTGAAGACGAGTGATTTTATTGAAAGCAAGAAAACAGAGGAAGGGTGCTTCTACTTTCTCCTCAACAATGCCCTTTATTACTGACCTTATGTGAGCAAAACCATATATGAATTTCCACTTTTATAAGAATGAAAATGACAACAAGTTTGGAGGGAAGCTATTGTGAGACTCTTTAAAATGTGCAATCATTTCAGATTTTCAGGAAGTATCTGCCTAATTAATAAAATGGTACCTCTATGTCTAGTGTATACTAATTATGTTAATTAAATTACAGGTATATTAATTACTCATTTGGTCTTCCTAAAAATTACACACGGGAAGTTTCCATATCCCAATTTTGTAGGTGAAAGAAGCTTACTAAACAGTTATCATGGGATCCAGCAACTCCACTCCTAATTACATACCCAAGATAAATAAAAACATACATCCATACAAAAACCTGTACATGAATGTTCATGGCAGCATTATCCGTAACCGCCAAAAAGCAGAAATGACCCAAATGTCCATCAACTGATAAATAGGTAAATAAAAGGTGGTAAATCCCTACAATGAAATATTATTCAGCTATAAAAACAAATGAAGAATTGATACATGCTATAACATGGATGAACCATGAAAACACGCTAGGCGGAATAAACCAATCACAAAGGATCACATGTTGGGGCGCCTGAGTGGCTCAGTTGGTTAAGCGTCTAGCTTCGGCTCAGGTCACAACCTCGCAGTTTGTGAGTTCGAGCCCCGTGTCGGGCTCTGTGCTGACAGCTCAGAGCCTGGAGCCTGCTTCGGATTCTGTGTCTCCCTCTCTCTCTGTGGCCCCCTTGCTTGCGCTCTCTTTCTCTCTCTCAAAAATAAAGAAACATTTAAAAAAAAAAAGAAACACAAAGGACCACATATTGTATAATTCCAACTCTCACAGGCTCTCTCTCTCAAAAGTAACTGAACATTTTAAAAACAGCTTTCTAATGGATTAAAATACGTATCTTAGGGGGAAAAAAGAGTACATTAGCTATGTTTTCAATTTTTAATTCAGGATTGGATATGGTTTTTGGGGTCTATGTCTATGCACTCTCTCTTTTCTCCAAAATAAAAAAAAAGTAGTTAATTTTCATTTTATGTTAAAAAGAAAATACAGTGGTTAAAACTCATGCATAGGATACAGCCAACCAACCTAAGTGGCAAGCACAACTGCATCTTCAGAATAGGTTTCAAGAAGTGAACAGGTGTGCTTAGTTTGAAGCCCAAGAAGAAGTTGTAATGTAGAAGCAAAGGCAGAGAGATAAGGGCACCTCTTTTTTTTTAATTGTGGTAGAAAACACAGAACAAAACAATTTAGCATCTTAATCATTTTTACATGCACAGTTCAGTAGTGTTAAGTTTATTCACAGTGTCATACAATAGATCTCCAGAATGTTTTCACTTTGCAAAACTGAAACTCTGTACCCATTAAACAACAGCTCCCCAATTGGCCCTCTATTCAAAATTTTGCAATGACCATTCTATTTCTGAGTGTGACTATTTTAGGTACCTCATATAAGTGGAAACACACAGAACTTGTCTTTTGGTGACTGACTTATTTCACTTAGAATAATGTCCTTAAGGTTCAATCGTGTTGCAGGATGTGAAAGAATTTCCTTCTTGATAAGACTACATAATATTCCACTGTATTTATATAACACATTTTGTTTATCTGTTCATCCATTGACAGGTATTTGGGTTACTTTCTCTCTTAGCTATTGTGAATAATGCTGTTATGAACAGGAATCTTAACATTCTTCTTTCTCAACATATTAACATCCCAAGGGAACAACAGGGACTTATATATAAACAGATACATTTTAAGATAAATCAGTATACTCCAAAATGTCTTCCAAAGTATGTTTGAGGAAAGAAAGAGTCTATGATTACAAAAGCTTAGGAAAACCCAAAGCAAAACAGCTGCATTTTCTCTATTGCAGAAATTCTCAGAGTCTTAGATTTTTTTACTGTGCTTTATGAATCCCTATGAGACCCTATCACATGCAGTTTTTCCTAAACTTACCTGACCAGGAAGCCCCTGATATAGGGTCTCTCGGACTTATGTTCTGAGGAGTAGTTAGGGTAGCCCAGTTTGTGCAGAACACTGAACTGAAAGTTGTATTCTTTTGTACACAGCCTTGAATAGCCATAGGCTCAAAACACACTGAGGTTACGACAATATCCATATGATGGGCTTGATCTGATTAAGTGGATTAGATCTATTTCTTTTATTCTTATATATTCCTAAAGTTAAAAGAGTCCTGGACATGGAGCCAACAACAACACCATCATTCTGTTGATATTAAAAAAAAAAAAAAAAAAAAAAAAAAAAAGCACTCATCCCAAAATTCAGATTCAACTACACTAAAGATTATGATGTCTGGTCTTTACCTTTAACGTATCAACAACTAAAGTGTGATATTACTGTAACAAGTTCATTACAACTAGGAATCAGATATATCAGAAATTATTCTAATATTTAGACTTGAGATCAGTGAAGCTTCTATCCAATGCTCTTACTTTCACAAAATAACAAAACGGGTAATTGTAATGATAGCCTCAAATTACCAAAAAGCTTAAATTAGCATGGAGCTAACAGCAGTTCCCAAAACTGAGTAAACTATGAGAATGCACTTCTCAACCATGAAAATTAACAAAGCTCTTATTAAATGTGTTACTTACTGCTATAATTTGGTCTCCAATTTGGATTCTTCCATCATGTTCAACAGCACTGCTCTTTGTAATGCTCTTTACAAAGATTCCTGAAGGCTCTAAGATTAGAAATAGGGTTTTTAGATTTTATTTTTTACTATTTACAAAGCACATTCAAAAACTATACATCCTTCATTCTCCAAATATAAAGTCCTAATTATGAATAATTATAAATCAACAAGCCACACAAGCAAAACCAACAGAGACTTAGGCTAGAAAATATGACAATGATTTTGTCTGTCAAATACAGTATCCGAGTTTCCTACACTGAATTATTCCTAAGGAAGTTTTCAATCAGTTTATCCAACAATCTGAAAATACATAATAATGTTGATTCAATGTTTCATAAGACAAAGAAAAGATATGAGAGGCAATTCTCAGGTAGAAAAAAAAAGTGTTTAAAACTACCTAATTTCTTATCTCCAATGTAACCAGCAATGGTAATTCCTAGTCCTTGGACATTTTTAGTGAGTTCCACATCAAATGTCTCACTTTCTTCACTTTTCTGAGTAGAAGCATCAACCTAAAATAAAATTGGTAAACAAACAGAGCAATTAGACATGTAAACAAACAAGATAAACTCAAAAAGCAACAACCTTTATTTAAGAATAATACAATGTAATTAGATGGCAAATAACTCTGCTAGAGAATTATAGCAGGGACTACTCCTTCAATGTTGACAACATGAACTGTCCATTACATTTTTACTCAAAAGGAATGTCAGCAGTAAGGGTGAACACCCCCTTATCAGAGAAATACATAATTATTTGTGTGTAAATCAAATAGTCTGTTATTAACAAATTCTATTTTTAGGGATGGTTTATATTCATTTCCACAATTGAAAGAACTCATATTTTGAATTCAGGTCAACAAGTTCAAATCCAGTTTTGCCACTGAACTTTTCTAAGCATCGCTTGGCTCAACTGTCTATCAGGAATAAGAATAATAAGCCCAGCTAACATTTACTGAGCGGTTTCTATGTAACAGACACTTGACTTGTCTTAGTTAATTTACTCCTTAGAACAAGCCTATGAGATTAGGTACAATTGATAAATTCTTCTCTGGGGAAACTGAGGAACATAAACCTTACCAAAGACAAGCAGCAAGCAATCTGGTAGAGGCAGAATTCAAATGCAGATAAGCTGGCTGCAAAACCAAGGCTCTTAAAATGCCTTGCAGCATGTAAAATCCTTAGGAGAATGTAGGAGCCACAGTGTCCACTAAGTTGTTGCTGCTATGATCGTAAGTTGATAGTTGATTCTAGTACCATGAATATGAGTTAATCTATCTTCCAGGTATTTTATTAATAGACTGAAGATTATTTTGAAAGCCAGGGAAATGCAACAAAGCTATTTAAAATTGTTACTGTATTTGTTTTATAAATTCAGACTTTAACATAAAAAGCTCTTTGTAAGAAAAGTATGCCTTTCTGCATTGATCTTCGTTCCTGAAATGACAGCTGAAAGCAAGTTTCTCTAACATGTAGAGTTGTTATTAATTATATATTGGACTGAAGGGCATGGTTTTCTGAATTAAGCACTGGTGGACTAGAGTGGTAAGTCACCAACAAGCTACTGGCATTACATACTTGTGTGGTTCCAGCAGAGTCCCCAGAGAGTCCTACAAAGATCGTAACGGAACGAAGGTTATGGGTTCGAATGCCCATACACGTTGCAGTGAGCTGGTAATGGTTTTGATTTTCTTTAAGCAAACTCTGTATCTCACTGATAGTCCATCTAAATGAGATATAATTTTATAGTAAAGTTTGATTTATTTTTTTCATTGCACATAATTATCTGTGCAAACTTAGCAAAAGTTTAAAGTTTAGATAATTACAAGAAAATGACAGGATGAAATCTGCTTCAATTGAAACAAATGTGTTTTCTATTTTTAATAAGACTTATGCGAGTGCTATTTTAGAGGGTGGCAATTTGACTATCGAATGGTTTTAAAAGGGGCACAAGCTTCAGAAATGATGATATGCACAGAATAGATATTTTTCTAAGCTTTCAATTACATCAAGTGGTTTTCGGTATTGCATTCATTTATATATTGCTGAATAAAATGTTTTGTTTACCACAAAAGAATGTGATTTAAATACTTTCATACACAAGCTTTCTTTCTTTACTTCTTTCTCTCTGCAAAAAATAGCAACTAACCCAATCCTAAAAACAACAGAATCATGGAAATTTCAAGTGTTCTAATAAAGTTTTAAAGGGCTTGTGGAGGAGGTTAGGATATTAAAAAAAGAATCTGTAGCAACTAATTAGAAAAAACTTTAACAGGAAAAAAAAAATCATTGATGTTTTTAGATCTACCAGAAAGGAATGTAGCACTTGCATTTGCTATAACGCTTATCTAGAAATTGAGTGTAATTATTTTCTCAAATATTTAAGAGATTTGGGGATAAAATTATTTTGTTGATACTCCCACCCCTATTCCTCCCCCCATCCAAAGTCACTAAAAGGAAAGCTGTTGAAGGAGAATGACTGGAACTCCCAGCTCACCTAACTGGAGCCTTCTAGTTAAGAGATAGATAGAATTAAACATTTTAGTTGTCAGTATCAAGTAATTATTTAAAATTTAGCCCATTATTTCAAAAGATTATCCTCATAAATGTGCTGCTTAGAGAAAGCACACGAAACATTTCTGTAAACATTTCATGTAACATTACATTTCATGTAAACATTTACTATGTAAAACAGTAATCTAGAATTTTTTAAAGAAACCTATTTTTCATCTGTTACACATTATTCTTAATTAATAAGATATTAGTGCTGAAACACAGTTACACTTGAATTTATAGTCTTTAGCACTAACATGTGAATATCATTAAGACTAGTTTCTAAACATCACCATCATCTAAATGCTAGTGCCTGTGACTTTCCTCCTAATGTTTCCACCTACTTACCCGCATTTCTGGCGTAGATGGGGATGAGGAAAGGGTGATGCCCACAGAGGCAGGTGCTGCTGCTTCTTCTATGGCACCTCTTGCAATCACCAGTTTGACCCTATTTCCACACTGCCTGAGCACTTGTGCTACTTGCTCACTGCTCATTCCTGCCAGATCAGTGTCACCAATCTTTAGAATGTGGTCTCCACTGCATAATCGCCCATGCTGAATAAAGAGATCGGTTAATCAGGATATTGATTTTTTTTAATTTTCTTAAGTTTATTTATTTATATTGAGAGAGAGAGAGAGAGAGAGAGAGAGAGAGAGAGAGAGAGAGACAAAACACAAGCTGGGGAGGGGCAGAGAGAAAGAGAAACAGAATCCCAAGCAGGCTCAGTGCCGTCAGCACAGAGCCCAATGACGTGCTGCAACTCACAAACCATGAGATCATGACCTGAGCAGAGATCAAGAGTCAGAGGCTTAACTGACTGTGCCAACCAGGCCCCCAGGATATTAATATTTTAATTTCATCAGAGAGATCCCAAACGAGGGAAAGAGAATAATGTAAAAATAGCAGTCATGTGAATTACCAATCATGGAATATTAAACATGTGGTTGTTATTTTAACTGCCTTTTGAAGCATCTTAATGTTATTCAATGTGATATAAGTAACTGAAATTCACAAA
Source organism: Felis catus (assembly GCF_018350175.1). Lineage (NCBI taxonomy): Eukaryota > Metazoa > Chordata > Mammalia > Carnivora > Felidae > Felis > Felis catus. The sequence continues at coordinate 38,614,913 of NC_058380.1, forward strand.
TATTCCCTAAACTAATAGTTGATAAGAGCTTATCACTTCGATGTCTACCCACCAGATGCAAGAAAATATGAAGCCTTTTGAAAATTTTTTGAGGAACAGAAAAAGAAGAAAATGCCACTAAGCAAAGATGAAGCCCAAGTCATTATGCAAATACGTATTACTCAAAAAATATAGTACAGAACACAAGAAAGCACTGAATTGATACTACAATTTTTTGTCTTGTGTTTTCAATTGAAAATATCCCTAAAAAACTCATTTGCAGATGAAATCCTTATGAGATGAAAATTTAGATGGGTAAGGGGAGTAAAAAAAGCAGACTTATTATCTCCATACTAGAACTTTCTTCAATGACAGCATCATCCAGTATGGCAGTAACTAGTGACATGTGGTTACAGAGTACTTGAAATGTGGCTAGTCCAACTGAAAAGCTGAATTTGTCATTTTATTTAATTTTAATTAATTTAAATTTGAGTTTTACAAGTAGCAAGTAGCTACATGTGGCTATATTATTGGACGGGGCAATTCTACACTGAAGATAAAGCTTAATTTACTGCAAGCCAGTCACCTAGGGAAATTTCATTCAATACCGTACATGCTGGCTAAGAGCTAAAAGGAAGAAAATATGCACATTATTGTGTTACTGCTAATACTTCTACTGATAAAGCTGCCATTAAACAAGCTTTGTATATATGAATATGAGAAATATCTGATGAATTGCCTTCCTAGTTTAAGTTCAAATACACATGGAAAAACAAATTTATAAACAAAATGTTATAACAACAGCAAAAGTTTCTGACACTAGAAATTCTCAAATTAAAATATAAATCAGGGGTGCCTGGGTGGCTCAGTTGGTTGAGCATCCGACTTCAGCTCAGGTCATGATCTCACGGTTCGTGAGTTTGAGCCCCGCATCAGGCTCTGTGCTGATGGCTTGGAGCCTGGAGCCTGCTTCAGATTCTATGTCATCCTCTCTCTCTGCCCCTCCGCCACTCATACTCTGACTCTCTCTCTCAAAAATAAACATTAAAAAAATTTTTTTAAATATATAAATCATAATAACTTTCCATTTTTTTCTCTCATATATTCCAGCAATGTCACATAGCATAAACGGCAATGCTTTAACCAACTACTCCAAGAGATAAAAATAGGCTGTGCTTTTACAAAGAAGACACAAGTGACCCATCACTAAAGGGACAAGTTGAATCTTGTTTTTTTTCTCTCAGTAATAAAGTATTCTTTCCATAATACCTTGTGGCTATACAGCAGCTAACTAGGTTTATAAATAGGATACATGATTGTAAAATAAAAGGTAGCTACCTCTACAAGGATCAAAACCATAACCTGGACTTTAATCTGTGGTTCTACAAGAGTCTTAAGATCACTGCCTAAAACTGTAACTTAAGATCAATGTCCCTTTTCAAAAGTATTTCTCCCAAATCTACGAAAACACTTTAAAAAATGCCCAGCAAAACAGAAGATTCTCATTCAGCTTCTTTGACATTATGTAAAGCCAAAGTTTCTTCTAACACAAAATATAAATGATGAAGGCACAGGGGTGCCTGGGTGGCTCCATTACTTACGTGCCTGGCTCTCGGTTTCAGATAAGGTGATGATCTCACACTGTGAGTCCACACTGGGCTCCACTGCTGGCAGTGTGGAAACTGCTTGGGATTCTTTCCCCCCCAATCTCTCTCTGCCCCTCCCCAATCTATGTCTGTATCTTAGAATGAATGAGTGAATGAATGAATGAATAAATAAAGGCATACAATTTGATAAAACGACATAAGAGACCTGTTGGAATAGCTTACCTGGTCAGCTACTCCTCCAGGTAGAATGGTTTTTACTATCACACCAGTTGCTTTTCCTCCAACAATGCCAAACCCTAGTCCAGACCCATCATTCACCAATTCAATAGTTTCTACATGCTGCCAGTGAACCTGAAAACAAAACTCCTGTATGAATTTGAAAAAAAAAATCTGCGGAAACTAAAAGTTCTATTACAGTTGAGATTTCTGTGAATATTATTTTGTGATTAATATTAAATAACGGAGTTCAGACATAATAATAAGCCTTAACAATGTCCCTTTTATTTAGTATACTTCCCTTTCAACACATTGTTACTGCTACTGATATAATCATTCTTGAAATTATCAATACAACTTTATAGTGACCGCATTTAATCAGTTGAAGATAGGCACTGATTTGCAAGATCCTTTCTAGAACTTCTAAAAAAAGAAAAAGATCAAGGAGAAATCATCACCTGCTAAGATTATCTTCTGTAAAATCTTGACTCAGAGAATTTCAAATTACAAGATTCCTTTGAAGTCACTGACAGCTACCACTAACAGTATAATTCTGTAATTTACAAAGCAAAATCAAGACTGTATCTGCCTATAGATAGAGTCTGATTTGTTGAAGAAATAATTTTTTTTTTTTTTGAGGAATGCAGTCAGTCAACTGAAAGAATCACACAAAGAAAGGTTAAAGTTGATTTAGAAGACATACACTTAAAATAACAAACTTTCCAAGCTAGGGAGAGATAAAAGCATAAAATGGGAAAAACTCAAGAACTACATAGGACCTACACAAAGGTAGGTCTATAGACAACCAACAGGAATGGAAAAATATGTTCTGTCCCTTTTAAAAATCTTACGGACTCACCGGGTTAGAGTGAGCGGAAACTGTGCTGGCCGCAGATGGAGAACGGGAAACTATGGGGCTGATGAGCTGAGGCAATGAGCCTCTGGCAATAACTAGCTGGACATTATCTTTGGCTTTCTGCAGGATGCTGATAGCCTGCTGATGTGTAATTGTCTGATCAAGTGCCTGTCCATTGATGGCAAGGATCTGATCAGTTTCCTTCAATCTTCCATCTCTAGCAAGAAGGAAAAAAGGGGTAAAAGATACCTGACAGCTCCCAAGAAAAGGAAAGCTTCTTTGGCATATATTCTCAGGCTATTTTTAATCCAGTTTTCGAATGTCCACAATTTTTAAGCTTTTCCCTACAATTTTACTTTCAAAAATATAAGTTTTGGCTCCAGCCGGTCCATCCTTAATCAGCCCTTCCCATTTAAAAGTCACATTTACAGCTACTCACTCAACTTATATGTTTTATCTTAGATATTCCTATTTACTAACAAATAAAAGCAAAGGTGTATACATTTAGTTGTTGCTTTTAGTATATTACTAAAAATGTAATTCAAGCAATCATGGGTCATTTGTATATTTTTCTATATAGTAACCTTTAAACTAATCAAATAGAGCCATTTTAATAACAATGAGAATAATGTTCTGCTTAAATTTTCCTTTTCTTCCTAAAAAGTGATTATGACTGTATTTAAAAGATATTCTCCCTTACAATAACTTGCTTACCATACCAGTGTTAAATAATTCTAACAACTGGTTAATAACAGATTGTTTCTGTTTTAATTCATTTTTGTTTCTCTATATTCTACCTTCTGAATGTGGTATCAAACACAGAGAAGATACCATGAGAGTCTCACCTGTGAGCCACGCTGCCCTCTTGAATCTCCTGCACGAATATTCCCAGTTCTCCCCGGTTTTCACTCCTAAGTCCCACAACACTAAAACCAAGGCCCCCACATGGAGGTTTGAGGAGCTCAAAAACTTCTACATGGCGACCCTGTTCAGGAAACAAAGCAAGAAATCAAATTAAAAGTCAATCACTCTATTCAGTTATTTTATTAATGGTATTACTTTGTTTAAAAAAAATAACAGAGGGGTGCCTGGGTGGCTCAAGTCGGTTAAGCGTCCGACTTCGGCTCAGGTCATGATCTCACGGTCTGTGAGTTCGAGCCCCGTGTCGGGCTCTTGCTGACAGCTCAGAGCCTGGAGCCTGTTTCAGATTCTGTGTCTCCCTCTCTCTGACCCTCCCCTGTTCATGCTCTGTCTTTCTCTGTCTCAAAAATAAATAAACATTAAAACAAAAATTAAAAAAAAATAACAGAAATTTCAAAGAATTTTCTCAGATAACTTTTATCACTCATCACCTACAATGAGACATTTTATTTTGACCCTGAATAATAAAAAATAAAGAAAGATGACTTTCAGCTCATCTCAGAAATGAGGATGGTCTTTTGTGGATTCTTCCCTCTAACTCCATAGTTAGATCCTAACTCTTTGCTGTTGGTGTCAAGTCTTGAACAGAGGTGGAAGTCTAGAGGACTATGCCCTCAAACCATCTCTGAACCATCCAAACTGACGCAAAATCCACTTTTTTTCCATTTCAATTTTTTCAAATGTTATGTCTTCATAAATACATTTAATAATATGTTTATATCTATATAATGTTAATATAAACAAGCATATTCTTCCAATTATCCAGGACCTGACTGCACTGTTCTATCGTAACTAACAGGAAGAAATGTTCTTACCTGGGCCATATTTTTGATTAGTTGATCAAAGTCATCACAAGCAGGTTTTCCATTGATGTGTGGAGTACCAGATCCTGTAAATGCTTCCAGATTCCCATTATTTGAGGATGATAAAAATAAATCATTTTGCAGAGTAGGAATTACAGCTGGGCTGAGATGTGGAATGTGGGCATATTCAACATTTGAAATTGCCGAAGTTGCAATGTTTACCTAGGAGCAATAAGGAGATTATTAACAATTTTGACATTCCATAAACTATTTCATAGGAAACATCCCAAGAGGGTAATAATGAAGTTACATATATAATTTCGGTATTGTACCCTTTCAATCAGCAACTCTATTTCAAGAAATTAATTTCAAGCGCAAAATGAGAATAATACACAAAGATGTGTGTAAAAGGAAGCTCAATGCAGTATTGTTTATTAGATGGGACAATTTTTAAAAACTACCTCCAGTGTTGAAGGTATCATTACAACACACACACACACACACACACACACACACACACACACACACAATATGTTCATATACAAACTTGTGAAAAAGGCTAGTTATTAAACAATGTGCATAGTACGATACAATGTACATTCAAAAAGATGTTTACATTTGTATTAAACATCTGGAAGATTATACACCAACCAATGTAACAGTTGTCCCTGAGAGGGGATTCCAGGGCACCATTTACTTTCTACATTCTTGAATTCTATTTAGAACAATGTATGTAGTAATGAATTTGGCCTTTCCCAAAGACAGGTCTGACTTTCATCCTCAGCTCCTAGGAAGTAACCGCCAAACCCATGGACTTTCCAGAATGATAGGAGGGTCTTCTTGCTCTTCATGGGGGGCTCCAAAGCTACAAGATATCACTCCACACTGACACAAAGTTCAACACATAGGCGATCAATTATGCCTATGAAATGATACCGTAATTAAATGTCTGAACACCGAAATCAGGCAAGGTTCCTGGGTTGGCAATACTCCATGCATACTGGTCGCCTACCGATTTGGGAAAAGAAACATTTATGGAAGCTTCGGATTTTGAAATCCTCTCAGCCTGTACTATGTCTTCCTTTGGCTAATGTTTTTCACCCGTACCCTTTCTTTATAATGGACCATAAGCTTGCGTATAACAGTTTCCAGAAAGTTCTGTAGGCCCTTCTACTGAATTATTAAACTTGGAGATGGTCGAGGAAGATCCAGGACTTTCAGCTCATCTCAGAAATGAGGATGGTCTTTTGTGGATTCTTCCCTCTAACTCCATAGTTAGATCCTAACTCTTTGCTGTTGGTGTCAAGTCTTGAACAGAGGTGGAAGTCTAGAGGACTATGCTCTCAAACTTCACAGTTTGGCTAACTCCAGGTACAATCACATAAGTAACAACAGTGACAAAAAAAAGATAATTCCATTTTGGAAAAGCATTCTATAATTACTTGTATATACCTGTTATAAAGAGCACCAGTTAAGGCTAAATAATTTCCTATTTCTGTAGGGTGTCTCTAATGTAAATTTTTACCCACAATTATTTATCAGAAAGAGTACATCAATGATGCTTTATGGATATGTCTCTGAACTCATCTCTTGCACTGTGTCTCTCACCTGCCAGGCTCCAGCTATACTGACCCCTTCATGGCTCCTCAGACTGCCAACCTGCTCCTTCTATCAGCCACATGCATCCTTCTGCAAGTATCGACATGCTTACTTCTTTATTTCATTGAGATGTGCTCAACTTCACCCCAGAGAAGCTCTCCCTGACAATGCTATCCAAGAGAGCACCCCATCATTAGGCTCCATGAGCCTACCCTGCCCTGTTTTTCTCCATGGCACTTATTACCACCTGGATGCACCCTGTTGTCATAGACCTTCCATCCCAGCTGGTGGGGACAGATTAGAATGTAGAATTCGCCAGCGGAGGAATTTGAGTATTTTATTCTCTATTATATCCTCATTCTCTAGAAGAGTGCCTTACAGAGTTGGCATTCAATACACATTTGCAGAATGTTCATCTTTTTAGGGACCTACTCTGATCTCATCTCCCCAACAACCCAAATATCATTATTTCCATTTTACAGATGACATAGTTACACAAAGTCACATGTCTAATAAGTTGACTGTGACCTAGATTTTTTTTTCATCACAGTGTTCCTATGTTTCTATTATACATATCACAAACAGGAGTGCCTGGGTGGCTCAGTTGGTTAAGCGTCCGACTTCGGCTCAGGTCATGATCTCACAGTTCATGGGTTCGAACCCTGCGTCGGGCTCTGTGCTGACAGCTCAGAGCCTGGAGCCTGCTTCGGATTCTGTGTTTCCCTCTCTCTCTGCCCCTTCCCCGCTCACACTCTGTCTCTCTGTCTCTTAAAAATAAATAAACATTAAAAAAAATATACATATAGCAAACAGTCATTTGAGGTATCATTTCCAGAAATAAGACATTCGGTAAAGAGTTTACATTGACAGAGCAATCAAAATATTTTACAACACATCACCAATCCATGCCTAAGAGTTTGTTACCTATCGTTAAAATTGAACAGAAGATTCAGTAAGTGAACAAAGTTACCAATAATCCAAACATTATATTGGCTATCTACAATCATGGATTAAAAACCAAAAAAAAGATCAATGTGTTTAGAAGAGGCTTTTAGGAACCTTTCAAATGGTCATTTTACAATATACAGCAGGCATTATCAATTAATATTTTTTTCAAAAGCAAGATCCTTATGCCAAACTTGATTTTTTTTTAATCCTCAACCATGGCAACTTCAATAAAGTCTGCCAGCAGAAGATACACCGCTCAGGTTGAAGCAGATGGCATAATGATTTCTGTGACAGGCTGAGGATCCCACACACCAAGACCTAATGCCTATGGTATATTTGCACAGGAGAAAAATATTTGGACTTCTGCTACGGTAAGCCAGAATGAACAAATCACATCCAAGAACAGACAGTTTATCTATATGAAGTTGACTGGTGAAACAGAAGCTCTGATATCATAGAAGACCACGTATGAAGGCACTCTAAGAGTGAAATTACAGGACCAGAAAAGTACAACACTATGAGAATCACTTAAAAGTATTGAATATCAATTGTTTTCTCCAAATTTGCTAAAGGTTTAACCAATGTCAATAACTGTTCCAAACTCCTCTTGGCCCTTGAGGTCTATGTAAATATAAGAGCAAGGGTTAAAAGAGATCACCTATTTAAAAACTATAACCTAATTATATCATTATACAAAAGAGTTGTTTTTAAATGTGCAGATTTGCATTCATAGGAGAAAGCACAAACACACCTTTCAACTCTGCTATAACTGTTTAATAAAATGGCTTTCTGAACTATATATAATCTTGAAAAACAGGAATGGATCGTACTTGCCTTGACAGACCTAGTCATAGCAGACACAGCATAAATGTTTGATAAAAAAGCTTGACTCCCATCTTGGTTTATAAATATAAAATAAATAGAAGAAAACACAACTATCTGGTGATTTTTATATACAGATAAACAATCTGTATAATTTATGTAAGTTGCTAGTAAACGAGCAAGAGTCACCAAGTAATTAACTGTTCTCTGTTTAAGTTCTGGCTGAGTATTTCAATCTAAAAGGTCCTTTTGTGTTCTTAGTAAATAGACGGATGAACCTAATTTATGGATTTTAATTAGTGCTAATACCTAAAACATAACTTAAAATGAAGGTTATGTAAATCAGTCAATTGAAAAAGTTAACAAAGTCTTTGTAAAAAGGCAGGATGAAACACCTCTAAGTTTTTAGAAGTACAGGTGAAGTCCTCTTATAAGATGCAGTCAGAACAGGAATTGGTTGAGCTATCTCAAAATGTCAGACTGAGCAGAAATCATAACAAAGGACCAATACAAACTTGGAAAGCATTTTGATCCAAAGCATGTATGTATTCATTCACAAGTATCTTGATGCATGAGAGGTCCCCACCTTCTTTCCTGCATGAACTGCACTCAAGTAATATGGCATTATTTTTAATTTCAGTCTCTTTAAGATGGAGCAAGAGTTTGGACACCTGAGAAACCATTTCATTAAAAAACCTCGATGTTTAGAAGATCTTTCTTCAGAATGTTACAGTTTGATCACACCCAATAAATTTACCAACAACTGTTTTCTCAATTCATTTACATAGTCTTTCAAGAGAATTTAAGTAAATGTTCATGGAAAAAGTTTTTGCCATAACTTTTATGTTATGTAATGGAGTCACATAGTTACAAAAAAAATTATGACTGGCAAAACAGCTCTAAAAGGACTCTGACAAATGTACATTTGCCCCCCAGGTGACACTGCACCCTCAGGTGGTACACAGGACATGTCTGAAGAAATAAGTTGTGCTCTGAGCATCAGTCACTATGCCTTCCAGGACTACTGAAAAGCAAGCCACTCATCTGGAGGCATTGCTAAGAGAGCTGCTCTTCTACAATAGCATGCCAGGAAAATAAACAATTCTCTTTCGTTCTATATATGATTAAGCCCACCCTGTGGGAATAGCTGTATCAGAGTAACCCTTCCACTGAGATCAATTAGAAAATTTATATAAAGAGCTGTGTGTAAGAACAACTCTGAAGGTGTCAAAAAGAAACAACCACTTCTGCCATATTCTATTCATCAGAAGTAAATCAATAAACCCACCCCACACTCAAAGAGAAGAGATCACACAAAAGCATGAATACCAGATGGCAGGGATCATTGGTGTCCATCCCAGAGGTAGACTACCACAGAGTGTCATAGTAAAACTGCTGAAAGCCAAGACCTAGGGGAGATCTTAAAAGTCACCAGAACAAAAAAGAGCCTTATCTTCAGAGAAGAGTAAAACAGCTGACTTTTCAAGTTAATCAATGAAAAACAGAAGACAATAGAATAAAAAAGTACAAAATGACAACAACGAAAAAAGGTCACCTGAGCATTTTCAGAACACCTTCCCTACACACATACTCACACACAGTGTTGCTTCAGAACTTTACAAAAGAAATTCACAAGTAAATTCTTAGAATTAATAAAGATCCCTCATGGAATTTCCTTACATTAGCACAAAAGACTGAAGAACACACACACACACAAAAACAAGTTTTAAAAATGTGAGTAGGGGTGTCTGGGTGGCTCAGTCCAGTTGAAAGACTGACTCTTGACTTTGGCTCAGGTTATGATCCCAGGTTCGTGGGATCAAGCCCCACATTGGGCTCATGCTGAGTGTGGAGTATGCTTGGGATTCTTTCTCTCTCTCCCTCTGCCCTTCTCCCCTGCTCACACAATGTCTGTCTGTCTGTCTGTCTGTCTCTCTAAAATAAAATAAAATAAAATAAAATAAAATAAAATAAAATAAAATAAAATAAAATAAAATAAAAACAGGGGCTCCTGGGTGGCTCAGTCAGTTAGGCATCCAATTCTGGATTTCAGCTCAGATCATGATCTCATGGTTCATGCTTAGGATTCTCTCTCTCTCCTTCTCTCTCTCTCTGCCCCTCCCCAGCCTGTGCACACATACACTCACTCTCTCAAAATAAATAAATATACTTAAAATAAAATAAATAAATTAAAATAAAAATATGAGTAAATCAATGGTAATATCTTAAAACAATAAATAAAATTTGTGGAGTTTTAAATATAAGTAGAATGAAAGTACATGTCAATTACATAAAAGACACGAGTAGGGTACATGAGGTTGAACTGTACTAAGCTCCTTTCATTTTCTTTTTTTTTTTTTTTCAACGTTTTTTATTTATTTTTGGGACAGAGAGAGACAGAGCATGAACGGGGGAGGGGCAGAGAGAGAGGGAGACACAGAATTGGAAACAGGCTCCAGGCTCTGAGCCATCAGCCCAGAGGCCGACGCGGGGCTCGAACTCCCAGACCGCGAGATCGTGACCTGGCTGAAGTCGGACGCTTAACCGACTGCGCCACCCAGGCGCCCCGCTCCTTTCATTTTCCAAGAAGTAGTAAAAGTTCCAATGAAAATAAAATCAAAATAACTTCAGGGTAATATATCTGACAAAGGACTCAGGTCTGGCTTAAAAAAGGAAAACGCAATATTAAAAAAGATCCAAGTAGAAAATGAACAAAGAAAGACATTTCACCAGAAAGTTGTGTGGATGGCAAATGGGAACATAAAATATGTTCAGCATTATTATCCATCCTGGAAACGCAAATTAAAAGCACAAATACTATCACTATATATCTATCAGAATGACTGAATAAATAATAGTGGTAAAACCAAGTGCTGGTAAGAATGTGGAGAAAATGGATTTCTCCCACATTGCTGGCAGGAATGTGAAATGGTACAGCCCCACTGGCAAAGAGTTAGGCAGTTTCTGAAAAAAAAACTAAACATGCATTTACCATACAACATGGCAATTACACCCTTAGGCATTTATTATATAGAAATTAATACTTAACATTCACACAAAAACATGTATGCAATGCTCACAGAAGCTTTATCTACAAGAGTAAAAACCTAGAAACAAACAAAATGTCTCTCAAGAGGTGTACCCCTACCAGCAAATAATACTAAACAACAAAAAAGAATAAAATATTAATATACACAACTTGGATAGATCACAAGAGTGTCATGAGTAATGAAAAACATGAAACAATCTCAAAAGGTCACATACATTATGATGATATTTTCATAAAATTCTTGAAATGGTTAAATTATAAAGATGGAAAAAGTTGCCAGAGGACAGGGGTGGTGGCAGGAAGGGAACAGGGTGTAACTATTAAGGAGTAGCACAGAGAGATCATTGTGGTGATGAAATAGTACCTAGATTGTGATGGTGGCTCCACAAATGTATGCCAGAGAATGACATGGACTGAAGAAATGGACACACATTGTACCATTATCAGTTTCTTGGTTTTGATATTTTACTGTAATTACCAAGACATCACCCCTGGAGATAACTGGGTGAAGTACATACAGGACCTCTCTATTATATTGAAAACCTCCTGTGAATCTATAATTATTGTAAGATTTTTTAAAAGTTGACTCTAATAGGCCAAGGATGCTCACTCTAATCTTTAGGGTAACCACTAAAAGAATAATAAAATTAAGTATAAATAGCACGCTAATAGAGGAAGAAGATGAAATAAAAAGTGAACTAGGGGTGCCTGGGTGGCTCAGTTGCTTAATTGTCCTGATCTCAAGGCTCAGGTCATGATTTCATGGCTCATGAGTTCAAGCCCCATGTCAGGCTCTGTGCCGACAGCTCAGCCTGAAGCCTGCTTCGGGTTCTGTGTCTCCCTCTCTCACTCTGTCTCGCACTCTGTCTCTCAAAAAAGAAAAGACACCAAATTTTAAATTTTTAAAAGTGAACTAATACCAAAAGGAAAAAAAATGAATAAACAAGACAAAGAGAAAAAAATATGAATCAAAATAAAAATTTATCAATAATTGCATTAAATGACTACAATTGCCCCACTGTATAACACAACAAAACAAAATGCCTGCTGTTTACCAAAGATATGACTAATAATAAAAAAGATAAAGATGAAAATAGAAAGATCCACCATACATACATCAACCAGAAGAAGCCTGGTACACCTAAACTGGTACCAGGCAAGTGGACTTTAAGGCAAGAAGCATTACTGGAGACAAAGGCAGATGATTCATAGAGATAAAGGGTCAATTCAGTAGAAATAAGACAATCTCAGTCACCTAAAAATATAACCTCAAATCACGTAGGGCACAAGGGCTCAGAATCCGGATGAGAAACAGACAAATCCAAGTCCTAATTAGAGATTATAACACATCTCTCCCAGTAACTAATAGAATGGGGGGGGGGATCAGTAAGGATATAAAAGATCTGAACAAAATTCTAAATAAAGTTGATAGAATCAATATAAAAAAGAAACTATATTCCTAGAAAAGAAAAAACAATTAGAAAATCAAAAGCTTTAAAAAAAGATTGCATTTAAAATATAATAAAATTATTTGAAAAAACTAGAATACAACATAGAGTTCAGAAACACTCACATATACATGACCACATGATTTACTGTGCCAATGTAAGGGAGAAAAGAATGGTCTTTTCGATAAAAGGTTCTGGTTCAAATGGATATTCAAATGGAAAATTAATTCACAAACATACTTTACCTCACAAAACAGCCAAAATTTAGAAGCTAAAGCAAGCTTCTGAGAGAAAAATCTCTATATCCTTGGCATAATCAATGATTTAAGTAGGACAAAAAAGGCAGTGTATACACATAGAGGAAAAGTTTTAAAAGCTGGACTTTATTAAAATTAAAAAAAAACCTTCTTGTCATCAAAACATATAACTAACAGAGTCAAAAGGCAAGACACAAGTAGAAAAAAACAGTTCCAATACAAATATCCAACAAAGAAGTTGTATTCAGGAAACCAAAAAACAAAACAAAACAAAACAACAACAACAACAAACTCTTGTAAATCAGTAAGACTCACAAACCAATAGAAAAATTGGCAAAAGACTTAAACAGAACTCCACCAAGGAGGATATCAAAATGATCAACAAGCATATACAAAGGTGCTCAATATCATTAATCATCACATGATACTACAACATACCCCCCACAGTGGCTAGAAATGGAAAAAGAGAAATTTAAAGCTGAGAGTACCAGCAATGAGGCGGAACAATGAGAATTTTCTTACATTACAGTGAGAACGTAGACCTACAACTTCTTTGGAAAACAATTTGGCAGAATCTACAAATGCTGAAAAAAAATACCTTAAGGCCCAGAAATTTCACTCATAAGTAAACATCCAAGAGAAATGTACACTTATGAAGATCAAAGGACATGTGTTAGAATGTTTATGGCAGTTTTGTTTGTAATAGCAAAAAACTGGAAAAAATTACAATCAACAGAAGAAAGTACAGATATATTCTAGTACATTCATGCAATGAAAAATGGAAAAGAATTACAGTTACATATAACAACATGAAGGAATATAACAGACACAAAGTGAAGAAAAAGCCAGGAACAAAGCATGTATACTCATATTGTACTTATGTAAAATTCAAATACTTATTCATGGGATAAAAGGCAAAATAGTATATGATCTGACTTCCATGAGAAATCTAAATGAGCCAAACTCACATAATCAGAGAGAAGACTGGTAGTTGCCAGGGGCAGGGAAAATGGGGAGATGCTGATCAAAGGGTACAAACTTCCAGTTATAAGTAAGTAAGTTCTGGGGATCTAATGTACACTGTGGTCACTACAGTTAACAGTACTCTATGGTATATTTGAAAGTGGTGAAGTGAGTAGATCTTAAATGTTTTCATCATACACAAAAAAAGGTTATTACTGAGGTGACAGATGTGTTAACTAGCCTCATTTTTGGTAATCACTTCACAACACACATGTGTATCAAATATCCCTTTGCATATCTTAGACTTATGCAGTTACATGTCAATTTTATCTCACGCAGCCTGGAAAAAAAAATAGTGATTCTTTTGGGGTAGAGGATGGGGACTGACTGAGGGGATACAGAGTATGATGGAGTTTTAGTAACTTTCTATACTTTGATTTAGGTGAAGAGTTTTATGTGTACATTCCATTTATAAAATACCCATGAGCTGTATAGTTTTTCCCTTGACTTTATGTTAATTCTAATTTTTTTTAAGTTTGCAAGGTAGGTAAGTGCTAAGAACTTGGGGCACTCCAATGACTAGTAAAACAACAACAACAACAACAACAACAACAACAACAACAACAACAAAACCCTACTTCTCTGAAAGAAAGAAGGTGGTTTGAACAACCTCCGTATTATTAAGCTAAATCTCCTGACAGAAACTCGGAATAAAAGTTCAATTACCAGGCACTCACCTTAAATGAAAGAGAACACAGAAACTAGGTATCTGAAGACGAAGCCAAGACCATTACTGTGATGGATGGCCCTCTGCAGGCTTGATACAGATTCCACTGGCTAATTCCCATCTACAGAAGAAATCCTTCAACAAGTGCTCAAGTCAAGATGAATCCTCAGCACATGTGTTTTAACCTCTGTAGCATATGTAGATGTTTCTTCCTCAAAGATCATGAATTTTTGCAACTTGTAATCATTTAATTGCACAGCAAATTACAAGAAGAAAAAATAATCATTATGCTATCTAATATTTTTATACTTAAGTATTCTGATCTACCCTGATACAAGGTTGACACAACATGAGGTTTCAAAATTATAATTTTTTTCAACAATACCTATCCTGTAAAACTAATGCCAATCCAAAAATACTTGAAAAGATCAATGTCTTAAATATTTTGATCATAAAAATATGATCTATGCTCTCAAGTTTAACAAAATAGAATATTCTCAAATATGTAGATTCACTTAACTAATCTGCTACAAAATATTGAAATATTGACTTCTTATGCTCCATCTATTCTGGGTTGTTAACTGAAGATGAAGTTAATATTATTAACTCTGTTTTAATGGCTAGCATCAATCTTTCCAGAAGTACTCGTATAATTGTCTAGAAAAAGGATTGCTTAGGACCAAACCAAATTTCCTAAAGCATTTTTATACAGATTATCAAAACCTGTTTATGGTCCTGTTATTTTGACTTATTCTGAATGCTAGAATAGCAAAGAGAATACAGTGACCCAAATGCTTATATAATTTGATGGATATTTCTATCACTTAAAAGCTAAAATATATATATTATCTTGAATTAAGTAAGAAAATGACCACTGCTTTTGCAGTCCTAGTCTTGGTAGACTTTAAACAAATTTATAAACAAATATTGCTAGTTCAATTTCCCAATTTCTGTTTGTTTGTTACTCCTTAATGTAATGAGAAATAAGAAATAAGGCACTCTGGGGAATCTGCCATAACAGGTGCACCTCATAGAAATGCAGACTGTTGTTTTTAATCTGCGCCTTGTCTTTTCTTCTTGCAGAGGAAGAAAAGTGCTTATTTTCTTGTGAACTTACAAAACTGCTGTAAAACACTCTCTGGAACTGATCCCAAACATGAAATGCAAAGACAGACAGGATACCGAGAGTATTCAATGAAATACAGCACCTAAAATGGTAGCAATCAGAGGAAAAAAAAATTTACACATAATAGAACTGCATTTCAAGTTTGGAACCAGGGGAGGCCTCCTTTTCCATAAATCTTTCAGTGAAATACTGATTAGAGCACAACTCTGATGCATTATTGAACAGGCAAACCCTTGCACAGTAATTGATGGTGGCACTCTGATTTAATGATCCTTATTTTTAAAGCTAATTAAAGAAATTGAGTTGCATGTTCAACGGGGATTAGCTTAATGTGACGAGACTATTTTGGACATAAAGTACCTCACAGCTCCTGAACTAAACAAGATACAAAATGGAGCAGCAAATTATAAGATGGTATGGGGGGGGGGGTATTTTCTGATAGAATCAGCATAATTTCATGTTTTCTATGAAAATTTCTCTTCAGTCATTCAAATACTTACTGAGTACCTCAAATGTCCAAGACATTGGGCTCTAGGTAACAGGACAGAAATTAAACATATAACATGCTTTGCATAATCACTAATATGTTAGATATCCTATAAAATTACTCTACCAGGCATAGTTAACCCACCTACTGAGATAGAAAACTTTCTTTTCATAGCTATGAGTTCTTGAATAGCAAGGCAGATAGTGGATGAGAATTTACAGATATTCTTAATGTAGCCATTGATGATCATTGGCTGACAAATTTAAAATATAAGGTTATTGAATTTAGAAAATAATCCCTTAACCCAAGAACATTCAGGCAGTCATTCTGAGTAATCAAAATGTAAATTTTCTGTATCTGCCTCTATGTGGATACAAGTACAAAGTTTCAGGGGCACATTTGTCTTAAAATTCCCATGTGCTATATAAAAAGGATAAATGATCAACCAGGAAACCCAAGATGAAACACAAAGAAAAAAATGAAGTAAAGAGTACCTACGACTCTTCTTGTCTTCTCCCTTTTGATATTTAGAAAGATATACATAAATCATCAAAAATCTACCTAGAGTAATGTGTACTGTTATAGGCCATTAAATGACAAGATCAAGTAACAAAATGGTAAACTTTGTACCTTTATACAACTTAGGTGATGTTGTTAAGTTAAATGAATGGCCACACGGCAAGTTATGCTATTTTATAACGTTTCAGTCTTCATTCAGAGCTGCATCTATGAAAATTTGATTTATTTTTAAAACTACACCACAAAAGATACTAAGTAGAATCAATATACAAGGCATACGGCACTAAAATACCAGGCTGAGGCATCATAAAGCAGGGGGCTCCATGTGTATTTATAAACTAATTTTTTAAAAGTCTAAATTTCACTAAAATCTTTAGAAATACTCATAGATGAAAAGATTCAAGTTCTTCCCCTCGACCCATTTTCCTAAAATATATATGAATACTTGAGTAAAGATTGCAATAGAAACTGAGCTTAAAATAGTCAGTTTAGAACAGTTTTAAACTTTTTTCATTATTGTTGTAAATTTTATAAAAATAAATTGTATTTATTTATTTAATTTATTTATTTAATTGTATTTATGTAAATAAAATTTTTACAGAAATTTTAAGCTTACCATTTAAAGAAAAGTTAGGTTCAGGCACCTGGATGGCTCAGCAGTTAAGTGTCCAACTCTTGGTTTCGGCTCAGGTCATGATCTCATGGTTCATAAGTTCCATGAACCATGGAACCATGTTCTGTGCTGACTGCACAGAGTCTCCTTGGAATTCTCTGTCTCCCTCTTTCTCTCTCTCTCTCTCTCTCTCTCTCTCTCTCTCTCTCTCTCTCTCAAAAGTAAATATTTAAAAAACAAAACAAAATACTAGTTTCACCACTCAACCTCCCTGTGCCTCCATTTCCCTATCCCTTAAAGAAGAAAGGTAACATTATCTACTCCATCTATCTCCTAGTATCTACCACTTTACAGTATTGTTGTAATTACAAAACGGGTACTTGGAACAGTTCTGGCACACAGTAAGAATTTCATAGCTGTTAATTGCTATGATGTTGACGGTGAAAAGTGGTGAATCTTTCCAATATGGCTAGTAAGAAAAATACAAGGTCTTCAAAGTAACTTCAGTTACTTGGCTAGTTTATTTATATTAAAGATTAGTTCTCTGGCAAGGAAAGATAATCACTGATGTATAACAATTCTGAATTTTCATGAATATTTACATATTCCTTAATCAAGCAATCATTTATTGACCTTGGGTGAAACGTATTAGGCACAAAGCAGTCAAAGATGAACATGACATGGTTTTATCCCAAAAAGCAATAAATGGTCTCCAAACAAATCTGAAATGCACTTAATTCTGCAACTCCTTTTTATGCTTGGTGAGAACAAATGGCAAGTGGAATGCAGCATACACACCACGGTCTAGGCATGTGTGTTGATGTGTATTTGCAGAATGTCTTTTCTTTATTTAAATCTCAACACTTCTGTGCTTTCTTAGCAAAAGTTCCAAGGGAAAAAAATTTAAGGAATGTAGCTTGACCAAAAGTAATATTCTTATCAAAGTATGCTAAAACTTTCTACATTAAAGGGGTGAAGGTATCAAAAATCAGTAAATTAATATATTTTAAATGCCAGGACAAATAGAAATTTAGAAATTGAAAACTCAGACGAACAACATGTTAGAATGTCTGTAGTGTTTTTTCTATCAGTCCCACTTTTCCAGAAGACAAATGAAACTGATTCACAGTTCACAGTCTGCTTAGAGAAAAATAAAACAAAACCTTACAGACAAGTATAAATATATGGAAATGGGCACAGGAAGCTGATGTCACTTTGTCACATGGCCTCTCCATCCCACTACTACCCACCCAGTTCATCTACTTTAAAATCTAGAATATTTTAAAAAGCAGAATGAAAATTCGGTTTTGTATGTAAAAGGTCCTCTGATTAAAATCTGGGGGAGTATTTAAGGGAAATGGCCAATCTTCATGAACGTGAATTTACTAAACATTAAGTGCATTTCTCTTTAGTAATGCTAATAACTGTTTTTCTAACCTATTTGTTCCTTTATGGAAGAGAACTAAGAGTTTAGGAACAGTGTAAATTAAAAGTAAAAAAGCACTCTGGCTTCAGGGTCAGAGGGACTTACATTCTTCCTCTAAATCTACCAAAGACTAATTGTGTGGTCCAGACTAAGCTACATCACCTGTCTCAGCCCCAATTTCCTCCTGGACACAATGGGGATAATACATACCTCACAGAGCTGAAGGACTAGTTAAATGAGACAAAGTCCACAGCAGTGGAGGGCTTCCTAAAGGCAGTGGTGGTTGTTTTGGTTATAGCTTCAGATGTAGATCAACCTCTCTTGTTCGTAAATTCCTGGGTTAAAAAACTCATTTAGGTTACACCCAGTAAATTTCACATTTTTTCCCTCTTCTCCAAAGACCATTTAACTTTGTCACAAAAACACCATACAATTAGCACCATTTGCTGTTTTAGATACACATGCATACCCAATAGCAAGATGGTGTTGCATTTTAATCCAGCACTGTATAAAAAGCTTGAACAGTGCCTTCTTGCCCAGGATAAAACAAGAATTTTAGTCCCTCAAAGGCTCTATATTTACAAACTTTTGGTTAAAGGAACAAACATTTAAAAGCTGTTATTGTACCAAAAATAAAGTATTTGAAATTCCCACAGTAAATAAACTCTATGGTAAATGTAAAAACATAAGACTCACTCCTTCTCTTTTAACTTCCCCTAGATAATGTATGGTGAAGTCTCAAGAAACAGATACTTCCCTGTTAGGCAGCTGCAATGCTGCAACGCTCTATCATGAAAGTAAAACCATTTCAGGGGTAAGAAAAATATTTTTTCATTTTCACAAGCAACACCAACTTGGAAGAATTCCATTCCATTTTTAGATAATTCCTGTTAATGGGGTCAAGGCATATTTTCTTTCTCTCTGTATTTCCTCCCCCGCCACCACCAAGTCATAAGTTAACCCAGGCATTCTTGGGAGACAGCAGTTATTCCCTTTACTGATAGCAAGACTGCAGACGAATCGTCTCCATTTCAGTCTCAAATTAGAAACCGTAGAGAGAGGGGTGATGCTTTTACCATTTATGTAAGCAATAAAAAGCTGAAGAAACACAGGCATTTCTGCTCTTTTCCATGAATCCTACAAAACTGTATCTTTCGGATTACAAAATGCCCAGTTATCAAAATTCTCATCTTTCCACCAATCTAAAAAATATAATTGTAAGAAATTACCAGTGCTGCTGATGCCACTGCTTAAAAGCAACATACCTTAACAGGCTGGCCATGAACCTGAGTTAGCAGTCTTACAAATGAGTACCCACAGAATAGTAACTCCTCAGGCATGCCCCTGAATACTTGTGTTTTAGCCAACACCCCATGCTTACATCGGATATTTGAAAGGGATACTGTGAAATATATACTGACTACTTATTTCTCCAGATTCTCTAAAATGTACCCTCTTTTAAGACAGAGCATCAGAAAAAAAAATTCATAGAATGCAGTACATTTTAGCAGAAGAGCCATCACTAAATTAGGATGGGACACTGTATTCGCAGTGTGTGCTCTTAACGTACTGCATTCTTAGAAAGATGAAAGAAGCATTTCTTTGAACAGTTTATGCATTTTACGATTGTAACTGAAGGTCTTATTTATCAAAATGTCAGTAAAAACTTTACTTTAAATTTACCTTAATTCTGTTACATGTTTTTGCTATAATTTTTAAAATGTGGAGAAACAAAATATATGATGGCTGAATATCGTATTTAAAGAAGTGTTAGAAGTTGATACAATTTTCAACTTGATCCAATGACGTTTGATACAGAATGCTGAGTGCAAAAGAGAAAAGATGATAAACACACATACAACCCTCCCCAGAAAAGCGAAAAAAGCCCACTTAGTAAATCCTTCACAATCTGGCTCCAGAGTTTCCTCCCTTGCCAAGAGCCCACACATAGGCTACTGCCCTGAGAACATACATCTCTAGCTGATTCTGTATCAAGGTCTCAACCTCAGCATTACACATATTACAAACCCAGCAATTCTTTGTTTTAGGAAGCTGTGCTATGCGTTTGAGCAATGTTTAACAATATCCCTGATGTCTGTCCACTTACATGCCAGTAGCATGCCCCAACCACCCCCAAGTTACAATAGTCAAAAATGTCTCCACATATTGCTATACAACCCCTAGAGAGAGAGAGAATGTGAAATCACCTTCACTTGAGAACAACTCCTCTATTCCCTTGTAAACACTGTTTCCTCTACCTGAAATAATTTCCCCTATCACTGAAGAAAACTCCTACTCACTTTTCAGATCCGTCTTACATGTTCCCTCCAATGCAAAGTTTTCTTTCAAAGTCAAAGTTAATAATTCCTTCTTCTTATACCTCTCACTTTCTCATTTAGTTACATAAAATGCATGTATGTTCTTCCCCCCTCTATATAATGAGAACCTTCATCTTATTTATTCATTGTATTTTTATCGGCTTTATTACTAAATGATTATAAGTCTTCTATAAAAGCATCCATGAGATAACCCTCCAATTGCCAAGGAAAATCTGGCTCACAGATTGATGTCTCACACTGAGCAATATATAACCCTCCAGCTCTCTCTTTATATGTATACAATTGTTATTGCTGCCTTTGCTCCTGGGAAATGGAAATTAAATAATACTCAACTTGAGTAAACCAAGGTCGTTGGAATATCTAGTTCTCTGTTGTTTATATTTGGTCTTTATTTAGATTTACCTTTGAATCACCCATTAGTCAATACATTTTGCCATGAGAGTTGTTCCAAATTCTTTTCTGTGAATGTGAATAGGTAAAATTTAAGAACACGGAAATACAAGACAAAATTTTTATACCATGAAGACTATATTTCAAATAAAAAAGAAGGATCCAATTATTCTAATCAACATTGAACAATAATTTCCAACATGATTCTACCTGTCCAATTATTTCAAGACATGTCATAAAGTTTCCAAAGAAAAACTTAGAAAAATTCGGGCTTCATTTTGTGTGTGTATATACACACTTTATGCATTTAGATGATATGTATATAAGCCAATACTTTTCTGGAAAAAAGGTGAAGAACAAGGAGCCTTGAAATATCAAACAACAAAAACAACAGCAAAATAACAGAATATCATACTCCAAAAAAAGCTGGAAATCATAGACATGGAGAAACCTCCAGAATGTGCTGTGCCCTGAGGCTTGTTTCCCTGTATCAGCAGCATTTGTAACCTGAATTATCCACATCATTTTTTGGTCTTGGCTGCCATAGCTTAAAAAAACAAAATCGCAGCAATGCTGATTTCAAGGTACTACTCCTAAATTTCCACTGAAAGTAATAATTTTAATTCACAGTTTTTGTACAATAACTCTGGGCAAAAAGACATTTAATTTCATGTCTATGGTCAGCTCATCAGGCAAGGCAATTAATTAATCAGGAAAGCAGTATCCACCTCTACTGGACTGGAGAAACATCACAGAATAAATATGCAAATCCAACACCCTCATGGCTGACAAGTTTCTATTATTAAACTGCGAACGTGTTTATTTCCCCCACAATAGCTGGATTTCTGTCGTGAATACGCGGTGAGCCCTGCAGTGATTAGCTGTGATGACTAGGTGACAGTGAGGACACTACTTGAGAATTTGCATCTGACAGATCACTGACACACAGTCACAGCTCTTTTTCTTCTTTCTCTTCACTTAAACAGGAATCATGCAATAGGAAAAGAACTGGAGCTATTAGAGATTATTCAGGTTTAATAGCACACATCCTTTTAGCTGGCGGTTAGAACAATACACAATGTGGCAGAGTTAAACAGAGGCATCAATTATGCTCTCAGACCTGTTAATATTTTTGACAATATTTAAATAGCACATCCCTTCAGGGCATGGCTTTTTTGCCCTCTCAGTTACACACCTGTCAAGTGTTTAATTTGCCAAAGGGAAACAGTTTGATTTCTAAGGGCAGTCTTAATACTGAAGAAGCAAATTGGAAAAATTACACATTATTGAATAGAAGTAATGAGAAGGATCTGAGGGGAACAAATAGTTGGCTTAATTCAACATGGCATGTCAGCATCTGTCATTAACGCAACAATATGATCATGTTCTCCAATATGCTGCACATACCTCGGGCTTTTCAATTATTCACTCCTTTCGCTTTCTAAAAGGTAGGAGAAATGATGGTGGAGTAAAGTTGAAGGAGTCAAATTTTTTGGTAATACTAAAAAAGATGGAGACAATAACTTGTACCTGTTGTGCACATAAAACTATACATCTAAAACATAATCTAGGTGGAATATGATAAGTAAAAGCTAGCCAGCAGTCAGACTGGTGTAGCTACTGGTTTAAAAGCACAAATTTAACTCCTAGGTTCATTAATATTAAATAACAATTATTTATAAATTAGCAGTGGGTAAACTACATAGAAAATTTAATTCTAACATGATGAAGCCTATAATATTTATGTTTAAACTTTAAAATGGAAAACAATACAAGGTTTTAAAATTTACTCTACTCATGTAAGAAAAACACTGGTTCCACAAACACATGAAATTGAGTTAGTCAGAATGAAGAATGAAGCGAGGAGTCACAAAAACTGTGAGAGAAATCAATGGTATTTTCCAAAATTAAACTCTTGACTTACAGGGGCCAAGTTTCTACCCTACCCTTGCGGGGAAAAAAAGATGTGAGACAGGCCGCAGAATAAAAACAAAGGGAGAAGACTGTACCTCGGGAGCCAAGAAAACCGAGTTCTAGTTCTGGCTCTGCCCTTACAAGCAAGTAACTACACCTCACTAAGTAGTTGAAATAAGCAGGGTATGGGCCAGTTCGTTTCCTGGGTCCCTTTCAGTATTTGAAGAGACCACCTAGCCAAAAGTCCAAAGGCACGTGAGACATGCCCATAGAATTTCCAAACCTCACAACGTACTGAGTCTTGAAATATATCCACATCTATCACTAATGAACAAGATCACACTCTCTTTAGTCGCAGACTGTCTGGCTTGATAACATTTTGCTCAAGGGTTTCCAGGGAGATTTCAGCTGAATCACGCGGGACCCAAAGTTTCGGAGCCCGTATCCAATTTCTATTTGGAGATGGTAGAACAGGGTCAAGAAGCAGAGCCATTTCTGCCCTCTTTTTGGAGCTAGCAGGGATATTCCCAGTTATCTCACTGGATTAGTGGTATTTCCTAACACACTAGTACTTTTTGTTTCAACATTTCCTCTCATTCTATTCATATTTTCATATAATATAATAGGGGGAGAAGATACCTGTTCAACTTCTTCACTGTCTCTGAAAAACCAGATAATCGTCCTCATCATAATTACACTTCTATTCAGGACACTGATCTCTCTAAACTCTTGACCATTCATTCTGAAATGGAGTACCTAAAACCAATCTTTACAATAACTTGCAAAAAAAAAAAAAAACTACATATAATAAAACACACCTTTTTCTTAAATCATGATCATGACTTTTAAAATCACTAAGCAGACATTCACTAGAGAAGACTATTTTTTAAAATTCTTTCTTTCTTTTCTTTCCTTTTGCTACCAAAATATCTAGATTAAGAAGTGATGTGACATTAAACAAATTCCTTCCCTATTGCTACTATTTGTTCTTTTTTGCATCTGGCACATTTGTTTTTAGCTAGAGCTATTCTTTCACTGAACTATGAAACTAGTCTTCAAATTTCATTTTTAACCTTTTAATAAAAGGTAAAATATCTGTTAGCAATCCATCCATAGTAATTCAATTAATGCTAAAACCATCAGAATGAAAATTAACTTAGGTTGAAAGCATGAGGAGATTGACTTGAAACGATGTTAAGGATAAAAACCATTTTTAAAACATTTTGTTAAAAAACCTGAGAAATAATTATTAAATTAAGTTCAGAGAACATCTAACTTGAGTGCCCATTCTGTCATTGCAATGTTCCGATTTTAATATAAATGCTAGGAAATTTTAAAGCTCTTAATTTTTACAGAAAAAAAAAACAGTGTTACATTTAGAAGTTCTAATGTTTATCACCATCTGATGCTGTCATTGAAGCAATTGCTACTTACACTCTTATAAGAAGTGAGAATTGCAATTCCTCTAACTGATGACAATGTAATTATTTCTTTTACTGTCAAAATAGAGGTGATTTCCCTTCCTCACACACATGATTACACATGCAAATCCAGGCTTATCTGAAATCTCATAAGCGTGCTGAATGTCTGAATCTGAAGACACAGGATCAGGTGAACAAAAAGTCTCAATGGGAAGGGAAACCAAGTCTACGGCCATCTACCCTACACTTATTTTTATCATCCCCTTCTCCTGTAAGGACTCACACTTCAGCATCCACACAGCTTTCAACACAATGTCATATCATCTACAATATACAGCAACAACCATTACAAAAATAACTAGGGGGGGTGAAAAGTCACAGTGAATCTGAATGTCTCATTTGGAGGTTTAAATGACTTCATTAACTATTCATTAACACATTCAAAAATCAGCCTTTTGGAAAAACACAAGACTTTCACGAGATCCTTGCCATGAATGCCTGTTTCAGGAGCATCGTGTCCTACCTGGTCTTTCAGCTGCTGTACTGAAGTCTGAAGGTTCAGAATCTGACTGAAGAGCGGGCTCTGCAAGACTGACTTTAGAAGGCTCAGTTTGTCTTCATTCGCTACATCCCCGCGTTCTCGCAGCTTGGCTTGTAAACGCTCTGCGGCCTGCAGGGCCCGATTTTTGTCTAAATCAAAGGGCAGCAGGTCATTAACAAGATTCGAAAGACACACATCAAACCATGCTTACAGAAATCCTAACACTACTCCTTTCAAGAGCATAAAATTGACTCAGCACAAAAGGGACTATAATATGTCCCTATAAATGTATCCTTCAAACCTTCAAGTCTCTGGTAAGACAGTCTGTGTGAAAGCAGAGAACTGGGTATAGTGTATGCTCCATGCAACTACTGGTAAACTATGGAAACCAATTCAGATGAAGTATAGTTGAATTCCAGTGCCAACCGTCAGCTCTTATACAAACTACTGAAAACTAACCACTTTGTGATCTTGCAAATGCTCGTGTTATTACTTTTTAAAAGACATTATTTACATTCAAGAAAAATTAGAAATATAACCAATAAGTGGATGCAGACAATGTCACTGATGAGCAAAACATCCAAAATATGACAGTCTCATATATTAAAGAACAAATATTCTATACTTGAGAATTTACTTGAAAATATATCACAACAATGTATAACCCTTCAAAAACACTACTTTTTAAAATGTTTTTATTTATTTTTGAGAGAGAGAAAGACACAGAATGTGAGCAGGAGATGGTCACAGAGAGAGAGAGAGGGAGACACAGAATCCGAAGCAGGCTCCAGGTTCTAAGCTACCAGCACAGAGCCCGATGCGGGACTCGAACTCACCAACAGTAAGATCAGATCTGAGCTGAAGTCAGACGCTTAACCGACTGAGCCACCCAGGTGCCCTTAAAAACACTACTTTTTAATCCTTTAAATGTCTTTCCCTAAAATTAAATAGCATATTCATATAGGCATCAAGGCAAAAGAATTCAAATGTTTATCGATCACCCTACGTATCAGGCATAAAGTTGCAAAAGTAAGTATTTTGAATCAGTGTATCCCTAGTAACCCTACCTACCGGCCCTAATCCTTACCATTTTACATGCATGCTACTACCAGATGGTGAGTTTCTATGACAAATAACAGTTAAAAACATCTCCCTTAGGACGCCTGGGAGGCTCAGTTGGTTAAGCGTCCAGCTCTTGGTTTCAGATCAGGTCACTATCTCACTGTTCATGAGATTGAGCCCTGCATCAGGCCCTGACAGTGCAGAGCCTGCTTGGGATTCTCTTTCTCCTTCTTTCTGCCCCTCCCCCATGCAAGCACACTTGCTCTGTCTCTCAAAATAAATAAATAAACATTTAAAAAACAAAAAATCAAAACATCTCCCGAAAACTATCTCTCACTCTCTCACAAATGAACCCAAATTTGTTTTAAAGGAATAGAGACTACTCAAATATATGTTCTAATGGATTCATCATGGTAATAAGTGTACCTATTAACATTCATTTGCTGTATTATAGTAATCAAAGAGTGTGATCACCACAGACACTTTCTATAGCACCAAATGTGGGATTACACAGAAATGGGGAAATTAAGGCATGAATTATTATTGACCATGAGGTCACACACATACTCAAATTTAAACAAACAGTGTTTACTCTTACACATAATTTTACAAGGCATAATAAAGACAGGAGAATTTTATTCTAGGCTTATTTCCCATGGGATCTCAGAATACAAATCTAGTATTAATTTCCATGTCAATTCTCAGAAAGTGTACAGATCAGTAATAACTTACGAAATAAAGATTGGAAGGGGACAGCTTACATAATTCTGTATTTCCCCTTTGCTATCCACTTTTTTATGAGAGACTCTGCTTTGTGGACTAGTAGTCTTTATGGTGTGTGACTTTACCACAAAATGAGATGAGGGAAATACACACCCATGCATTTTCATCACTGGCACAGCACATTACGAACAAAAGTCATAGTCATGATCCCATCTATCACAAAGACAGCTCCTTCTCCTTTCCCTG
Source organism: Felis catus (assembly GCF_018350175.1). Lineage (NCBI taxonomy): Eukaryota > Metazoa > Chordata > Mammalia > Carnivora > Felidae > Felis > Felis catus. The sequence continues at coordinate 38,641,915 of NC_058380.1, forward strand.
CAACCTACTCTCATCCTACTCCCCCAACCATGCAGGTATCAAGGCACCAGCCCCAATCATAAAGGCACCAGGGTGAAATTCAGATACCTTCCGACAATCATACCCAAAGACTTCCCTGGAAAATATGAGGCACTGGGCTCAGACAAGGGATGGGTATACCTGATATGCCTCAAACAATTTCTACAAACTAGCTTCTGTAAAACTAAAGAGCAGTGAAAAACAGACTAACACATGAATTTGGATATTTCAACCTAAATTATCTCATGCAGAAATTAAACTGCCTTAAACTGTCACTAAATGTTTGTTACCGTTATTGTTCATCATCAACTTAAAAGCAAAGCTCAGTAGTATTTCAACTGCCACAAATAAAGCAGGCGTTGAGCTTCTTTCAATATTAAAAGTACTGTTAAACTTTCTGGTGCTACCCATACACAACCATTAACCAGAAGTGGGTCCATAAATCAACTAGGTTTACATTAAACTACGGTTTCATTAAATTTCTCATAATTGGTAGAACGTTTCATATGGCTTTATCTTTTGCCTGAAACACTTCAGATTAAATCATCCAAATACAGAAACACATTACCCTGGTATAATTCTAGTGGATACAAACTTGTAAAAACTTTAAGTCAAAATCCTGCTATGTAGAAAAACCATTTCAAAGATCCCAATGGAAAAAGGTTTGATTTTTATAAAAGTAAGAAAGAATAGGGGCACCTTGGTGGCTCAATCAGTTAAGTGTCCCACTTGAACTCAGGTCATGATCTCACGGTTTGTGAGTTCGAGCCCCATGTCAGGCTCTGTGCTGATAGCTCAGGGCCTGGAGCCTGCTTTGAATTCTGTGTCTCCCTCTCTCCCTGCCCCTCCCCCGTTCACGCTCTGTCTCTCTCTAGAGAATAAACATTAAAAAAATAAGAAGAAGAAAGAATAGGTCTTACCTATAGTTTCTAACATGTTTTTCCCAATTTCAGCGTTCTTCTCTACAATGATTTTAAACAGCAACTAAAACAGAACTCTGGGGAGAAAAAATAAAATGGAATGGTTATGTTTTAACACAACTTTAAAACTATATACTTTAAAAAGTACTTGATGCTACTGTAATTCCTTTGATCGTTAAAATCTTGTTGATTTAACTTAAGATAGTTTTCTATGTAGGAAAAAGAAATCATTTTTGGACTTACTCAAAATTACAGTTGCAGGTAACACTAGCATAGTAAAGTAAAAGGCACACAATCTGTTTTAAATAGGGTGATAGATGTACCCAAAATATTTTTTTAATTTAATGTTTATTTATTTTATGTTTTTAATGTTTATTTATTTTTGAGAAAGAGAGAGAGACAGACAGAATGAGAGTGGGTTGGGGCAGAGAGAGAGGGAGGCACAGAATCCAAAGCAGGCTCCAGGCTCCGAGCTGTCAGCACAGAGCCTGACGTGGAGCTCGAACTCACGAGCTCAACCTACTGAGCCACACAGGTGCCCGTATTTATTTTGGAGGGGGGCAGAGAGAGAGAGAGATTGAGAGAGAGAGAGAGACACACAGAATCCAAAAGCAGGCTCCAGACCCCAAGCTGCCAGCACAGAGCTACTGGCACAGAGCCTGACACAGGGCCCTAACCCACAGTCTGTGAGATCATGACCTCAGCCGAAGTCGGACACCTAACCAACTGACCCACGCAGGTGCCCCCAAAATATTTCTTTAAGAACGTCTCAACACAGCCCACTATAATTTTGGATTCACTTACAGATTCTCACCCACAGAGTAAGGACATACTTGGCTTGGCATGGGAAATTCTGTGGGGAAGAACATTAAAACTTACAAAGCATAAGATGTGATATTGCCCTTGACTACTCATAGTCTTAACTGGGGAGACAATATACGCATACCAATTAGAAATGAACTATGACATTCAAAGAGTATGTGAACCACGGGGAGCTAATACATTAAATCATGAATGAAATGCTGAATAAAAGAGAGCACAGTGTTAAATGGAAGAAGGGTTTTCAAAGGTTTTCAAAATACCCTCCTGATTATAATATTCTCTTCTCCCTCAATCAAAATAAATCTTCTCGACTCCTTCAACTCACACAGACTCATCTTTCTCTGAAAATATTTACCTAGACTCTTTACAGTACCAGCTACAGATTTCCATTGACAATGTCCATATCACTAACCACATCTACTGTTTGCTAACCACATCTCCTCCAACAATTTATAAATCTTCTCCTTAGTCACACCTATCCTCTGCCTTGCAGAAAACCCTCAGCCACTCCTTCAAGGGAGAAAAAAAAAAAATCTACAACCCGACTTCCTCACTTTTGGAAGATGAAACAGGATTTGTCTGAGAAGGAACAAGCCATCCCTGTTGTCTCTTTAACAGAAAACGCATCCGGAAAAAATGAAGTATGTGACGTACGTGAGCAGACATATAGACCACCAACGCTTGTAATTAGCTCTGTGTGATAACAGGGAACAGTTCTTATCGACTCTCCTTGCCCCAATTTAGAATACACTATTTAAACCACCAATTCCACTTCCAATAGTCAAATAGCTCAACTACTAGCACTTGTTTTATAAAATGCCCTGGTGTCAAATGAGAACACCAGCTCTAACGTGGAATTGAACCCTAAATCACAGTACAGGCCTGTGCCAGGGGCCCATCATCCAAACCTCCGTTTCCTAGAAAACTTAATCAGTGTGTATGGTGTGATAAATGAGATAAATAAGGTATACAAATTTCCAAGAGTATAACTCATAACTATAAAATATATATTCAGGAACAAGGCTGAGCCCATACAGGTGAGCATTTATGCACTGCATGGTTTCATGGGGAAAAATACAGGGAGATCTCTAAAATAAGCTCGTCGTATTTTTATTCTAACTTACAAGGACACTTCATACAATAGTATACTATTAGGTCCACCCTCAAAAACTTATCAACTTCTGACAATTAACAAATAAAAGTAAAGATACCCCAATATAAAGAAGGTCTACAATTGACATATGTCCAGGAGGAAGCATGATAGTAATGAAACTGCATGAACTAGGGAGTCTGATAACCTGAATTAATATTTCAGCTTGACCATTTACCAGCTATAGGTCCTTGTTAAGTCACTTATCTATCTTTACTGAAGTAGAAAACTCTCACCGCAAATGAGTGATACTCAAAGTTTTGAAAGGAAAAAACTATATACATAAGTCTTTGGTATGCACAATAAAGTTAGCTCTATCTTCTTCCCCCTTTGAAAAATTAACTTTGAAAGACAGGCAGTATTGATGATGTGGAACGGGTGGTAGCCTGTGGATTTACAGACCCAGTGATCTATGAGGAGTCTACAGAGAAAGTACAGAGTAAGCAGTTCCCTACTGAGAAAAACACTGCCATTCCAAAGTTGAACCTCAAGTCAGTTATGTGGAAAGAGAATTACTTTCTTTTCCCCAGAGCAACTCTTATCATAAAGGATTAAAAACGAAGAAGAAGAAGAAGAAGAAGAAGAAGAGAAAAGAAAAGAAAAGAAAAGAAAAGAAAAGAAAAGAAAAGAGGACAAAAAAAGCTCAATTCAGCTGCAAGTCACTGACATTGGCTCCCAGAGGAGAGCGCCATTCCTCTGGATTTCAGAGATAAAAAATGAGTTCCATGGTTTTTCTTCTCTGATGTCCCTAAAATAAATATGTGGCTTTTTTGAGGTTTTCTAGTTTTTACAATTGGTAGCCATGACAAAGAGACAAGAGGTTAAAAAAAAATTGCTCCTTTCTATGACCTATACTTCATCCCCAGGATTCAGCTCTAAGTATAAAAAAACTCATCTGTAACCACAACTTTCCATCAAACTGCATGGATTTTCCTTCTCACCTCACCATCAATCCTCCCCCTTCACCTATCTCACCACCATGTGGAAACAAAGGGGTACCTGGGTGATAACAGTGGGTCATGGCCCATGGGTAAGACGTAAAGTAGATCCAATACATGTCAGAAGATACCAAATTCTTGGGGTTTTTCTGGACAATTCAGGCTAGGAGTGAGGATGATGGGTCAGAGGGGCAGTAAAGAGAGGAAATGAGATGTGGATACGGTAACAAGTAGGTGACTCCAATGCTGGGGCAGAAGCAGTGGTGAAAACAGCAAACGTACGTAACAACTACCACATCCTGGGCACCGTTCGGAACATGTCATCCAACTAACCCGTTTAATCTTCACACTATCCATTCGCTTTACAAATGAGGAAACTGAGGAAGTGGAAGAGTAAGTAACTTGCACGGGGTCATACCACGGGTACATCACACAGCCAGAGGTGAACCCAGGCAGCTTGGCTCCAGAGCCAATTAACAATTTAACTTCTACAATATGGTCCTCTTGTTAAGAGGAAGATCACTTTACCATCCTCTTCCTCTTTCCAAGTTCAAAACTATGTTGACTTTGCCCTACACAATGAGAAACCAAAGGAAAAAACAGAGGCCCAAACTGCATGTAGTCTGAAATGGACTGGGGTAGATAATGCAACCAACAATCCAAGCAAAGGTTTGAGTAACTCAGAACGAAGCACTTTGGAAACTACGGGTGGGTACATGAAAGATCAGTAATATTCACCATTTATATTATGTCCATGTATGTTTAAAAAAATCACTTTTAAAACCCAAGATTTCAAGAAAAATCTCCAAGAAAAAATAAGCCTCCTTACATCAGTATTCGACATACATTAAAAAACATGGCTGTTATATTTCAAGGTGCTAAATCCCTCAGCACAATGAAAATATGCATTTTTTAACAGTGTCAAAAACATACCTACCGTACACTAGTCCCTCTAGTTACTGCCCATATAATTGAACCACTATTTGGTTACAATCGATCCTGTTTCAGTAGCCATGACACTTAGAACTACAAGACACACCCATAAAAGGCTCAATGAATTCAGCACCTATGAAGCTCTACAGTGCTGGGCAAGGGCAGTCTGCACACATTACATCACGGGAGCAGGGACACTGACCCTCAGGCTCTCCACAATATCTTCCACTGCCTTGCATATATCCGCTCCATCTTCCAGATAAAACAACAGAGGGAGGGAGAGACTCAGGTCTGACTCAAGGTCACGAAGCCACTAAGCAAAGAACCCAGATTTGAATCCAACTCTGCCTGATTTCAAAGCCCACATTCACTCTTTCACACAGCCCCATATTTTCCATATTGTACTGCAAAGATCACGTGGAGGAAATGCACAGTTAGATAAAAGGACTGTGCAAAAATCGAGACCATACTGTGCATATTTTCAGACCACAGCGCTATGAACCTCGAAATCAACCACAAGAAAAAATTTGGAAAGATAACAAATACTTGGAAACTGAAGAACATCCTACTAAAGAATTAATGGGCTAACCAAGAAGTTAAAGAGGAAATTAAAAAGTATATGGAAGCCAATGAAAATAATAACACCACAACCCAAAACCTCTGGGATGCAGCAAAGGCGGTCATAAGCGGAAAGAAGAGCAATCCAGGCCTTCCTAAAGAAGGAACAGAGCTCTCATACACAACCCAACTTTATGCCTTAAAGAGCTGGATAAAGAACAGCAAATAAAACCCAAAACCACCAGAAGACAGCAAATAATAAAGATCAGAGCAGAAACTAATGCTCTCGAAACCAAAAAAAACAGAACAGATCAATGAAACCAGAAGCTGGTTCTTCAAAAGAATTAACAAAATTGATAAACCACTAGCCAGTTTGATCAAAAAGAAAAAGGAAAGGACCCAAATAAATAAAATCAAGAATGAAAGAGGAGAGATCACAACCAACACAGCAGAAATAAAAACAATAATAAGAGAATATTACGAGCAATTCTATGCCAGTAAAATGGGCAATCTGGAAGTAATGGACAAATTCCTAGAAACATATACACTACCAAAACTGAAACAGGAAGAAATAGAAAATTTGAACAGACCCATAACCAGTAAGGAAACGGAATTAGTAATCAAAAATCTCCCAAAAAACAAGAGTCCAGGGACAGATGGCTTTCCAGGGGAATTCTACCAAACATTTAAGGAAGAGTTAACACATATTCTCTTGAAGCTGTTCCAAAAAATAGAAAGGGAAGGAAAACTTCCAAACTTCTTCTATGAAGCCAGCATTACCTTGATTCCAAAACCAGACAGAGACCCACTAAGAAGGAGAACTATAGAACAATTTCCTTGATGAACATGGATGCAAAAATCCTCAACAAGATATTAGCCAACCAGCTCCAACAATACATTAAAAAAATAATATTATTCACCATGACCAAGTGGAATTTATACCTGGGATGCAGAGCTGGGTCAATATCCACAAAACAATTAATCAGACAACAAAAAGAAATAAAAGGTATCCAAATCAGCCAGGAGGAGGTTAAACTTTCACTCTTCGCAGATGACATGATACTCTACCTGGAAAACCCAAAAGATTCCAACAAAAAAACTGCTACAATTGATTCATGAATTCAGCAAAGTTGCAGGACAGAAAACCAACGCACAAAAATCGGTTGCATTCCTATACACCAACAATGCAGCAACAGAAAGAGAAATTAAGGAATCGATCCCATTTACAGTTACACAAAAAACCATAAAATACTTAGGAATAAATCTAACCAAAGAGGTGAAAAATCTATAAACTGAAAACTATAGAAAGCTTATGAAAGAAGTTGAAGAACACACCAAAAAACAGAAAAAGATTCCATGCTCCTGGATAGGAAGAACATATATTGTTAAAATGTCGATACTACCCAAAGCAATCTACATATTCAATGCAATCCCTATCAAAATAACACCAGCATTCCTCACAGAGCTAGAAGAATCCTAAAATTTGTATGGAACCAGAAAAGACCCCGAAGAACAAAAGCGATCTTGAAAAAGAAAACCAAAGCAGGAGGCATCACAATCCCAGACTTCAAGCTATACTACAAAGCTGTAATCATCAAGATAGTATGGTACTGGCACAAAAACAGACACTCAGATCAATGGAACACAATAGAGAACCCAGAAATGGACCCACAAATGTATAGGCAACTAATCTTTGACAAAGCAGGAAAAGAATATCCAATGGAATAAAGATGGTCTCTTCAGCAAGTGGTGCTGGAAAAACTGGACAGCAACATGCAGAAAAATGAACCTGGACCACTTTCTTACACCATACACAAAAATAAACTCAAAGTGGATGAAAGACCTAAATATAAGACAGGAAGCCATCAAAATCCTCGAGGAGAAAGTAGGCAAGAACCTCTTTGATCTTGGCCGCAGCACCTTCTTACTCAACATGTCTCCAGAGGCAAGGGAAACAAAAGCAAAAATGAACTACTGGGACCTCATCAAAATAAAAAGCTTCTGCACAGCGAAGGAAACAATCAGCAAAACTAAAAGGCAACTGACAGAATGGGAGAAGATATTTGCAAACGACATAATCAGATATAGGGTTAGTACACAAAATCTATAAAGAACTTATCAAACTCAACACCCAAGAAAACAAATAATCCAGTGAAGAAATGGGCAAAGGACATGAATAAACACTTCTCCAAAGAAGACATCCAGATGGCCAACGGACACATGAAAAAATGCTCAACATCACTCATCATCAGGGAAACACAAATCAAAACCACAATGAGATACCACCTCACACCTGTCGGAATGGCTAACATTAACAACTCAGGCAACAACAGATGTTGGCGAGGATGCGGAGAAAGAGGATCTCTTTTGCACGGCTGGTGGGAATGCAAACTGGTGCAGGCACTCTGGAAAACAGTATGAAGGTAACTCAAAAAACTAAAAATAGAACTACCCTACAACCCAGCAATTGTACTACTAGGCATTTATGCAAGGAACACAGGTGTGCTGTTTTGAAGGGACACATGCATCCCATTGTTTATAGCAGCACTATCAACAATAGCCCAAGTATGGAAAGAGCCCAAATGTCCATCGATGGATGAATGGATAAAGATGTGTCATATATATATATCACACACACACGCACACGCACGCACACACACAATGGAGTATTACTCGGCAATCAAAAAGAATGAAATCTTGCCATTTGCAACTATGTGGATGGAACCAGAGGGTATTATGCTAAGTGAAATTAGTCACAGAAAGACAAATATCATATGATTTCACTCATATGAGGACTTTAAGAGACAAAACAGATGAACATAAGGGAAGGGAAACAAAAATAATATAAAAACAGGGAGGGGGACAAAGCATTAGAGCCTTATAAATAGGGAGAACAAACAGAGGGTTACTGGAGAGGGATGGGCTAAATGGGTAAGGGGCATTAAGGAATCTGCTCCTGAAATCATTGTTGCACTATATGCTAACTAATTTGGATGTAAATTAAAAAAAAATAAAATTAAAAAAAAAACTGTGCAAGACAATGTATTAAGTTGTTAGTATTTGTATAAAAGGGGAGGGAAATGTTTATGTAAATAAAATTAATATATACATGTTTACAAAAGCACAGAATATTTCTGCAAGCTTTGCAAAGACACTAATAGTGGGATATGAGGGACTAAGGGACACCGAGGAACTTATTTTGCACTGCATTTCTTTGGGGCTTTTAAAATTTTATATCAATATTAAGGTTGCCAGATTTAGCAAGTAAAAATACAGAATGCAAAAAAATTCAAATAAATTTCAAATTCAAATAAATTTGAATTTCAGATAAATAAATAATTTTTCAGTATAAGCATATCCTGTGCTATACTTGGCACATACAACTAAACAATTTTTTGATTATCTAAAATTCATATTTCTAGTTAGACATCCATTTTATCTGGCAATCCCACTTATACATATATTTCCTTAGGGGAAAATCAAGTTTTGAAAATCATTTTTACTTTAAGGCCTTTATGTTTCTTGCATAAATCTCTTTACAAATCTCTAAAGATTTGAGCTGGACCCAATGACTGTGCAACAACTAGTTGATAATACTAGTTTCAGCAGGGGATAAAAATCAGATCAAATTTGGTTTTACTTAGAAATAGGACCTGATTGGGGCGCCTGGGTGGCGCAGTCGGTTAAGCGTCCGACGTCAGCCAGGTCACGATCTCACGGTCCGTGAGTTCGAGCCCCGCGTCGGGCTCTGGGCTGATGGCTCAGAGCCTGGAGCCTGTTTCCGATTCTGTGTCTCCCTCTCTCTCTGCCCCTCCCCCGTTCATGCTCTGTCTCTCTCTGTCCCAAAAAAAATAAATAAACGTTGAAAAAAAATTTTTTTTAAAAGAAATAGGACCTGATTAATTGACTAATCATTTTATTTTTCAAGAAGTTGCACTGGTAATGTGTGGGCACAGATTGTATGCAGTAAAGAATCAGTGCTTCAGGCATAAAATAGATCTTTCTGTCCAATGCAGATTATATGGCAACTAACAAGTGAAAATAAGCTTCTGGCTAAAATTAACCCAGAAAGAGAAACTGTCCTAAACGCATAAAATTTTCTAGTTATCTTAAACAATTCAACCGTGAAAGGGGTAAAACTTTATTTTTTATATTTTGCTTTTAATCCCAGTTAGTTAACATACAGTATTATATTAATTTCAAGTGTACAATATAGAGATTCAATAATTCCATACATCACCCTGTGCTCATCATGACAAGTGCACTCTTCATTCCTCATCACCTGTTTAACCCATCCCCCCCCCACTCCCCTCTGGTTAATCATCCGTTTGTTCTCTAGAAGAGTATGTTCCTTGATTTGTCTTTTTTTCCCTTTGCTCATTTGTTCTGTTTCTTAAATTCCACATATGAGTGAAACTATATGGTATTTCTCTTTCTCTTATTTCCCTTAGCATTATACTCTCTAGCTCCATCCATGTCATTGCAAATAGCAAGATTTCATTGTCTTATGGCTGAATAATATCCCAGTGTGTGTGTGTGTGTGTGTCTGTGTGTGTGCGCGCGCGTGCACGTGTGTGTGTGTCTCACACCTTCTTTATCCATTCATCAATCCATGGACAGTTGGACAGCTTCCATAATTAGGCTATTTCATTAAAGTACTGCTATAATCAGCCAGGTGCATGCATCCTTTCAGGATTAGTGTTTTTGTATTTTCTGGGTAAATACCCAGTAGTACGATTGCTGGATCATAAAGTAATTCTATTTTTCACTATTTGAGGAAACTCCATACTGCTTTCCACAGTGGATGCACCAGTTTGCATTCCCACCAACAGTGCAAGAGGGTTCTTTTTTCTCCACATCCTCACCAAAACCTGTTGTTTCTTGTGTTGCTGATTTTAGCCATCCTGACAGGTGTGAAGTGACACCTCATTGTAGTACTGATTTGCATTTCCCCGATGGTAAGTGATGATGAATATCTTTTCATGTGTCTGTTGGCCATTTGGATATCTTCTTTGGAGAAATGTCTGTTCATGTCTTCTGCCCATTTTTAATTGGATTATTTGTTTTTAGGTTGAGCTTTGTAAGTTGAGTGGGGTGTTTAGGTTGAGTTTTGTAAGCTCTTTATTTTGGGATACTGATCCTTTATCAGAAACATCATTTGCAAATATCTTCTTCCATTCTGTAAATTGCCTTTTGTTTTGTTGATGGTTTCCTTTGTTGTACAGAAGATTTTTATTCTGATGATGCCCTGATAGTTTAATATTGCTTCTGTCTCCCTTGCCTCAGGAGACATCTAGGAAAAAAGATGCTCTGGCCAAAGGGGTAAACTTTAAATGAGCTTGCTGCAATGCTATGTGGCTGGTCACAGTCACTCAGCATCTATTTACTGCACACAAATTTAGCATCTGTCTCATTTACAGTGGCCTGGGCATTCCTGAAGGGAGCAGACAAATGCAAGGCTGTAGTCATTAGCAGGGAGTCTGTCACAATGTCAACTGGCCATGAGAGCAAACCTTACTCTTGTAATCACAATTCACATTGTAGGGTAAGGTTACTGAACGAGGACTCCAAAAGCACAGAAACATCACCCTACCCACCAATGTTAGTGCACCCATCCGACAGAAAACACTCCACCTCTTCTTAGTATCTGCTCTTTTCAAATTCCCCTTCATTTCCATAGGCTTGATCAAAAGGCATTCGTGAACAAATTTTTTATTTTCAAGTTCATATTTATGAATCTTTCTGAATTCCTTCGATAATAATAGAATTTATTAATTCCATTCTGTTCCCCAGAATCAAAGGAAATCAAGTATTAAATAACCTTGCTTTCCCAATATACTTGAAATGCTAATTGACAGTCCTGTCATTCCTTTATAAAACAGAAAGATAAATTACCTGTCCAAAGTGAAACATGCTAAGAGGATCACAGGGCAAGAAAAGAACTCAAATTCTGTTTTTTACCAATTCAACAACACATGGGGCACCTATGTGACTGCCATGTTGTTGGGTGGCAGAATTGGAAAAATGAAGACATGATCTGGGAACTCATGGGCCAAGCGAATAGAAGAAAAAAATAATAAGCAGACGATTAAAATACAAATGACAAAAGCAGGGCACCAATCCCAAATTAAAGAGAAAGAGAAGGCTTCCTGGAGGCAAAGAGCCCCACACAGAGTCCTGAAGAACAGGTGGGAGTCAGGGTGAGAGTCATGACTCTCAGGCCACGCAGAGGCAAGAGCACACAGCTCCTTCTGCGCACTGCAAGTAGTTTCTTTTAATGTTTGTTTGTTTATTGAGACAGAGAGAGAGAGAGAGAGAGAGAGAGAGCATGAAGGGAGGAAAAGACAGACAGACAGAGAGAGGAGAGAGAGAGAATCCCAAGCAGGCTCCACACCGTCAGCATGGAGCCTGACATGGGGATTGACCAAAAAACCGTGAAACCATGACCTGAGCTGAAATCAAGAGTTGAACGCTTAACTGACTAAACCACCCAGGTCCCCCCATTAGTTCCTTATACGTGGACTGGGCCTGGAGAAAAGGAAAAACAGATGATAAGGCTAGAGATGTGGGTACAGGCTAAATTACTACAGGCTCTGCATACCATTCTTAAAGAGTTCAGACCTTTAATTTTGGTTTTTAGGGTTTTTCATTTTTTGTTCTTGTTTTTGAGAGGGAGGGAGGGAGGGAGGGAGGGGGAGAGAGAGAGAGAGAGAGAGAGAGAGAGAGAGAGAGAGAGAGAGAGAGGAGAGAGAGAGGAGAGAGGGGTTGTGGGAGAGAGAGAATCTTAAGCAGTTTCCAGCCCACCATAGAGCCCAATGCAGGGCTCAATCTCATGACCATGAGATCATGACCTGAACCAAAATCAAGAGACAGGGCACTTAACTGACTGAGCCACCCAGGCACCCCCAGACATTTAATTTTGAAGTTTATTTGGTATAGTGGATGACATGGTCAAACTTTGTTTTAGAAACATCACTGTGATAATGGTGTGGAAGACATGTAAAAAGAGAAACTGGAAACAAGAAAGCTAGGTAAGAGGCATTTTCAAAAACAGACATGAAAGTGAATAAATGAAAACGAGAGACAGATTCAAGAATTAATGAAAAGCTATAAGCAACAGGACCTGGTAATGTGGAAACAAGGACGATGAGCCTAGGATGAACCCCACATTCCTGCTTGAGTTTATGACTGGATAGGAATATCAATCACCAAGATACAGAATATGAGAAAAGGGTGTTCCAGAAATTAAGATGGGTCCTGACCAAGAGTTTAAAAGGCTGAGTTCTAGTACTTTATAATGTTGCTATCAACTGAACTTATCCCCCAAAATTCAATGCTAAAGTTGTAAACTTCAATGTGATTGTATTTGGACGTAGGGCTTTTCAGACATACTTAAGGTTAAATGAGTTCATAAGGGAATGGTCCTCATCCAATAGAATTAATGGTCTTAATAGAGGAAGAGCTATTTATCTATCCCTTTTTCCCTCCCTCTTTCCACATGCAAGTACCAAGGAAAAGGCATGTGAGGACACAGTGAGGACATGACTATCCACAAGCTAGGAAGAGTTTTCACCAGACACAAAACCCTACTAGACCTTGATGTTGGACTTCCTAGCCTCCAGAACCATGAGGAAGTAATTTCTGTTGTTTAAGCTACCTAGTCTGTGGTACTTGTTATGGCAGCCCAACCTAACTAATACAGATTTCAACCTTTCCACTGCCTCTGCTGCAAGGAATATGCTACTGCACACTATTCTACATTCTTCTCTTCCACCCATAACCAGGAGAACAAGGGTTGGGCTCCTCACTTGAGGGAAGACAATCTAAGTGCTGACCTGAAAGGCAGAACTGGGCTAGAGTCTCTCTCTTGGGAACTGAAGAGAAACACTGAGAGAATAAACGAATAGTGAAGTTAGAGTTGAAAAGATAAGAGGATGAATAATTTAAAAAAAGGCTAAGATAAATCACAAGCCTTAGTTATAAGAGAACAAAACAAATGAGCTGACAGAGACATGACACAACTGACATGAGAGTGACAGGTATTCCTTGTGAGATCCAACACAGCCAATGAGAGGTAAACAGAATAGCTGGCCATAAGATGCACAGTCACTGACATTCATTCTTACTGTGAACCTCATTTTGACAGAAATAATTTGTATGAGCTTCTGTTTGTCCCATTCAAATACCTACCAATCACAGCCTGTTTGGGTACAGCATCACACTATCACACCCCAAAAAAGCAATCCTTCCAAGCATCCTGCTTAAGAAGTATCCTTGCTCCTTGAACTACTTCATTTGGACACACTAGTTCCAATAAGAATTTGAGGGAGCTTTCAGGCAAAGGTAAATTTAGTAAGACCACTGAAATAATTAAGAATCTTACAGGGGAGATAGTTACATCAGAAAAACAAAGTATAGGGAAGCAGCTGCTATGGCAGGTGAATAAAATACTATGATGTATTCAGTTTTGTTTTGTTTTTAATTTTTTTAATGTTTTTATTCATTTTTGAGAGAGAGACACCAAATGTGAGTGGGGGGAGGGGCAGAGATAGAGGGAGACACAGAATCTGAAGGAGTCTCCAGGCTCTAAGCTGTCAGCACAGAGCCTGATGCGAGGCTCAAACTTGTGAACCACAAGATCATGACCCGAGCCAAAGTTGGACACTTAACTGACTGAGTCACACAGGCGCCCCTGAAGTATTCAGTTTTGGCCAGAGCCTGAGCAAAGCCACCAGGTTCCAACCAAACAAAACAAATCCACTGTTGAAAAGGCATATAAGATCTAATTGACAAGGCTTCATTTTATAAATACCTTACTAAATGTGAAAAAAACACAATTAAAATATTTCTGGCTTCAAAATTCTAGTCATAGGAGAATAGAAATATTCACTTCAAACTCTACTAGAAAAATAAGCCAAGTATGCATGTTAAAAGATTTAAATTAACAAAAAAAGAAAAGAAAAGAAAAGAAAAGAAAAGAAAAGAAGGAAGGAAGGAAGGAAGGAAGGAAGGAAGGAAGGAAGGAAGGAGAAAGAAAGAAAGAAAGAAAGAAAGAAAGAAAGAAAGAAAGAAAGAAAAGAAAAGAAAAGAAAAGAAAAGAAAAGAAAAGAAAAGAAAAGAAAAGAAAAGAAAGAAACCAGAAATGGATATAATTTATAAACCAGGAGAAAAAAGATGCAACAAAGAATACTCAAGCAATCTGAAAGAACTTAGGAACAGAGGGGAAAAAAAAAAATGAAAAAAGGGAAAATCATAATAGTCAATAAAAAACACAAAACAAAGGGACTAAAATAAATTCAAATATTTGTATTCACAATAAATATAAACAAGTTAGATTCACTTATTAACAATAAATTCACAATCTGGGGCACCTAGGTGGCTAAGTCAGTTAAGTCTCCCATTCTTGATTTCGGCTCAGGTCATGATCTCACAGTTTGTGAGATCCAGTCCAGCATCGGGTTCCATACTGACAGCGTGAAACCTGCTTGGGATTCTCTCTCTCCCTCTCTGTCCCTCCCCAGCTTGCACTCTCTCTCTCTTTCAAAATAAACAAAAAAACAAAAAGGAATCCAGATTTCAAACATGAAATTTAGAGTTGCAGAAGAATTTGGCATTGTTTACCTATATTAAAAAAATGTATATATATATATATATATATATATATATATATATATATACACACACACACACAAACATATATACATAAATGAAATAATATATGCTTACATATAAATATGTATACATACAGACTTTCATTATATTCAACAATGAATTAAAAGGGCACATTTTAAAATCAATTACAGTATAAGTTACTTTTAGGTGTAGACAGATAAAAATGGTAGTCTCAGATCACAGAGAGATCCAAAGGGTGCCTTAGCTTTCTCTATTTTTTTAAAGAAACTATATTTTTAAAATATTTTTAAAGTATATATGTAAAAAGTACCCAGGTTGAAATATTTATGAAAATTGTGAAATGTCTGATTTACTTCTAAAAGATGAAAGAGGACAAAAGCAACAGGACTGGCCATGAACCAAAGGCTGTTGAAACTGAATGATGGACACGTGAGGATTCTCTATAATAATACTTCACTGTAAAATGTACATTTGAAAGTTTTCATAATAAAAATTAGAAAAACCTGGGCAGTAACCATGTTAAAATGTTAGTAACTTTGGAATGTTAGTAATTTTGGAAAACAGAACTACAGAAGAGTATTTCCTTTTTTATAATTCACAATGTTTTTCAAACCCTTCATTCTTGCTCAGGAAAAATAAAAAAAGATTTCACCTCAAACTACTAAGTTACTTAGAAAAAAAATGTCATTGATAAATGCTGCCAGAAAATAATTGTCGCAGGGTGTATTATTACTTAACTTCCATGAAAGGAAATGAAATATTCTGAAAAGATTTCTTCAAAAATTAGTATCTTGTAAAGAATTTTCATTTTTATCGTTAAAAATAAGGCTTTAGAGGCACCTGGGTAGCTCAATTGGTTGAGCTTCCAACTTCGTCTCGGGTCACGATCTCGCAGTCCGTGGGTTCAAGCCCCACATCGGGCTCTGTGCTGACAGCGCAGAGCCTGCCTGGAATTCTCCCTCTCCCTCTCCCTGACCCTCCCCCACTTCACTCTCCCAAAAATAAATAAATCTTTAAAAAAACAAGTGTCTTTATTCTGATTTCCTGATGGCTACTCAGATGCTAGTTTTACCAGTCTGTTTTAGTAAGAGCCTTACTAAAGGCAAGTGAGAGCCTAGTAAAAGCAGAAGCTAATGGCTGTGGATTAGCCCACTCTGTGAGAGAGAGAGCAGCAGGGCAGGAAGTGATGAATGACCTTTGCTGCTCTACTTCGGAAGGCATATACAGTGCAGATGCAAAGCCCCACCTTTGGAAATGATGGGTGAATCCAAGAGAGTACACATAAATATAAGTCCGTTTCAAGTAAGAGAAAACTTATCTTTCATGTATATTCAAATGACAATTCAATGTAATAAACAGTCACGTATCTAAGCTAATACTATAAGAGAGAGAAACAGCAAATTAATCCACAATTACGCAGACATACATAAATCAAAATCATTACTTTGACCATGAATCCACATACTTTAAACAAGTTTTGGTGAAAATAATATGGCCTCATTCCTTTTCACAGTAATTTCCTAACAGGGCAAAAAAACCTACTGAAAAGGAAAATACACATAATACAGAAATTGGAATATTTTGTTACAGGTAGATTTTCACAGTATAGTTACACTAACAAACATGCTGATTGAACTTCTTTTGGTTTTGAAAGTTATTTCCTTTTATCTTTAAGACCGTTGGCTGGCAGTAAAGGGTTCATTATCCCTTCAAAAAGTACGCACATTCTATCCTTAACTGCAGATTCCCTAAAGCACATACTTACTTTATAAAGACATTTACCAGATTCATAACCACTTCCAGAATTACACACTTAAATCATATTTTGTGATGCTTTTGAGTTAATTTCCCCTATTTGCTACACGCACCAAAGCAGGAGTCCAATGCTGGTGTTGAAAGGAATGTCAGCAAACATCCGGCTCAGAGACAAGACAAGCAGAAGCTCACCTCACGAGGAGGGGCTCCACAACAAATCGGCGGTATGTCTGGGATTAGAGCCTCAGGCTGCCTGCTACTATTACTCAGCTGGTTATCTGAAAGGCCGAACTTTCTCTTTAAATTTATTAGACACATCAATTCTGTCTGTAATCTACTGTATTATATTTATTTCCTTTCTCCTCACCCTCACTCATAACTTCACACACACACACACACACACACACACACACACACACACGAGAAATATGGACTTCACAATACCTGCTCTCTGGGGACCCATTTTTACATATTTTCCATGCATACTGTCCTATCTTAGTACATCCCCAGAAGGACAGCAGCCCTCCCCCCAAACTGTGAACTCACCCCAAACATGGTGACTCAGGGAAAAGATTTAGATGCTTCTGAGAATGCACATTCAGCCCCTTCTGTTTCTCACTCCCTAGTTAAACTCAGAGGAATTCGGATTGTTGGGCAGTCTGCCACGATTTGCTACCACATTTTCAGTGTTAAGGACCAACATGCAACAGGCCAGCATATTTCTTGGACAGAACCAGACCGGAGGACCCCTCCAAGGGCTGCCCTTGCAGGGGAACAACAACGGGTCGGCATCAGACTCCAGAGGCAGGTACTGCTCATAGAGCACTCACTCCAGACACAGAATTTTCTTGAGGGAAACCAAAAATGCACAGAAGGATTAACTTCAGGCCACAGAATTCTCAGGTGCAATTCCTGAACTGGCAACATTAATCCTCCAGGGAAATTACTCCGGGTTCCTGCCTCCTGCCCTTTTGCCTGCCTGGAGCGAGGCAATTCTCCAGTGGACCCGAAGCAAACTGTATCCTTGGTGCTTAGAAAAAGCATGGATACTCCAAGCGTCCCCATGGGACCCTGAAACACAGCCCACAGCTGCTGTTAGGACTTGTCAACTGCAGGAGGAGGTACAGAAGTATCTGTCATTTCTCAGCTGCCCTGTCAGAGACAGGACTTTCATTGAGTTTGTGAGATCTCAATGATGATACCCAGGCAGAACAATATACAGCTTTGTCAGCTGTGACTGAACAATTCCTCAGGGTAAAGCCTTAAAGGACAGTATAGAGATGTTTTCAATGCAGACTAAACTGCAGAAAGGCAGGGGCAGGGGAGGAAAGAATATTATAACCCTACGGTTTCAACTTCGCTCCCCACCCAACTACCTCAAGTTCATGCTCTTCAGCCAAGATCCATTTTCTAGGGCTTTTTCCCATCACTTTTCAAATAACTCTACTTCTGCCATTTCCCCATTGTTGTCCCTTATGGTTTCTTCTGTTTGGGAATCTTTTCTACAAAAATTAGGAGGACTGCAATCTATCATCATATCGCCTACTTGGCTATCACGAAGCTATAGATATTTTTATCCTTCCCCATCAATCAGTGCCTCCTAAATTCAGTTTGTGGCCCTTATGATCTCCCCCTGTTGAATCTGGATATGAACAGAGATAAAGATTATAAACTTTACTCAGAAAAGGGCAGGCTCAAATTTCTGATAGGAAGTCCTCTGGGAAGAGAATGGCATATTGGAGGGATATTTAATGTGGCTTCTCTTCTCTCCTGTACTTTGCTTGGGGTGACTAGTAGTCTGCATCCCCCGGTGGCCTGGTTTCCTGGTCTGCACACAGAAGTACCATGTGTGTACTGAGAAGGGCTGCTGAAAGATATGCTTTCTCTGAGCCCATTTTTTGCAATTCTTTTCATGAACCAATTCAGAACCCTTAAATTCAGCTGAAAGAAGAAATCAATGTATGTTTTTGCAATTATTAATGCAGCATTTCAAATATCTTATGTGAAAATATAAGAAAATTTCCTGAGTTTTTACTCTTTCCATAATATAACCTGCTAATACCACATTTTACAGATGTGGAAGTAGAAAGTCAAAAAGATTACTTTCTCAAGGTCACATAACTCAGACTTTTACTAAGCAATCATATTTCGATAGCCATTATTATGTAGGGGTACCAAAAAGTCTATGTAATAAAACATCAACAATTATCTGAAACTATCAATCAAAAGTAATCTAATTCAGCTACAAGAGGATTTGGGGACAGAGAAGAAGAAAGAAATAATAGGCTTAAAAGCCTTATTCAATCTGATTGGATGTCTGTTAGTAGCTTCCCTAAGTAACAAAGTGTTTAATTTTCCATGTCATTTTGCTGATTAAAAAAAAAAAAAAAAACTTTATTCCTCAGGTATAAATTGACTACCAAATACTCCCTTCAGGAGGCAAAGTTTCCAAACATATATTCACCACTGATGTCTAAAATGTAAACTTGGTTGTAATCCATAAATTAAAGCAATAACTTGTTATTTGGGGCCTTTAAAAATATGCTATTCAGTAAAAAATAATAATAAAACTGCATATAAGAATTGATTGCTATTGCATCTACTATAACAGTAATTCTCCCAGGGAATTAAATAGTCTCCATGAGTGACTATTTTTGGCAATAAACTAACATTATGTCTACTGTAGGAAATGAAACTATTTATGAAATAGCCTTCCTGTATCCCTGTCTTCTTAAACAGAGCATATGTGCTTCACACACATACATTTCCTTTAACCCTACCAACAGTTTCATATTAGATACACACATTTTTAAATAAGAAAATTGAGGCTCAGAAAGATAAAGTGTTTCCCCGAACCTGATGAAGCTCGTAAGCAAGAGAGCTGTCATTTAAAATGAACCCAAGTCTGATCTGATTGATATCTGACTGATATCAAAACTAAGACCTTTCCACCTCATAGCTCTGTGCTCTAATAAGACTACTGCAGATAAGAAAATAGTTATTTACCTTCAGATTATGTAGCCCCAGGCGCCTTTACTTTCAGAGTTCCCAGAATACTTTATAAAGCTCACTTACAAAACCACTATACCTTTTTATTAATTGTAAGATCCTGAGCTGCTATTGTAAAGTGGACATTTACAATAACGCTCAAAGGGACTAGAAATAATAAGCAAACCAAAAGCTACTATTATTATTTTGTTTTCTATTAGTGTGTGGACGCTAATCTCTCCATTTTGCTACTTCCAATTTTCTATCAGATTAATCAGGTTTATTAAATCAGTAACTCTTTAACAAATGAAAATCCAGCATTTCTGAACTGGGATTTGCAAAGCACAATAAAGAAAGCACACAGCTTTCAGGACATTTCTTTCCCCATTGCTGAAAACTATACATACTTTTGTACTGCTGAATATCCCCCAAGTCACCCCCAACAATACTTCAAAGAAGTCGAAATGAATCCAACCATTGCAAACTCAAATTCAGCTTACACAAAGAACTGTCACTTAAGAGTATTATGTTGTCTTCCAGAGAAGACAGATGGAGAGAGAACAGGTCTGATGTGTAGCAAGACAGAGATAAACAAATAGGGCACGAACGGAATAAAAAATAATGAGGTGAGGAAGCTAAAATGGAGAAGAGATAGAAAACATGGAGGGGCAGCAAGATAATTTACAAAACTCTGAGAAAATTCCTTAGCATTCACTAGCCTAATAGGAGGTGGAACAGGGTGTTAACGGAGATTCCAGACGCACAAGAACTGAATCACTTCCCCCACCAAAGTGAAATCTGATCTCAAAGGAAAAACTTCAACTCTATTTTCTGTCACCAACCAAGTAATCATACACAGTAACAATCATTAAGTCTGAGTCACTTTCCGTGTACCTAGCTTGTCAATATCCCGTAAGATAAAGTGTGTGAAAGTATGGAGAAAATGAAAAGTGCCGTACGAGGGGCGCCTGGGTGGCGCAGTCAGTTAAGCGTTCGACTTCAGCCAGTTCACGATCTCGCGGTCAGGGAGTTTGAGCCCCGCGTCAGGCTCTGGGCTGATGGCTCGGAGCCTGGAGCCTGTTTCCGATTCTGTGTCTCCCTCTCTCTCTGCCCCTCCCCCGTTGATGCTCTGTCTCTGTCTGTCCCAACAATAAATAAACGTTTAAAAAAAAATTAAAAAAAAAAAAGTGCCGTACGAGCATTACGCATTATTATTAGCATCAGTATGGTTAACTGATATTGTCCTAATTTTAAGAAAATTAGCAAAAGGGCGCCTGGGTGGCTCAGTCGGTTAAATGTCTAACTTCTGATTTGGGCTCAGGTTATTTTCTCATAGTTCGTAGGTTCAAGCTCCGCATCAGCTCTGTGCTGATAGCATGGAGACTGCTTGGGATTCTCTCTCTCTCTCCCTCTGTCCTCCCCTGCTTGTGTGCATGTGCACTCTCTCTCTCAAAATAAATAAGTAAACATTTAAAAAAAAAAACAAGAAAATCAAAGCAAAAAAATCTATCCGTGTGTGTGTGTGTGTGTGTGTGGACATACACACACACACACACATACACACAGCATTATTTCACCAAGTTTTAGGCACACACTTATGTTCCCCTAAACAGATTTAGCATGAAATATTTGCACAGGATCCTTCCATTCTCAAATAAATAGGCACTCTCACATCTTATTTTGTATTCATAATTTTGTTACGTTTTTATTCAAGAGGGCCTCCCAAAGTCTACAAATTGTAAGCCCCCACAATCTGTATCTGCCTCTATCAGATGGACAGATACCTAACTTCTGAGCTCTCGATTTAGTGGAAAATAGTTAAATAACTACACTGCAATGGGATATGCTAAATTCTGTGAGAGTACACTGGAATCCAATGCTCTCAGCATGCATTAGAAAGAATTTGGAGATGTGACATGTGAACTGTCCCAAAGAAGGCACAACCTAGGAGTTCTGCCTAGAAGAGGCAAGGGCATGAAGAGGGAAGGGCATGTCTTGCTAAGAAAGAAACCACAAAGAAACCAGAGAATTTAAATGACAGGAGTTCTATAGTACAGGGCTCCCAAACTAGACAGGAGCCAGGAAAGCAATGTTTCAAGCCTCCTTGGGCTCTTGCCCTGCAGGTGAGGCAGTGCATATACATAGATACCCAGGACTGGGGGTGGGGCGGGGCAACTAAAATTCATTTCCTGGAAAAACAATTTTGGTAATAGGGTAAGTAACTTATGAAAAAGACAAAGAAATAATGATAGCATAATCACGTTAGGCTGTTAAAACAGACCAATAGAAAAATAATACAGGCCAAGATTAAGGCAAAGACCAGAAAAACAAGGAAATACAGACACATTCATTAGAGGGAAAGGAAAAAATTCAATGACTACTAGATGTGTTCTGGGGGCAGGCAGACTGAGTAAGTAACAGCAATGGAAGTTGACTTGCAATGTTTCTAATTTGGGAAACCAAGAAATATTGGGACATCGTTAGCTTAAACAGCAGAAAGAGAATCGTCTTCTATTTTTTAGAGGAAGGGGCGGAAATACACTCCTGTGAACATAACCAGTTTGAAATGTTTCTAGAAAATAGGAAACATTAGAATTTAAGCTCTATGAGGGCAGGAATTTTTGTTGTTGCAGCTGTTGTTTTCGTGGTAGTGGTGGTCCCTTCTTTTCTCAGGGCTATATCCCCAGAACCACAAACAGTGGTGGGCTTGGATTAGGCACTAACTAAATATTTGTTGAAAGAATGAATCAACTACACATGTGCATCTATGGAGAAAAGAACTTGGAAGACCTAAGAGTAGGTGATCACTAGCCTCTGGGTGTCGCTGAAGATAAAAGACATTAGTCAAGAAGTAGGTAGGGATTAACAAGGAGAGAGAACTAAAGTTGGAACCCTGGGGAACATGAACATTTTAAAATATAACTCAATATACCAGAATTATTTTAGTGGTAAAAATCAACTAGAAATAAAGACCCTTCGACAAGAAAGTGAACGAGGATGTTCAAGGAGGGAGGGAGGGAGGGAGGGAGGGAGGGAGGGAGGGAGGGAGGGAAGGAGGGAGGGAGGGAGAGAGGGAGGAAGGCAGGCAGGCAGGCAGGCTGGCCAACTGGCCGGCCCTTCATGCTCTATCACTCTAAGTACCATATGCATAAAGCACCCACTATGGCCAACACACTAGGCAAGGTTATTTGTGATACTGATATAAAATAAAGCTTATTTGACCTCACTTTGGTTCCTAGACCAATGTGAAAACAAATTACTTACAGAAGATAACCTTAATAAGATCAAATTAAAAACAGGGTGAGATCAAAGTATTTTTTTAAGCAAACTCCACACCCAACGTGGGACTCAAACTCACAACCCTAAGATCAAGAGTTGCATGCTCTACCATTGAGCCAGCCAGGTGCCCCAAATCAAAATATCTTAGACATCAACAATCATCTGTGAGGTAAATTAAAAATCCTAGCAGAACTGGGGCACCCAGGTGGCTCAGTCGGTTAAGTATTCCACTTCGGCTCAGGTCATGATCTCATGGTTGGTGAGGTTGATCCCCACATCGGGTGAGCTTGAGACCCACTTCAGGCTCCGTGCTGACAGTGTGGAGCCTGCGTGAGATTCTCTCTCTCCCTCTCTCTCTCTCTCTCTCCCCCTCCCTCCCTCCCTCCCTCTCTCTCTCTGCCCCTCACTCACTCACGCCCATTCTCTCTCAAATAAATAAAAATCCTAGTAAAATCTTTATTTCTTCAAAAATGAAATAAAGTCTACATATACAGAAAAGAATATATTTAAAAAATATAAAATCAGCTATAATCCTCTCTTATTCACCTCCAAACCAAAACAAATTCACCTTCAGATAATTTGTTAATTGAATATGTATACAGTCAAGAGGAAAACAAAATTTGTTCATAATAATAAAAGCAATGTATTACATAATTGGAACTAAAGAATGGCTGGAGAGAACCTTGTATTGCTCTGACAGAAGAGATGTCATGGTCTAAATCAGCAGATAAGCCTGTCAGTGGTAGTCTACACTGCTGAGAATACACTGAGGAAAGTCAGCAAAAGAGATGACAATTTACATCTTGCTGGCAAGATTACAGGTATTTCAGATTAGGGAAAATTATACAAAGAAATCCAAATTCATATGAACCTATCCAAACATGAAACTTAGCCATGTAAGATAAATAAGCATGGACCAATTCAATCCCCTAATTACTAATTGACAGAAAACTGTTAATAGGCTACACTATTTAGTTACTACATATAATTCCACAGGACTCACTAGGGCCATCCTGACAACTGGTATTTTCTCTCTGAAAACATTTTAAGAGGTCTTATTTTCTCTCAATAAACATGACTATTTGCTTCTTAATTAACTCAACCACAATTTAACTACATTCATTAACAGTCTTTTACTATGGTACTCAAAAGACTGTTAACATTAAGATTATAAACCAACTTTTACTTTTGTAATAACCCAGAGAACACATCTGCCTTAAATGTTTGAGTTTTGTTTTGGTTTTGCCACTTAATTTCAATTAAGTGACTAAAATTAAGAGACAAACATATAAATGTTAAAAGCGGCCCCCAAAATCCGAGTGATGCCAACAAGAACAACATGTTTTCACAATATAACGATCATCCTCTCTCCAATTCTTGGTACCTTTGACGATGTTAGTTGTAACATGTACTGAATGACAATTACTTAGATAATTTAGGCACCAAATTACAACTTAGCAAATTTACTATATGATTGTCACATAAATCTATCCCAAGAAATCACAAATAAATTCATCAAAAACTATAAAAACTTCAAAAACATATGCAAATAAGTCAGGAGAATTAGGCAAGCAGTAGTAAAGTTTTGAGCTCAATACTGAAACTGACTTCACAAAATAGGATACATAGGCTTGTGGAAAGCGTCAACACTCACGTGACCTTTTTTTTTTACTTGATATCTTTAAAGACTAGAAAAATTTTTAATCTCTATTTTACAATTGTTAGTTTTTTTTACAAAATATGTAATTTACATATTTTGAAATCTCAAGTAATCTTATATAAGGGCATTTAAATTTTAAGTTTATCCAAAAGAGGCATGAATTTAAGAGTCAGTAATACTGTCAAATACAAAAGTCTAACAAAACAAAGTCAAAACCAACAACAAATACAACACAATGAATAAAGTGCAAGAGAATTCTAAACTATTTTTTTTAAGTTTATTTATTTGGAGAGAGAGCAAAAGCTTAAGCACCTGAGCAGGGGTGGGGCAGAGAACAAGGGAGAGAATGGATCCTAAGCAGGCCCCCCACTGTCAGCGTGAAGCCCAAAGAAACCCTGAAATCTTGACCTGAGCAGAAATCAAGAGTCAGACCCTTAACTGACAGAGCCACCCAGGCAACCCGAAACTATTTCTTTAAAAAAAACCTCTGAATGTCCAGGTCACGATCTCGCGGTCCGTGAGTTCGAGCCCCGCGTCAGGCTCTGGGCTGATGGCTCAGAGCCTGGAGCTTGTTTCCGATTCTGTGTCTCCCTCTCTCTCTGCCCCTCCCCTGTTCATGCTCTGTCTCTCTCTGTCCCAAAAAAAATAAATAAATAAACGTTGAGAAAAAAAAACCTCTGAATGGTATATCCATTCAGTAGGATGAACTAGTACTCAGCAATAAACAGTATTAAACTATGAAGAGAGGCAACATGGATGAATCCCAAAACACAAAGCAAAAGAAGTCACATAAAATGAGAGAATATCTTGTATGACTGCATTTATTTAAAACTCTAGAGAATGCAAACTACTCTGTACTGACAGAAAGATCACTGATTATAGGAGATGGGTAGGTAGGGGGGACAGGGAAGCTTTATAAAGGGCCATGAGGAAACTTTTGAGGGTGACGAATATGTTCACTATCTTGATTACGGGGATAGTTACACGGGGGCCAAAATTCAACAAACGGCACTTTCAATACATGCAGTTTGTCACATCAATTACAAATTACACATCAATAAGAAGAAACTAATGTAATGAATGCTCTGTCCATAAAAAACAAAGGCCAGTTTCTCAGTGAACACCAGAAAAAGAAAACAAGTGGCCTCTGGCTTCCTCAAATGGCAGTTTCTCTTTCTTCCCAAACATCAAATTACCACAATAACACTTAGACTCACAACAGCCTCCTACATGTCCTCCCTCCTTACCCTAAACCAGTCCATTCTTCAAGGTCACCACCAGTGTATAGCCTAAGGTCTCTTTAAGAAGTTTGTTATGTGCTGAACTGTGTGTCCTTCTTCCCACTGCCCCAAAATTCACGTGTTGAAGTCCTAACCTCCCATACCTCAGAATGTCCTTGTATTTGGAGACAGGGTCTTTAAAGAGGTAAAATTAAATGACATCATTGGGGCTCCCCTAATCCAGTATGACTGGGAGACACAGGGAGAAGATGGCCATCTACAAACTGCCAGGAAGCAATCCTATGTTGATCTCCAATGTCTTTGAAATCCTGTAACTTTAACATGTGTAAAACTTTCTTATTCTTTCCTTTCTTTGTGTGACTACTTTTTCGACCAAGACAGTAAGCTTCTAGAGCAGTATCTTGTTTGAAGTTCTCCTCAGTGCTTAACCCAATGCAACATGTGTCCTAGTCCATCTATTATTATCTACTGAACAAATAACTACCTCAGATCTTCCCAGAAAATATTTCACAGGAAGACAATGGATTATTTAAGCAGAAGTAGTTCTTCATCTCCTTATTCGCCCACACAGAACCCCACTATAATTATTTAACCATAGTATATCAACTTTACCATACTAACCCTAATTTACAAGAGAAAATAACACCTTTCTTGTTATAAATAAGGGGTTGATAATGTACATAACAATGTAACAGTACCAAATGAATTCCTACTTTAGGCCAAATGTACTTTAAAAGCACATACAGCTGTTTGGGAAATACAACGATGATAAAATATATCATCAGTCATATGTCCCACTAAGAATTCTATGGGAAGTTTTCTGCCTCTTCATTTTGAAGTATAGGATCTCTCTCTGGCAGATGTGTTGTTTGCTCAAGCATGTATGGGGACATTTCCAGTCCAACACATCAACTTTGCTTCAAGATATTTTATGAAATTCACCAAGTATTTTGTACATATTATAAATGTACAAAGTGGTACCAACCTGCAACTCAACCTAAGAGAGTCAGGTTAAGATCTCAGACTTGGAATGTAATCTGAACAAAATAATCTGCCTTTAACTCAGGGCAGTTAGTTATCTTCTGTACAATTCACTGCTGAATGCCAGCTTCTAAATCCCTTAATCTTAACTCTACACAATGGGTCCACTTCTTCATTTGTAAGGCAGAGCCTCCACACGCCAGCAGCTAATGGGTAAAAGCCTGAATCAATGCAAACTTACATTTCAAGGATTTCCACAAATCTCTCTGAGTACTCCCACCTTGCAGTGAGACAGTAAACTCTAGGGACAGCCTCCACTCCTTCATGATATATGTGCATTTCAAAGGTATCTGAAATGCAAAGAAGTCTTTAACGGTCAAACAGGGCAATGTCTATGTAACAGGAATTTGGAGCACACTAAAAGCTGCAACTGACATCTTTCCCTGCCTAAGTCAAAAGCAAGAGGCTCAGGCAATAAAAGGAAGAAATATGGTAAAGCGAGAAAGAAAACCAGAAACGAGACATGGGAAATGGAAAGAAGAAAGACCAATGGGAGCCAAAAAAAAAAGAAGAAGAAGAAGAAAAGGAACACGTGTTAGAGGCATGTACACATATGATCAATCTCTTAGTAATACTGAGAATAAACTTCATCATTTTTTGTTTCAGCAAATGTTTGGGAAGGAGGAGTGAAGAGTCAAGCCTCCCCAACAAACTGGCTTTGTCTCAAGTGGTAACTTCCCTACAAAAAGGAATCTATGATGCCCCCCAGCCTCTGCTGGTCTCTACCTAAAAACACAAAACTATAATTTCAACCTGCTCAGGTAGCAGGGCAGTAAGATGTCACTTGTACTAACTGCAGAACACCCTGATAATTTGGCTATCTATATTAAAGTAACTACGCACACAATTTTTGCCAATCAGAAAACCCACTGTATTCTAGATTCTGACCCAGAGCAATACTGAAAGGTTAAGAAATCTTTTTGAGAGTGAAACTTGGAAATGAAAAAAATCCAACACATTAACTTAATTTGACTATTGAGGAAAAGTCAGACAGTTCAAGGGATACCAGAAACAGAGCATGAAAGGCAATGAGATTAGACAATGTGCCCATCACAAGAGGGAGCATTTAAGCAACACTTTTAAAGGCTGCTCTGCGTTGACACTTTTTTCTGTAAAGAGTAAATATTTCATACTTTGAAGGTTATACATCTATGTCTCAACTATGCAACTACTCAACTCTCCCACTGCTGCTTTGAAAACGGCCACAGGCAGTAAAAAATCACCATACACGATTGGAATGAGTGAGGCTGCGTGCCAATAAAACTTTACTTATGCACATTAAGATTTGGTTTTCACATAATTTTCACATGACATATTATTCTTTTGATTTTAATTTTCAACCATTTAAAAACGTACAAACGATTTCTAACTCCTACACTTTATGGGTAAAAACAGGCTGCTGCTGGCCATTGTGGCCTATGGCCCTTAAGTTTAGAGACCTCAGCTTTAAAAGACCCTATTATGAACTCAGGGCAGAGATAGAGACCAATCCAGATAGACCTGCCCATTTGCAAACTAGCTTATTAGCTAGCTGGAAATCTGAGGATCCTTGACAAGACTATCCTCACCACTCTCTAACCCTCTCGGCCCCTCTTTCAGGCAAGGGCACAGATGCACCCGTCCAGAGTTTTGCATTGAATTAGAAGTTCAAACCTAAGAACTTGGAAGTTTTGTCGGTTTTTAACATGTACTAGGCGCTAAAGCATGTATTATACAAATTTAGCTGACTCGACCCTCTAAAAAGGTTCATTGTAGTCACCTATACCCGCATTCAACATATAAAAACTCCCAAGCCCCAAACCATAATCTCATAAGTTTTTAAGATAATGCCCCCCCCCCACTCCATAAAAGGTAACCTAAATCAGCGATGTCTAGGGAAACACAAAAGGTATATTTACACCACGGCTGTGCACCAAAGCTGGATGACAGCATCTAGACACTTTCCAGATTCTTCCTCTCTGGACATCTAAGGAATATGGAGAGTATTCTTTCTAGGCTGAAGTCATGGTCCTCTTATCTGATGCTACCAAAGAAACCCTAGCCGCCACCGGCACCCTCCCCACACAAGGCATGTAGCGCCCACGCCCGGGTTCTTCGCAAGCCGAGCAAGCTCTGCAAGCCCCGCCCGCTTGGATGGAGACGTCCAGCCGCCCCCGACTCGCCCCCAGCCACTGCGCAGCGGCGCCCACCCCCAGTCCCCCGCTGTCGCCTGGCCCCTCCTACGTTAGGCAGTCCCAGCCTGAATTCCCATGTGATCTGCAGGAAAGAATAGCCTGGCCTTTGGGCCTCTGCAAGGAACGCAAGCAAAAATGTACACCATCACCACCCCCGACACACACACACACACACACACACACACACACACACACACACACACAACTTCCAAGACACAAAGCATCTCCCGAACCGCGCTTCCCGAGAAACATCCGGCTAGGAATAGCAGACAAAGGGGCCCCAAAGACGCGGGGTAGAGAAAGAGGGTGGCGAGAGCAAACTGATCCCACCATGGGGGGGGGGGGCGGATGAAAGGGCACACAATCCGCGGGGGGTTGGGGCGGGTACCAATTAACGGAGCTCTGGGGTCCCGAGGACTAGGCTGGAGACGCCACTTTGGGGGGCCTTTCTCCCCACCCGCTACCCGCCTGACACAGCATAACGCTAGAGGGGACGTCCGGCCTGGACCGCGGCCACACCAGCGGCGAGCAACAGGCTCCCGCGCCCCCCCCCCCCCCCCCCAGCACTGGCTCGCGCGCCAGGCCCGCGGTTCCCCTTCCTGGCACCATCCTCGGGCCCCTCCAGGCGAAGAAAACGAAAAAAAACTTTTAAACCGTTTAGAGTAAGCGAGGGCAAAGAGGGGGGTGGGAGGGCTGAAAGGACTGGGACTAGCGCTCGGGGGCCATGCAAACAGCGAAGGAAACTTCCAGACCCCATCCTTTTAAAGAGCCGGAGGAGCCGCGGCTTCCCGGTACGGCCCGGCCGCGCGGGGTGGGGCGCGTGCACCCCGCCCGCCGCCCGCCCCGCGCGCGGAGCCCCCGGCGCCCGCGCACCTTCCCGGCCGGCGCGCGCGCGCAGAGCGCGGGGGCGCGCTCCGGCCTCCGGGCCCGGGCCCCGGCGCCGCTTACCCGGCTAGCGGCGGCCGCCGCGGGCGGGGACGCGGAGCGGGAGGAGGGCTGGGGAGCCGGGGTCGCCGGGGACTCGGGTGCCTCGTCTCGCTCGCGCTCGCCCTCTTCTCCGCTGAAGTAACGGCCCGGCGGGGAGCTCCGGGATAAACGCGCACAGAAACTCACGCGCGACCGAGAAACTTAATCCCGCCCGGCCGGCGGCGGCCCGACGCCAGTCTCGCGCTCCGCCGCGCCCCCCCCCCCTCCCGCGCGCGCCGCACTTGCGCCGACCGGGACTGCCGAGGAGGAGGTGGCGGTGGCGGCGGCGGCGGCGGCGAGGCCGGAGCTGCCGGGGCTGCGTGACGCCTGCGGCCGGCGGGGCGGCGGGCGCGCCTCGGCCAATCAGGGGGCGCGGCCCAGCCCGCCGGTCCTGGGGTGCGGGGAGTGGGTTCCGTGCGGTTGCCTGGGGAAATACGGAGCGCCCCGTTAGATGGGAATATCCAATAACAAGGCATAATTATTTTGGTCAAGTGTGGCCCGTGCAATGTTTGGGACATACGAAACATTTATACTAACAAATTATTCATTGTTTATCTGAAATTCGAATTTAGCTGGGCGGCCTGTATTGTCGTTTCTAAGTCTGGCAACCTGTGGGAACTGGTAGCCTGTATTTATAGTTTTGAGGTCTTAATTTTTTTTTTATTTTTATATTTTATTACGTGGACTGCCTTGTGGATGCCTTCTATATGAGTAGCTTAGGTAAGTGGTATGGGATGGTGACGAGAAGCGCTTTAATGAGGCATGGGGCGCGGAGACGAATAATCTCACATTCTAACTTTCAGAACTTGGTGTGCTTCTTAGACATCCAATTAACAGACAAAAGCAGTAAACATCAAAGAAGGGTTCAGAATCGCACGGTGCCAGGAAAAAACCTACTCATTTCTATTTTGTGCCATTAAAGGATGTTTCTGATACCCTCAATTCCTGAGTCCCAGGACCTTGGGACCTTTCTTGGAAGAAAATTGCTCCTTGTCTCCAAACATAAATCTAATATTAGGGCATACATCAGAGATACTCAGAAGTCCAATTTAAAATATTTACAAGAATTTCTTTTAATATCCTGAATTAAAAATTCCGATTTCTTTGACAAACTTGTAATTTTTTTTTTCTTTTTGGTCTACTAAAAATAGTCCATGGTATTTCTCCAGTATTCGCCAAATATTTAAGGGGAAATACAATTTTTAAAACATACAGAGCTGCAGAGCGAGACTGATTTGAGCTATGTTTAATGAATAAGCTTCGAATTAGATTATTTGCCCGCAAATGACTGGGAGTAAAATGAACTCAAGTGCCCTGGGTGGAGGAAGTGTCCTTGGCCCAAGACCCATTGTGCCGTTTCAAAAGTGGGCATCAGCGTAGATTTGCCCACTAGC
Organism: Felis catus; assembly: GCF_018350175.1. NCBI lineage: Eukaryota > Metazoa > Chordata > Mammalia > Carnivora > Felidae > Felis > Felis catus. Next base: position 38,673,385 of record NC_058380.1, read on the forward strand.
GAATTAAAAACACTGACTAAATTTCTTCAGCATCTGTGGATATCCATCTCCTCTGGGTCGTTTGAAAATGAAAGTGAAGTTAGGATTGAAGGGAAAACTCATCCCTTATATCTTCAACCCTTATATCTGCAACATCTCTGTGTTGCATAATCTTTCAATCAGCACGCTCAAATCTCATCTTGAGAGAGAGAGAAAGACAGGCAGGCAAAAACATTACTCTCCAGCCCATCTCTCTTCAGTTACATTTTCTCTTTCCTTCGCTATTAGATTTCTTGACATCAGCTAACTGCATCCTGCCTTCTTGCCCCATCAACTGCACTGAAAGGGCTTTTGCTGGACACCAATAACCTTCCGTTACCTAAGCCCAATGGGTATGTTTCTCTCATCATATTTCTTGTCCTCTCAGGTGCATTTATAACTGTTGAACCCTCTCTTGAAGCATTACCCCCCACCTCATGATTCCATAAAACCAACTCTCTCGCTCCTTCTTATTCAGGGGCAGGTATGTGGGACCTGAAGCTTATATAATTTGCAGCTCTGCTTTAAGAAATGAAAACCAAATATATCTTTCTTTTGAAAACTTTACAGACATATGTGACCATGCAAACACATTGCAAACGTTCTCCTAGGCAAGAGAAAGACCCAGAATCCTTTTTATAAAGTTTTATTTAAGTTTTATTTATCTCTACCCCTCGTGTGGAGCTCAAACTCATGACCCTGAGCTTAAGAGCCGCATGCACTTCTGACTGAGCCAGTCCAGCACCTCTGAGAAAGACCCAGAATCTTAGGCTTCATTAGCTTCAGAGTAGATCTGCTTCTGACCTCAGGCCGCTCTTCAATCTCCGTTGCCAACTGACCTCCTCTCCCTAACCTTATATGCTGGAGTTGCTGAAGATTCAGTTACTGGTCCTACGTAAGTAAGTTGATTTTCCCCTTCAGTTTATCATCTATTGGTCAAAGATGCCTAAATTTTTACTTCAATCTAGCTTTCTCTATGTATCTGAGTGTTTACTTGACTTCCCTGTTTGCCTGTCTCAAACCTACATTATCCAAAATGGAACCGTGATATTTCTGCTCAACCTTGGTCATCTTTTTTTTTTTTTTCAACGTTTTTATTTTATTTTTGGGACAGAGAGAGACAGAGCATGAACGGGGGAGGGGCAGAGAGAGGGAGACACAGAATCGGAAACAGGCTCCAGGCTCTGAGCCATCAGCCCAGAGCCCGACGCGGGGCTCGAACTCACAGACCGCGAGATCGTGACCTGGCTGAAGTTGGCCGCTTAACCGACTGCGCCACCCAGGCGCCCCTCAACCTTGGTCATCTTTCACAGTTCAGTGTCTCAGTGAATGGACCTACCATGGATGTTATTCAGATTCCCACAAATTAGTATAAACCCACTGTGCTACATTCCCCTTGTATTCTATTGCTTCATAGTATTTGTCCTACTTTGTAATTATATAGTTAGTTTTACAATTGCCTATGCAGTGGCTTTATGCCCCCTTAGGCCACAAACCCCAGGACAGCAGGGACCAGGTCACTGTTTCATCCTCAGAGACCAGCAAAAGGTTTCACAACTGGTTAATGTTCAAATGACATAGACAAATATATGACTGCAAGAATGAATGATTCATCTACCGTACTTCTGTGTTCTCGCCATAGACTCATCTCAAGGCATCCCTTTTGGAAAGGATTCTCTTATTGCTTACAAATACTGAGGAATTCCTCTTCTTTGAATAGTAAAGCATTGCCATTTGTCATTTTCCAAATCTGGTCATTCTCAAAGGCAAAGGAAATAAGTGCATGAAATGCTAACCGCTAGGAAAGTACAGGAAGGGAACAAATCTGAATACTGCAGGTATTCTGAGGGTCTTAAAAGGTAAAATGACATCTGTTCTATTGAACTCTAGGGGAAAAGCCCTTATTAGAGGGTAAGTTTAAGGAATTTCCTTTTCTGATTTAATGCAAGTATATAAATGAGATTAAAACAAAGGATTCTACCTCGTTTAAAAAGACACTGTTGCTCTGGTCTCATTTCGCAAAGCGAATCCTACAGGCCCACTTTAAGAAGTGGTATATCAGAGGACAACAGGCATCTTGTTTAGGTCAGTTCTTCCATAAAATTATCTAGCACTTGGGGATGATTTCATCTGGGAGCTTCCCCTTTTGAAGTTAACCCATACAGTTATAGCTCTTTTGTCCTCTGCTTGTTCTAAGCCAGAGGCACCAAGATTTTCTACAAGAAGCAAGGCACTGTGGTGTATTGCTCTGATTTAAAAAAAATTCAAGAGGTTCAAGCAAAACCTTACAGAGAAACCCAAATTATAGAGTAGATGAAATAGAGCCGCACTTCTCTATGAGGTGGGCTGAAACTCATCGCAAGCATATAGATCAATAATTCTATTTTGTGTAGATCACAGCCTCTGGGATCTGAAGATGAGGGAATTAGGAATGCTGTGTGCATCCCAAGTATATCCTCAGTGAGGCATTCTCCACACCAATTTGTTTTTCTCAAATCTGAGTAATCTTCAGACCATTTTTATATGGAAAACGATTTGGGGGACTTCCAGGATTGATTTAAATTATTTTTTATTATAATTTAATAATCACAAGCATAAATGAAGTACATAATATTATTTTACATTTGTTGCCCCTCTGTAACTCTAAAACTGGTGAAAGGCACAAGTTGTCTGCTCAAAATCTTTAATGTCTGCTAGGAGGATAGATCATGGACATTCAATTATTTTTTTTGTTTTAATTTGTTTTTTAATGTTTATTTATTTTTGAGAGAAAGAGAAAGAGAGAGAGAGACCGAGTGTGAGTGGGGATGGGGCAGAGAGAGAGGGAGACACAGAATTCGAAGCAGGCTCCAGACTCTGAGCTGTCAGCACAGAGCTCGACACGGGGCTCCACCCCACAAAACCCTGAGATCATGACCTGACCCAAAGCCGGACGCGCAACTGACTGAGCCACCCAGGTGCCCCACGGACATTCAGTTCTTGATTCATGAAGATACAGAGGAAGGAACCTTTTAGTTGCCTTTCAAGCACACAGTCTCTGTTCCACCTTCCTACAGGCGGATAGCCTTGGTGCGCAAGACGGGCATCTCTCACTGGGAGGTGTTTCTGCAGGACTCCAGGTCAATGCTTTATATGAACCAAATCCTTTCCCCAGTTCTAAATGACTCTGGAGAAATTCTAAGTGTGGGACAGTGGACTATTTCCATACCTTAAGCAGCTCTAACTCTGATTAATGTTTCATTTAAGAGCAAAGAAGGTAGCATGTGTGCATCATCCTCTGCCTAATCTTATCCACTACATAACAGATACGCATTTCTGATTTGTTACAGTTTGCAGAAAGATTTTTTTTCTGTCCACTGGCTGACTGATTTAATGGGTTCAGTTGGCCTCTAGTTTCTCAAATAAAAGAAGAGATTTTTTTCAGTCTGTTTAATGTTAGAAAAACATAGACCATTTTAAACAATCTTTGGCTTGTTTTCACCATTGGAAACAGACAAGATTGAAAGAGAAGAATATGAAGAAGACAGGAAAGAATGTTAGCATAATAAATATATATGTGTCTAGGAGAAAGCCATTAGGAGGAGGGAATGGCTAAGAAAGAATTCCAGGCATGAGAAAAATGCAAAATTATATCTCTTTTGAGAACATGTAGAATAATCTGTCTCTCTTCATGTAACAACTGTTTATAGAAGATTAGAAGCAGTGAAATCTACAATGTGTCTGATTGGGTCTCATATCTCTAAGGAAGAAAGAAAGGGCACTAGGAGGTCATGACCATCTGACCTTGAGTTAATTTGCTTTTATACCCACAGAATTCCGGCGCAATGAGGAAATCCTGGGCAAAAACATTGGAACTGGGTTATTTTGGGGGTAGATACATCCAAACACTGTTCCAGAATCTGACTCAACTTCATGCAAACTTGAATGACATTTTAGAATCTCTCTCCTACAAAACATGACTGTAAGTCAAATATCCAAACAGAGGTCAAGAAAAATAAGCAATGAATAAGCAGTTAACAGTAATGAAAACAATTTGTTCAAGTTGCACAGTGTCTTTTAGGTAATAACCCTCTATGTTCTATAAGAATAGAGAAAAAAAACAACTGAGCTTTCGAGATGACCATTGTGTGACTGGATCACATATTACCTGAAGTCTGCCCCATCTCTTGAATTTGCACTTAGATGAGCCAATAAATCTCTAGTTCTTAAAGTAGCTTGTATTGGGTTTTCTGTTATTTGCAACTAAAATCATTTAAGCTTAGGAAATATCCATATTAAGCCATTCACAGTGAGCTAGACAGGTACTTTCAAGTGTCAAAGAACACACTGAGATTACCTCAACTGAAAGGAGTTTGTTAAAGAATAGCTAGGATTGTAAAGAAGACAAGAGTCTCCTTAGGTGAAATGTGACATCTTTCTGGTCACACCACAAGCACACAGAGAGAAAGGGGAGGTCAGTTCAGAGGATCCCGCTCTTAAGTTCTAGTTTTCTTGGAGTTTTTGCCCTTCAACCATAATTATGATTTAGCACAGCCTTGTTTCTATTTACCTTGTTTTCCTTCTGCCTCTAACAATGTTTGCTTAAATTGGTTCCTTGAAAATCTGGTGATTCTTCATATTCTGTTTTATTTAACAATGAGGCAATGAACAGCTCTTGCGTTCTGTACCCACAGTAAGGCTTGTTGACATATATGTTTCCTTTTTTTTAATAATTTTTTTCATGTTTATTTTTGAGAGAGAGAGACACACACACACACAGAGTGTGAGCGGGGGAAGGGTAAAGAGAGGGAGACAGAATCTGAGGCAGGCTCCAGGCTCTGAGCCGTCAGCACAGAGCCTGACGCGAGGCTTGAACTCATGAACCCCTGAAATCATGACCTGAGACAAAGTCGGGTGCTTAACAGACTGAGCCACCCAGGAGCCCCACATATGTTTCACTTTTAAGGGAGTAGCATTACATTCAGGAGCCGTGAAATTTCAGAAAAAGAAGTCTTTGCTCAGATCCATTTGATGATTTAAAGAGGATGTTTTTAGGTGTTTGAGAAATAGACCCCTGGCTGCCAGGAGTTCTGTATGGTAGCTGCCTATGTGTATATATGCATGTGTGTGCACATAATTATTTGTGTGTGTGTGTGTGTGTGTGTGCGCGCGCGCACGCGCCTGTCTATATGCATGTATATGGTAGTGTGAATGTCAGGGTTTTTAAAAATATTTTTTAGTTAATTACTTTATTTAGAGAGAGACAAAGAGAGAGAACACACAGGAAGAGCAGAGAGAGAAGGAGAGAGAATCCCGAGCAGGCTCCGCACTGTCAGTGTGGAGGCCAACGTGGGTTCGAACTCATGAGCCGTGAGATCTCGACCTGAGCCAAAATCAAGAGTCAGACACTCAACCGAGTGAGCCACCCAGGCACCCCAGTAATGTCATTTGTTTTAATCCCCGTGTTTTGTACCTGACATTTTATTTCAACTCTCCATCATATGTGACATTTCAATATCCACAACTTTTCTGCAGTTTAGTACACGGATTGCTTCCCTCCATAGCTGTAGTATTTTAGCCCTTAGGGCAGTGCTTCTCAAACTATTTGTGAAGATTTCTTATTTATTTATTTATTTATTTATTTATTTATTTATTTATTTATTTATTTATTTATGCTTTCTGCTTCTAATTTCCAAAGTATCACTGACCAATGCACCTTAAATGAATTACGAATGATTAGATGCGTAGATGTTGGGTCAATGTCCAATTGTTCTAAAGAGCTTTAAAGAAATGCTTAATTTCTTTGTGGACCAGGCTACCCACAAAGCAATTCTCCAGGGCCCTGTTACTCCAACTATGGTCAATAAACCAGAAACATCTGCATCTCTTTGGAACTGGTTAGAAATGCAGAATCCCAGTCATCACCCGAGACAACTAAATTAGAATCTTCATTTTAACTCAATGTCCAGGTGATTTGTACACATGTTAAAGATCGTAGAGAATTTCTACTCTCTCATCTGTTTTTTGTCTTCCAGGAATGTACTGCTTACATCTTTATGCAGAAAGCTTCATTTTTTTTTTTTTTTCTGAGTTTCAGATTGCTGGCATCTTTTCGTCTTTTCCTCATTCATGCCACTGATCAAATATCACCTCTGCGGAGAAGTCTTCTTTGGCTCTCCAATAAAATTAGCAGCCCCTTCCACATCACATTACCTTGTACTATATTCTTTACATTATTTATAGCTATCTAAAATTATTGCTGACTCTGCCTGCCCCACCCCCTCCCCTGCACTCGGCCCAGCTAGAATTTAAGCTCGATGAGAGCAGAGATCTGTCTCATTTCCTGTCCTTTACCCAGTGCCAGTTCCCTGCCTGCTTGGGGGTAGGACTCAGCACTGCTTACACTGTGCTCCAGTTGATTTCATGACCCTGCTCGCCCCTGGCTCCTACTGCCTCACCTTTTCTGTCTATAGCTTCCTCTGTGTGTCCCTCTGAATTTGTAGCAGAAAGCCCAACCCAAACTGGCTTATAAAAAACAAGGATGCTGGCGTAAGTAACTGGAAAGGTCCGCAGTAAATGCAGTGGTCAGACCCAGTTCCCTCAGGGCTCCGGCCCTCTTACCCTCCAACTTTTTCAGCCCTGCGCTTTCTCCATGTGCCAGCTTCCTGTTCATGTTGGCGGCTGGAGGACCAGCGTCCTGGCTCTCACGTTCTCGTGGAGTGCGACCCAGAGACCACGTTGCTCTCTCTCTCTCTCTCGAGGTAAGGAGACTTCTGTCCCCCAAACCTCCCGCAACCTTCCTCCAACGTTCCTTCGACTGATTTGGATCACAGGCCCATTCTAATACGTATACACATATAGAGTGGTATAATTACAAACGTTAAAATGTATAGATTTAAAGGTAATTTCTTTAAGTTTTGACAATTATATGCATCCACATAGACACCATCAAACCAAAATGTAGAATATTTCCAACGCCTGGAAAGTTGCTTGTGTCCTGACCTTTCCAGTCAGTCCCGTTAGTAACAGCACCCTGCTGAGCCATACTGGAGTTGGAAACAAAGAACAATCGGGAATATCGAACCTGTCTTTATGTAATATATTGATGTTTTATTCATCATTTACATTAATTTTTAAGAAATATATTGCGTTTAAATATGGTTTATCTTGGGGCGCCTGGGTGGCTCAGTCGGTTAGGCAGCCGACCTCGGCTCAGGTCATGATCTCGCGGTCTGTGAGTTCGAGCCCCGCATCGGGCTCTGTGCTGACAGCTCAGAGCCTGGAGCCTGCTTCGGATTCTGTATCTCCCTCTCTCTGACCCTCCCTCATTCATGCTCTGTCTCTCTCTGTCTCAAAAATAAACATAAAAAAAGATTTAAATATGGTTTATCTTAATTACTCGTTGTTGTTGTTGTTGTTGTTTAATGTCCTCTGTCTTAAATCTTGGCCCAAGGCCAGCGCACACACCTTACATGAGTCTCCCTCCTGGCTGCCCTGCAGTCAGAGAACCTCTGTTTCTGTCTGTCTCTTGTTTCTTTCTTTTTTTTAATGTTCATTTATTTTGGAGAAAGAGAGAGAGCACGTGTGTACACGCATAAGCGGGGGAGGGGCAGAGAGGGAGGGAGACACAGAATCCGAAGCAGGCTCCAGGCTCTGAGCTGTCAGCACAGAGCCAGACTTGGGGCTTGAACTCACGCACCATGAGATCATGACCTGAGCAGAAGTCGGATGCCAGTCAAGTGAGCCACCCAGGAGCCCTTTGTCTCTTTTTTTAATATGATAACTACATGCGATTTCTCCACATGATATCTTCTATATAGCTGAGCTGTTTACATGGTAGCTAAAGGCTTCCAGAGTAAGTGCCCAAGAGAGCCACAGGCCAGCTGTATTCCTTACCTGATTTAGCCTTGGAAGTCACCCAAGGCAACTAACTTCTGCCATATTTCATTCATCACAACAGTCACAAAGTCTCACCAAGTACAAGGAGAGGGAACATAGACTCTGTCTCTTGACAGAAGGAGCATCAAAGAATTTTCAGATGTATTTTTAAACCCTGGATCCCATTGCTTTTGTAGCCAATTTTGGATTATAGTGAATAACCCTTATTTTTGAGTATTAAAAATTCCTATCCAAACGACTTTTTTTTTTAAATTCATCTTCCTTTCCATTCAAAGTGTCTCCTCTTTATACCCAAGTTTAATTGGATATTGTTGGTTTCATTCACTCCTTCCTCTCCATTCACTCACTCACTGCTATTTCTGTCCCATCCAAATTAAGAGTAAGAAGCTGAGACTAAGATGAAAAGGAAGGAAAACATCTTTTTACTTGGCCGAATGTTGAAACCAATCTCCAAGGGCAGATAACCAAAGGCCATCTCCTTCTCTTAGGGGGTGATTTGGTTATGGGGAGACCCTCTCCACTCTGGCTCCTCAGACCTCTGTCATTATAGGGACGATGTACATTCCTGCTGACCTTGTAAGATTCTCCTTCAACTCCTGCTTTCTTGATATACCCCACACAGCCTCTTCCTGTAGCGTCCACTCATCCAGGCAGGCAGTTCTTTTGGGATTTTTTTTTTTCAAAATGGCACTAGTCTAGACCTAATACATCCAAGTTGTCTTTATGGCACTGCAGAAAAGCTCAGCAGCTTAGCCACATCCAAATCTGTGGATTGGTCTTAGCCCTTCCATAAAGGCAATTTTAGACAGGCTTTCATATCCAGAGTTTCCTAGGGAAGAGTCGGTGTTCTTTATGTTCCCCAAACTCCAGAGGACCCAGAATGAGTTTCTTTAAAGACGTACTTACCATGTTCTTTTTTTTTAAAGTTTATTTTTGAGAGAGAGAGAGCATTCATGAGTGAGGGAGGGGCAGAGAGAGAGGGAGAGAGAGGGAATGAGAATCCCACACAGGCTCCACGCTGCTAGCACCGAGGCAAACGTGGGGTTTGAACACGCAAACCTCCACATCGTGACCTGGGTGGAAATCAAGAGTCTGATGCTCAGCTACCTGAGCCACCCAGATGCTTGACCAGGTTCCGTTTCAGTAACCACACCAGGCAGGATCTAAGTTTTACAGCTTGGCAAGCATCCAGGCTGGGTAATGAAATGCGTCCTCTCTATCAGTCAAACTAGACTTGGTGAGAGATTCTCTTGAAGCCCCCCTCATTTTTATAGGGAGATGGTGCAGAAGTGAGATTCTGTGACTATGAGAAGTGGTAAAGAAACATAGTGCTCTCTCCCAAGTGTGCATTTTTCACCACAGAAAGCCTCACCTGGAAGACACTGGTTGAAATCCTAGTCTCTCTTAATGTGGCCTGAAAGGGCATCAGGATCCATGTTGTGTTTTTTAGTTAAGTGCGGTGACGATGTGTCTAAACAATTTCTCTGTTTAGAATATGTGGAGCAAATAGCCTTTGGGGCCTGAAATTTGGGACTTCATCAAAGCTTCAAGACCACAGAAATGACCCAATTGATATCACTAACACTTCTGTTGTTTTCTAACATTTTTTAAAAGTAGCCTCTGTGTCCAATGTGCGGCTTGAACTTGGTACTCTGAGTTTAAGAGTCGTATGCTTGGGACACCTGGGTGGCTCAGTTGGTTAAGCGACTGACTTTTTTCTGCTCAGGTTATGATCTCGCTGTGAGATCTCATGAGATCGAGCCCCTGCTTGGTGCTCCACACTGATAGCAGGGGGCCTGCTTGGGATTCCCTCTCTCAATCCTTCACTGCTGGTCCCCCACTCCCGTAACCCCCACCCCCACCCCCCCATCGTACTTTTGTGTGCTCACTCACACTCTCTCTCAAAACTATAAGTAAACTTAAAAAAAAAAAGTCAGTCTACTAACTGACTGAGCCAGTCAGTGCCCCAACACTTGTGTTGTTGTATTTTAGAGTCACATATGACAGTGCCTGTTCCTGGATCATGACCCATTTGTCCCATTTGTTGCATCAATATCACATCCTTTTAATTATTATACTTTGTAATAGGTTGTAATAAACTGGTGCTCTCTCGCCACTACCTTTTTTTCTTTTCTCTCAAAATTCTCCTAGCTTTTCCTAGCTGATAAGAAAAATTATTTAATTATATACGTCAATTTGTGGAAATCAAGAATACTAGAAAACCCAAAGTCAATCCAAATGGAATTTGTAGTTTCTTTTTCTCTTTCAGTAGAATCTAAGGTTATTTGCATTTTGTTACAGGTTGCAACATTTGCAGATTTTATGGAATCTGTATTTTCTAAGCAAATAGATGATAGCAATAACAGCAATGTGTTTGAGATGTGTTTCTTTCTGTGACATTCCCTTTATTTATTTTTTTATTTTTTTAAATGTTTTTATTGATTTTTGAGAGAGAGAGAGAGAGAGAGAGCAAGCAGGAGAGGGACAGAGAGGGAGACACAGAATCTGAAGCAGGCTCCAGGCTCCGAGCTGTCAGCATAGAGCCCAACACGGGACTTGGACCCATGAACCGTCAGATCATGACCTGAGCCGAAGTCAGACGCCCAACTGACTGAGCCACCCAGGCGCCCTGTGACATTCCCTTTAAAAACACAGTTATTCGGCCAGCAGCCACCTATCAAATTAATACATGATAAGGGGTTAAGTGAGGCATTAGGTACACAAAAGTGAGGGATTCAAATTATCCATAGACTAAATAATTCACCTTTGAAAGCTCTTATCTTTTTTTGCAAGAGAATTACACATTTAATGAGCATAGTGATTATATTTTCTAAAAAAAAATGCATGAGATGAACAAACTCGGTGCATTCTTCGTAATCTTAGTTCAGTAACGTTATTGCAAAATTGAAAAGGGGAAGGTGAAAAATTTGACGAAAACACACTAACATAAAACACACCGTCTGCACACTAACATATCAGTAATATCATTTCAGGTAAATATTTGAGTTCCTACTTTGGAGGGCTTTGCCTCATCATAACATTGTCTGAGTTTTGGCTCTTTATCGCCGCGATATATGTCATGGTCTTTATGTTCAATTATTGAGAAACTTGCTCCAGTTTACTCAGAAAGTATGGGCTTGTTTATAATTGACAGCAATTCATTTTTGAGGCTTTTCTCTTTTCTCTTGCAATTATGAGTTATGTTACATATAACATGGATGATAACCTGTGAAACTGAGCTTACATGAATAATACTTACTATAATATTTAGCGTGAGGTGAAATTCATCCAGACTTAGAGTCTGAGGCAAAGAGGGGAAGCAGCGGGCCCACCACAATGGATTGACTTCAACCATGGGGGTGATATGTACATCAGAACTGTTCAGGGACCCCATTGACATAGCTCCTAATACCTACACACGCTATTTACAAGGACCCTACTGTCGACACTTTCCTGCTACCACCGGTGCTGCGACCGACTCTCTCCCAGTCTCATCCCTACCCCGCATGGCCACGATCAGCCCCAACAACACTGCATGCTGCAGACGACTGTGTGGGTGGTGATTGTATGTTTGGACATTAGGTGAATACCCAATTGTGATCCCTAGTTGGATCACTCTGTGCACATACACAGTGTGACCTCGGCATATGCACCTCCAAAATCAAATTCTGGGACATTTCCTTTCCCCTCAGTGAAAACAGAGAAACTAGGGGAATTGGCTACAGTTTCTTATTGCTGAGCTTCCCCAAGTTTGATTTATTTTTGGCTTTCTTTTCTGGATATCTTCTTGCCTTTTTTTTCACCACATTTTGATATAGTGTTTATCTCCCAGGTCCAACATGTCTGCAGAGTCATATGTGATCATAGAAAACACCCAACTCTGACCCGCCCACCCAAATTACACTTTTTTTATTTTTTTATAGCCATTATTTTTTTTTTCATTTTAGAGAGCAAGAGAGAGAGCAAGAGGGAGAGGCATAGATAGAGAAAGAGAGAGAGAGAGAGAGAGAGAGATTGAGAGAGAAAATCTTAAGAAGGCTCCATTTCAGCATGGAGCCCAGTGCAGGACTTGATCCCATGACTCTGGGATCAAGACCTGAGCCCAAATCAAGAGTCAGACACTCAACTAACTAAGCCATCCAGGTGTCCCAACAGCCATTTTTATCCAAGCAACTTCTGCACTAGATGGCCTGACTTGACCTAGTTCAGATCCAACAAATATTTGCAGAGAATGTCTTCTTCCTGAAGTTTTCTCTTCTCTTGGATTTTAGGCAATTCTCCTTTGCTGATCATGTCAATCTTCCTATAAAAAATCTTGAAAATGTTTACCACTGATTTTCTGTCTAGAGATAGGTGTCTCCAAAACCTTTAGACAAAACCAAGCTCTTGCCATATCAAAATGATTGTACTTTGTGAGATTTTGACTTTTCGGTTTTAGTTACTTATTGAAGTAAAATTTAACTTTGTACATTTTGTCATCATTGGATTCCCTGGGAAGTGTAAAGTGTACTGGGGAGATGCCATGGGGATCAACACTTAGGTGAGGGGATCATGAAAGTAATAGGAGTGGGCAAAGGGAGGTGTTGAATGTTAAAGCTTTGCAACAAAGCAGATCCTACAGGTGATCTGAACTAAGGTGGCCCTTTAGACTCGTTCCACCTTGAAGAAAGTGGTCTGGCCTTTTATAAGTCCATGAAACTTGCCTAACTTATTAAACATGATTCCCAAAGATTGTTTCAACAACATCGTCCTTCTATTTTTGTGGACTTTGCTTCAACGATTTGCTCCAGATATTTTTCTAATTCTATAGTTGTTTTTCAAATAGAATCTAATTACATTGAATGAGTTTTGCCCACCTCTCCTTCTCTCCATACACGAGGGTGCAGTACAAAAATTGCAGTGATGATTACAGCAAGAGTAGGGTACAGTCCGCACATCAAAGCACTCTCAAGTGGAAGGAGACAAAGGCGTGACTGACTCAAGCCTGGGAAAGCAAGTACAAAGGTCAACTCCAAAGGCAGAAACAGGGTAATGAACAAACAGGAAAAGTATTTGGGTATCAGGATAAGGACAGAAACTGGAGTGGGGAAGAAACTGGAGCAGTGCAAGAGTAGGTCAAAAACAAAGCAATTGCTACAAATAGCACCCCGTGACCACAGTGTGCCTTTGTGGGTCATTTAGTCCTAAATATGTAGTAAATGAAGTGGTTAGTGTGGCTTAAAAGGACACAAAGAGAGGAGACATCTTACTGTTTGGGTTTTTTTCAAGAGAAATGAATCATGAAGAAACAGAAAATCTGAACAGACTGATTACTAGCAACAAGACTACATCAGTAATTAAAAGACCTCCCCAAAAAACAAAAGTCCAGGACCAGATGGCTTCACTGGTGAGTTCTACCAAACATTTAAAGAATGAATACCAATCTTTCTCAAACACTCCCCCCAAAATTAAAGAGGGAACACTTCCAAATATTTTAGGAGGCCAGCATTCCTCTGATACCAAAACCAGAAAAGGACACCTCAAGAAAAGAAAATTACAGGCCAATATCCCTGATGAGCACAAATGCAAGATTCCTCATAAAATCCAAACCAAAATTATGAAACCAAATTCAACAATACACTAAAAGGATCACACACCTTGAAGAAGTGGAATTTATTCTTTTTTTTTAATGTTTTTTTTTTAATGTTTATTTATTCTTGAGACAGAGACAGAACGTGAACAGGGGAGGGGCAGAGAGAGAAGGAGACACAGAATCTGAAACAGGCTCCAGGCTCTGAGCTGTCAGCACAGAGCCCGACATGGGGCTCGAACTCAAGAACTTCGAGATCATGACCTGAGCCGAAGTCAGATGCTCAACCGACCGAGCCAACCAAGCGCTCCACGTGGAATTTATACTAAGGATGCAAGGATTGCTCAACATATGCAAATCAGTCAGTGTGCTATCCCACTTTAACAAAATACAGGATAAAAATCATATACTCAATATATGCAGGAAAAGCATCAACACTTGTTTATGATGAAAACTTTCAAGACGGTAGGTGTAGAAGGAACATACCTCAACATCAAAAGGCTGTAACAAGCTTAAAGCTTACATCATACTCAATGGTGAAAAGCTGAACTGAAATCAGAAATAAGACAAGGATGCCCACTCCTACCATTTTTATTCAGTGCAGTCTAGCCAGACCAATTAGACAAGAAAAATATATAAAAGCCATCCAAATCAAGAAGGAAGAAGTAAAACTGTCACTATTTGCAGGTGACATATATCTAGAAAACCCTAAAGACTTCAGCAAAACAAAACAAAACAAAAACAAAAACAACAGTTAAAATTAATAAGTGAATTGTGGAAAGTTGCAAGATACAAACTCCATGTATAAAGCTCAGTTGTATTTCTATACATTCATAAAGTATTGGAAAGAGAAATTAAGAAAACAATCCTATTTGCAATTGCAGAAACAGAATAAAACACTTAGGAATAAATTTAACCAAGGAGATGAAAAACCTGCACGCTGAAAACTGTAAGACATTGATGAAAGAAATTGGAGAAGACATAAATAAATGGAAAGATATTAACAGAAAAACAAGATAAATAAAAATAATTATTAAAAACAAATAAGAACACACAATCCTAAAATTAGTATGGAACCACAAAAGATGCATTTCTTACCTAGCTCAGAAAACAACATTTTTCAAGCTCTTTGACCAACTGACTTCCAGCTCAATTCCACAAAAGGACAGAAAAAAAGGGAGAAACCATTTCTGACCTCTTTCTCTTTGCTTTGGGCAGCCTCTAGCAATGCCTTGTTCCTTGGAGATGTCTGTTTCCTCTGGATTTATCCATGGGCCCCCATTCACCCTGCTTTTGAGCTCTGGTGTATCTGCATCATCCCTTTGTCTCTTAATCCCTCACTAAGGACACTATGGGCTTTCTGCTCTAGCTAACATCTGGGAGGGCTCATCAGCCCTTCTTTGTTTTTTCTGTCTTTCCAGTACATTTGTAGGTCATTGCTCATGCTAAATTCCTTTTATGAAACTAGCTGGCATAGACTGTTTTTCTGTCGGAAACTTGATATAGCCACTAATTTTTTGTGTCCCTTTACACAACATGAGGATTACACTGACTTCTAAGGTCCTTTCTAATCTCCCTTTTATTGGGGATTGTGTCCCACTACACTTTCCATGTGATCTTGCACACCTTTACATTCATTCATTCATTCATTCATTCAGCTAATATTTATTATGTTACTATTGAGTGCTAGGCACCGTTCTAAGTGCTGAGGATACACAACAGTGAAAAAATTAAAGTTTTGCTCTCATAAAGCTTGTATACTACCGTGGGGTAGTAGAAGCAACTGTCTCTTTTGGCTGAGGACTGAGGGGATTCTCTAGATGTAGGACCTTCAGCACTGAACCTGGAAAAATCTCAGACACAGGCATTTTGAGACATGGTCATCCTCATGTGGGGAGATAGATTTTTTTTTTTTTTAATCTCAAGTGGTAATAAATGCAGTGAAGGAAGATAAAGCAGGATGGGAAGAAAGGAATGGCAGAGGTGCATGAGTTTTCTGTTTTGATAGTGTGGTCTGGAAGACATTTGGGCTGAAATAACATTGAGCAGAGACCTGAATAATTTAAGGAAACAAATACTGCAGATATCCAGGCTGAGAGACCAGCCAAAGAAAAGACCCTGAAACTGAAATATGTTTGACAAATACATCAGTCATGGTTCCAGTAGGAAACAGATGGCATAAATAAATAAACAATAGGTAGTCAGTAGGGATACCTTGAAGGATATGGAAACCAAACCAATTAGTGGGCCTGGGTGCATGAAAAAATGCCATTTTCTCCATGATGCTCATTTCTCCTCTGCTCACCTCAAAGACATCATCGCAACACTCCCTTCCCACAAACAAATGAAAAACAAATTCACCAAAAGTTTCTTGCTCTTATTCCAAATCAAAGACCTCATGAGTCGAAGAAGGATTTTTAGGGAAGTATATTCTACATATTTACCCTAAATGTACAAGTTCCAGTTGCAATCTAGCCAGAATGCTAGATTATAATAAAATATCTTTTTAAATACCTTAGAACATATTGGATTATTGAAAGTTTCATTAAAATAAAATCATTATTGGGGCACCTGGGTGGCTCAGTTGGTTAAGCGTCTGACTTCAGCTCAGGTCACAATCTCACGGTCCGTGAGTTGGAGCCCCGCGTCGGGCTCTGGGCTGATGGCTCAGAGCCTGGAGCCTGCTTCCGATTCTGTGTCTCCCTCTTCTCTCTGCCCCTCCCCCCTTCATGCTCTGTCTCTGTCTGTCTCAAAAATAAAATAAATGTTAAAAAAATTAAAAAAAAATCATTATATAAAGTAGGAATCTCACAAGAATACAGTAACATGTGACAGAGACTACTCATTTTATGTAAAATTTTATTCTTCCCTTCTTCCTTAGTGAAGGAATCTTGTATTTTTTCAGGGTGGTAATGTATGTTGGGAGAGGCATGGACCCTGAGCATTCCTGCATTTTCTCATTGGGTATGTCAAGGATGCAAGGTCCTGACTACTCTTGACCCAGACCATTTTTCAAGGTTGTTTTTGCAGCAGGCAGAACCAAGAGTAGGCTTGCTTTCTACTTGCTGTAAGATGTCGTGTTTCCCAAATCTCAGTGTTCTTCTCCTGTAATGCAACCAATCGCATGTGCAGGCTGTTGTCAAGGCCATGACATCATTCCCAGAGGACCTAGGGGGACAAGGTATGCTGCATAACGATTAATAAAGACCCAATCATCTGTTGTCTTCTGTCAGCATCCATGAAATAGGATAACATAATAGCTTGTAAGTTAGGTAAAATCAAATTCCAGGGTTTACTTGTGGAAAAGTAATTGTAGGTATGGATAACCAGGCGTGTAAATTCTGACAAAGGATCTATAAGTAGAAATTACTGGGAGGAATTTGTGCAAAGCTTCTCAAAAGGATGATAGCTAGCTAGAGTGTACTTTTTTTTTTTTTTGTCCTTTATCTCCTCTTCCTTTCTATTGTTGGAATAAAGTAAGATGGTTGACTATCTAGCAGCCATCTTGGACCATGCAGTGTCGTTGAGGATAAAAGCGCACCCTGAGGACAGCAGAGCAGTAAGATAGAAGACCTGGGTCCCTGTTGCCTCTGTGGGGTTTTCATACCGATTTTTGTCTACTTGTTTAGATGGTTATATTTGGTGAGAGAATAAACTGTCATGTCTTTGTTACAGTACTTGGGGGTCCCCTACTTTCAAAATTATCAAATAATTTTTATATATTTTAAAAATTTAATATATGAGATATCAGTGGTTTTAAGTGTCTCAAAAGCATAAGTAATTTCTAAGAAGTGCCTCATAGACCTGTCTGAAAAAAACAATCAATAAATTTGGGAGCAGGAGAGTCTGTTGGGCAGACCTCTGAGTCCTATAACTAGAGAAGACTTTTTTTTTTAATTTATTATTTTGAGAGAGAGAGAGAAAGAGACAGAAGAAAGAAAGTGAGGGAGGGGCAGAGGGAGAGGGAGAGTCCCAAGCAGGCTCCGTGCTGTCAGCACAGAGCCCAATATAGGGCTGAATCCCACCAACTGTGAGATCATGACCTGAGCCAAACTCAACAGTCCGATGCTTAACTGAATAGCCACCTAGGTGCCCCGAGAAGACTTATTTTTAATCTGTTTTGTATCACTTGGTCTTCTGGGTAAGTTATTATTTGAGGAAAAACTCCACCTCTGTTGGAAAGTTTGCAAACTACTGTATTAGAGAAAGTTTATAAAACACCATCCATATTATTATGTGAACTTGAAATTAGAAAACTTTATCTTAAGTTTACTATTTGGAATTCATTGTATATTTTTATAATTGTATTTGCAAGAATAGAAAATTAGCTTTAGTTGTGATGAAATGTGTTTTGGCACTCCTAGTGCATGGATTTCCATTTGTAAGTAATTTTAAAAGGTTATATTCTTCCCTGAGTACACATTTTCAAGTACCTATTATTACTATTCTACTGTATGCATTAGTATCTTGGGATGAATATGGCCCTTAATGTAGAACCAGGGATTACAATGTTATCATTTTTGAATTTTTTTAACCACTACTAAGAGGACTCTGCAATTACAACACATTAAAATACTTTTCCTATTGCACAAAAATAATCTTACAACAACTGCTTCAGCTTTTACCATAGTAAACACAGTGAAACTGATAAAATCAAATGCAAAAGATTTTTCAGTTGCTAACGAAACAGAATATGATTTGGTTCTATTTTGTTTATAAATGGTCATATACCTATTAACTTTGAATTCAGATCTACTATGAGTAATGAGAGGTGGGAAACCAGTCACACAATATACTAGCTAGTCTTGAGTTGAAAGCACCAAGATGTCTTTGGGGTAATAAACATTTTTCAAAATTACAATGATGTTTTTAAAAGTTGATCTACAAAAATCCTTCAGTAACAATAATGCTATTTCTTACCTGGGTAGCTACCAGAAAGGATGCTTTCATGAACCATTCACAATGGCTCCATTTCCTTTCAGTAAAGGAAGATTATGTAACACAATGATCCAGAATCAGCAACTGATTGAGGTTGAATAGGAGCCTAACCAGGGATGTCTTCAAAATTTTTAACAACCAGTATGGCCTAGGCATCAGGAGACAAGGGGAAGAGACTCAGCCTCTTTATTGGAGAAGAATGAGAGTCACATGACATCGGGTCATTTGGGAGGGATGTTTGTGACCATCTTCAGAAACAATCTACTACAATTTTCTTCTTATCACTGGTTGCCCCAGTTGGCTTATATCTGAGAGTTACAAGGCATTCACAGGTAGGCTAGGAGGAGGAAGCATTTTTTTTTAATTTTGTGGAAATGTTAGGTACTCCTAAGATTCCACCTGAGCTATAGTAAGATGCCCTGGAAAGATCTAACCCCAGCCATAGTCTCTAGAGTCAATAAAAATCAAGGAACCACAGTGCAATCCTGTGATGGAGTTCTAGTATCTTAGGTTAGGTGTTAGAAATGGAGGCATGTAGTGAAGCTTCTAATGTGACCTCTATAACTGCCTGTCATCTCTTAGATGTCACCTATATTGTCCCTGAGATGGGAAGTTCTGCCATCTCTCTAACAAAAACATTCCAATTACTCAACAAATCATCATCAATAATTAATTACAAAATCAACATTATCAAAATTAATATATCAAGAAATTAATTATAAAATTAATATTATTAATTCAACCTTTTCCCTATTAATAAGCAAATACAGTTAGTAAATATTATGGAAGAAAATATTCCATTTATAAAATCAATAGAATAAAAAAAACTAAGAAGAAACTTCTTAAAACATGGGACATACACTAAAAAGACTATATTACTTGATGCACACAAAAAAAGACAAATAAATGGAGAAGTATGTTTTGTTGTTAAAGAAGACTGAGAAGCCTGTCAGTTCTCTTACATTAATCTAGAATTTAAATGTAATTCTTATAAAGATCTGCTTAGAAACTGTTAGGGGGAAAATGGTCCAATAACTCAAATGCATATATAGGAGAATCAATACATGAACCTTCTAATTAAAGTTGGTTGATAGGAAAATATACACATTTCCCTCTGCTACTGAGCCCCGCCCACATGAGAAAAAGTGGATATGACCATATAAAAAGTAGTCATAAATACACAAGGGTAAAAATATTGCGAGAAGAGTCCACAGTAACAAATTCGTAATGTTGGAAAGAAATGGAAAGCCACAAAACCACTTGATGTGCATTGCAGAGTTGGGAATTGATGGTGCCAGGTACTTCTGGAAATGAGAGTAAAGGTAGTGCAAAAATAGTAGACTGGCTGAAAGTATCTTTAAGCTGAAGTAGCTCCCAGATTCCCTACCCCATTCCACACCTGGGCCTTTGTGTCTTTTCCATCATGACAACAGACGGGGGAGGTGGGGGGCGTTATTCTTTGTGACGAGTAAAACCAAAGACCTCTGCCCTGGAGAAAATGGGGCAGTTGAGAGCTAGTGTAAACTGTACTGAAAAATAGGGATGTTGAAGTGAGGGTGAGAAGGTAGTTGTTAATGCCCAACAGTCCCCTCTTCAATTCAATTCCCAGAGCAATAAAAACCTGACCTATACCCTTAAGCATGGAATTGGAATATTCTTTATTGAGGAATCCAATCAAGCTAAGATTAAATTCCTAAAGATATTGATATTAGATGCTCCCTAAATTTATTTTTTTAATAATAAAAATAAAAACAATTATAGGTTAGGTTCCCCAGGAAATAGACTCTGAAATAGAAATTAGCTTACAGGAGGTTAACTAGGGAGTACTCATGGAAACCACACCTATGAAATGGAGGGAAGGAAAGAAGCTGGATTGGAGGGAGGTAATTGGGCTATGACCACATCTCAAACTGATGCCATGGGAGATCTGGAACAGGTATGGTCCTTCAGAGTTGTCCTGCATTACCACACAGGGAATGGGCTTCTATGTCTTCATACTAGCCAATCATTGGATGCAGGTTGCCCCCAAGAAGGACGCATCACTTTGGTGAGGAAAATTTTTTCACCTGGGGGCAATTTCCAAAGAGGGCAATTTCCAGCTAAAGACGGTCAACTGGAGGCACTTTGAGCAGCTAAGAAAATTAGACCTTCTGTTCTGAAGGAGCTGGGAACACCTGCTAGACTGTCTGTAGTGAGCCCCACATTTGTCACACGCACAAGTTCCCCATTAGCTATTTAGAGTCTGTATCATGCAAGAAATGCTAAGTTGTGCTGGAGTAACAGATGATCTCCAAATTGCAATGGTTTATAACAATGCAGTGCTCTGCTCAAATTAGCTTTCATTTGAGACATAGGCTACTGGGGAATAACCTCTAACTGAAATATTGCTGATTTTTTGCAGATTACAAAGAGCATAGCAAACTGTGTAATGACCCATAAAGCTCAGGAGTAACAGACATCACTCCTGCTAACATTTCATTGGTTAAAGTATATCACATGGCTAAGCCTAATGTCATAGAGATACGTAATACCCTTTATATCAATTATCTATTTCCCCAGAGCTTAGTGACCTGACACAATATGTATTGATGTATTATTTTTCATGATTCTAAAGGTTGGCTGGGCTCATTAGGGTGATTCTTTTCTACAGTGTCGACCAGATTCACTGAGGTAGCTGCATTTGACCAAGAACTTAGCAGAGGCTAAAACAGCCACGATATGGCCTTTTCCCCATGTTGGACAGTTGGTATCAGCTGTTGGTTGGAATCATCTTGGTTTTCCTTCATGAGGTCTTTCATTATTCAATAGGCTAGGCTGGACTTATTTATATGGTGGTCAGAGCATTTCACGAGAGTCAAAATGGAAGTTGTTGGCCACCTAAGGCCTATGCCTAGAACTGGCATCACTTCTGAGGCACTCCATTGGTCAACCCATACTCAAGGGAAGAGAAGTATACAAGGATGGGATAAATTGTTCGCAGCTGCCATTGGGAGCTATTTACATTGAAAGGGAGGGAAAATAGGAGTTTGGTTATTGGTAATACCATCTAGCACTGGAGAGTCTGCTAATATAAACATCTGAAAGCCTTGAACATGAAAGAGAGACCCCTAAACATAGAATAAGAAGGAACCTGGAAGACATATGAAAGGAGAGGAAAATGTAAAAAAAAAAAAAAAAAAAAAAAAAAAGACAAAAAACCCATTAAAGGTACTTAAAGGTAGAGGAAAAAAAAAAAGATTTCATTCATAAAAAAATAACATTTAAAAAAGAGAAAATAAAAAAGTTTTGGAAATATAAAAACCAACGGTAGAAATAAAAAAAACTGCATTAGCAATTTTAAATTATTAAATTGAAATCTGCCAGGAGATAAAGCACAAGACATAAAGTGAAAAATAATAGAGAAAAGATAAAAAAATAAGAAGCTTGGGAAGTCCAGATTTTCAGTAATCAGAAATGCAAACAGAGAACAAAAGAAACAGATGGAAGAAAATCACTAAATAAATAATTCAAGAAAATTTCCCAGAACTAAAGGTCATGAGTTTTCAGATTATAACATCCTCTGACAACAAATGGATCAAAATACGCCACATAATTATGAAATTTCAGACATTTGGGAGAAAAGATAAGAGCCTACAAGCTCCTAAAGAGCTTTCATATAAAAGTTCAAGGAGCAGAATGGCACTGAACTTAAGCAATGATGATACTGGGAGATAGAAGCCAAAGGGGATTTGCCTTAGAATTCCAAGAGAATGAGATTTGTAATTTACAATTCTAAACGTGCCAGTAGATCACAACTAAGGGTACCCGACGATATTTTTTCGAGCGTGCAGCATCTCAAGATATTATCTTCCATTTACCAGAATAAAGAAATAAATCATGGGAGAGCAAGACGTGTGAGCCAGAGAGCTGGAGATTGGCTGAAAGAGGCAACAGGACACCCCAGGAGACGCCTGTCTCCTTCTTAGGAGAAGACAGACAGTCCACATGGGGAAAAAAAAGGAAACTTTACTGAAGACTTCATATACTTGAACAAACTGAGAGAAAACGAACACTTCTACAAGAGAGTTTGTGTGTAAATAAAAAATGAATGTTCACATAGCTCGTGTATGAATGGCGTAGCTATAGAAAAATAACCCTGAATATTGAACTGCATTGGAAAGTAGGAGAGGAGGAGAGGGAGAGAACTTGGGTGGGTGGTGGCATACAGAGGACAGAGATTGGTAAGTAAACTAAATTCTCATCATTCAAAGGAGGAAGTCAATAGAAAAGTCCTACAACCAAAATATAAGAACGGGAACTACTCATGTTATTTACGAGTAGAAAGTATACCCCAATAGAAACATGTAAAAGAGTAGACTAATGTTTAAATTCCTCTTTCTTACTTAAGTCAGTTTGAGTTCCTTTTCCCTCTTTTTTTAAATTTTGTTTTCATGTTTGTTTTGTTTACTTACTGACAGTTTAGTTTCCTCACTGACCAAGTCTTGTCCAAACATACATCCGTATTCTCCAATGCCACATCAGAATTTTGGGGGGAAAAAGTATTTGGAAAAACTCCCTAGGTGATTCTGATGCATGGTCTGGTTTGGGAATCACTACTCTGAAGAACAGTGATCTTAGCAATGAGCTGAATTCTTCCATAAGGATTCTAATGAGCTCATCTTTCAAATTCGGATAGAGATAATAGCTTGTGTTCCAGTAAACTCTGCACTTCTTATCTTCAGCATAGGAGGCAAGATCTTATCTCACATAAGAAGTATGAAATAGTGATGATGGCAGGAGGAAGAAACACGTCGCTTACTTAGGAAAAAATCACACAAAACAAAGGGCTTGAAGAAATCAGAAATTTTCATTATCTGATGCATACATAAATTGCTTAATGTACTTTGAACTTTTCTGCCTCTGTAATGCTCCTTCATCTCTCCTGCCCTGAGCCTGGATAAAAGTTTCAGTGTTTTATTTTCTATACATAAAGCTGAGCAATGGTAGCACCTTCATCCTTCACTCTATGAAGAATCTCTTTCTTCTGCCGGGAGATGTTTTCTAGTTGAACTGAAACTGTAAATTCACACAATACAATGGCTAACCGGACAATTTTGCACCTGCTGAACACATGTTTCTGCACCCCAATTCATTCTGTAGAAAGCCTAATTTTCGTAATCTCTACCATATTAATGTTGTTGACCCAAAAATGGGTGTGAAATGCTTAAGGAATAAAACCGCCAAACTTCTACAAGCAGGGATGAAAATTCTAGTCACCAAGTGCTGCATAACAAACTACCCCCAAACTTACTTATTTTCTAACCATTTTCTAATATTTCATGATTTTGCAGGTAGGATTTCAGGCAGGTCTAGGTGATCATTCTATTCTGGTCCACATAGCATGAATAGAAGTCACGTGGTGATATTCAGCCAATGAGGAGACTGAGTAGGGGATCTCAGGTAGCTGCATTTGCTATCTGTCCCCTTGGCAGAGGTGACTGGAAGGCTGAGCTCAATGGGGCCAGTTGGCCAGACCACCTATAAGTGTCATCTCCAGGATGATAGCCTCAGGGTAGTTAGGCTTCTTACCTGACTGGCCAGTGCTTACAGAGAAAATGTTCCAAGAGATCTGCTGAAGGTACAAACGGTAGCCACCTTTATTCTACCACAGAAAGTATCATGACACTCATATATCTGAGCATTGGGAAATCCCTTATGGTACAGAATCAATCTAGAAGTTACTCTTCCAAGTAAAAAAAAAAAAAAAAAAAGGAATATACTACTCAGATCCTTAGAAAAATGACCCAGAAGACAAGCAAGATACATGAACACCCATAATAGAAACAATTACATCAATTGAAAACAATTTTATAGGTAATAAGAATCTAATACAGTCGTTTAGCAGAGTGTATCAGAGAAAGTAGAACCTCTGTATTAATACAATTTTAAAATAGAGTTAAAATAAGTAATTGCAGATACAGTGAGTAGGGCTTTTCTGCAAATTGTAGTAAGGTATTTACATATGAAAACTTTTCTAGCTCAGGTCATGAAAGACAATACTCATGGAGGCAGACACAAAAGCAGAATGCAGGCAATGAAAAAGAGAAATATGGATGAGGCAAAAGATAAGCCCGTTTTTAAGTCACAGATAAGTAAGCTATTTAAATAGATTTTGGGCATAGAGATACTAGTATAAATATCCTATTATAGTGTCTTTATGTTTGTTATCTGTAAATTATGTGTATATTAACCATCTAATATGTATTCAATAGCTGAATACTCTTCCCCAGGTACTATTTGTAACTCAATATATACTTGTTGATTGAATAATTGAGTGTATAATGAAAGAACAAACAAAAGATTAGTAGTAAAGAATGAATAATCAAGATCCCCTTTGATTGTATTAGATTCTCAAAAGCTTCATAATCTATGCGATGGTATTCTAAATTATAGTAGAAAAAGCTAAAATCCATTTTTTGCATAGCTAATAAACAAGCTTAATGATTCCCAGTAATGAAGATAATGAACTTTGATCTGAAGTTCTCTTAAGTTATTACCAATTTCTTTACAATGACCTCTTATGTTTTGCTTTCAACTTAGAAGTAGTTATTCCAACTCTGTTGCCAGGATGTGTGTAGAACTATATAGGAAAAAATGGAGATGACCTCTTTTTTCTTATAAAAAAAAAGAATAATTGTTGTGCTGTTGACACTGAAACTTCTGGGGGTAATAATATCAGGCAAGTTAGGACACTGATTCTCTTAGACGGGCAAACATCTCATGAAGGAATTGTATTTGAGGAATAAAATGGGAAAATGTCACATAGTGCAATATAGTCAATGGAAAGTAGACAACAAGTTATCAAATGTGATATAAAGAATTCAGGATAGGTAGATTTTTAAAAGTCTTCCCTAAGAAATGAGAAATAACTTTACATAATATAAAATTGGGAAATAATGTTTATAGTTTAGCTTCCTGAAACTTATTATAGATTTGTTCTGCACTGTTAATAATATTAGCTGTATAGTCTGGGGAATGATACACACTGGAGCCAGGCCAGGCATTACCATAATGAATGTTTTTTATTTGAATGGTATTGTAATTATGCAAATTAAACTTTAGCTATAGTTACTCCTGCCTCCATGCTGAATGGGTTGTAAGCACAGATCTTCTGCAAATTTGGAATTCTGTTTTTAGTGATGCACATTTACCTGTGCATCAGGAAAGGGGTTGAAGTAAAGGCTGTAGAAATGAAGGGTGGCTTTGGTTACCAGAATAGTCCCAGAGTCTGCACTTTCTTGTATTGGTAGCATGGCTTCATGTAAAGACTGAAATATTTTTGGTCCACACAGAATTCCTCACGATTTCTTTCTTAACTCAAATATGTATATGTTTCTGATTATAAAATTAATATTTGCATATTGAAGGAAATCAGAAATTGCACAAGAGCAAAATAAGACATCTGTAATTTTCACCACCTCAAGAGAGGCACCATATTCACGGACCAGCTTTTCCTTCCAGTGTCTTTTTTATGTATCTGTGTGTATATACTCAATATTTTAGAAGTCGCTGTAGCATAATGGTTGCAAGTACATGCATTGAAGCCAAAGTGCTTGTATTAAATTCTGATTTCATCCATTCGTGTCTATGTAATCTTATACAATGCCTCAGTCTCCTCATTTGTAACATAGGGACAATAATATTACTGAGAACTTTTATGGGCATTAGATAACCTAATTAGAACACCCATGGAAGAAGGTCTTCCCCTCCCCTCATCCAAACCTTATTAGAAAGGGCTGGATGTGGCACATAGAATGGAAGAGAACTTGGCTGTGGGAGCGCATTGGCAGAACTTACCAGAAATCTACTCTCTAGAATACCAGGAAAGCTGTTCATGGAGAAGTGTCTAACAGGAGGCTCTGCTACAAATTGCCTATGGGGGAGGGACAGGTGCCAAGAGAGGCTTCTGGTAACCATGAGTTGCAGGAGCCAGCTGCTGGAGAAGCCACAGAGAGAGGCAGTAAAGCCCTTTTCTCCTGCAGTGTCTCTCCAGCACCCTCTACTGACAAAGCTTAACATTGTGCCCACAGGCAAAGGAAAAATATTTAAAGGGCCTGGTTTAATTTTCACAAAGCAGGCAAAAAGGGTAAATTTGAAGCTGCGAGGCAATAGATTCATAGGGATCATATCTGAACGTAATAAAGACCATCTATGAAAACCCACAGCTAACATCATCCTTAATGGGGAAAAACTGAGAGCTTTCCAGCTAAGATCAGGGAAAAGACAAGGAGGTATACTCTCACCACTTGTATTCAACATAGTAGTGCAAGTCCTAGCCACAGCAATCAGACAACAACAACAGAAAATGAAAGGAATCTAAAGTCGTAAGGTAGAAGGAAAGCTTTCACTGTTTGCTGATGACATGATATTACATATAGAAAACCTAAGACTCCATCAAAAACCTGGAAGAACTGATAAATAAGTTCAGGAAAGTCACAGGATACAAAATCAATGGACAGGAATCTGTTGCATTTCTATGCACCACTAATGAAGCAGCAGAAAGATAAATTAAGAAAACAACCTCGTTGGGGCAACTGGGTGACTTAGTTGGTTAAGCGTCTGACTCTTGATATCAGCTCAGATTGGATCTCAGCGTTGTGAGTTTCTGGAAAAAAAAAAAAAATCCCATTTACAATTGCACCGAGAATGATAAGATACCTATGAATAAACCTAACCAAAGAAGTAAAAGGCGTGCACGCTGAAAGCTATAAAACACTGATGAAAGAAATTGAAGAAGACACACAAAAATGGAAAGACATTCCTTGCTCATGGTTTGGAGGGACAAATGCTGTTAAAATGTCTGTATTACCCAAAGCAATCTACACATTTAATACAATCCTTACTTGATACACTCCTTACTAAAATATAGAGGGCAACTTTTACAGAACTAGAACAAAGAGCCCTAAAATGTGTATGGAACCACAAAAGATCCCAAACAGCCCAAGCAATTTTGAAAAAGAAAAGTAAAGCTGGAGGCATCACAATTCCAGACTTCAAGTTACATCTCCAAGCTGTAGAAACCACAATGGTATGGCACTCACGCAAAAACAGGCATATAGGTCAATAGAACAGAATATCAGCACATGTTTTAAAATGTATGCTTTGTGGGGGCGCCTGGGTGGCTCAGTCGGTTGGGCAGCCGACTTCGGCTCAGGTCATGATCTCACGGTCCGTGAGTTCGAGCCCCACGTCGGGCTCTGTGCTGACCACTCAGAGCCTGGAGCCTGTTTCCGATTCTGTGTCTCCCTCTCTCTGACCCTCTCCTGTTCATGCTCTGTCTCTGTCTGTCTCAAAAATAAATAAACGTTAAAAAAAATTTTTTAAATGTATGCTTTGTGAAAATATGTTATTATTTCTACCAGTGATCACATGTAAGAAGAATAGTACTACTCATTACAACAATTTCTTAATCAGTTAAGAATCCTTTGTTAATTATTGTAAAAAGAATTACAGGGAAGCATAGTCCTGCATTTCTAGAAGTTTGTTTGGTAAAAATAACTCTTCTCTGCCATTATCCAGGTGATAGTCAAAAGAAAGAACTGACCTAATTTAGAAAACTACTGAAACTTTATCACCTGCATAATTTTCTTCTGGCATGAATTTTTTCTTCGCTTTAGGAAGGAGAAAATTTTTCTTTAATTTCTGCTTCTTATAAAAATATATTGTATTAGACATCAGCAGTGGCTGGTCACACTATGCTTTAGCCCTGAATAGGTTTTAATTTTAGCAATTTACTTTAACCTTTAAAAATTAACTATTTTCTAAAACACACACACATATGTGCACACACACCTTCTTCTGATTATGTAAGTAATTCCTGAACACAGAAAATCTGTAAAATGCAGGAAGATATAAAAAAGAATATTTAACATCATTCAAAACTAACCACTAGGGAAAACCATATGTTAATATTTTGGTGAATCTCCTTCTGCCTTCTGTAGTTTCCCTGTGCGATCTTAGAAAAGAGACAATTTTTGGAAGCAAATCATATAGGGTTTTGCATATATATATATTCCTTATAAATAATTAAATATCATTAGTACATTATAACATAACTATATTAATAAATAATAGTATATTAATATATTACTAAAAACTCATATATACAAATATATAAACATACTTCTTATATCTTTTATTGTTTTAGTATTCTCGTATTTTTACTCTACTCAAGTTTTGTTCTTTACCGCTATTCTATTCAATATTTTTTTTAAATCCCCTTAGAGCCCACGTGCCATTTTAGTACATGCTTTTCTATAATTTAACACATTTCATATAGGTGAGCATTTATGTTGCTTACTTTAAAGCACTACTATGATGCTATGGATACTTGTCTAAGCTAGACCATTGTGCAGTCTAATCACCTTGTAAGAATAGATTACTAAAAATTGAATTACTGGACCAAAGAGTATGAACATATTTGAGGTTCCTATCCATATTACCTCATGAAGTTTGAAACAACTTATACTCCCAACAGTGTGAGAATGATCTTTTCACCACATCCTACCCTGTACTGGATATTTCAAACAAAACAGGGTGAGGAGGGGAATCCTGCTAATTTGATGGGTTAAAAAAAAAGGTATATTTTATAGTTGAAATGTTATTGTATGTTATTAAGTTTCCCATTCGAGTGGGAAGTATCCTGTTCAATAATCTTTAGAAAAAAACTTAACTTTTTTTGCAAGTTTTTTTTTCTTTCAAAGCAGCTTTAAAGGTCATTCCAATTTTAAAAATACTGTGAAGAACTTAATTGGGATAGGGTTAAATCTAAAATTACTTTGGGAAGAAATGACATCTTTATGATATTCCAATTTAGGAGCATTTATCCCTTCCGTTTATTCAAGTAGCATTTTACATTTCTTAAGTAACTTTTCTTAAGGTTTATTTATTTATTTATTTTGAGAGAGACAAAGCAAAAGCAGTAAGGGGCACAGTAAGGGGCAGAGAGAGAAGGAGAGGGAGAATCCCAAGCAGGTTCCACACCGTCAGTACAGAGCCCGACGTGGGGCTCGATCTCACAAAACCGTGAGATCATGACCAGAGCCTAAATCAAGAGTCTGAAGCTTAAGTGACTGAGCCACCCAGACGCCCCATAAGTAAATGTTTCCTATACCTCTTTAAGGTTTATTCCTATATATGTTATGGTTTTGGTATTTTATGTATGTAGGCATTTTATGATTTTTGCTGCCACAGGGATTAGAATCCTTTTTCCCTTTTGCTCTTCTAAAATGTGATTTTGAGATTAGGAGAAGCAGAAAATGTGGTAATTAAAAGCTCAGGTCCTATATCTAGATTTCTCGTCTGTATCTGGATTCATGTCTTATTGTGTGACTTGTGCCGTATCACATATCTCTTTCACTTCTCCTTTCTTTGTACCCTGCTCTGTGCCTATAGACACAGGCCTGTAAGCTCCCTCACTAGGGCTTCCTTGCCTCTTTTTATTTTCTTTTTGAAATGTTTATTTCTTTACACAGAGGGAGAATAACTGTGTGTGTGCAGGGAAGGGGCAGAGAGAGAGAGAGAGAGAGAGAGAGAGAGAGAGAGATTGAAAGAGAGAGAGAGAATCTCAATCAGGTTCCACACTGTCTGTGCTGAGCCTGACGTGGGGCTCGACCCCACAAACTGTGAGATTATGACCTTAGCTCTGAAATCACGAATCAGAGGCTTAACCTACGGAGCCACCCAGGCACCCTGGTTGCCTTTTGACTTCCAGTTAGATTCAGCAAAGGAGGACGTTGGCAGGAACTCAGAGTGGGAAGAAAGTAAGGGGAAAGTATTCCTTTTCGTTTATTTCTCTCCCTGCTTTGCAGTGGCTGCGGCTGTATCTGGCCAAGGACAGCAGCCCTGTTGGGAGTCTTGTCCACATAGCCAACCTATCCCAGTTATGTTTATGGGTCCCTCCATTTGCCCCTTCGGCTCTGTAAGAGCTCTTAGTTCCCTGTCTTTGCTACTTTAGGATGCTATGGAATCCTTTGGTGTTTTCCTAACCCTGCTACCCAAGCTTGAGTGTGTCATCTGTTTCCCGCCAGGATCTTGATTGAAAGCAAATAGCACACAGGGACAACACTCATCCTTGTCATCTCCTTCATGTTACTGAGACTGCTTCTTGGCTTTCACGACGATTATGATTTTGGCAATTGATGTACGATAGGTGTTCTACATTATGTTCATAAAGTACCCTTCTCTTTGCGACTTTCTGAGTTTTATCAGGAAGCGTTGCTGGATTTTATTCTCTGTATTTTGATATTATACTGAGATTATTTTTACATTGGACTCACTGATGTATTCTTTCATATTCTGAAGTTTTCTATCAATCAAACATCCTTTCATTCCTGGAATAATCCAAATGAAATTTACTTTCATAAGATTTTATTTTAGGCTTTTATTTTTTTTAACATTTATTTATTTATTTATTTATTTATTTATTTATTTATTTTTATTTTAGAGAGGGAGAGAGAAAGAGACTATGAGCGGGGGAGAGGGAGAGGGAGAGAAAGAATTCCAAACAAGCCCCACGCTCACTGCAGGATGTGACATGGGCTCAATCCCATGACCCTGGGCTCATGACCTGAGCTGAAACCAAGAGTCAGACACTCAACTGACTGAGCCTCCCGGGTGCCCTTATTTTAGGTTTTTAAAAATCTCTCTCACCTGGTCATCTCGAGCTATCTAAAACAATAGACTTAGATGGGAAAAGTAGCATCCTTAAACTCATATTTTGCTTAAGCTTGAATCATCTTGAATAACTGGAAATTTTAGTAGCCCTTTATCATCCAAAGTCCTTATTTTATTTTATTATTTCATTTTATTTTATTTCATTTTATTTTATTTTATTTTATTTTATTTTATTTTATTTTATTTTAATTTAATTTTAGAGAGAGTTGGGAGAGGGGCAGGAAGAGAAAGGGAGAGAGAGTCTTAAGCCAAATCCATGCTCAGCAAGGAGCCTGCCACGGGACTTCCCAAAGACCTTTTTGTTGTTGTTTTTCCCACAGTTTGGAGTTCAGAAGCAAGTGGCTTATTCAACCTTTCGAGGTGCCATATTTTGGTGGGGCAAGGTTGCGGGGTGGGGGGCAAAGAACAAAGAGCAAGGGACAATGAAGACTGCAATGTAATGTCTGAGCCAGAGTGAAGAGAGTATAAAATGACTGGAGTGCCTTTTTGCCCTTTTTATTTCTTGAAAAAAATGCACTTTGTTCCTTCAATTGTGGTTTTTACGCTAACACTATCCATCTATGAGTTTCAATCTGGCAATGGCTTAAAATAGAGATCTTACCTAGGTGATGACACTGTATATTAGGTCGAAACCTAGAACTATCAATGTATAGCAATTGGTAATTCCAATATTTTACACCTGTTCTACCATGCTATATCATGTTATATCAAGCATGGATTTTCAGTTTGGTTCCCAGGAGTCAGTTTCATCAGAATACAATCCTTAGCACAACATCCCCTTGGGAAAAGTCTGAATATATTTACTCCTTTTATGAATGATTATATATGTGGTGCCAAGTGCTTGAAACATGAGAATTATAACTGATATAATTGCTGAGTCCTTTCATTCTGGAAAGGAATGAAGAGTCTGGCGTAGAAAACAGAAGACTACAAAAAGTTGTATCTGAACTTTTAAATGAGATTCTATCTGGTTTGGTCTGATTTAAACTAAGAATAGAATCTGCAAATATTAAACTTTACATTTTTATTTAAAATTTTCTCAGGCAGATTCCTAGTAAAGACAAATGTCATGATTTATAATCAAAGGTAGCTACACATATCAAAGAAGATGTACAATTTGAGAAGAGGTGAGTTGCTAAAGTCTGGAGTGAAGAGTTTATTTTATTTTGTTTTAACATATGAAATTTATTGTCAAATTGGTTTCCATAAAACACCCAGTGCTCATCTCAAAAGATGCCCTCTTCAATACCCATCACCCACCCTCCCCACCCTCCCACCCCCCATCAACCCTCAGTTTGTTCTCAGTTCTTAAGAGTCTGAAGAGTTTATTTTTTGAAGTGTTTTCTCATTTATCATCCCTCCTCACTTCCCACTCCCTAACTAAGGATGTTCCCTCCTCTGAACCGCGCCCCCCCCGCCCTGTACGTGAACATTCCATTCCCACAGTAAACTTGCTTCATTTTTGTGGTTTAAAGCTAAAAACCAAGCGTGAGAACATATAGTATCTAGTAAAAGCCAGCATTACTGAATGAACTCATTAAAGCCAAGTGGGAATTGCAACTCCGAAAATTAAAACATCTGAACATCTGTTAAAACTCAATCTGTGTTTCTTTGAGAAAAATAATAAATCTGATCGCTTTTTGGTGTAGCATCTCAAAAGAATAAACAAAGGAGCTTGATAAGTAAAATTAATTTGGCAGATGGTTCAATAAGTTAGAATCGGGGACAATTCTTGGAAAGTTCTCCTAATTTCCTTTGAAAAGTAAATACAAATCAAGAAAATTCCCAAGCAACAATAGAGTGGAACTGGAGAACTGCATTTACCAATAGTGGAAGAGGTGGAAAATGACAAAGAACAACTCTGTAACTTGGAAAGAAACGTCAATGGACGTGTAATTTATCAACAAATACTTCAAGTTTTCAGGAAGGTTAACATTTTTTTTTAAACTTTACTTAAAGTTGTTTATTTGCTTGAGCTTTATTTTTTACAAAGAGTTTTTATCCCACTCTCAGAACAGTCTTTGGGAAGTTTTTGTTGTTCTTCTTCTTCTTTCTTCTTCTCTCTCTCTCTCTTTGTTTTGCAATCAGCTTTTTCTCACGAGGGACAAATGAAATGTTTGTAGGATTTGTCAAAAAGTCAGGTTTGTGTAGAGTATACATGCAAAAAGCACTGCGCATTCCAGTGTTGCTGGAAACACGTTTAACTCTTATTGTCCAAGAACAGCTAAAACTACCTCTCCTATGTATTATTTATCATGTTTCCCTCTATAGTTTCCAAATTCAGGTACAATTTCTTTGTTTTCTACTCAGGAAATTCCTTTTTTTTTTTTTAACGTGGTGGCAAATTTAAAAACAGTAAGAGAAATTCTTGATCGGTCTTGCGTGCCTTACGGGGAATATGATTCCATCGCTGAAACCACGTTTCCACGAGCCACATCAGCACAGGTGTGTCGGGTGACATCAAATGCACCTGTATGATGGGCCCCTCACAACCTGGGATCCTAAAACATCAGCTCCACGCCCACCCCAGCCCATCACCATACCTTCTCTTCAATCAGAACACTCAGAGAAGAAAGAGATGCTCAGAGAATTCTCTGTGACCTTGTTGTTGCTTTTTTTTTTTCCTCCATGACATCAGATGCTGCAAATAAGGCTGTCCAGTTTCAAGCCATCTGGTTTTTGAGCTCCCAGCTATACTATAGATTTATCAAGTGTGTCTGATATTATTGTTGAAACCATATGGAAACATAAACATGAAGACCTGCTTCAAGCTAGGAGAGTTAGCTCTCTAGAACACCAGGACTCCACCCACTTTCCCCCAGATGCTGCTTCTGTGCCTGCTGTTTCCCCAGTTGCAAGTTCGTGTTATCATCCGTCTTGCCATGTTTGAGGCATCTAGACTCTGGCCTAGGGTTGACATTGGATTCTTAGAGATTTCCTTACTCCCCTCTCTCCCCGTTCATAGCTTCTGCACAGACAGAGCCATGTTCCCTTTTATTCTTCCCTTCCCCTATCATTCCACCTCCTTCCCTCAACCCTCTTGTAGACAAACTCAATTCCTGGAGTGGTTTTCCTAGTTCATATCTTACCTCGGGAAAGGACACAGTAGACTAGTGCTGACTTTGGATACAAAATATTTCCATGGAGCAGTTTAAACAGGGGATACAGGGCACCTGGGTGGCTCCGTCAGTTAAGTGTCCAACTTTGGCTCAGGTCATGATCTCAGTTTGTGAGTTGGAGCCCCGCATCAGGCTATGTGCTGACAGCTCAAAGCCTGGAGCCTGCTTTGAATTCTGTGTCTCCCTCTCTCTCTCTGCTCTTCCCCCGCTCATGCTCTGTCTCTCTCTCCTTCAAAAATAAATAAAAACATTAAAATAAAAAATTTAAACAGGGGATACTATGTACAACTGCTTTTGTATTTTGTGTGTGTGTGGGTTTGTTTTGAGTTTTTAGCCATTTTTACAAAGTTAATTCAGGCACATGGTGCAAATTGAAAAACATAAAAAGGGTAGAGTTAACAATGCATTTCCCTCCCACTCTTGATGCCTATTCATGTGGTTCTTCAACTCAGAGGAAACTCAGTTCTTAGTTTCCTATGTATATTTCTAGAAACAGCTAAAAGATACACATATGTAAGCTGATATATTTATGATTGTTTTCACAGAAATGCTAGCATGCTATATGTCCTTTTTTTCATCTTTCCTTTTTAAGTTAGTGAAATATAATATAGATAATTCTCTATCAGTGTTATAGGGTTGCCCTATGTTGTCATTTGTGTTGCCATTTGCAATGGGCACAGAGTGTTTCATTGTATGAATGTATCATATCTTAAAAGTATATCCTTCCCTGGTGACTATTGATGTCGGTTCCAGTTTTTTTGTTTTGTTTTGTTTTGTTTTACCAGTACAGAGGTGCAGTAAGAATCTATGTGCATATGTCTGCAACAAACTCAGAAAATTAGAAGGAAAGTCGTTGGTCAAAAGCTATGTAAATTTTAATTTTTGATAGGGATTGTTAAATTTCCCTCTCAAGAAATTATACCAATATATACTCCTTAGTAGTGCCTAGCTCCTCTCTTGACCTCACCAACACTGTGTGTGTGCATGTGTGCATATATATATATATATACAGTGCATATATATTTATATGTGTATAAATATGTGTATATATTATATTTATATGTATGTGTATATACATACACGTGTAAATATGTATATACACATACACATATGTATATGCACATACATATATGTGAATATATATGTGTGTGTATGTGTGTGTATATATACATATATTTAGTTTACTTTTTTGTTATTGTTGTTGTTTTTTTTTTTTTTTTTTTTTGATACCAAAAGAGCACTAGCAGGGAGGGGCAGAGAGAGAGGGAGAGAGAGAATCCCCAGCAGGCTGTGCACTGCCAGTGTGGAGCGGGATATGGGGACCGAACTCACAAACCGCAAGATCATCACTTGAGCAGAAACAAGAGTCAGTCGCTTAACTGACCGAGCCACCCAGGTGCCTCATCACTGTATATTTTTTAATGAAATATTTGTATCTTTGTGAATCTAATAAATGAAAATATTATTTCACTGTCATGTACTAAGAGAGAAAACTGATAAACTGTGATCTTCCTAGCAGTGGCGAAGCATAGTTATTGAGTCTTCCTTATTCCTCCTTATTCCAAACCTCACTAGCACCTATGCCTTCAGGCTAGTTATTCTACCTTTCTAAACCTCACTTTGTAAATCAATAATATTATCTTACTACGTGAAATTACCATTATATACATCAACTCAACCTTCATAACAAATCGACCGCCTAGCTATAAGTAGGTTTTTATCATTGATGTGAAAAAAGTTTCCTCATCATCTAGACGGACATGAACGTGCCTCTTTACAGGATATTACGAGAATTAAATGATAAACGACATGTAAAGCAATTAGCACAATGTTTGGCCAGGACTCAGTACACATTGTTTTATTTTCAAGG
Organism: Felis catus; assembly: GCF_018350175.1. Classification (NCBI taxonomy): domain Eukaryota; kingdom Metazoa; phylum Chordata; class Mammalia; order Carnivora; family Felidae; genus Felis; species Felis catus. The sequence goes on from NC_058380.1 coordinate 38,709,491, forward strand.
GTGTAGGAAAGAGCTTTTATCACCATAGGTGTAAGTTAATGGATCTCAAAATATGTGTAAAGTAGTTCACTTCTTATGGTACCAAACCTTTAAAAGCTAGAGTAAAATGTTTAATATTAATTTCTAAGCTGATGAATTTCAGTGTCTATTTTCCCTGTTATCTTTAGGGTTAACCACTAATTCTCAACGAAATTAATTTAAATGTACTGACTTTAAAAACAAAATGCTGAAATCACTCTTCAGGAGTAGCAGTGACTATTGGAAAATAATACTAAAATTAAAATTATTAGAGGCATCTGGGTGACTCACTCAGGTGAGTGTCCAACTCTTGATTTTGGCTCAGGTCATGATCTCATGGTCATGGATCAAGCTCCATGTCGGGCTCTGTGCTGAGTATAGAGCCTGCGTGGGATACTCTCTCTCCCTCTCTCTCTCTCTGCCCTCCCCTGCTCTCTCCCTCTCTCAAAATAAATAAATAAATATTAAAAAATCTTTTCAAAATTAAAAATATGAAACTTAGAAGAAGATATCAATTTTTCTCCTTTTTAAAGGATATAGTCTAATACTTTTGTACCTATACTTAGAATTAACAAATGATGATAGTCTTGTCATTTACGATATAGTTACTCTTTGTATGCCTAAGTGATTCAAAATTACAAAGATGAAATCCTTCCATCTATGGAGAAACATTCCTATACCACCCCAAAGGTAAACCTTGTCATTAATTCAGAGTATATCCAGGCTCTGTTTTCATATATTCACATATATTTTATTCTGTAATTTGTTACATTATTAAACATGTATTTTTTGACATCTATGTAGAATTTTTTATTCCTTTTAATTGAGATACAATTTTTTTTCCTGACTTGTAATAGTGGAGATTTGAATAGTTTCCAAAGTTTACTATCAAAAATGGCGCTACAATAAACATTATCAGACAAATTTCTTTGTTTGTAGAGCGTATTTACCTAGAAGCCAAACTGCTAGGTCATAAGGAATTTCTCACCTTTACTAGACACGGATAACTTTAAAATGATTGAATCATTTATGCATCTACTGAAGTATATGGCAGTTCTCATTTCTTACATCTTGCCAACACTGTTGTTGGCTGAATTTCTTCCCAGTTGGATGAATATGAAATGTATCTTATTTAAATTTGTATTTCTCTGATTACTAGAGAAGCTGAACATTTCTTTATATATTTACAGGGGTTTGTGTTTTCTCTGAATTGACTATTTCTATTTTTTTTTTGTCTTTTCATATTAGCCTTTATGTGTTCTAGACACCAATCCTTTGAATGTTGACTATGTTGCAATATATTTCATCTGTCACTTTTTTAGGGGTTATCATTGTGTGTTGGGTGGTTATACATAAAATTTTTTTATGTATAACAATCTTTCTTTTATAGTTTTATCTTTTTCCATCTTGTTTAATAAATAATTCCTTAATCCAAAATCCCAAGATATTTTCCTCCTACAGTGTGTTTACATGGAGTTATATTTCCATTTGAAATTTTTTGTATGTGTGTGGTAAAGAGCTACCCTTAATTTTTAATCTATCTGGCAAGTCAATAGTCTTAGTACCATATATTGATATGTGTATTTCCGCTACTGATTTGTAATATTTCTAGCATATATTAAGTCTCCTTTACCATCCTGAGATCTTGAGTCTGTTTCATTACCTATTATCTATCACTGTACAGATATTACTATATCTTAATTATTATAGATTTATACATCTCAGTGTCACTGTTCTATTTTGTCAGAAGGGTATTTGGCTGCTCTTGGGCTTTGCTTCCATAAGAATTTTAGTAAAAGTATGTCAAGGACCAAGATAAATTCTGTGACAACTTTTATTAGAATGTGTATGCATTTATCCTGTTGATATACCAAGTATTTCTGTCCATCATTTCTTGCCATTCATTGCAATTTTTTTATGTTCTTCAAAAATATTTTGTAATTTCTACCCTAAAAGTCATGTATATCTTTTGTTATATTCATCCTTAACATATTATGGGTTTTGTTGCTATTACAAATGACATATTTGCTTAAATTAAATTTTCAATTTTGTTAGTGATGGTGATTAGAAGCATTATTGATTTTATATGATGATCTTGTTTGTGTCCAACAATTTTGCTGAACTTGCAAGTTCTAGTAATTTCTAAAGATTTTCTAGTTAGATATTTATGTTATTTGCAAATAATGAATTTTCTCATTATCTTTCTATTTCTTATTTCTTCTTTTTTTTTTCTTATTTTCTGCATTGGTTAAAAATTCCAGTATAATATTGAATAGCAGTGGGGTCATCATTGATTTACGGTGGCTGTTTCATCATTAAATGTGATGCTTACCATCGATTTTTGGTAAGATCCTCTATTAGATGGAAGAAATCTATCCTTCATTTTCTAATAATTTTTATCGTCAATGGGTGTAATATTTTATGAAGTGATTTTTTTTGCATCAATAGAGATAATTATATGAAATTTTTCTCCTTTTCTCCATGAATATAGTTACATAGTAAATCACATTTATTGATTTTCTAATATTAAGCCATCTCTGCATTGCTAAAATAAATCTCACTTGATCCTGGTATGTTATCATTTTTAATACACTGTTGGATCCTATTTACTACTGTATTAGCATTTTTATATCTATATTCATAAGTGAGGTTAGCTTATAGTTTTTTCTTCTTTCATAATTTTTTCCCAATTTTAAAATAGTTTCATAAAATGAATTTGATAGATTTGCTTCTCTTTCTTTTTTTGCACTTTTCCTCCTTTCTTTTGATCTTTTAAAATATTCTGAAACAGTTTTCATAAAATAGTGACTCTCTTGCCTGGATACATGGTGGATGTGGGAGGATTTGACTATTAAATTTTTGGTTATTGATTATTCAGTTTTGCTGGATTTCTTCTTTAAGTCAACATTAGTGATTGTTTTAAAGAAGTTTTTCATTTATTTTAAGTTTGCAGGTATAATGATCTGAAATTTCCCATTGTGCTGTATTTGTGTGATTTTTTGTTTGTTTTAACTAGTAAAATTTTTTATTAGTGCAAACTTTTTTCATTGATTGATGTACTGGAATTTTTTTTTTATTTCATTAGCTTTTCCAAGTAAATTGCCCTAACATTTGCTTGTTTATATTTGACTCTTTGTTAGTTTATTGCTCTCTGTTTCTAATAGTGTCTTACTTATATCTCCTATAGGTTTCCTTTCAAGTTTCTAAAAATTCTACTTTTACTATTCATTCTATGTATTTTATAATTTCTGCTTTTGTGTATCAGTTATTTGTGGATGTGAGTTATAGTTTCCAAACAATATGTTTTAAATTAAAGAAATGTTTACTTCTAATTGAATTGCAGTAATGGCCAAATGCTTTAATTATGGTCCTTTCTCTACCCAGCTTCCCTATTAATATTGCCTTTGTATTTTACTGCCTCCCTCCATAATATTCTTATTTTGTAGTCAATCATTATTTTTCCATGCTTTTTCCCTATTATCTTAAAATTTTAATTTTGTGATTTCAAAAATCTGTTTCAAAATTCAAAATATACAAAAGGGTCTCTGGTGAATTTCTCTATAATCTTCATTCCTTCGCTTCTGAGGGTCCCCATCTTTTCAATTTCTCAAGTAGATGAAAGTTGTTAAACAGGGAAACATGTTCCAATAAAATCCCCAAATACATGTCATTATGGGCAGAGTAAAAGGCCTATGTGCAATTAATAATGCCCACTTTGTGGGGCTATAATTAACAGACCTTGTGTACATATACAAAAGCACTTAACATGATAATTGGGACACAATAAATGCTCAACCAATGGGAAAGATACACATTGTGTTAATTATTATTAATAAAAATGTATTATTACCATGTGTCCTTGGCTTGGATAGTAGCTGAGAATATAAGCTTATTGTCAGCCACTCCCAGGTCAGATTTCCTGTTTTGACACTTTCTACTTGTGTGATCTTGAACAAATCACTTTAATCTCTTGAATTGTCAGACTTGCCACCTGTGTAATGGGCATCATCATAATACCTACCTATTAAAATGTTGACAATCAAGTGAAATCATGGATGTTAAGAGTGTGTACACCTAGGGGCGCCTGGGTGGTTCAGTGGGTTAAACATCCGACTTTAGCTCAGGTCATGATCTCACAGTTCATGAGTTTGAGCCCCGCATCAGGCTTTGTGCTGACAGCTCGGAATCTGGACCTTGCTTCGGATTCTGTGTCTCCCTCTCCCTCTCTCTCTCTCTCTCTCTGCCCCTCCCCTGCTCATGCTCTGTCTCTGTCTCTGTCTCTTTCAAAAATAAATAAACATGAAAACAAAAGAGTGTGTCCACCTAAATCGTGGCATTGCCTGAAAGATAGTACTCAATATTATTATTATTATTACTATTATTATTATTATTTTAGTGGTGGTAATCAATGATAATTATACTTTTAAAATCATAGTGTTTATCTGGAGGACTAGCACTTGATCCAGTTTAATCTGGAAAGATAGATTGGACGTGGGTCAGGAAATTTAAAGATCGCAGGAGTGTGGCTCTCCCAGCCTTATGCCAAAGGAATTATTGTGTTCAATCAGTTTCTTGGGCGTTGTTAAAATTTGAAATATAAAATATAAATATAAAATATATTTTTTCCACTTTACAGAAAATGAAAATAGAGCTACCCAATTGATAGATGGGCCATCTGTGGATTGAGATCATGGGAATCACAGCCATGTTAACACATACTCCTTTATTCGACTTTCTGTTTCTCTTCAACATCAGCTCCAGGCAAGACTACAGATTTAAGTTATGCATGTAGTGGGCGGGAGAAGACTGATCTGGGTAGGAGGTAGGCGGACTGCCATATTCCCCCGGGTGATAGAGAAATCTTTTTATTATAATTTAATAGAAAGTGTTATGCCAAAAATATTTCCGTAAATAAATGCAAATGTTGGTTCTTGTTGAAAAATGCAAATCAGATGGTTTCAATGTTTTAAAGCTTACTTGAAATACCTTAAATAACAAGCACAAACATTTATGTGTGTACATATATACATTCAAATGTATACCAAATTAAGCACATAGAAAATGTTCTACGAAATGGTATAATAGGACCCCACCAGCATCCCGCCATCAGGCTGAAATTCAAACCAAATACTGCCACCCTGAAAGCACTGCGGGAACTTTCATCCCCATAGCAAGTATTCATTAGACCTTTTTGTAGGTTGTGTTTAAACAATCACAGCCCCAAACAGACAGAAATAAACATCTGGTCTGTCTGGCTGCATCAGTCCTATTCCAAAATATTAATCTTCTACTTAGAGGGCATCAAAACAAATTGCGCAGATTAAAAATGCCAGTGTCTGATCCAAAGTCTGACTCTTCTATATCAAGTAGAGCTGACTTGATCTTTTCTTTCCACTGCGGGGGCAGGAATTACAAAACTCTCTGAGAATTAGGATGTTGGCGTAAATTATGGAGACCCGATGGTTAAGCTAAACTTAAAGATTGTCTGTTCCTTATAAGAACCATCTGTAGAACATAATGGTGCTCTTTGGATATTAGGTGATTGGCATAGATGATAAATATATACAATTTGCTTTATTAAAGCTTTCCTGACGTAATCAAAATATTTGCTGAGCTATGCAGGCCAATTCACTTCTAAATAATGTATTCCTGGGAATGAAAGACTGTATTTTAAGACGACTGGCTGATCTAGCAAATTGAAAACTTTCCCAAATAAAATGTAGATTGATGACAGATTTCATATTTGAATTGTAGGCTAAATCATCATTTAAAAATTTTTATGGAGAAGTAAAGATAATGTCGGTAATAATAATAATAATAAACGTGATTGTCATTATTGTTATGTGGCCTGTAACTGGCACATAAATCTTATTACAACGGATACATAACAATAAACTCTACAAAGTAGTTGACATTAAGTAACTTTTCTTATTGGGGAATAATTTATCATTTATTCCCAAATTAAATGAAGTGTTTAATAAAATGGCATATTATGGCCCTCACGTGCACCTTTTGATTACCTAGAATGACATGCTAATGACACCAAATAGTGTATGTAACTAGTTTATGTAACTATCTCACCATTTGACCTTGGTCAGAAGAGTGTCCAAGTGAAGCCTTTGAATAACTTAGTAGAAACCTTCCTTGCCACAAATTGGAAAAAATCAACTGAGTCCATATTTTAATGATGACAGGTAGGTAGTGTTAATTCTCTAAACGTATTTCAGAAATTTAGGAAGGAAAGTAGACTAATTTATTCATTTACAATATTTAGATATCTAGTTAGGTTTACCAGGCACTGTGCTACATAGTAGAGGTTAAACAAGGTATGTCTTCTGGCCTCAAAGAGTTTGCAATCCAGCAAAAGTGAAGTAGGACTGAATAAGCCCACCTTCGCTTAGGAGCCGGGCATATATGTATGGAAGATGCACTTAGAGGTCATGTAAGAGGACCTTTAACGCTGAGGTCTGTGAACATTTTCAAGAGAGCTAAAGAAGAAATGAACATCGACCAGGTTAACAGTATAGAAGCAGCATACCCTGGGCTCCCAGGGGCAGGGAAGAAACACTGGAGGAAGTTCTTGATCTCTTGAGAACATGTGGATGCAGTTTTGATGAGAGATCTTGGTAAGATGGGAGACAAGAGCTGTAGGCACTCAGGCCTGACTCTGGGGCCGGAAATTAATCCTGCAGTAGAGCAGTTGGGCAACTCTAATCTAATTCTTAGTTGGCACACATACACAGAAGTCAGAGGTTTGGGGCTCTGGGGCAAAGACGCAGAAGCCAGATGGGTGGCTCTATGGTATGTTAGCTGCACATCTGGTTACTTGCCAGGACATGGAGTTTTTATTACATATAACAATGATATATTATAAATATAACAATATAGCACATATTATCATTACCATTATAATTCCAGAGAGACCGAAGCTGAGTTCACCATGGAGATGACTCCAGAGTATCCGTGTGTAAGGCAAACTCAGCGACCTGAGGGCCAGAGGTACTCCAGATACACAGGAGACAGCGTAGCAGTTTTCAACCTTGGCTGTACATTTGAGTCGCCTGGAGAACTTATTTTTCATTTTTATTTATTCATTTATTTTTGAGAGAGGGAGAGAGAATCTCTTAAGCAGACTACATGCTCAGTGTGGTGTCCAACACGGGGCTCGATCCCATGACCCTGGGGTTGTGGGATCATGACCTGAACGGAAATCAAGAGTCAAGTGCTCAACCTACTGAGCCACCCAGGAGCCCTGGGAGAGCTTGAAATAGATGCTAATGCAAAGTCCTGGCCCCCAGAGATTCTGTGTTAATTGCCTGGGGTGCAGCCAGGCATTGGCAATTTTGTTTTTTTTTCTAATTAATAAAATGTATTTTTTAGAGAAGTTTTAGGTTCTCAACAACATTGAGCAGAAAGTACAGATTTCTCATATACCCTCACCCTACCCTCCATAGGCACAAAACTCCTGCTCCATCATCCCATACTGCACAGGTACATTTGCTACAACCCATGAACCTGTGCTGACGCATCATTATCACTCAAAGTCCACAGGTTACATTAGGGCTCACTCTTGGTGTGGTACATTCTATGGGTTTTGACAAACATATGACAAACATATGATGATATCTGTCATTGTAGCATCATGCCGTTGGGCAGTTTTTTTAAAGTCTCTCTTAGTGAGCCAGTGCTCTAGCAGGTAAGGAGTCACAGAGACAGACTGGATATCCAGAAACTGCCAGATGTTACCGTCAACAAAATTACGATGGGTCCCTCACCTTCCGGGACCGTTAACTTTTAGGCAAAAGCAGAAGAGTATTTCCGAGACTCTACTGACTGGAGGAGAGATCACTTGGTGAACAGTCTTCATTGTTTGTGGGAGATTCCGGAGGTCGGAACGTTGCCAGCAGTGCATGGAAAGAACTTTCAGGCAACAAACTTATGTATCACAAAGAAAGAAGGTGTTTGGAACTCAAGACAGATTTGATTTGGAAACCTAACTATGTCAAGATTTGTTACGTTGAACAAAATGTCTCAATTCTCTGAGTGTTGGTTTCTGTATCTGAGAAACAAAGATGATAGTACCTAACTCGAAGGGTCATTGTAAGGACTGCCGTGGGGATGATCTACAAATGGATTCTATTACAAGTATTGCTGGCAGTGATTAAAGACAAGCATATAAACAATTTCTTAGCGGTATAATGTAGACCAGAGAATCATGAGAATTCAAGAGCAGGGAATGGACTGGTGGTAGAGTGATCAGGCAACCTTTTTTTGGATTTTATAATTTCCATAGCTTTGTCTAGAGGAGTGGGGGAGAGAAGGGTATGACCAACCCGTGTGATGGAAGACGTGGCCTGATGTCGCTTGTTTGGGGGAAATGCAGGTCAGGGGGAAGCATTGCTGTGCTATATGGGAGACCTCACAGAGTTGAGGCTGAACAAGAGGAGTTTACAGCTGTCAAGTGAGCAAGGCCTCTGAGTAAAGACCACACTGTCAACACGAAATACACAGGTCGTATCCAGGGGCCTTTCGAGATGGTGGTAGTGAGACCATCCTACGAATCTGCAATTCACGCAAAAACCTTCTTTCTCCTTCATTTTCTCCTCCGTTTGTCACAAACTCTGTCTTTCCTGGGCATTCTCACTAAGAAGAGACATCTGGTTTTGCATAAGCAGAAATGAAATGATTTGTGACAATCTGTCACCAACAAAAAGGGCATTTTATCGCCATACTCAACAAAGATAACAAACCACCACATGCCAAATCTGTACTCTGCAAAAGAAAATGTTATGTCTATATATTTTATGTTACCAAAAAGCTACTGAAATGAGTTAGCTGATGAAACGAAAGAATCTGCTGTGGATGGCGAATTTGGGGCCCGAGAATGAAAATATGGATGTACGACATTATTATTTTCAGTATCTTTAAGAATTAGGTGTACCTCATCACCAGTAGGTGTCACTGCAACCATTAAACACAGTCTTTGTTTCTAGAAAACTTTGTCCCATAAATGTTGGTGTAATTTAATTGCTAGAACATAGTTATGATAGGCATAAAGGATATTTATTCTGAAAAGCAATATATTTTATCATGGTCATGAACTTGTAAAAACATTGGCTTAAGGAAGCTAAAGTGTATACTTTAAATGGGCTTACTTAATACAATATACTGCAAAAGTAATAGAATCTTATGAGGTTTTAAATATATACAGTGGATTTTCCTGGATAAGATAAGGTTTGCTTTTCAGTTATTCTATAGAGTCTGATTTATAGAACTAATTTAATGAGAATTCATAGACCCAAATGTTACCTTCTAAATCTTTGTGCAATTGACATTTTTTTTCTTTATAACGTTTCTTGTAGGTTTTGTTAGAGAAGGAAAGGAAATTAAGAATTTTAGCTTGAATTACATTAGTTACCCTCTTTTGGGTTTCTTTGGCCCTTTAAATATACGGTACCTGATATTAGGAGGCTAAATTCACTAAGCTCTTTTAGAGAAGCGCACGTTAGTAGCTTCCAAGCATCTTACAGAGAAATATTGGCCATAACGAAACACTGATCTCTTTCCTTTTCTACTGTGGTTTTAGAGTTGATTCATTAGCGCAATCCTGCTGGCATTGCTGGGTTGAACTTTTGAACAGAGTATTCTCAATAGAAATCCTTGCACTTTGAAATTAATTTGCCTGCTGAAGGTGTTGGTGGTTCTTATTTATGCATAATTTAAGGGCTAGGTGTGTGAATGTGCCCCTAGCGACAATTTCATTGGCTCCATTTTACAAATTGAAACTGATGGTGGTGGTTGTGGTGCTTTTCAAGTGTGACTTGGGGGCAATCTAATTTACCTAAGCTGTTCAAAGGTGAACTCAATCTTTTCAATCATAAATTAAAAATCTATTCCAGTTTTGAAATCAGAAACTGCGCAAATTACATATCTGCAGGCCATAAAGATTCTCTTGCCCTGGCCTACCTCTGTTGATTTCATCAGGATAGACAAGACATTCCCAGACATCCCGTGTTTTAACACGTCCCTGTAACATCTAAAGTATTTTTGGAAGATCACATTGCCTCTTTTGCTGTATATGCGAATGGGAACTTTGTGATCATCTTGCTTTTGCCTATCTAAGTAAACCCATCTATGATAATACTTTTGACCTGTTAGGTTACTGAACTGCCATAATATTAGCAGGATTTCTCCAAAAGATATTATATTACATGCTAAATATCAAACCTTTAGGAAATACTTAGCAAAGCCAACTATGTGTGTATTTTTCACACGTAACAACATATCCATGTTAACTACAAGATGTAGACTCTGCTGTCTGCAAAGACTACATCCTAAACCTACACCGTAGATCATGGAGACACAACAAATAGATAAAAATGTATGTCAATCGACTGCATGATACACAAATCACTGTATTTGTAGCATTTGTAGTCAGTAGGATTCCTATGTGAAGTCTGATGCATAGCAGTTGTCAAAGACCAATCTCCCAGATACTCTAAAACTTACATTACATTGGACTTCAGGGATGAATAAACTTCAATCACATCACTGTGACACCTCATGCCATTCTTTCTACTTTAATTCACTCTGTTGGGATGCCTTTGACTTTCATTAAGGGCCAAACACAGGAAGTAAATTTGGGGAACTTGTGTTAAGAATGAGGATGTGTTAAGCATGCTGGTCGTTGTTTGACAGAGTTCCAACTTTCAATCTTTGGGTCAGTAATGGCTTGCTTCTTCTGAGCTCTTTATAATTGTTTTTATTTAATTTTACTCCACAGTAGACCGTTTCGTAACCAGATTCCTCTCTCTCCCTCAACTTCAGCTTGTAAGAAAGCATAGAGCCAAAGTATGATCCTACAGCAAGTGTGATGGTCTTTAGAGTTTACATTTTTACAATAACTTCATTCCTAAGCACAGTTGATTTTTTTTTAATCTTCCATACTCCCTTATACTTTCTCTCATACTGCTGTATGTTATGTATCCTTGTAGACTCTGGAACTTTGGGGACAAAGCGAGGAGAGGTATAAATAAAACACAACAAAAATAAATGAGGCACGTTTCCAGAATAGATCATATTAGACTTAAAATTCACGTAGGTAACCATAGCTTAACCTCTGGAGTTTACAATAAAAGTACAAGAAGATAGTACCCACAGTTAAAAGGAAAAATAAACAACACTAAGACCCTTCTATAATACTTAAACTTTTCTGCTGTACTAAGGATTGAGTCTGTAGGTCTGGAAGAGGGGTGACACTCATGCAGTAATTATTTTTCCAGGTAGTTTGAAAGATGTATTGTTAGGACTTCCTCCATTCAGGGCAAGAGCATCTGTTAAACTAGAAAGAGAGCTCTTGAGATTAGAAAGAGTAATCCATTGTTGGAGTTAAAGATATAGGCATAGATATTTTAAATTACTACACGACTATGAACAGAAATAATGCATGTAAGACTGAAATTTGTGGCATCTTTGAATTATAAAAACAAATAACTTAATTGAGCCAGAGAGGAGTTACCTTTCTGGGCTCAGTGTAGGGCTTGCTGGAGGACTGGGGGACAACCATCTGAATAGGGGAAATGAAGACTGATCTGGGTGGAGGAGAATGAGTAGACATTGGGCTAGGGCAAGGGAAAGTGACTCACTGAGGTCCCTTTCGGCATTATGGTTTTGTTATTTGATTTTGGACTCTGGGTATTCTGGCAAAATTTGCTAAATCTGAGACAGGAAATTGTCTTCACTTAAAAAACATTTGAATGATCTTGAAAATAGGAAAGATATTGTCAAAATAGAAGTAAAAGATTTCTTTTGTTTTAGTAATAGAATGAATAGTAAGAATAATGGGTAGATCAGTGCTGCTAATAGTGGAATTCCGATTAAATTTTTAGTGTTCCATTGACACATCAGACAATTGATTGATAGAAGCCTTGATCCCAGGAAAAGATTTCTGTACTTAAAGATCTTTTCCTCCAAATATTAATAATTTTATATGATCACTTTTTCTTCTTGTCTTTATTTTACAAATTTCCTAAAGTTTTTCAACCCAGCCTACAGAAATTTGTTTAGAATTGAAAGGGTAAAAACTGTTTTAAGAAAAAGCTCTTTAAAAGTATGTAAATTAAATTCTAAAAGAGTAAAAAAAAAAGAGTATCATATAGGAAAATTTACGAATTTCTTCTGAAATAATATGTCCCTGCTTCTCTAACTCTGTAGAGGTAATACAGTAAAAAATGGGGGAAAAGCACATATTTGTTATTTAGGCTTACATATCATCAAATGGATACGGGAGAAATACACTACTTTGAATTTTGGTTTTGGCTTGAAACATGTTTCTCCCTTTGGCATAAGGATAGGGTTAGTCATTACAATTTGTCATCTCAGAAGAGAGGAAAGCAATCATTTGATTTGGAAGCTATGCATTTTCCAAATGACCAACCTAAATTTTCTGTTTAGCTGCTTTTATAAATGAAAAAGAGGAGGCCACTCTATTAAAGTGACTGAGACACAATTATTCACTGAATCAATGGCAAAGTTAGGCTTGTATTCATCTCATCCCTTTTCGTCCCACAATCTCATTTCAACTATGGGAAATTCTATTTTTAAGTACTCATGTATCTACAACACGATACATGAAAATTTACTATGAGTTAGCTAGCTGTAATGGAATACTGGGTCTGGAATTAGACAGATCTGGATTTGAATTTTTACCCTCCATTTACTAGGCATGCAATTTTGGGAAAATTACTTTATTTTTCTGGATCTCAGTAATCTTTTCAAAAGGCTATTATGAGAACCAAATGAGAAGATTTATGGGAAATGCCTGGCAATTTTAAATGCTAAACAAATGGTAATCCCTTTCCTGTTCCTTTCCCAACTATAATTGCCACAGTGAAACTTACCATTTTTAATTGAGACTCATCATTTAGGTAAGATTACCCTGACTCAAGTTGAACTGTCAGGAGTCTACCCTAGGCAGCTATTTTGTCCATTCCCTGGACTGTGAGTGGGTCATGAACACTCAGCACTGTATGTCGAGAGAGACACACATAAACTTGGAATCTAGAAATTTGCCAAAATGATTTTAATTTACTTCAAACTCTAAAGTTGTGTTGGAGTTCAAGATGTACAATTTAGAACTTAGGCTTTTCATTACTGTCTATCACTTCTCTCTTAATCCAGTTTATCTAGATGCAAAGTCAGAGGAAAAGAAAAGAACACGCTTCAAAAACAAGTCTGCATTCTTAGACTTCGAGCTTTATATTCAATAAATACCTGACGACTGGTTGCCAGAAAAACTTCATTTAGGCTCTTCATATTGAAAGAATAACACTGAACCTGATGGTATTTTTAGCAAAATAGATACTATGTCCCTAGATCATCTGATTAAATTTTGGGATTTTATGGAACACCAGTACATACAACTTCTGTATACTGTGTACTAGTCTCTAAGAGTACTCACATAAACAGGATTAGGTATCATTTGATCTGGGTGGCACAGAGAAAAAGAATCGTTCCTTAGCTTTTGTTATTTTCATGGTCTTAAGAAATCACAAAAATCAGTTGAGGGATGAGACACAGTAGATTCATAGTAATATATTGAACCTAAAAAATATGAAGAGGCCGTAAAGATCATGCCAAGGGAAAGCAGTGATATTTCTAGTCCCATTAATCTTAAAGCTCTCCTATTAATTTCAGGTCCAAGGGACTTAGCTAATACATTTTCCATTGATAGGCACTCTAAATCGTTTTCATATGTATACTACGGGAATGAACGTTTATCCTTGGAAAAGAGGAGAGCTTTAGCGGTACATGAAAAAGGTCTTTATTTCTTTCCTTTTGAGACAAACTGAGGAATCTGGGAACTTGGGTCCACGTCTTTTTATTTTTTGCTGCACCCTCCAAAACCTAGCTGATCAATTACTAGAAATCAAGAACATCTTTATCTACCTAATAACAAACATGACTAAAAGTAACAAAATTTAATAAAAATTGCTTTATCTCTTGGGGCCCCTAATCACTCCCTCTCCCCCAACTTGCTATCTCCACTCTGCCGTCAGCTCTAAAATGTAGCAACTAGATGCTCTCTAGCCTTCCTGCTCTCAGTGAGTTAGTTCACGGACACCTAATTTTCCAAACATCTCACTGAAGGCTGGTTGAATCGATGGAAAATGAATATGCAGATGTTTGACGCCATATGGTCAAACATCTGGATATCCGACTCAACTCTTCAGGTTTTAAAGGTGTTTAATCTTTGGAAGACACTTGTCTGCAGCTGAACGTTCGATTTAATTCCAGAAAGGCGGAATGGTAGCGTTAACTGCTCTGGCAGGAAAACCATTTACCTGAGCCACGCAGAATTAGCAAGTCAGAAAAGATCTCAGCCACTTTTTTGCGACCCCTTTAGTAGCCCACATCTACAACCGGTCCCGGAGGCTGAGTGTCCTCGCTGGGTGTCGCAGTTCTGCTCATCTGCTCCCTCGCTCCTTATTCATCATTGCCGCGGCCCTAACTACAGCAATGGGAGTCTGGCTTTTATTAACAAAACGAGAGAGGACGGTGCGGTAATAAGAAGGTAGCCCCCCTCACACTTCACAGTAGTTGTAAGACTCAAATACCTTCAAGGCTTTTTCCTTTAGGTTGAAGTTCTCTCTCTGGTGCACACAAACAGGCCTGCATACCAAAAACATAGAGTCATCGACTACATTCACTAGATGAGAATTGGGCCTACGGCCATACCACCAACAGACTACGACCTTTGCCAAGGCTCACAAAGAAGAGTCAGGCCAGCTTCTCTCGGGAGAAGTTAACTCTGAAGTATCGGGTCGGGACCGTAACAGCGTGTCAGAATAAATAGATTCCGGAGAGGTGAATTTTCTCAGATAGGATCATAGTCTAAGGTCCCAGTCTGAAGGGAAGCCACAGGGGCCTTCCTCGCGGCTAAATGAATTTTTTGGCAGACCACCTCGAATTCGAGGGGCAACCTGAATCCAAGTTTTGTTATTCTACACGCAGATTGCTTTTCTAAAAATTTTATTTATTTAAATTCGAGTTTGCTAACATACAGTATAGGATTGGTTTCAAGAGTAGAACCCAGGGATTCACATCTCACATATGACACCCAGTGCTCATCACTAAAAGTGCCCTCCTTAATACCCATCCCCAATTTAGCCCATCCCTCAACCCACCTCCCCGCCCCTCCCCTCCCAGTTTGTTCTCTGTATTTAAGAGTCCCTTATGCTTTGCCTCCCTCTCTGTTTTTATCTTATTTTTCCTTCCCTTCCCCGATGTTCATCTGCTTTGTTTCTTAAATTCCACATATGAGTGAAATCATATGATATTTGTCTTTCTCTGACTGACTTTTTTCGCTTAGCATAATACATTCTAGTTTCATCCACATTGTTGCATATGGCAAGATTTCAGCAGATTGCTTTTCAGAAAAATCTCAAAACGTCGTCATTTTTTTCTTAAATTTTAGAAATTGCTCATTGTGTTTAGCTAGTCTCCTGGCATTTCATCTTCTCTTCCTGCCATATTTATTTTACCCCCTACCCTCTACCACACCTCTTGCTCCCCAAAGCTCTCCTGATACTCCTTCCAGGAAAATCTTGACATCGATATATCTCCCAGCTATAAAGCTCTATCTGAAGCTCTGTTTCTTACCCGTACTTAGTTGGAACTCATTTCTCCAGTTATTTGGCAGAGGACCCCCACATTACAGTTACCCAGGAACTAATGAACGTGATTCTTAGAAAAAAAAAATTCTAGACTGTTTTCTAAACAAATACACTAAAACATTGCCTTTGTATGGTATTTGTCAATACCAACCCTCCAGAGAGGGTCATGACCATGATGCTGAGTGTTCAGCAGCATCAAACTGAAGCATAAGAACTACTCAGCTCTATGAATGTGTCAGCCATCCCATTCTTGTTGTTTTCACTGCCATTATCCCTGGTCCAAACCTCTTCTTCCCCCGAAGGAGGCAATAATCTTTAGATTGTCTGTCTACCTGCATTGTCTCCCTTCCAGTTCTCTCTGCGTCTTGCTTCCAGATGACCCATTAGAAGGTGCAAATGCAGTTATCGTCACTAACTTTCAGTGACTTTCCATTGCTTTAAGGATGGTGGCCCCGTCCTTAACCTGACATTCAGTCCCTCTTCCTGTTTCTCCCAAAGACTCTTCTACTGCTGTACTGTGCTTGAGCTGAATAATTTAATGTTCCCTAAATACACTCTGTGCTTTCACACCTCTTAGATCTCCCAGTTTCCTCTGCCTGCAATGCCCTCTTTGAAGTATTTACCTGAAATTTGAACCCAAGTCCTTGAATTCCTACCGAGTATCCTTTCAATAATTCTATGGTCTTTAGGTAAAGACTGTGTATCGTGCACATAAATTAATAAGTTGCTAGGAATCCTGGTGTGGTAGACAGAATAATGCCTCCCCTGTGCCTCCCAAGGTGCCATGGTGTCCATGTCCTAATTTCTGGGATCTGTGAATAAGTTACCTTACATGGCAAAAGAGACGTTGAGGATGTGATTAAGGCCTATGAGATGGAAACATTCTGCTGGATTTTCTGGGTGGGCCTAATCTAATTACATGGATTCTTAAAAGTGAAAAATCTCTCCCGGCTGTAGTCAGAGATGACGGCAGACGAAGGGTCAGAGATGAGACATCTCTGGCTTTGAAGACACAGGAGGGCTGCCACAAGGAATGTGACCTAAAAAAGCTGGAATAGCAGGGAAATGGATTCTCACCAGAGCCTCTAGAAATGAACAAAGAAAGACCTTCTGGAACCTTGATTATAGCCTAGTGAGATCTCTGTCAGACTTCTGGTCTCCACAACGGTAAGAAAATAAATTTGTGTCGCCACGAAGTTTTTGGAAAATTGTTGCAGCAACAGAAAACTAATTCTAGAGTTTGCTAAAATAACTGTAAATTGAGGAAATTGGAACACAAGGTTTCTTAAGCTCCCTCCCAGTGGCAGAATACCGATCCTAATCTAAGCTTTCCTGATCCTTTGGAGACCAAGATGCCACCTAATTAATATAACAAACAAATATGTACTCATGTGCTAATGGATTTTATCCCACAAACTCAGAACATTTTCAAGTAATGAGAAAAATAAAACTCTTGAAGGACACTAAACGCCACCATTTAAATAAATCCAATTAAATTGATATGGGGAGATGCTTCCTGTCAGGGCTTAGGTACCTCGTACATCCGGGTTGCCAAATGAAGACTTGGTTAAACCCCCATTTAACATATTAAGGAAATAAGGCTCAAGGATATTAACCCCCTCAGCAACAATCACTGATGTAAGTGACTTGTTCATGTGTTAATTTATTCAATAGCTCTTCAGAACCTTTTATCAGCCAGCCTATTCATGGAAAATCCAGAACTCTAAACAATGTCTGGTGCTAAAGACAGGTAATCTTATATAAGGAAACACAGAATTATCATCGCTGGGCAGCATGAAGTTTTGCGAAAGTCAAGCAGACCTGCAGTAAAGGTAGGATTTGGGAAACAACATTTTGATAAAAGGGAAGCCACAGAACTAACGTGAAGGAACCACTGAAGGTAGTCCTACCTAGTTAATGGTTTTTACTTGGGGTTGGATTTTAGGGATTCAAATGGTCTCATTGAAGTATTTACTCAACAAAACTGAAATATTATATGCCAGGCCTGGTGTGATGCAATCAGTATAGATTATGTTCGTTATAGTCCCTGCTTTTCTTTATTTTTTTTTAATGTTTATTTATTTTTGAGAGAGAGAGTACGAGTGGCGGAGGGGCAGAGAGAGAGGGAGACAGGGATCCAAAGCAGGCTCCATGCTGTCAGGAGCGAACCTAATGTGGCGCTCAAACTCACCAACCATGTGATCATGACCTGAGCCAAAGTTGAACGCTCAACCTACTAAACCACCCAGACACCCCCGTCCCCGCTTTTCTGAGGCTCACAATTGCACTGCCTGTCAAAAAGAGAGACATTTAAGAAATCACTGTAGGGGCGCCTGGGTGGCGCAGTCGGTTAAGCGTCCGACTTCAGCCAGGTCCCGATCTCGCGGTCCGGGAGTTCGAGCCCCGCGTCAGGCTCTGGGCTGATGGCTCAGAGCCTGGAGCCTGTTTCCGATTCTGTGTCTCCCTCTCTCTCTGCCCCTCCCCCGTTCACGCTCTGTCTCTCTCTGTCCCAAAAATAAATAAAAAACATTGAAAAAAAATTTTAAAAGAAATCACTGTAAATTATATGAGTGTTAAAAGGACAAGTATGCAAATAGGGCCCTAATTAAATACCACGGGTTTTTGGAAGTAGTGCTGTTTCTGCTGAGACCCAAAGGATGAGGCAAAGAAGGTAAGGTTCTCTTTAGAGAACATTCTTCTTGGAGAATATTTCCCTTAAAATATTGTTTTCCCTCTCTGAGGGCTTGTTTCCTCAATGAATTAACATGCCCATTTCATCACTTAAAGAGGTTTTCTGCAGGTCACAGAATAGCCCTTATTCTCTTAAGAAGTTTAGAGGTAGGAAACCCAGGGCTGATGATTTTAAACTTTATCAAAGTTGTCAAGAGTCTAGAATGTTTTAACCTTCTCTTCAACCAGCCTTAGCAGGTTGCTTGACCTCCAGGATTCACGTTCTGCCCCAAAGACAGGATGGTAAGGAGGAGTAGAGCTTGTATAACATGTATCTCTCTCTTTTTGTTTCAAGAAAAAAAAATCATTCCCAGGAACAAGTCATTCTCTACCTGCCTCTGAGAATATTGCCCCTTCTGTAGAAGCCTATGACCAGGTCTATTACAGGCTACACGATGCAGTGAAAAATAGAACCGAGAGGGGGCGCCTGAGTGGCTCAGTTGGTTGAGCCACAGACTCTTGGTTTCAGCTCAGGTCATGATCTCATGGTTCCTGGGATCAAGCCCCTTGTTGAGCTCTGCAGTGACACCGCTGAGCTTGCCTGGAATCCTGTATCCCTCTCTCTCTGCCCCTCCCCTGCTCATGCTCCCTATCTCTCTCTCTCTCTCAAAAAAAAAAAAAAAAAAAAAAAGAAAGAAAGAAAGAAAAGAAAAGAAAATTGAACTGCAAAGTATGAAACTGTGATGCAGCAGGAAATGACCATATAAAATAGCAGATAGACCCTCTACAACCCACATAGCCTCTCGCCTAGTCTAGTCATATAAAGGACTTGAGACTGCAGTTTCTTGGTTCCTGAGAACTGTGGTGGGTTTCACTGGGCACCACTCCTCAGGCTCCGGGAAACCACATGCACCCTTTCTTGTAGACTTACCTGGTGTGTGTGATTTGTACCACTTGTTTGCTAGTTCAGTCGTAAACCAAAGTGATAGATTGCAACCTTGAACGATGTCAAAATCGTCCTCTTCTCATATATATATATATATATATATATATATATATATTTTTTTTTTTTTTTTTTTTTTTTTTTTTTTTTAACCCGGGCCAATCCTTTATTGTCTGACCTGGTCTATTACCCAGGAAAGCATTTGGCTTCCCCTAGCTGCAAAGGAGATTGGGAAAGGAAGTATCTGGCATTTTCAGACTCTACTACTGCATGTTTGTATAGAACAAAATGGAAGAAACTAACTGTTGGTTAGGCAACCTACAGTGTCTGGGATCCCATCTACATTTTTAGAAACCAGTTAAGAAACATTTCTTTAAAAGGAAAACCCACCATAATGATATGATGGGGAAAGAAAAAAGAAAAACCACAACTTAACATTCCTTAAGAAAGTGATTGAAGAGGAGAGTTCCTTCTGGAAGTGTAAATTCTATATACTTTTTCATGTTTCTCAGGTAAATTCTAGATAGCCCAATTCTTTCTGCTATTTTCCAAGGCTGCCGAAGATAACCTAGGTTTGGCGAAAGTTTTGTTCTTTTATCAAAGATAAAATCTGAATAATATCAAAGACAATGATTCTCGGTTTAAGATAAGGGAAGTGAAGCTGATTTTCAGATACCAGCTGAAGAATTAGACAGCTGTGATAGACACGAAGAAATGTAGTTCGCATTCTGTGTGGTAAGTGTTGCGATTGCCCACAGAGCATCTGTGTACGTTTCTGAGATTACTGTGTGCTCAAAATTAATGAAGCTAAAGGCATGGTTGCATTTCCAATTATGGATCGATTCCAGTGTCCCAGAGTACACAGTCCTGTATGTAGTCATATATGACTTCTGCAGAGTTATCAGTAAGCACCTCTTAGCTCCTTTTCTAGATGGTTCCTCAAGGACAGGAATGCTGTCAGTTTTATCGCTGTGTCTCTCACAAGGCCTGGATTCAAATCCTCGCTCCATTATTCAAGGCTAGTGTGACCTTGGGAAAGTTATTTGATCCCAATTTCCTCATTTGTCCAGGAAGCCTTGTACTAATAACGGCCTTGTGGGTTGTGCGTGCGTGTGTGCGTGTGTCTGTGTTTGCAAATAAAGCGTGGAAATTTGTGTAAAGGATTTAGTGCAGTATCACTCAGAGAAAGTGTCCAATAAATGTTAGTTATTAGGAGCCAAATTTATTTCTTAATTGGAAATGAAGGCCTGCTTTTTCCACTAGCTAGCTGTGCGCTTTTGGCTGAGACACTCAACTTTCTGAGCCTCATTTAACACATCTGCTGAAGGAGAGAGGTAAAGCTTACTTGGAGCTTTAAAGATCAGTGACTTCTGGCATTGCTTATCACTCATCCCTGGGCATGCTGCAGTGGTCTGACGGAAGAGGAAAAACCCCAATGCCCACCAGAAAAGACACATAGTGTAGTTAGGAGCCATGGAAACTTCAGTATGTAGTTTGACAGTGAAATTCGTCCACTAGTCGTTACTAATCCGTTACCACGAAACAAAGTATTGATAGTAGAGGGTAGAATGTCCAATAAGTGGAAGGACCCATTTAAGAAAGGAACCTTTTCTCCTTCGTGTCACATGGAGAAAAGGATCCTTTCCATGGTGTTTTGTAAATGAGCTCTTGGCTATTGCTGGGTAGTAAGTTCTCAAGTTTAAGTTTTACCATTTATTGGCATCCAACAGAGAAACAGAGTACTTTTATTTGGAAATACATTTGGAAAGGATTCCAGAGAGCCCAGGCAGCATTAATTGTACTCTAGTTTGGGAGATTTTCACCTTTTCTGAGCTCTGTAACTAGCTGGCACTCTTCCAACTGTAATTTAGACTTACCGTGAACCGTAGGGCTTTTTAATGTGTGCAGTGATTTCTAAAAACCAATAACTTCTTTTGCTCGTTCTAAATTTTAATTTTGCATCTGCCTTTCTTCTTTTCAAGCACTCTCTAGCCCCCGAATGTTTATTCTCAAAAAAAAAAAAGTATCAGTGGGTTCTAGTAACATTTAAAAACTTTGGATATTGGGTGAATTTGGGTTCACTCATGAAACCTTTACTAATCCCTTTCTAAACTCTCATCAGTAAAGTCTACTGCCCCAAGACTGCTTTATTTAAATTACAATAGGAAATGCCTCTGAACCTTCAGGCATTCCAATTTATGCTCTTTTAATCAAATAACTGCAGGCCACGGTGACTCTCATAGTGAACTCATTAAGGGAATCAGGTTTCATCTGACAGGATGTTTTATTTTCTAGAAGATTATAAAGATAGAAAAATTCTATGTGCAACCTCGTCTTATAGCTGTCTATATGTTATGAGCAAATAATCCATGTTGTAATCAACCACATATTAGCATGAACATTCTTTGCATGAACATGTGAGTAGTCCGATACACTTCGGGGTCTTTGGATTCAATTTATTAAGATGAACAATTACTTTGTTGTTGTTGTGAGCAGCTCATTCTCCTCTGGGAACAGAGAAGAATAAGATTGATATTGACCTGGGGAATCAGATCAGTATTCAAATTCTTATTTTGTTATGCACTAGTGACAGCGATGGCAAATGTCAGGTTTCATAATTTTCCTAAAATCTATGCAAAGACTCTACCTTGAAGGAGTGGAAGAAAAAATGTAAAGGGTTATCAAACACAACAAGGCTAAAAGAAAAGCTATGTTTTAGTGGGCATGGGGACATCAGATCAGCCCCCAAGTGCAGACAGAACAAAAGACTGAGTCAAGAGCAGGCATTTTTAATATGTTTTCTGTCTTAGTCAAGATTGGCTCAGGAACAGGGTACCTTGGTGGCCGAGTTGGTTAAGCATCAGATCTTTGGTTTTGGCTCAGGTCGTGATCTCACAGCTCATGATATCAAGCCCTGCGTTGACGGTGTAGAGTCTGCTTGGGATTCTCTCTCTCTCTCTCTCTCTCTCTCTCTCTCTCTCTCTCTCTCTCTCTCTCCGCCCCTTTCCTGCTTGCTCCCTCTCTCAAAACAAATAAATAAACATTAAAATCAAAGATTGGCTCAGGAACTGGGAAGGGTGTAAGACCAGTGGAAGACTTCAGAGACTGTAATACCTGGGGTAAAAGTCCTCTGGCTCTTTGGTGTTGTGGGTGGTGAGGCTAACAGAGAAGAGGAGTGCCACCTCCCTTGTCACAGGTCTTCAAGAGGCTGCTAGGCTAGATTGCTATCCTCCTCTTCTTAGTGAATCCTCCCTTGCTTTTTCCTTAAATTTTGGGGTATGTATTTTCACAGTTAAATCTATGATTTATTAGAAATTTATACTTGGTGTGAGGTACCCTACATGGGTCCAACTTATGTTTTTCAGGTGATCGATGAACCAGTTGCCTCCATGCCATATTTTGAATAATAAATATTTTCTCAACTGGATTAAGATGCCCCCCTCCACTTTTATATCCTAAATTCCTTTAAGTATTTGAATTTGTTTCTGGATTCTCTATTGCATGTCATTGCCCTGTCTATTGAGTGATGCACCAGCACTGTATTGTGTTAATCATTGAGAATTTAAATTAAAAAAATAAATAAATAAAAACACTTGGTATTGAGAGTCCCTGGCCCATCTCCACACCCCATACTCTTAAAACACAAATTCTTTATTATTTTTCATATTTTCCCCTAGGGCCAATCAGATGATTCATCCTCATCAACTCTTCACCCACATAGGCATTTACCTAGAACATACTTACTCTAAAAATTGAGATTCTCACAGTGTGCTTTACCAAGTGACAGATATGGTGAGAGACAGGTCTACTGTGGCAGAAAAAATGAAACTGTTCTAGCACGTGAGGGAAGTATTTCCAGACATCTAAGCTCTGGATTGCAGAAAGTTCATTCCGTGCTATCGTTCTATCATATTATCGTATCGTATGTATATGTATCATATCATGCTGGACTATCATATCATATCATATCATATCATATCATATCATACTATCATCATTCTCTACTATTGACACGAGGAAGAGAAACAACTATCATGCTTCGGAAGGTATTATTAATTAAGTTTAAATATGAAATATTTGAAGCTACTTCCTAAAGCAAGCTATTTTGCCACTACAGAATATAAAATAGTTTTCATTCGTTCATCTTTCCTATCGAACTCATCTGGTAGGATAGGTTTATCTGCAAACCAGTGCATGTAAAGCAGTCTTTTGTATTGCGTCCAATTTTTAACCCAATAGTTACATTTTTTTAAAAAGAGTGGTTTTGATTTTCAAAAAAATCCTTAGTCAAAAATTTAAAAACATCAGGGGGAGCTTACTATTTAAAAAAAAAAAAAGACTTTGGTAAAGCTCTTTGTGAAGTGAACTACCGCTATTTTATATTTGATGAATCTAGATTTTGATTTTGCTAAAGGTAAGGTACAGTTATAGAGCCATACCCTGTAGCAAATGCTATTTTCTATCCATTGCAGACTTTTTTTTTTTTTTTTTGGCACTTCTGGAAAGAAACAAAGCAAATGGATCAAGCAATAATGCAAGAGAGATCAAAGCAATTCCTTCTGTCAACAGTAGCAATTCATGCAAATCTCTAAACACTGAAGGCTTTCCTGAGCTACAGAGAAGTCCGTGAGAGAGGATCATTGTGGAACACACATCATAGAAAGTGGTATCAGCTTCTTAATTTTAAGGTATAAGTAGATTCTGCTTAAGGACAACCGAGCTTGCTGTAGGAGAAGGGAAGGAAGGGGAGAGAAACTGGGGTTTATTGAGCACTAAGTGTGGTATTTCCCGTGCATGCGAGCAAGACCTCTCCTCTATGGGGTGGTTTTAGTGAGAGGGGCTCTGGAGCTAAGCTGCCTAGACCCATACTCGGTCTTGGCCACATGCTAGCCATGGGTCTTTGGTGCGGGTAATTTAAGCCTCTTTTGTTAACACTTTCATCATCACAAATACTAAACTCAGATTATCGCGAATATAGAATAAGTTACTTTACGTAATGCATTTACAACAGCTGCCGGACATCTAGTACCAATTGAATATTATCCCTTCCATGTTACTGATGAGGAAACAGGGGACACTGCCTTAACTAAATTGCTTATGATTTGGTGGAGCTTGGTTTTTGTAGCGGACTGACCCCCTGCTTAAGGATTGTTCTACGCGCTTGCTACTCAAGGTCCCTGAATCAGCAGCAGCAGCAGCATCACCTGGGAGCTAGTGGGGCCTGCTCCAGACTCACAGAGGTGGGGTCTACAGCTGGACAAGATCACACCGAAGGTGAGACGGGTGGCACAGCAACCCACATGACTGCCCCGTCAGACCTCTGCAAAGTGGAAGGATAGCCGAGATGTATTTGCATGCAATCTACTGCTTTAGAGACTTTAAGTGTCCCAGGGCAGGGCTGGTCTTCAGTACTTAAGTTTCTGCCTTTCTTCTTTGTCAGGCCGACTGCCTAGAGGCTCTCAGGCTGGTTTTTAGTTTGTCTCTAGAGTGAACTAATCTCCACTGTTCTTGATCTCTCTCTCTCTCCCTCCCTCCCTTCCCTCTCTCTCTCCCTGTGTCTCTCTCTCCCCCTCTCCCTTGCCCCCTCCACCCCTCACTCTTCCCCCCCACCCCCCCCTCTTTCTCTGTCCTCTCACCCTCCTCCCCCTCCCCTATTTTTTATGTCTACATTGACATCTTGAAAGATTTACCTGGGGCTGCCCAACCATTTACCCGCTTGTGCCTGTGGTTCTGAACAAAACCCTATGGAAACAGCCTTGACAAAGGCAGCAGTTTATGGAAACAGGACAGATTATGGAACTGGACAAAACTGGGTCCAAATGTTCATTCTTTCACTTACAGTTTTCTCCAAATAATTTATTTAATCTCTCTGAAACTTTATTTCCTTGTCTTTAAACATGATGGTATTAGTAGCTATATCTCAAGGTTGACGGGATCAAATAAACTCAAGGTATGAGAAAGCACCTGGCACGTACTAGATGCTCAGGATTGTAAAACAAGTAACTAAACCCTGATCTATGATAGGAGGTTTCCTGTCAAAATTTAGGAGACCCAATACAGGGGTGCTTGGGTGGCTGAGTTGGTTAAGCCTCTGATTTTGGCTCAGGTCATGATCTCACAACTCATGAGTTACAGCCCCACGTGGGGCTCTGTACGGACAGCTCAGAGCCTGGAGCCTCTCTCTCTCTGCCCCTCCCCAACTCGTGATCTGCCTCTCTGTCTCTCTCTGTCTCAAAAATAAGTAAACATTAAAAATAAATTAAAATTAAAAAAGGAGACCCCACACATTTAAAGGAGCGGGAGACAGGGGTGCCTGGGTGGCTCAGTCAGTTAAGCATCCAGCTCTTGGTTTCGGCTCAGGTCATGATTACGCGGTTCGTGAGTTTGATCCCCGAGTCGGGGCTCTGTGCTGACAGCACGGAGCCTGCTTGGGATTCTCTCTCCCTCTCTCTCTGCCCCTCCCCACTCTCAAAAATAAATACATATAAAAGAAAATACAGGGGTGGGAGACAGGGACTGCCCCTAATGGAATGCATGAATTCCAACTGTGTTTAAAGGAATATCTTCTATATTTAAAGACTAAGGCAATTGCTTTTATGTGGAATAAGCCCCAGGAGGGCTCTGTTTCTTAGAGAGAATCATCAGTTTCATTTTAGTCTGTACAGATGTTTTTTTTAGGAGGATTACCATTCGTGAATTGCAAGAAATCTTGTCCCTTTCATCATGTGATTTAAAAAAAAAAGTTGCTCCAATAAATAAATAATAAATAAGCAAATCAATACAATAAAGGTTGCCCCAAACTTAAGAGGAATTTTTATTTTTTATCAGAGCTAAAATTCCTGATCTAGCACTAATTTTATTAATAACAAATTGAAGGCAATGAGCAGAAATTGGCTTTCTGTCCTTACTTAGAGCCTATGTTCCTTCCATAAAGGAGGGTGCACCCGCATAGCAACAAGGCAGGGAGCAGGCTGGTAAGCTCCCTCAGTTCCGGTTCTCAGGACCACAGAGAGCAGCACACAATGGAAATGCCTTTCAAATTGTTGCAGCTGCTCTCCCTGGTGCACCCACTGCGTTAAAGGACAGACACGCCACATACGTGTGAAATCCTCAAGCTCTAAAGCCTAATTAATGACCTGAAATCTATCGAAAATGGTACAAGCATGCATCTAAAGTACATATCCATGCTGGAATAGTAAACAGTTTAAAAGTAAATTGGAAAAAAAAAAAAGAAAAGTAAATTGCACACAACTTTATTCTGTCCTTTTTTTTGTGTGTTCATATACTCTTTAAAGATTAAACTTAAAAACAGCCTAAACCTTTCACCTCACAGTTTGGCTTCAATTGTTTCACAGTTTTGTGCAGTTTGGCACACTTGAAATTGGGTTTCTTTGTAATTTGTGGTTATGTGCACATCATGTAGGCACACCATTCCTGCACATTCTCTCTTGATTCCTTTTTCTCCTTTCAAACAAGAGAACAATGCTCAATGAGAATAAAAATAAATAGCAAAGAATCCTGCACAGTTTGGGGGCAACTTTTTGATTTCCCACTAAAATAGTTTTAAGAAGATTTGGCAGACTACATAAATATGAGATTAGATTACACTTTTTTTAGTCTTAATTGAAGTGTCCAGGTATGAAAATGTCTGGGCATGAACAGAACCTCTCAAATGTCTATCACATTTAGAATAATTTTTTTCTGGTACACCCTGGGGAGATAATGCCCTTCGAATTTCCTTCCCTTGGGAAACCACGTTTATCACTGGGAGTTAAGAAGAAGGGTCTAGTCAAGGATGATGGGGCTGATTGCTTCCTGTCTCACTCTGTGGAAAAAACAGGGCTAATCCAGCCCCAAACATGCTAGAAGTATGTGAGAAGGCTGTCAGATATTTGCATTGTATCTCTAAAATGCATTCTGATAAACTCAGTTTGCTTCCTCTGTCACTGCTTGTTCACTTTCCTGTTTCCATGAGTGATTTTGTTTTGTTTTGTTTTGTTTTGTTTTGCTTTTTCCTGTTTTCAATCTGGTCCTTGAATATTGCAACTAACTATCCTGGTTTAACCCCAGAACCCTTTGGAACATGGTATTTGCCCTCCACCTCCCTGTTCCAATGGTTTACTCTGTTTGTCATAATGTGGCTTAATGAATTAAAACAGGCTGGTGGAGAGAGGGCAGATGTGAAGCATTCACTTGCCTTGGAAGAATAAACCTCTCATACTGTCTCACAATAAGAGAGCCTATAGGTCATGGATCATTCTGAGACTTTAGTGGTTCTCTGCCCCCAGGTCCCCCATTGCAATACCTCTATCAGCAATTGCTTTAAATGAGCATTAGAAGTCTCTCTTGAAGTTTCTTTTTGCAAAACTGTCAAGGAACGTTCAAATTGCTATCTTGCCAGCTGTGAATTATTTCCTTTGCTCTGGAGTTTGCACTGGCATGTGGGGAGAGGGTAGGTAGCAAAGATCCCTTGAATTTCCAGAGTACAAAATTAGGGAGTACAGAATTCCACTGCATCATTCCAAAGGATCCAGATTGAGGTAGGAGCTCTATTTTGCCTCTTAAAATGATCAAATACCCAGATTTTCTCTGCAGCATAATATGTGGTCTTCTTTGAATGCACTGAAATGATGTGGCTACATTTTATCATGGAGACTGCCATATTTTATCAATTCTAAATCTTCCATATTTTCACATTTTAACTTCTCTGAAATTGGAATGTGTCTTAAAATTGATGGTGTATTGTAGCTTGATTGCTTGTATTTTTTTTTCAAGTTGGTGGTACATAAAATTCATGTTCCATTTTACAGTTAAAGTCCTCTTACATTTAGAGTTACAATGCACTTTTTTTAAGCACGCCTTCAAAGAGGTCCTAATTTTCTTTTTTTTTTTAATTTTTTTTAACATTTATTTATTTTTGAGACAGAGAGAGAGAGAGCATGAACAGGGGAGGGTCAGAGGAAGAGAGAGACATAGAATCTGAAACAGGCTCCAGGCTCTGAGCTGTCAGTACAGAGCCCGACGCGGGGCTCGAACCCACAGACCGCGAGATCATGACCTGAGCCGAAGTCGGACGCTTACCAACTGAGCCACCCAGGCGCCCCAAGAGGTCCTAATTTTCAACTCTGGAACTGTGATAGGAATAGTGAGCCTAGCCATCTCTGCATTCTATTCTCCATAGCAAGAATATTCAGAAGTGAAACTTAAAAGAAATTAATGAAAAGCAAAACCAGAATGTTTGAAAACATTTAACATTTGAATGTGTTGTCGTTTACTATGACTGAGAGCTCTTTTCCTTTTACATCCATTTCAAGTGTCCATAATAAATGAGGTCTCCATTTGCAAATGGTAAGCTATGGAAGTCAAATAACTGCTGATGTATCATTAATCTTCACTTCCAACAAAAAAACACATCCTGAATTGGATCAATGTGTTCGATCTGATCAATTACCGCAATAGTGAGCATCTGAAATTCTGAATTAACTGTGTCATGACTGATTTACTTATACTAGAGTCATGATTTTATTAAACCTTAAAGTCATTGTTCCAAGGATAGCTTATACATTAGATTTTCTTCAAATATGTATGGAGATCTTAGTATAGCTCTCTAGTGACTTGCTAGGTTCTCTAGGAATTTAATCTTTGTTAAGATTTGTGCTTGGTTTTGAAAAAAGTTAGGAGGGAAGGATATGGGACTTGAGACATTTATTGAGCAAAACCACCCTGAATCCTTCATGGCTATTGACCAAGTAGTAATGGAAAACGGGAACCAAGAAATAAAAATCTCATCAACACAGTGAAATCTGTTCTTCTCTCTGTGTATATAAACCTCATGTGTTGGCTTTGGCAGTAGTTTGAACTTTGTCATTCCAATAAAGTTCCTGAAATTCACTAGATAACACTTCTTTTTACAGGAAAACATCTGCAAGTTTATTTATCTGGTTATAAACAAAACTACATTTCACTTCTTCAAATGACATATCAGAAATGTTTATTTGTATTTGCAATATACATTATTAGCCCATCACAGAAATCTGTGAACACACACACACATTATTAAAACATCATTCGTAAGTTTAAAAATATACTAACTAGAGAAGCATACATAGTTCTCTACTTCAAAACGTTTTCATTGCACTGGTGAAAGAATTTTACTTGGTTGAACAGAGAATGGTTTTAAACTTTCTTGAGGGAAATTTTGTTAAAACGTTCCACTCTCAAAGTTGATTCAGACAGCAGTTTCAATCTTTGAACACACACACATACACACACATTCTGCATTTTATAGATCTGAGATGAAACCTTTTTCACATTTCTAATGTTACTCAAATTTGAGGCATCTTATAGTCGATGTCAAGACATGGTTGAATTGACAGGTTTTTTTCTTTCTTTATAGTAAAAAATAATGTGCTATCTACGATAAAACACAGAATGCGGATGATGGTGCTGATGGGGTAAGAGCCACTATATGTAGTTTACATTGTCTCGGGTGCCACTTCAGGTACCTTACAGACTTTATATAATAGTCACAGCCACCCTGAAAAGCAGATATTGTTAGTTAATTTTTACAGACGAGGCAACAAAGTCCCGGAGAATTTGAGTATAACTTGCCCGGGGCCACTGACTGTAAATGTTGAAGTTAGGGCTGGGATTCGGGTATGTCTGATACCAAAGCTTGATTTTTTGAAAAATATCTATTTATTTTTGGGAGAGTGCAAGCAGAGGAGGGGCAGAGAGAGGAGGGCAGAGGATCCAAAGGGGGCTCTGGGCTGACAGGCTGACGGCAGCAAGCCCGATGTGGGGCTCGAACTCACAAACTGTGAGATCAGGACGTGAGCCAAAGTCAGACGATGAACCTACTTGAACCACCCATATGCCCCCAAAGCTTGATCCTTTAAGAGAGGCACAATGAACCAACTTCAAAAACAGCAACTCATGTCCATTTTTGTCCAAAAGCCTACATTTGGAGAGGACTACAATTTCTTCATGGCATTCCCACAACCATAATGAAGTGATGGCATTCTTAGGTGGGAAAACACAACTACTTTTTTGTAAGGCCCCGGCCTATTCAGGCAGAATAGTTTGTTTTCCTTCAGTTTATATTTCCTATACACCTTCTTTGGGTCAGGCACGGAGCTGAGTAAATATTGGAGGCATGTGGTGAGGAAAAGGAGTCAGCTGAAAGGAGACTGAGGAGCAAGCCCTGGGTCCGTGTTCAAGATCAGCAGATCCAGGTTTGGCTGCAGAATCCTGCGGGTACTGTCTTGCTGTGAGATATGAAATATAAGCCCTTCCCTGTGACTAGGTTTCTGCACAAGGATCTCTGTGCCACATCTCATGATGGTGAGGATAACATGAGATGAAATAAGAGAAAGTGCTCTGCAATGCACAGAGGACAAAGTATGTGGCATTATTCATTCCCAGCGGGCTTGTTATGTGGATAATCATTGACCAAAGATCCTTTCAGGCAGCCCTTGCGCCTCACAATTGGAGGGGTGTGTGTGTGTGTGTGTGTGTGTGTGTGTGTGTGTGAAAGCAGAATTATTCTCTGAGAATCACGAATGAAGCACTTCTTAGCTCTAAATTGTCATTTCATTGGGATCACATAAATTCACGTTGCTTCTATATACAGGCACAAATCTTCAGTTCTCTGTCTCTGTCTCCCTTGGTCTCTCTCTAGCATGTTGGGTCATACTTTTCTGTCTGTTCTGGAATCAAGCAGATTGAGTTTGAGCACTGGTCTCACCACTTACTGTGCCACCGTGAGCCTGTTACATAACCACACTGCGGTCAGGGGTCTTGATTTCCTTATTTAAAAATGGGAATAGCACATTCCATTCAAGAATTTTTTGATGATTGGGGCGCCTGGGTGGCGCAGTCGGTTAAGCGTCCGACTTCAGCCAGGTCACGATCTCGCGGTCCGTGAGTTCGAGCCCCGCGTCGGGCTCTGAGCTGATGGCTCAGAGCCTGGAGCCTGTTTCCGATTCTGTGTCTCCCTCTCTCTCTGCTCCTCTCCCGTTCATGCTCTGTCTCTCTCTGTCCCAAAAAAATAAATAAACGTTGAAAAAAAAATTAAAAAAAAAAAAAAAGAAAAAAGAATTTTTTGATGACTGAATGTGATAAAGCACTTAGCATAGGACCTAACACATGGTAAGATTTAATAAATATTGCCTACCTGTTATTGTCCTAGTAGGTTGCAACCATCCATCACTATTTTAATCTCACTGTAAATTCCATACGGACACAGCAATTCTGGTACAGAAAATGCAGAAATGCTGCTCTAGTCACCATAGATGAAATAGAAATAATGCAATATTGTCCATGTTCTTGAAGAAATTAAGTGCAATTTAATTTATGCCAAATCAATTATTTTGCCCACTTTATTAATCTAATTTGATATTTTATAGAAAGCAAGGAACAAGTGTTTTTATTTAAAAAAATATATAGGCTGTCATTACATAATCTACAAAAACCAGCTTCTTCTAAGTGATTGTTCTTGACTAACCCCAAATATTATTATCCCTTTTTCCTGTTGAGTCTCACGTTCATATCAGCAATTTGTCCTTACAGCACTGGTTGAATGCTCAATTTCATTCATTCTATTCGTGAAGGCAACTACTTCTGAGCCCTGTGGAATCTTCTCCTCCTCATCCACCTGTCACGTCCTTGCAGATGGCTTTGCCACACTAAAATCCCATGTCTGCTGTATTGTTGCCCATCCTAGAAGTCTCTTGAAATTTTTCCTAAAAATTTATCCCAGCCTTATCTTGACTTATAAACTGATCCCAATTTTATCCTAAATTGACTTCATCCTTTTGCGCCTGTGTTCTCCACCTGTACTGTCTTCATGGTTCGGAGGCATTTAAGATCAAAGGCTCCAGAGCCTGACCCACTAAATTCAAATCCTAACCAGTTCTATGATCTTAGGAGAGATAGTTCTTTTTGCTTCAGTTTCCTCACCTATAAAGCAGTATTAATGACAGTACCTACTTGTAGAGGGTTGCTGAGACAATTACATGAGTTAATATGTGTAAAATCCTGCTTAGAATCATGCTTAACACATAGTGAATGTTATATAAATGTTCACCATCATATCACTGTTTATTTGAGATAACTCACCCTGGGTTGTTGAGGCTGCCAGATGTGTTCATGATTTTACCAATAAGCTAGATGGTGTGAATTAAGAACCAAACCACAGGGGGTACAGAGAACACATATCCAGAGAAAAGTGAAAAAGCTACAATGAGATGGGAAAGTTATGGGTGGTTAGACAGAACAATATTTCCTGTAGATGGAAATCAAAAGTCTCAGAAATCTGAGAACAGGTAGCTAGAAAGATGGACTGGAAAAGAGGCCCGGAAAAGTATCTGTGCTCAGCATGGTGTTGGCAATGTTAGTGTAAGGCACCGGGAGGGAGATTTCAAAGTACCAAGGACCAGATAAATGTAGGATGAAAGGCAGGTAGTAGTAGGAATTTGGAACAAAAAGAACAGGGGGGCGCCTGGGTGGCTCAGTCCGTTAAGCATATGACTTTGGCTCAGGTCCCAGTCCCACAGTTCATGGGTTCCAGCCCCACGTGACTGACTGTGCTGACAGAGCCTGCTTCAGATTCTCTCTTCCTCTGTCTCTGCCCCTCCCCTGCTTGTGCATGTATGTGCACGTGTTCTCTCTCTCTCTCTCTCTCTCTCTCTCTCTCTCTCAAATATAAATGAATAAACTTAAAAAAAAGAACAGGGAATGGCAGCTTTCTAAGGATATTGGAGAGGAGTACAACTTTGAAAGTGGAGATGATAAAACCCATACAGGGCTCAGATCAATGGTGGAGAAGTGAGAGAGAATTTAAGCCCCATTCCTCAGGGGCTACTAGGGAGGACAGCTTTCCCGCTGCTTCTCAAAAAACAAGTGGTGGCAATGAAGGAGAGAAGAGGAACAGAGACAGGAGCGTGAGGTAATGGAGAGGCTACTGGACAGGGAGACAAGACTTCTCCATTCCTATCTCTCCTGGGAACCAGGGGCACGACCTTTGTCCAGTCTCTTAGCATCACTGGGGTAGAGAAATTTAAAGTCCTGACACCCTTTTCATGCCTGAATCCTAATGGGGATACAAGCTGAGATGAGGGGTGGTAGGGAAAAGGTGTATATGGCAGGTAAATTTTGGTCTTCGGAAAATGGAAGTCAGAGTCATTTTCGTGAACCAGTATCACAGATAGGCACGTGGGTGAGTTTCGCATGCTCCCTGAGAGAAGCCAGTCACCAAAACTTAATACCATATGATTAGGATTAGCCACGGTTCAAAAATAGACAAAATTGATCTTCTGTATTAAAGGTCACAAGAATGGTTGCCTTCTAGAGATGGTATTCCCTTGGAGGGAACATTTGGGGATGCTGAATTGTTTTCTCTGTTAACCTAGGTGGGAATTACACAGGTATGTCCATAGGTAAAATAATGGAGCATCATACCCTTAAGGTTTGTGCACCTTAGTTTTGTGAGTTGCACCTCAACTGCAAAGAAAGACAAGTCAAGAATCTAATCAAGTAAAGAGAGAGAGAGAGAGAGAGAGAGAGAGAGAGATGTCTACTCAATGAACAGGTGAAAACTGAGGGCCTTGGGCAAAGCAGTTTCTCTGGAGATGGTGGTGCCTGGGTCAAAGAGAGACAGACACACAGACACATGGATTGTCTCATGGATATGGATATGTTAACTGCCTTACACGGTGAATAGTTACTATTATTGAACCACCCATCGTTTGTACTTATTTTACAAATATATCCCGCTCATGATATGTAGCATATATACATTATTTTACAGATATATACATGCTCGTGATACATAACATAGATACATTAGAACAATGATTTTCAAAGAAAGGGCGCTGCTAAGTTCGAGTGCCTCATGGACGGTGCTCAGGGTCACTGTGTGGGGTGAAGGGAGGGTGACCTGCCTTTCTCCGGCCCTGTATCGGCCAGTGTGGTTCTAGTTTAATCTGTTTTATAAATTGTGGCTTGGCCTTAATAGTTAATGCATTAGCAGATTCCACTGCTAGAAGTGTTTGAAGATATTGCAGGAAGTCATACTTGAAATATACGTAGATTATGTGTGATCTAAAACTTCACTAAAAACAAACCAAAACAAAACAAAACACAGGTCCGTTGGTAATTTTTATTGCAGCCCTACCAGTAACTCTGAGAATCAACAGAGAATTCAAAGGATGTTTCCTTTTCTCTTCAAACTAACAGTCCTATGCTTGCCATGGGGTGTTGGAATCACGGAGAGCAAAGTCCCCAACCTTAAGGAGTTTAAGAGCCATGACAAACAAACCCTCGGATCAAGCCAAAGTGTTTCAGATCTTCAAGTATTAACGATTCAGGATGAGAGAAGTGCTG
This sequence comes from Felis catus, assembly GCF_018350175.1. Lineage (NCBI taxonomy): Eukaryota > Metazoa > Chordata > Mammalia > Carnivora > Felidae > Felis > Felis catus. Next base: position 38,744,180 of record NC_058380.1, read on the forward strand.
TACCTTTTCTGTGTTGTCCGTCAGTCCTGACTTCCCACTCCTGATAAAGGAAAAGTCTTGCTTTAACTCTTCTCTCTGCCAGGGAGAATTACTTTCTCTTCGTTAAGTTTTAGAGCAGGGGTGCCCCTAAGGAGAGATGCAGGGACAGTACAATTCTGTAGTGTATTACAGAATGTTCAACATACTCTAGTTGCTTATTTAGACAATCGCAGGGCGAGCGGAGGAGGAAGGAGGAAGGATAGTAACAGTGATGATCACTGTTATTATGATTCTAACCACCCTTGCCACCAGTGAGGGTTTCCTGTTTTCATCACCTTTGGTGGCCACCTCTGCCTCTCCACCCTGCGGGTTCATTTTTTTCTCCATCTGTTCAATTGACATTTCTGACACTCATCAGGCTTTTGTTTTCATACTCTTCAGATTCATATATTGTTCATTGTTTTCATGCTTACTCAGAACTCACGTCCGTCAGCAGCACAGTCCTTGTGTGTAACACACAGCTAACTTTACCCTTAGTAGGGCTTCCGTTTCCAGGGACCTAGTGGATATTCGAAAGTTCTTAATCATGAATGTTGACAAAGTCTTTCATTGTGTGTGTGTGTGTGTGTGTGTGTGTGTGTGTGTGTATAAGTGTGTGTTTGTGCGTGAGTGTGTGTGTTAGAGAGAGAGAGACTGTCAAACTGCCTTCTAAAATATCTATCTACCGTGATTCATGAAGTTACCCACCTTTAAGATATTTCTACCTTCTTTATGGACCAAAACTGCCTCTATTAAAATAAATGTATTTTTTAAGTATTTTTTTAAGGTTATTTATTTATTTATTTTGAGAGAGAGACAGCGCACGTGGGGGAGGGTCAGAGAGAGAGGAGACAAAATCCCAAGCAGGCTTCACATTGCCAGTGCAGAGCCCAACACGCCCCACGCAGGGCTCGAACTCATGAAACCCCAAGATCCCAGACCTGAGCCAAAACCAAGAGCCGGACATTTAACGGACTGAACCACCCAGGCGCCCCTCAGATAAATGTATTTAGAAGAGATATTCTAAAATTCTCGAACAGTTTCAATCACAGCATCTCACTGGCCATTAAAAAATCCAGTGTGGGTTGTGCATGCTGATGTAGCCCCTCTTTGTCCATCTCATTATTATAAGCATCTCTGTATTTTCTATTTCATGTTTTGTTCCTAGATTTGATGCTGGCCAACCCAAATCAGGAAAAAAGAAATGTCTACTTCAAACTTGCATGCCACGAATTATTTTTCACAAGGTGAACATGTTTTTAATCTGCGATAGTATAATTTATGTTCCGACGAGCAAGGAGTTTTAGAGGATCAGATTAGTGGCTCATCGAGCGGTTGGAACAGCACACCGCATTCCTGAACTTCCCACACAAATGTTTCCATGCACTTTAGTCCGTTCTGAAGCCTCAGATTTCCTATAACCTTAGGAGGAGCCTCCCGCTGCTATCCTTTCCTGATAAGCTCCAGATATATTTTACTGTCTCACCTTCTCCATAAAATGGAATTAGGAGGAAATAAGGGGCTCTTGGCTTTTATAATTTATTACCCTTCAGAGGATTAATGTTTGTACTTTTTGGTCGCAGAAACCTTTGTTCAAACAAAACATTGCACTAAAGCCAAGTGTGGAAAACAGATAAGTGTTCAGTTGCTCCAGGTGAATTGGGGGGTGAGGGGGGGGGCGCGGCCCTGGCAGCTGGACCCCTTCCCACCTGCTGGCGGCCCCAGAAGAACTCTGTAGAAGAGGGTGGAATCTGTAGCCTTGGAGGAGTGGTTCTTGTTCTGGTTGCCCGTTAGAATTACCGGGGGGACTTCTGAAAAGTAACCCTGCTCACCACCCACCCAGGGTACTGATGGAGGTTAGGGCCCTGACAATTGTTTTGTTCAGAGCCCCAGAGGTGCTCATGTGCAGGAATGGTTAAGAACCACGGCTTCAGAGCGGTGCTTCTCAAATTCGAGCGTGCATCAGAATCTCCTGGGAGCTTGTTAAAACTCAGCTGGCTGGACCTCACCTGAGTTCCTGATGCCGTAGGTCTGGAGTGGGGGGCCCAGCATTTGCATTTCTAATAAGACCCCAGGTGATGCCGATGCTCTTGATCCAGGGACTATAGGTTGGAACCACTGCTTTGTAGAAATGGTGAAATTGGCCAAGATTCTCTCACTCCTGCTAGGAGCTGAGAAAAAAAAAAAAAAAAGCTTCCACTGGGTGTGCTTCTCTCTACCCATTCTTGAGTTAAAAAAATAGAATTGCTATGTCCAGAAGGGCCCCTTATGGAAGGTATTGGTTATTTTGGGCAGGCACATGGGATCTGAGGTTGCCACTCTCTCTGTCAGTTAAGCCTCTGCCTACAACCTGCCACAGTGTCTTACTGGAAATCAATGATACTGGAACCAGTTTTCTAAACTATGAGAACATGGGGGCAATGTATCGAAGAGAAGATGTATTTTATTTTTTTATTTATTTTTTATTTTTTTTCAACGTTTATTTATTTTTGGGACAGAGAGAGACAGAGCATGAACAGGGGAGGGGCAGAGAGAGAGGGAGACACAGAATCAGAAACAGGCTCCAGGCTCCGAGCCATCAGCCCAGAGCCCGACGCGGGGCTCGAACTCCCGGACCGCGAGATCGTGACCTGGCTGAAGTCGGACGCTTAACCGACTGCGCCACCCAGGCGCCCCGTGACTTTCCTTTTTTTTTTTATTTTTTATTTATTTTTCAACGTTTATTTATTTTGGGGACAGAGAGAGACAGAGCATGAACGGGGGAGGAGCAGAGAGAGAGGGAGACACAGAATCGGAAACAGGCGCCAGGCTCCGAGCCATCCGCCCAGAGCCTGACGCGGGGCTCGAACTCACGGACCGCGAGATCGTGACCTGGCTGAAGTCCAACGCTTAACCGACTGCGGCCACCCAGGCGCCCCGAGAAGATGTATTTTAAAGTGAAGGAATGAAAACCATGGTAGGGTCTACAAAGAGTGCCTCCTATAAGTCGTCGTGTCATATTAGGAAACCAGAACAGAGGCAAGCCTGCATGTGCCTTTGAGTAAAGTAACCGAAGCATCAGTAAGCTGCCCGGTTGCCTTTATTTCTTTCCGTGTACTTCTACTTGCCACAGACGAGATCTAGAGAGAGGAGCAGCAAAATATTTGCTTCATGGCAATCATCTGGGGGCAACCCGATTTGGAAAAAGGAGTTAAATAAATATGAAAAGTTAAACAAAGTTTTGGGACTTAAATAGGCTTCCTGTCAGAATATCTGCTGGGAGGCATGATAGGCTCAGTCACCTATAATCACAAAGCAGGCGAGCTCATGCTGGGTGTCTAAGATGCCTCCTCAAATCAGGAGGACTGGGAGTTACAGAGGCTAGGCACTGATTTCTTGCCATAAATATAGGTGTAACAACATGGGGCTCATCCCGTGCACTTCCTCAGAAGCAAAAGTTTGGAGAGGGGTTGGTTGGCGTGAGAATGGTTCACTATTAAGGGTTGAATTGTCTTCCCAAAATTGAAATGTTGAAGTCCTAACCCCCAGAATTTTATTAGGGATGCAACTTTACTTGGAAATAGGGTTGTTGTAAGTGTAATCAGTTAAGATGTGGTCGTTAGGATAGATCCTAATCCAATATGACTAGTGTTCTTATAAACGGGGAAATGTGGACACTGAATCACACACACATACACACACACAGGAAGAATCTCAAGTGAACAAGGAAGGCAAAGACCGAGGTGACGCAGCCATAAGCCAAGGAATCAACGCTGCTAACACTTTGGTCTCAGATTTCTGGCTTCCAGAACTGAGAGACGGAAAGATCTCTGCTGTTTAAGCCACCCACCCTGCAATACTTTGTTGTGGCGGCCCTAGAAAACCGATACATTGACCCAGAACACCATGTCAGATAACCATGCTGTGGGAGAAGCCTCATGTGACTCCGTCCAGAGGACTCAAGCCAGCATCTCATAAGGAGCCAACATTGCATGAGGTATAGGATGTCAGTCATGACCACCCAGAGAAGCAACACCCAGTAGAGATAGGTCCATGGAAGCAGTTGGTAAAGAAATGAGACAGTAATAAGCACTTACCTCTTTCCTTCTCCCTGCTTATCTCAGTCAGGGTTGTTGTGTCTTGAAGGGCAAGCAAGTGCAAGTCATTGGGGCCACACCACCTGCCCTCACTCTATGAAGTCAGATCCCCAGTTCAAGGCATCTGGGGGAGAGGAGAGTTGGGAAAGTAGGTAAGATGATGAGAAAAGATGGTCAGGAATTGAGATGGAAGTATTAAACAGCATTGGATTTTAACAATCTGAAGGGCCAGAAAAGTTAAGGCATTAATTCAAGACATTGCTGAGGATGGGAAAAAGGAGATCAAGAATAGCAGTGAAAAGTTTTGACCAGAGAAAAATTGAAGTGTTTCCCGATTATATTTCACTGAGACTTATGCTTTTTGGAACTGGTCAAAAACTGGTGGGAATAATAATAACAGTAAGAAAGCATGGCTAATATTTATTTTTCACTTAAAATTATAGTCTGGGCCAAGTGGCATGCATAATATCAATTAGCTTCTGCAGAGTCCCAGGGAGATAGGAGATAAAATACTATATATTAAGAAACAAAGTCCTATAGAGGATAACTTGTGTAAGTCCACTCAGCCAGCAAGGGTTAAGAGCTTGGGTTTGAACCTACGCTCCCCATGGCTCCATACTGCTCCTGGTTGCTTTGGTTCCTGAGCCTCATTGTGTCTACCTCCCACCCCCAAATGGGCTCTTCTTGAGGCCTGCTATGAGGTGCTTGCCAGGCATATTGTAGCAACTGCCTTGACATGCGACTAAAAGGTATGGCTTCTACAAATGAAAACCTTCAGATATGGAGATGGCTTTCAGTCTCCCTCAGAGTTTCTGAAAGCAAGTGCTCAGCGTTGCTACTTTACCTGAAAATAAAGTCATAATTCGAATTCCGTGGCCATTAATGCACCCTGATTCTGGTTAATATGACCTTAGTCATGACTCGAAACTTCATAAAACAATGCTAGGTTGATGTGAAAGATACAATTGCCACCCACACTAAGAAAAATAAGGCAGAGTATAATGGTGTGCGTATACCGTGGTTCTAATCAAGTCCAATAGATAGAAATCAAAACATTAACCATGATTATTCCTAGCTAGTAAATAGAATGTGTAATTTACATTTGCTTTTGTATCCTTTCGAATATTCCAATTGCCTTACAATGAGCATGTATTTCTTTTTTGAACAGAAAAACATATTGCTGTGGGAGCTGCAGAAAACTGCCAAAGGCTCAGCATAACAAAGCAGTTATCTCCCTGCATCTGAGTGGCAAGATAGGAAAACATTTCCTGGTCTCATCAATATTATTGTAACATATTTGTCCTTAGCAATTACATTTCTGCCCTTTTACCATCATTTTCAAAACATTGTATCTCCTTTGGCCCTGTGTGTATTAGTGCGGTCATATAGCACACCCTGATTGGAAGTGCTAAAGGAGAGTTTGTGGCTTTCCTTTCATTTTTGGTGAACCAGCGAAAACAAAACTGATGGTTTTTCCTTATGCATAAAGTGTCTTTCACGTATGATTGGTTATGAAATATTCTCCAGTTCCACTCCCAACTCCACCCTGTGTGCCGAAATTTATGAGAAAGGAAATGATATGAAAGCCCTGAAGAGAATAAAATGACTGAGCAAAAAGGGATCGGCTGCCCATCTAGTCCAACCTTTCTTATTTTGACAATTGAGAGGATACATGCGGAGCGACTTGTCCACGGTCTTTTACCCAGCGAGCCTCAGCGCCCAGTTGATAAATGAGGGGCCCTCTAGGTGCTTTAGCAACTAACAGTCAGGTAGTTGGGTGAACACTTATTTGATTGTCTGATATCAAGGGCATTCCTAAAAGGGAAATGGTTTGCCTTAGGAAAATGCCTTGAAAAGCTGCTAGGGGCTAAGGCTGAAGCCTTGAGGTGACAGTGGTGAGAAGGACGGAGAGCTCGCACGCTCGCTCCCTCCCCGGAGGAAGCGAACTTGGTTTAAGCCTGGGAACTGCAGCAATACCGGCTGGAATGGCTAAGGGGGTTTCAAGAACAAAGGTGTCTAATATTCGACTTTATGCTGTTCCAACCGTGGAACCGCTATAAGCTACAGAGTGAACAGCACGTTTCCTGGAATTAGGAAAGCACAGAGGCGAACATCAACCGCTGGTTAATTATGGAAATATCACGGAGGACAATGGGTTTTTGGCAGGACAAATAGTGGAAGTTTGATACAGTTGTGTTTACATTTAGGGGTACAAGTTATCCTCAGTTGACACATGAGACATATAATACAAGAGCTCTCAGCTATTGGACAGCCTTTTACGTACCAGGTACCATCGCGGCAACTTTTCACGTATTATTTGTAATTCTTAGAACATTTCTACAAAGTAGTTATCGTTACCCTCCATTTATAGATGAGGACTAAATCATTAGAGAAATAAAGAATTAGATCCATTTACTAGCAGGGTGATCTTGAGCAGGTAATTTAATCTCTGAGTGTCTATTTTCTCACCTAAGAATGGGGGTAATAACTACATTAAGATTTAACATGTAGACATAATACTACGCAAATGACCTAGCAGGATGTCTGAAATATAGAGGATGCTTAATAAATGGATTAGTTAATGGAAATTAGGGCAAAATTAACATAAATCTGGACCTGTTTCTTAGAAGTTGAATGAGACTGACAGATGTGATGTTAAATTAAAATACAACACATTCTCCATGTAATGCATTCTCCAACTTTTTTAAAAAATTGTTTTAACATATACTTAGTTTTAAGAGAGAGAGAGAGAGACGGAGAGGGAGAGACCAAGCACGAGGTGGGGAGGGGCAGAGAGAGACAGGGGCACAGAATCTGAAGCAGGCTCCAGGTTCTGAGTTATCAGCACAGAGACTGACTTGGGGCTTGAACTTGTGAATCGGGAGATTGTGACCTGAGCTGAGGTCAGATCCTCAACCAACTGAGCCACGCAGGCACCCCTCCAACTTGTTGTTCAGTCTACAAACATGGTGGATGAAGAAGTCAACTGAAAATAAGCTCTCATGACATGACTTTGGCAATTTTCTTCCACTTCTAAAATTTAATTTGCTAAAGATTGGGGTTATGAAGTTTGATTATATAAAATACTTGTCACTTCTTTCCTATTCCCCTTACTTTAATCTCTTCTGCTCATCCTCCTTTATTTATTTATTTATTTATTTATTTATTTATTTATTTATTTATTTATTTAATTTTGATAGGGACGACTGGGTGGCTCAGTTGGTTAAGTGTCTGACTTCAGCTCAGGTTATGATCTCACCTTTTGTGAGCTCGAGCCCCCAGTCAGACTCTGTGCTGACAGCTCAGAGCCTGGAGCCTGCTTTGGATTCTGTGTCTCCCTCTCTCTCTGCCTCTCCACTGCTTGCTCTCTCTCTCTCTCTCAAAAATAAATAATAAACATTAAAAAAATTAAAAAAAAATTTTTGATAGTATATTTTTTAAATTAAAAAAAAATTTTTGACAATTCTTCATTTTTGGGAGACTCCCATTTTTGGGAGTGTGGGGGGGGGGCAGAGAGAGAGGGAGACACAGAATCCAAGGCAGGCTCCAGGCTCCGAGCTGTCAGCATAGAACCTGATGTGGGGCTTGAACTCATGAACCATAGGACCATGACCTGAGCTGAAGTTGGACGCTTAACCAACAGAGCCACCCAGGCTCCCTGAGAGTGGACTGTTTTTAAAGCAAATGAATATTGTATCAAAACTCAAAGCAGATTCCCTGCAGCACTTGCAGGGGGATGTGAGGTTTGATTCTTTACAGCTAAAAGGTAAGCCCATTGCAAGTAGGGATGTTTGTTGTGTTCACTGGTGCTTTCAAGGGCCTACTACAGTGCTCCATGTGTAGGAGACCCTCAAAAAGTATTTACGGAATAAGTGAAAAAGTTTTCTGGAAACTTCAATTCATCAATTCTTACATTTTTATGCCATAGATTTGCATTTCTAGTAATCATGGTGGCTCTAAAAACAATTTTTTTTTTTTTACTGGTGGGACTCAAAGGGTTCCTGTGGGTGATGGGAGGTGTGGTGCTCCTCTCCAAGACTGGGGTTGGGGATGAGGTCCCGTCTGCTCAAGCTCTGGTCCCAAACATAGGCAGTGGACACCACAATCTCTAAAGTATTAGTGGCCGATTGTAGCTCTGTTTTCTGGATGAGGCAATGGAGATGCAGCAAAGATGTTCTAAGACTGAGGGTCATTAGTGGTTTTCTGACCTATTTGACCATCAGGCCTCCTTATTTAACCGTTTCCAAACAATTGCTTCAACTTTCAGACGTAGTGCCTGGACACTTGATCTGTGCGTACGAAAGAACAGAATCCGTTTTGTCCTTCCCTCCTTTCCTACCCTACTCTCCTCCAAAGTTTTTGTTTTTGTTTTCAGTGAATTAGTAATTCTCCCAAGACACTGATTTAACTTCATAGCCGTCCAAATTAGAAAGGTTTGCTGAAGAATGTCTCTAAAGTCTCCACATAGGCTAGCTGTAGCACTTGGCCAACAAGAATGTGAATTTGTTGTAATTCATCGGACGAGTTTAAGAATTTGGCATTCCCAGCATCTCTGCTGTCTGCTGTATTAAAATTTAAAGAGACCTCAGTGCTCTTTTTGCAGTCGCCTATGCTGGACGCATAGACCTTGATCTCTGACTATCCTATGATCTCTGCTCACTTAGGAGGAAGAAATGCTGGTTCCAGAATTCTTTCCTCAGAAAAGACAATTGCCCTGAAAACTAAAACCCCAACACGCTAGATTACTCCCATATAAGTTTTAATGAAACTAACCTGGGAGATTCTGGGAAGGCCTTGAAATCCTTATACAAGTAAGGAAAATTCTTCGGACAGAGGACATCCAATGCCATTGTTAACAAGTACAACTGAAAGATTGGAGTGTGTTTTTAGTGAGTTGGCCAGGTAACCACTGGGACTGACCCATACCCCCAATCAGTGGATCATTGGATTATCTCTAGAGTCAACTAAAGCCTGCTCATAGATGATCTATGGGGAGTAGAAAGCTAAAGATATTTCCCCAAGAAACTGATATTTTGTAAGGACTGGACATGAGTATCTACACTGTTTGCCATATAAACATCTGTGAGATTAATAATGAATTGTAGAAACTATCCACACACAGATGTGATTACAAGGATTTGTAGGTAAGAAATAAAGCATACCAACTTCTAAGTCAAATCTCCTTCAAATCCTTTCCTCTCTTCTCTCTTCTGTTTTTCATCAATCGGCTGAGGTCACACAGCTGTGATTCAGGCCCTGGTGACACAGATGAATCAGAGATGGCACAGGGTCCAGAATTCTTGGCCAGACTTACAACAGATTTTTCATCTATCAACCAGAAATGATGCAGTGCTCTGATTCAGTTATGGTGGCCCCAAATGTTAGCTAGGCTATTTTGGAAATATTCCTAGTACTTAGGCAGAATCTCTTATCTTCTTTCTGCTTCTACACATAACAATTATGGGGGGGGGGTATCAATAATAGGCAAAGTGTCTTCAGCTCTTTGAGTCTTCTCCCAAATACCTGGGTGCTACCATGTTATTTTTCATTATTGAGCCTTCCATAGGCAACACTTCTCTTGATTCTGGTTGACAAAATAAGATGTGATATATCCAGGTAGAAAGGTAAAATTGTTGAGATAAATTATTAACGTTTGTTTTCCTGAGACCCAACTTTAACGTTTATTCATTTTTGAGAGGGAGGAGGTGCCAGAGAGAGAGGGAGGCCCAGAATCCGAAGCCGGCTCCAGGCTCCGAGTTGTCAGCGCAGAGCCTGAGGCGGGGCTCGAACACGTGAACCGTGAGATCATGACCTGAGCTAAAGTGGGAAGCTCAACCGACTGAACCACCCAGGCACCCCCCGAGACCCAGCTTTAGATACAGGTTTTCAGGCAGGCCACATGCCAAGTCTCTCGAAAGAAAGATATCTATTAAGCAGGCCTCCAATGAAGTTAATTTCAATTCACTTTCACTTTAAAAAAAAAAAAATGATTGGTTAAGAGCTTGGGATCGAGAACCTTCCTGGTCTGGATTCCATTAACAGCTCAACAGCTTATTTGTTGTGTGCCTAAGAAAAGTTGTTTAACTTCAAACACTCACCTTCCTCACCTGTAGAGGAAAATACTATGAACCTTACTGTTTGGAAATGGGAAATAAATGAGATAGTGCGTATCAAATGCTTAGCATAGTCCCTAAGCCGAAGGGCAGCTGTTTTAACCGTATGATGATGGGAGTCTAGGGCTTGATTTGGCAAATAAAGCTCACAGTTGAGAATGAAGAAACCACCGAGAATGAAGAATTTCACAGCGGATGTTTAAAGAAGCATTGTTTGTAGAGGCCTACCACCTCTCACTGGGGGCCTTGGGAGAAGCCAGCCCACTTTGGAGTGGAGCAGCGGGAGGGTAGGGGGAATAGCAGAGGAGGCACTGGGAAGGAGCAGTTCTGTTTTATGGCAGTGCAGTGCTGGGGAGGGGAAGGTACTTCCCCGTCTTACTTCCTTGTGGAACAGAGGACAGGAATGCTTGCCCTCAGTGACACCAAATGAGGAGGGCCTCAAGATTTGGGGAAGCTGCAATATTATACCTTACAGGTCTCAGAGAAACACGGAGGTTTCCAAGGGGTTGGAAGAGGGATTCCATAGAACCTCATACCCTGAATGGGAAGGAGGAATTCATGAGTCAGATGAGGATAGAAGGCTAGTGTCGCTGGGAGATCACAGGGATCACAGGGAGAACCGGGGTGCCCGGAGGAAGGAAAAGAGTTTCCAAGGAACGGGCAATACATGCTTGGAAAGAAGATGGCTTTGGATGGGACATGAAAATGAAGCTCTAAATTGAACGATTGAATCATAAGAACAAACTAAGGCCATTTTAATAACCATCTACAAAATTGGACTGATCTATTATTGGAACTTCCTACTCAGAGGGAAAAGGGGAGCTTGAGAAATTATTTTTATATTGTCTAGGAGCCAGTAAACAGAATGTGAGATATTTTAAACTTTTTTGAGGCCCAAATAGGATCAGTCTAAAAACGTGCTATCTTTCCTCTGATTTTGTGATCTTTATTTGCTTCACTTAGCAGAATTTCTATCGGCTTAGACCAGTGTTTCTCAACCTCTTTAATTTTTCTCATTTTTGTTCCCATAAGAAACGTTTTTTAGTTTTTTTTTTTTTTCTAACTGTCCCTCCTTCACAAAATCTTAATACTCCCACTATCCCGTATAAATCTTTATACACCCGATGTATATCTGTGTTTTCTAGGTAACTTTTTCACTTCTCAAGAACAAATCCCGCCCCCCATCCCTGGGGCAATACTTCCCCTGTTGAGAATGCGTGGATGAAATCGACGGAAGGTCCTCCTAGTCAGGTTGGCCCTGTGTTTCCCCACGTCTAGAGTAAGACTTCAGTTCAAAGCAGTAAACAGTTTTCATGCTCCAGGCATCACTCCAGGCCTAAGGATACAAAGATGAAAGAGGGATGGACGCTATTCTTAAAAAGATGGTTGCTATGGATTCCACACAGGGCATTTCCGGTGTGTAATATCTGTGCCCTCTATGGCAAGATCTATGATGGACGTAGAGTAGTGTTCCTGGGATGGGGACTTCATGCATTTTTTTTTTCCTTTTCTGTTTTAAAATTTTTTATTCCCAAATAAAATTGTAAGGGTTATTTTTGATTGAACAAAATTCTCAAAATGTTAGGATTGGACGGGCCCTTGAGACCATCCCACCTAAACTTCTCAGGTCCTCAGTCACATATGATAGAGTCACTGCTTCTGGCTGCACTTTGGGCTGTAATTATTCATCTTGTGCCAAGGTTTCTGTCCCCTCGGTAGCGAACAGACTGAGTGACCTTGGTTGAATTATTGACCATTTCCCGGTCTCAGTATCCTCACTTAGGAAATTTAGGGGATGAACTATAGGACGTCCCAAAGCTTCTTTCAATAAGGAAATATCAAGATTCTCAGATTTTTTTTCTTATGTCTCCAATGAAGTTGCACCAGTTTTCAAAGACATCGCAAACAAATTAATGGAGCATATTATGTCATAAGATAGTACACCTTCCCTTTAGGAATGAAAACCACAAATAAGCCAGACTGCGTGTAAGCCAACAATACTGATTCTTTATTTCATTTTTCACATACTTTCCTAGCTCAGCTGAAATCATTATTTTAGTTCTTTCAATATTTTTGAAAGCTTTATTTTTCTACCTTCAAAAAAGCACAATTAAAGTTCTGCCTGAGTTGATTTCTTTATCATGTTTGAGTTTGGGTTTTGGGTATACTGCCTAACATTTTAATTCTTGGTTTAATGATCAGCTACTTACATTACTAACTAACATTCAAGCAGGTTGCCATTATTGGAAGATTATTGGCAATAACCTGTTCTGCTCCCTTCTGGATCTCATTTACCTCCACAGATATTCCTTAACATCTTTTTGTCTGTAGGACTCAAGCCAAGACTGGGTAATCTTTGTCATGATTTAGCACTGAATCATTTTGATTATTCTCTGATGTGTATTCTCAGACTTAGAATGTCCTCCTATAGCATTCTATGCCGAACTGCACATAGCAGCATTCCCCAGTGAAATTTCATCAGTACTTTATGTGATGCCAAAATAACATCAACACCGTAAAATATGCTTCATAATCTTCTTACTTGCTTTTCTTTCTCGGCTGTCAAAGATCATACAGATGGTTTGGTGAAAAGTCCACATTGACTCCCACAGAGTACCCTTCACATCTCTACTTGATAATAATTTTAAGCTTTCATTCCTAATCATTTTTTTATTGTTAAAACAGCTTTGTTTTGAGAAGTGGGATAGAAACATTTTTCTTCAGATGAGGAGATGGTAGCCCTTTCCTGGGGAGGTGGGAAGAAAAGATTTATCACAGCCTACATGTTCTCTGTGGACATAATTCTGGTTTAGAATATCATGAGGAATTGGAAGAGAAAGGAAAATCACCAAGGGGAAACCGATGTCCTAAAACAGCGATGTCCAATAAAACTTTCTGTGATGATGGTAATGTTCTATTTGCACTATGAAATACAGTAGCTGTTGAGGGTTTCAGAAGTGGCTATTGTGATTGAGGAAATGCGTTTTCAGTGTATTTAATGTATATTAATTCAAATTGAAATAGTGGCTACCATATTCACATCATGGCCCCAGGAAGTAATGTGACTAGAACTGGGGCCCCAAGTCCAGGACACAGTTGAACTTATTATCTCTGCTCCACGGTTTAATGACTGTGTTCCTGGGGAATATTTAACCTCACTGTAATAACATACAATCTTTGTACCTGCTTCTGAAGGCTGTTGCAATGAGTAAAGGAGGTAATGCATGCAAAACACTTGACATGGTACCTTTTCATTCTACTCGTTATACATGTTTGGTATTATTTTAACCATTCCTTTTAGAAGGTGTGATTTAGACACTTGAATCGGGAAGCTGACGTAAGGTATTCAGAACCTAACGTTGGAGTCCTCCAATTTTTTTCTCACCAGAACACCATCTGTTCTCGAACTGGGGTGGTAGGAAAATCCTTCCTGAGTGAACCTTGGGAATTATGGACTTAAGTTTCCTAAAGTTAATATCATTCCCTCTGAACAGTCTTTGCTCGTTCTCAAACTTTTCCTTTCTTTGCATTTCATCTTGTGTCATTGCTAAAAATTTGAGAATGTGGAAGTTCATCCTAGAACATTTACTTGGCAGGGATCAGATTACTTCTGGTTTTAACTTCACGTTCCTTGTGAGGCATTTGTAGAAATGAATACACTTGTGCGGAGAAGACTTCAATGTCATTTTGATGAAAAACAACTACCTTTGTGGGTCATTTTGGAAAAAGCTTGTGTTTGGACCCCTTGGTGTGTGCTACCAATCCTTTCTACCCTCAACTAAGGATTAGAATAATCACTGAGTGTCCAATTGTATTAATTAGAATGCTCTTAGAATGGTATGGCCGCTTAGGCAGGATTTTTTTCTTTTTATTGACCAACACAAGTCTGCTGTCTTTAATCTGATGCTTTCAAATATGCACTAAAAATTAAATTACATAAACCTTTTCTTTGGAAGCAGCATAGGAATTTAAGGTGCATCTAAGTCACAGTGGATGGGTATTGGATGTCAGCGGAAGGGCTTCTGACATCTATGTTAATGGAAATTAAATTCGTAATCAGTGATATGACAATCAATACCTCATGTCAACCCAATGTACGTTACTTTTTCCTCTTGAGTCAGAATAATAAGAAACAGCTTTCGACGAATCTTATGCTTCCTTCTTGCTTTTCATTTCTGTATGCTGTCGGTGGAAATGGAAAAGGATGTTTGGTCTTTTCTCCACCTTTCCCCCAGAATTAAAGCCGATTTCTTTATTCTGCTCCAAATTGTGCAGGATCTAAGGGAATCCCATCTCGTTTAAGGCAACATGAGTGTGTATGTCCCAAACTCTCATTTGGAGCGGAGTAAACGTGGAGCTCAGCTATGCATTCGTTAAATCTAAACTCATAAGCAAGGGTGCCGGAGCACTATGAGCGATAAAAAAAATAAAACCTGTAGTATCTGGCTGAACATGCTGTCCTGCAGAAGATAATTTATAGTTTGTTTTCTTTCTCTTACTGAACTGCTGCGGTCTACCTTTTGACCTCACCACCACCCACCCCCACCCCCCCCTGCTTCTTTTTTAAATGGGAATGTGGGCAGTTCATACCATTCTCTATTTTCCTAATGATTCTCACTGATAATGACAAAATGTGATCCTAATATAAATTAATTAAAGATTTTCATTAAATTTCAACCCTGGAACATTTTAATAGACTGACTACCTCAATTGTTTTTATTTTAATTTGTGAAACACAAGGCTTCTTGAATCATGATGCCTAATATTTTCCTAGGAATAAGACCACATTAGAATCTTAATTAGTCCCTTAAGCTTTACGGACATTATTTTATTTTTATGTCTGATGCCAATTTAACACAAAGTACTTTTGCAGTAATTTTCCTTTGGAATTGTATTTTTTTTTTATCTTTGAGGTTAGGCTTTGAGGTTTATGGAGAATGTGTACAGGGGAGGGCAACTGTTATATCAATCATATTTTATCAGTCCCGTTTTACAGAGTTACTTGCATCTTGAAAACGAAAAGGACATCTAAACTAAAATAACAATTATTATCTAAAATCTTTTTTTAAAAACAATACAAATATTTGACTGTGGAATGCACAACCAAGAATTTATTTCAAGAATGCTGTTCAATTTGCTATTATTAGATGTTCAGTTTTCAATCCGGACTCAGATGTTATCATTAGGCAAGACAGGCTAATTTGTTTTATTTTCATTTCCAGGTTGTTAAAATACAAGGTGGGAAGGAAGTCTTTGTCTTGTAAGTATGATATTTTTATTCTTTCCAAGATAATTGAGACCAGTACTATCTTTCTGAGGCTTTCCCAATGGGATATTTATATAAATCAGTTTGACTCTATTAATATACTGTATTGATCTACAATTAATCTAATTGTTGAGAGGATATTAATGGATTCCATTAGTCCATTTTCTAATTTCCACATGTTCTAAGGACAATAAATCTTTAATTCGCCTACTCGTAAGGAAGAGCAAATTCCAACTGAACCAGCTGAGAATAGGACAAAGGATATTTCTAGCAAAATTTATTAGTGCAAGTAAAATCCATTTGCAGATTTCTAACGTCTCTCTTCTTAAAGTCAATTCCTTCAAGAACACTGGCTGTAGTAGTGTGTTTACAAATCTAAATTCATAAATGCAAATTGGCCCAATGTGTTCCCTATAACTCTAATGAAAAACCAAACCCATCCTTAACCCCTCATCCCTACTGACTTGTGATTGTTATGTCGATTGCAAGCAGTGTTGTCTCTGAGAGATAATGTGGCAGCTAAAACAACGAAGTCTTCTTATGACGGTTATTATAAGCAAAGGAGGGAATGTTTGTTGAGTGACTAGCACAGTGCCTGGAACACACAGTAAGTACTCTGAGTTCTGTTACAGGGCTACATCATCTCTGCAAGGTGGGAAGGAGGCCTCTGTCTTGTCGGTGTGATTTTTTTTGTCCTTTTCAAGATAAATGAGACTAGTGCTATCTCTGAGGCTCTCAAATCGTATCAATGGGATATTTGCATAAGTCACTTTGGCTCTATTATATACTGTACTGATCTACAATTCATTTAATTGTTGAGAGGATCATCTCAAGTAATTCAGACAGTAGTGGCACAAGTTGTGTACAAGGGCTTTCCAATGCCCTTCGTTGAGAGTATTTTCTCAGCTTATTATCCTGTAACAGTGAACAATAGGAACCCGAACATAACCTTGAAGAATGCCAAAGCAGATCTGATGAAGTTTTTGGCTACATAATCCTTAGTCCATCCATACTAAATAAAACTACCTGCAGACATAAAGGTTAAAACGTTGGACTGACAATGTTGGAAAGCCAAGGAGAGATGACCTAGTCGGTCTGTTTATAATCCAGAGGAAGACCCTGATTCCAGGGAAGAGAAAGAACTTGACGAAGGCTCCAAAGCCATTGGGTTTATAGCTGACATGTTTCCACACCACCAGTCCTATGACTTTACAAACATAGCACAATGCTTCCAGCTTGGCGAACACTGACTTCAGAGCGTACTTCTTTGTATGGCGTTAGTGAATATCGAATGCCTGTCACGGGCAAAATGCTACGGTCGGCGTTGTGAAAGACGTGAAGATAAATAAGAACTTGTTCTTACAAAATATATATACACATATTTCCTTTATATATAAATTTATATCATATATAACACCTGAGGCTCTTTACGGCCCCAAGTCTATATGGTGTAACATAGAAAGAAATGGCAGTGTCTATTTATTGGTTCTTGAAGAAAACTTACATTTTGAATATTCGTTTAACGGGATTTAGGCAGCACACATAACTATTAGAAATATTTTTCCATTTTCAAATTTCTCACTTATAGTAGGCACGAAATCTCTGCAGCTTTCTCATCCCATGGCCCCTTTACCACTGTGCTCTCCCCTTTATCATCATCATCTCCCCCACTACATAAACTTTTTCCAAAAAGGAAAAAAAAAGGGGTGTGTGTGTGTGTGTGTGTGTGTGCGTGTGTGTGTGTGTGCGTGTGTGTGTGTGAAAGAGAGAGAATCTTTGGCAACAGAAGATGAGATATCTTTGGAAACGCTGGGTAATTAACTATTAAATGCATTGTTACCAAAGATGCCGTTACTAAACAATATTCTGATCATGACCTTGATTACAAATTGATTAGAGATGGACACCTTGATTTACAGCTGAACTTCAGTCATTCCTCATACCCTACTCCCTACTCCTGGTGTGCTGAAATAGAGAACACAGTATTCTCCAAACAGTTGGCACAAAAATTTATTTTAGATGAAGGAAAACTGCCTTTTTATTCTTGGAAGTTATTGATGTGCTTATTTGGGCTAGATGCTATAATTCTAAAAGAACCAAATGTGAGAGATCATCTGTCCCATATGAGACAAGAAGAGGACGTAGGGATTTGGGAGGGCAGAAAAGATAAAGAATGAGGGGGGAGGTGCAGAGCCACTAAAAAACTGTGATCAGAGTTTCCCTTATGACCCACAAATTCTTGGGTCATTTTATGTCTCCCTAAAGGCCATCCAACATTTCTTCATCAGTGAAATAAATCATCCCATGCCTCGTGGACCTAAAACCTCAAGCAAGAAATAGTAAGTTTGTCATCCTAAAAGACCATTGACCCTAATATGTGAACTAAGCTAAAATAGCCCTCTGATTAGCTGTCTTCTACAGCAAAGAGAACGTGGGGTTTTAGCTTATGTGTCTTTTAACCTATCAAACTAGCAAGGTGACCAAGATTCTCATTCCATTCTATTTCTACCAGATATATTTGCTGAGTCTTGTTGTCTCCAAGCCATCTTAAAAGTCATCTGGGTGTTAATATGTCCTTGTACATTTTTTTCCTCCTATTTTTCTGGATGCTGTTTTTGTGTTTTAGGTAGTATTTTCAATTTCATCTTTCTGGTTGTTTCTCATCAGTGGTTTCATGGTACCTGCCATCAGTAATTTTCTGCATCACAGTTTTGCCGTAAGGAATCCCTCACTGCTTGTTAAGACCACAAACTAAAGGTCCAGGGGTCTTCTAATGTGAATGTTTATTGGTATGCCAACCTGCTCTCTGAGCACTTCTGTGGGAGACACTTTATAGTTTTGATTCTCTCTAGACCTATCACAGAATTCAACAAATATGTATTGAGCTGAATTACTAAATGCTTATGCAACTTATAAAGAAATTAGGGGTAAACCATCAAGTAGATTCTAATCTACAGAACAAAAAGGTAGCTTATCGCCACTCTTCAGTTACTATGGATTTGTTTTAAGTAACCAATAATTGAATGTACATTATGTGCCAGGTGCTTTACATACATCAACTCATTTAATCTTCTCAATAACTATAAAAGTAAATATCATTATCATTATCTTATGGATATGGAAACGAAGGTTCAAAGAACTAATATTATTTACTGGGTGTTAAAGAAATACTAAGTAGCGGGTGCCTTGGTGGCACAGTCAGTTAAGTGGCTGACTTCAGCTCAGGGCATGATCTCACAGTCTGTGAGTTCGAGCTCCACGTCAGGCTCTGTGCTGACAGCTCAAGAGCCTGGAGCCTGTTTCCGATTCTGTGTTTCCCTCTCTCTCTGCCTCAACCCTGCTTGCTCTCTGTCTCCCTCTCTCAAAAATAATAAACATTAAAAAAATAAGAAAAAAAGAAATAATAAGTAGCAAATAAGATTTTGGACGTCATGTTTTTCTAACTTAACAGCATTTGCTGCCTGCCAGCACACCATGGTTATACTCACAAGGTAAAAATAGTGAATCCTAAAGAAAAAAAATGGTTATATTTTCCCTAATTTTCAATTAACTTGAAACTTTCTTACTCGTGTTAATTATTTCTATAATTATAAAGATCATAAAAATAAGATATTCAAATAATTTCAGGCAATTGTGAAATTTGTAGATGTGTAACTATTAGTAAAGTTTTGAATATCTGGATATATATTTGAATACCCAATAGACTCAATTTCACCGTGAAGTTGTGTTGTGATGTTGGCTAGAACAGTGCAGAAGGTCTCTGAACTTTTACGACTGTAATGTATTTCCTACCTAACTCCTCGCTTCACAGAGAAATACTGAGTTAATTCTACAGAAGTATGTAGGCACATCCAACATTCTTATTGTATAATAGTTTGTTGATTTGTTGGACTTAAGAGCATGAATTCAAATAGTATTCAACTATATATATTTCATTTGAGAATTTAATTATGTCTTAGCTTCTTGTTTAAATTTGAATCAAATCTCTCCTGAAAAGGGTTTCAGCCAGAGAGCTTGGTGTTAGGTACTCATGAAATCACATTTTGGAATTTTAACAATTTGGAAACTAGAAGTGGGATTCCCAGTTGTATGCTGGTACTTTAAGATAATACAACAAGCAAACTCTAATGAGCATCACATTTTACTGAGAGAATAAGGCACATTTATCTACTTATTGTTTGTTAATGAAAATGTGTAGAACATTTAGGCAAATATCTTCCTAGCATTCAGGATAACAACAAGGTTTTAGGTTCAGGAATTCTATATCTTAATATATTGTAAAATTTGCTCATTTTCTCTTCCTTCTTTCCTTCCTTCTTTCCTTCCTCCCTTCCTTCCTTCCTTCCTTCCTTCCTTCCTTCCTTCCTTCCTTCTTCTTTTACGCTCTCTTCTTTTTCGAACTATCTCTCTTCCCTATTTTCACTGACATGGGAACTTGATGTTCCCGCTAAAGGGCTTCAATCAAGGTAGGTGCAATTGAGACCATTTGAGTGCAGTTATCCTGAAAAAGACATTCCCTTACAGGTTTTTCTTCCTGATAAAAGAAAATATTTTAGTGGTAAACATAAGTTTTATTGGGTCGGTGCTTCTCCCCAAAGCTGTGTTTCATGGTGGATCATTTCACTCTCCATTCCTTGGGGGAGTAGTAAAAATAATCTTTCATTATTATTTAAACAAATATTTCCACTTCTTTTAGTATGGCATATATCTGTTCCTTACAGTTTCACACAGGTTTTACTTCTATAAAATTGTCAGTTTCTGCCCCATTCAGAATAAACTGAATAACATTTTATTAAAGTGAATAAACTCAATAAATATTCAGATAAACTCATCTTCAGACTGACAGTTTGACTGAGATGGGTATGAAAATACTATCAGCTTCTGCCTTCGTTCATGGAAATATTTTCATGTTTTTAGAACTCTTTTCACTCAAGTCTTCATCTTTAAACTTTCAAGGTAAAATTATATTTCAAAAACCTACCATGCCATCAAGCATAAGATGTACCATCATTTTATGACAAGACAGATAAAAACGGTGCCAAGTACATTTAACAAGACACATCTGTAAGGTGTATCCAAATTTTAGAGACATTACAATGTGAAAACCTTTGCATCCTAGAATGGATGAATGCTTTTAGTTCTTTATATCGGTAATGCTATCCCCCCCCCGCCCAATGGAAGTAAAATCCAAAGCATACCACCTTTACTTGACTTGGTGGATCAAGTTTAATTTGATGCATTTTAATAAATAAGAGAATGACTGAAGTAGGAGATAGCAAAACTTAATGACCAAGTAATTTAATATGGATGAAGCTGTGTTATGGCTGGAAGAAAGAGGCAGGATATAAGTTGCTGTCGAAAGTGTTAGTATATTTAGCATAGTATTCTAACTTTGGATAAGTGTGTTTGGACTATGGAAAAATGCAGTGATGTGGATCTGGAAATCCTTACAGCAATGAAGTATTACTAATTACAGTAAAATGCAGGGCAGCCTTTTAAGTTAAAAAAAAAAAAGAAATCCCCAAGAAATAAATTGTTCTGTGAGCTGTACATCTATTCCATGGATAGTATAGATAACACACTCATGAAACATTTCATTTGTGCATTAGGATGACAATGTTATCTTATTTATTCTAGTCAATAGCTGTTGCCTCCCTAGAAACATATTTATAAGCATTCCCCGACCTCCTAGTGCATAAATTATTTTGTGGAAGAAAATTAGAAACTTTTGAAGCAACATAAACTTTTTGAGGTCACCAAGGTACCATTAGGTAAATTATTGCCTCACAGCCCTAAATGTTACCTAGTAGCCAGGAAGAGTTTAATGCACCTTTCAAAGTGCCTAATTTACTCCCAGGGAGTAACGAACTAGTGGACAGGTCCTAGATGATAAATTACGCATTGAGATGCATTTTCCCAAGTGAACAGGGCTCAGTGTTGTCTGACTAAAATTAATGCCTCACATTTATTTCAAACATGTGAAGGCAAAGGTCTACAAATAGTTTCAGAAGTCTAAAGCCCATTCCATCTACCTAAACGCAGTAAAGGGCAAGGTAAATTCGGTTATACAAACCAGGATTGCTGAAGATAAATCGGTCCGGGTAAGTGAATGAAAAGTATTCTGTGTGTAGTTAGGAAGGGTCACTGAACAACAACAACAACAACTCAAAATAAAATCACATCTGAAGGACAGCTATATTTTATGTAATCCTTGGGTGTTCCAAAGAGGTCTTTCCTGTAAGAATTTAACCTGTCCAACCTTGTAGAATCTCTGATACCTGCCAGGATCACAATCCAAGATGGTGTGTCTCCAGGCAATGAATACTGTTGTGTGTATTTACTGAATAGTGTCTATTGCAAAGCAGTTGTAAAGTATTTTTGCATTTGAAAGCATTCCCTTTGTTAGCCTTTATGATCTCAGAGAGATTGCATAAATGTCTGGTATCCTACTTATTACTGCTTTTCCTTTGGGGAATGATGAAAGAATCTGGAGGCATTTCTGAATCGTAGGGCCCTGAACTCATACGATTCTCAATTCCAAATAGCTTCAAGCAACTAAAACTTAAAAGCATACTGACTTTGTGTTATCACATTTGTACTTTCACTGATGGTCTGAGTATTTAAGACCAATATGACCAAATGAAATGATATTAAACTGTAAGACCATTGAGGACAGTTTCTACGGCAAAATAGATCCTGCTGCTGTTTGCTGAATAGTCACATTTCTTCCCTCTGTTGTCTCCCTCTGTAAGGGATTTTGTATGGATCTCCACTGTGTTGACTTCAGGAATGGTTGTGGGAGGCACCAACAGGTACTTCAGCACTGAAGACAAGATTCAGTGCATGCCTCGTCATTTCTTTCTCTCTATCAGGAGTCCGTCACAGAGGCTCCTCAGTTGGCTGGGCCCCCTAAGTGACACTGATGATGGAGAACAGTCCCTGTTGGCCATGAGAGAACTATAGCATGAAAGAGGAATGATATATTGTAAATCATTGAGGTTTGGGAGTACTTTGTTACCACAATATAATCTATCTGACCTTTATTGGTATGGTGGACAATGCCTGGCACATTGTCTCTGTTCAATAGATATTTGTTGAATGTATCAGTTTCTCAATTTTTGTAGCAAATCTTTGTTCACACCACCTAAAATCTGGGTTGGATATATCATAATTGCCTGTCAGTAAAATAAAGGTCACAAAACATGATTTTTCTCTGACCCTACCCCCACAGCTCTTTCAACTTCAGGAATAGCCCCTCTAAATTTCTTCTTTAAGAATTTTGGGACCATTGGGGTCTGAGCCTAGGTGGCTCAGAAATTGTGCATCCGACTTCAGCGCAGGTCATGATCTCACAGTTCATGGGTTCAAGCCCCGCATCAGGCTCTCTGCTGTGAGCACAGAAACCCACTTCAGATCTTCTGCCCCCCTCTTCCTCTGCCCCTCCCTGGCTCATGCTCGCTTTCTCTCTCAAAAATAAATAAACATTAAAAAAAAAAGAATTTCGGGATGATTTCTTCCATGTTTTATCTTACATTTCATTCTTCCCAGCTTTGTTGGAATCATGTCTCCTTTGCTATCAGTGGCAAAGAGGCATATGTGTCATTAGCTGTCACTTCAAGGTACCATGGTTGATGACCTGTTGACTAATGTTGAGGACATCAGTGTAATCCCCTGCCATGCAGAACCCTTTGTCCTTGTTCCTTTCTCTTCTCATGAGCTAAAGTTTTTTATAGAATGATTATTTTGGTTTTCATTTTTTTGTTTATTCCCATCCTTGGGCAGTGTCATGAGTTCCTAGGAGGTGAACTAGGAGATCATGAGAATGAAAGGCATCAGGCCTTACTCAGAATCTTATCTTCCTCCAAACCTGGCTCATTATCTTTGTATAATAATAGCTAAAATCTCTTGAGTGGTTATATGTTGGCCATTGTTTAGAGAGTAGTTGAATTTTTCATCAACCATGTGATGAGGAAACTGAGAAACAGAGACGTTAAATGACTTTGTCATCATCACATAGAAAGATCATCCAAACTGTCTTACTTAGAATCCAGGCTATTATGTTATACTTCTCAACTACATTTCAAGTGTTTTTTTTCAAGTGTTTTTAAAAAGTGTTTCCTTTTTTTTTTTTTTTTTTTTTGGTTTGTTTGTTTTTTACCTAGGAAGTTCCTTGTAAATTACATAAACAGAGCCCTGGTGGCCTCATTTCACTAATTTTCCATGCATGACCAGTGGAGGTTCATTTCCAAGGAGGTATGACCTAGTGTTGGCTGTTACGTTTTTGACAAAAATTAAGATGATGGTGAATATTTCAGATATCACCATGTCATTATTTTATGGCACATGATTAAATTAACATCATTACATTCGTTATATTATTCAAAATCTGTGAGATATTTGGAAGCAATAAAATTGCATTTATTTTAAAATATAGCATATTTAAAATATTTCAGCCAGTACATTTTCTCACTCCTTTAAAAAAAATGAATGGTGAATTGTGGACCTCTTTTGATTTTAACATGAAATATGTTTCTCCATTAGAACAATAGGACAGCTTTATCAATCTGTGTAAACTACCATGCTGGAATGTGTAGAACAAATCTAAGTTCAAACCACAATATAGCTTGACAATACAAAAATCCTGTGAGAAGTAAATGGCTCATAAGTTATAGTCCAAACATCAGTGACATACTGGGCTGCAATGAACATGACTTCTTCTGTTTATAGCGAGGATGGAAAATACGGTGAAATATTTATAATATAATTCTACATAAATGATTAGAATGTAAAATTGTATGTGTATTCTATTTTCAACCACTAAAAGTATCTGTACGTGTGCATATACACAAAAGTTCGAACGAAATAAACCCCACTCATAACTATTTTGTTGTGTTTGTTAAATTTGGGGGCAATTAGAAATTATTTTTTCAAAATGTTATGTTTTACATAGAAGTGAAAAAAACCATGAAAATAGAACTTAGTGTTTTAAAAATTGGTCTCAATAAACTTAGTCATTATACATAATGGTGCATTCAATTTCTGAAATTATATTCTTAGTTATATTTATTAACAACTGAATTGCTGACTACATCTCATTT